>NC_143561.1:61750000-62451250 GCF_054136105.1 Typopeltis vanoorti
CTCTGTTGTAGCTACTTGTAATGTTTTACATATGTTTTAGTAAATGAACAAGAGTGTAAACATTGAAAAGTATCTATGTTGATCTAATACTATGTATTTGTTAGAATTTAAAACAGTACACTGTTTACACTGATGCTGTATGAGATGTATGATGAAATATTTTCACATCATCATTACATCTCAATTATTGAACTAGTCTCCAATCTCACTATGGTTATATATATCTTTTTCCATCCTGAAAGATAATTTTGATCGACTTACTTCTTTACTTTTATAAAATATTAATTAGAGTATTTGCAGTTTTCTTATCGCTTCTTTCTTACTTGATATTTATGCATAGGGCCTACCAGGATCTAGAGGTGAGCCAGGACCTAGAGGACCAAAAGGAGATCGTGGTGATCATGGTCCTCCAGGGCCTGAAGGACCCCATGGACGGCAGGGAGAACAAGGACCTCAAGGACTTGTTGGCTCATCAGGGCCACCCGGAGAAGCTGGAGAAAAGGTATTAAATTTTGTATCACTGTCATTCTGTTTATATATGTACATTCCTTAACATCCATAATTAAATGGGCATGATAAGGTTATGAGTCAGAAATTACACTCATCTATTTCTATCATGGCCATTTCACTGACTGCATGCTACAATTTTATTTATTTATTTATTTATTTATTTATTTTTCATACAAACAGAGAGCAATGTTGATTAAATGCATAGGCTAAGTGTTTTATTTTCTATCAAGCCTGTATTGTATCAAATAAAATTAATTCATATAAATATAGCATTGAATAAAAATCTTCCCTTCTCCTCCCTTCTACATGTTAGGCCTGCTAGCCTGTACAGAGCTCTTAAGCACCTTTCTAAGTCGTACCTGTCCCGAGGATAAGGTGTCTAGCCGTATGCCTCCCAGTATATTCTATAACTGTAGCTGCATGTGTTCATGGGGCCGGTTTGCCTGCTTGCAGGAGGAAAAACCACAGATAAACTGGGGAGAAAAACCCCTGTCCACACCCAAGACTGGCTAATTTGGCTATATCTGAGAAAGATCCTGAAGCTCCTCCATCGGCGACAGGAATCAAATCCAGGACTTTCCTTTCCCAGGTTGTGAAGTACATAGCCACTAGGCTAACCATGCAGACATTGAATAAATATAAGAAATATAAATAAATAAAAAAATACTAATTGCCTTTGTAAATAATTTTAAATAATTTTAGCCAATAATTACTTAATAGTAATGTTAAAATAACAAGATGTTCATAGCCACAGAGTCAAGAAATGTCTCTGTGGCTCTAAAATTCATATTAGCATGAGATTAAACCTACAAAACCAAAGATGACTTGCCAAAAAAGTTGTTGTTGTTATTATGTCAATGATATTCTCTACTTGAAAGGTAAACAACAGGAAGCAGCAGAATACACACAAAGAGTTAGAAATATTCTGAAAACAAAACTAAATGGATTAAACACAATTAGAGCAATGAATTCTTGGGCTATACCAGTGATCTCATACACAGCTGGCATAATAGATTGGACAAAAGAAGACCAGGACAACTTGGACCACAAAACTGGAACATTAATGACTATGCATCGTGCATTACATCCATGAAGTGATGATGACCGGTTGTACCTACCAAGAGAGTAGGTGGACAGGATCTGCTACAAATAAGACAAACTGTGGAAGAAGAAGAAATTTGTTTAATAAGTTACATCAACAATAGCTCTGAGCAACTGCTTCAAGCAATTACACAAGAGGGCCTTCTAAAAGCAACAGGAAACAACTGTTACAAAAAAGAAACTTGTTACAAAGAAATTCTTACAAAAGGAATTTGTTGCAAAAAGCAACAGCAAAATAACCAATATGTGTGCTGGAAAAATAAACCCTTGCATAGCCAATTTCTTTGAGATGTTGAGAAAAAAATTGATGTGAACAAGACGTGGCAATGGCTACAATATGGATATATTAAAAAAGAATCAGAAGGATTTATTCTAGCAGCTCAAGAACAGACATTCCATACTAATGCAATCAAAGCACAAATTTTGAACATCAATAATAGCAGCAAATTCAGTTGTTGTCATCATTATTATTATTATTATTATTAATAATACCATATCTCCTTAGAGTCAAAAGACTCATTGCAGGAAATAATACACAAACCTCATCAAACAGTATTTTAGACTCATTCACATACATAGTCTTTCAAATTTGAACTTGCTGTGGTTTATTACTGTGGCTTTCTTCCATCGTATTCTGTGGTGTGTATCCAGAGCATGGTCTGCAAGCCCAGAGTGGCTGTATTGGTGAAACCGGATTAGTCTTTGTGTTCCAAAATTTTGATATTCGCTGTCCTGCCTGTTAGGGCAAAGTAGGACAGCTTACAACTGCAAGAGACCTGGTATACACCAGGTAGGTCTAGAGGAAGTGGTTGGTCTTTGGTGGAGCGGATAAGGGATGTCAATTTTCTATATGGTCTGTAACAAGAGGTCAGGTCATGTTTTTTTAGGATTTTGGTATTTTTTTCCGAGGTGCCCCGGATGTAGGGAATGATGATGGATTTAGAGTAATCTTTATTGTAAAGGGGGGGTGGGGAATTGTGGTTTACTGATTTTAGTATTTTTTTGGATTTTTTGTGGGTTGTAGCCATTGGCTGAGAAAGTGTTAAGGATGTGATTTAGTTCAGTGGTTAGGGCATTGTCATTTGAACAGATTAGTTTGGCCGTGTTGTATAGAGTCTTAATAACTCCATATTGTTGTGAGGGGTGGGGGGGAATTGTTGGTGAATGTGCCTGCCTGTATGGGTGGGTTTTCTATAAACTGAGAAAATCAATGTTCCATCAAGCTGGCGGGTGACTAATGTGTCTAGGAAAGGGAGGCTTTTGTTTTCCTCTTTTTCCAGGGTAATCTTGATTCTGGGTGTTGGTTGTTTAAGTGTGTTAAGAAGGAGAGGAGTGTATCAGAGCCATGTGGCCAATTAGCGAAGCCATGTAGTAGGTTTTTTTGGGACGGAGTTTAAGGCTTTCTCTTCAAAAGTCTCCATAAAGAAGTTGGCCAAGGGTGGGGAATGTGGTGAACCCATGGCTATCCCCCTCTATCTGTTTGTAGAATTTTTCCTGCCAAAAGAAATAGCCTGAGATCATTGTGAACTGAAATAGGGCTGAGATATCGGGACGAAATTTGGCTTGGATGAGCTCTAAGGTTTCCTTGAGTGAGACATTTGTGAATAAGGAGGAGACGTCAAAACTGACCATTAGGTCAGTATGTTGGAGTGTAAGGTTTTCTACACTGGCTTTGAAGTGGGCTGAGTTTTTTGTGTGTGATGGTGTGTTGCCCATATAGTGTGCGAGCGCTTTGGCTAATTTGTACATGGAAGAATTTGTATGTATTCAATAGGGAGGTAAGTAGCCCGATCTAATAATAATGCATTAAGCTTACCTGAGTACAATCCCACCAACTCACAAATTAGAAAACTCCATAGGCTCTTTAAGAAGGTTACTTCTTCACTTGTGGAAGTTACTAACAAATTAAAACATTTAAACTCTAGAAACCCCCCCCCCCCCCCGTATATATGGGCTCCCAAAAATACATGAACAAAATGTACCATTACATCCCATAGTAGATGGCATCGATTCCCCCCACATACAAATTAGCCAAACATTTTGCCACAGCGCTCACACACACACACACACACACTATACTGGCAACACACCATCACACATAAAAAATACTTCAAAGCCAATGTAGAAAACCTTACACTCAAACACACTGACGTAATGGTCAGTTTTGATGTCTCCTCCTTATTCACAAATGTCCCACTCAAAGAATCCTTAGAGCTCATCCAAGCCAAATATCCTCCCAATATCTCAGCCCTATTTCAGTTCACAATGAACTCAGGCTATTTAGTTTGGCAGGGAAAATTCTACAAACAGATAGAGGGGACAGCCATGGGTTCACCACTCTCTCCCCACCCTTGGCCAACTTCTATATGGAGACTTTTGAAGAGAAAGCCTTAAATCTGCTCAACAAAAACCTGCCATATGGCTTTGCTACGTTGATGATGTGTTCCCTCTTTGGCCACATGGCCCTGATACACTCCTCTCCTTCTTAACTCACTTAAACAACCAACACCCCAGAATCAAGTCCACCCTGGAGAAAGAGGAAAACAACAGCCTCCCTTTCCTAGACACACTAGTCATCTGCCAGCCTGATGGAACCTTGGTTTTCTCAGTTTATAGAAAACCACCCATACAGGCAGGTACATTCACCAACAATCAACACCCCCCTCCCCCCCCTACACACACACAACAATATGGAATTATTAAGACTCTATACAACAGGGCCAAACTAATCTGTTCAAATGACAATGCCCCAAATTCTAAAATCACATCCTTAACACTTTCTCAGTCAATGGCTACAACCCTCAAAAAATCCAAAATACTAAAAACCAGTAAACCACAGCCCCCTCCTCCTTCACAATAAAGATTACTCTAAATCCATCACCATTCCCTACATCCGTGGCACCTCGGAAAAAATTACCAAAATCCTAAAAAAACATGACCTGACCTCTTGTTACAGACCATATAGAAAATTGGCATCCCTTATCAACTCTACTAAAGACCAACCACATCCCCTAGACCTGCCTGGTCTATACCAGGTCCCTTGCAGTTGTAAGCTGTCCTACTTTGGCCAAACAGGCAGGACAGCGAATATCAAAATTTTGGAACACAAAGACTACATCCGGTTTCACCAGTACAGTCACTCTGGGCTTGCAGATCATGCTCTGGATACACATCACAGAATATGATGGAAGAAAGCCACAGTAATAAATCACAGCAAGTTTAAATTTGAAAGACTATTCATAGAATCAGCCTCAGCTCTAAGATACATGCTAAACCTCAACAAATTTGGATGCAGGAGACTGCCCCAAATTTGGGAGACGTACATCTTGAGAACTTCAGCCCAACAGCCAAGAATACCTAATATAGCTTGCTAGCGGTCACCATCAGGACTTTAGGAAAAACAGTAGTTTTCTCTCTTCGACCTCATTTGCTGTTTTTAGTACCTGCATGTGTGTGTCTTAATCTTATGTTCCCATGAAGATGGCAATGTGATGTTGCCGAAATATAGTTAGTATATATTAAAGTTTATTTAATTTATATTCCAGTATACATTGTAAATTCCTTAAGTTATTTAGTAACCTCCTTATATAGTTTCCAAAGATGCCTTTTAGTTCTGGCACTCTCTCCCATTCTGAAAAATTTCATCCAAATTAATTTGGTAATAACAATTCCTCTGACCAACTTATGTCTCAAGCATATCTGCTCTCTTCCTCCTTCTTCTATTCATAAGACTTTGCAAAGATCATTTCCTCAATCTGTCTTCATACTCCACATTCTAAAGACCACTTACCAACTATAGTGAATCTTCTCTGGACCATTTCTAATATACCTCATCACTATGAAAACCAGGTGACTAAATGTGTGCACAATAATCCATATGAGGCCATCTGGATTATTATGAATATGACAACTTTTCAACTTTTGCATTGTGACCCCTGAACTTGGGGTCCTTGTCAACCAACACTTCCAGATCTCTCATCTCCTCTATCTTCTTCTTCATAATTTCCCATGAACTGTATACTTTGCAACATTGAATAGAAATATTTCAATTCACTTGTCCTCTCATACAGTCTATTTTAGTCCTCCTATAAGTCCATTTTATGTAGCATTATGAAGAAAATTTTAGATTTATAGTAGTCTGGTTCTTCCTTGTGCAGTATGGAGCTTAGACTTGTACATTATGTAAATGTGATAATCAACAGTAGGAGTATCTTGGGAATGAGATGGTTCAACTCTGTGAATAATGATGAGCTACATCAGAGGAATAGTCAGCCACCTTTTAGTGCTATTCTGCTAAGGAAAGAAAATGATAGTTTGGTCATATTTTCAGAATATAGGACATTCATTTGTCAATAAGATTATGTTAAGTGAGTCAGAAGATGTGTTAGGAAAAAGAGGCAGGTCATGACAATATCAAATAAGACCTTATAAGTTGACAGTATCAAATGAGACCTTAGTAAAATTGGCTTATAGTGGCATAATGGAGTAGTGGATGCTCAGAACAGACCCATTTGACATAAGAAGCATTTGACATAAATAATCTTACTTTAAACTGTCTAGATACCATTGGATGTATCTGCACCATTTTTTTCCAAGCAATTAGTCACTTCTGTTCTACTACTTCTCATTCCTATTATCATTCATTTCTTTTCAATCTCATTCCATGTGCCTAACAATAAATTAATTCAAATGCAGCTCATCTATCTTAAACTGCTCCATCTTTCCCCACAAATTAATTTGATCTACCATGGCCGCAAACTGACCACTCTTCCAACAAGATTTTCACCTGCGGTTATTGTTGCACTTCTAATCTCTTTCATCATTATCTCTCACAAATTATAAAAATCAAATCATAACAAATCATAATAATCATATGAATCACAAATCATACACAGCATGAGAAAGGCAGATGCTCCAAGAGAAGGTGAGAGCATGTGTAGGCAGGAAAGGAATGGAATGACCCGGGATCAAGAGGAAACAGTTAGAATTGAATAGGGTTCTGAAATGAAGAAGCAGAAAGGGAAATGGCCCCAGTCTGGCATGGAGAGATCACATTGAGTGAGTGGTATCAGTAGAACTAGCTGTAGATCCAGAAATGAGCTGTTGTGTTTGTATACCAATGCTAGAAGTATAAGGAACAAGGCAGATGAAATGGTTGCACTAATTGCGTCTGTTTACCCAAAGATTGTTGGAATAAGTGAGATATGGTTGGATGAAGACGACATCCTGACAGGAATAGAGATGGAAGGGTATGATGTGTTTCGTGAGGATAGAAGGGGTAAAAAGGGAGGGAGAGTGCTATTGTTGATAGAGAAAGAGTTATGTCCATACAAGGTAGAGATGAAAGAGGGAAATAGGGCCAGTGGTTTTGAGGCAGTATGGTGTGAGATAGAGGTGTATAGAATCAAATATTTGGTGGGATGTTGTTATAGACCTGGTAATGTGGATGGTGGTGATAGTAAAATGTATAGTCAAATTAGCCAAGCAAATAAGAAAAGGTGATCATTATGGGTGATTTTAATTATGGCAATATAGACTGGAATGATCAGATAGCAACTGGAAGTAAAGAAAATGTGTTTCTTGAGTTTTTGAGGGATAACTACCTCAGACAGTATGTAACAGGGGGCACACGAGGATTAAGGGTCTTGGATTTGGTCATCTCATCAGAGGATGTAATTATAAATGAGGTGTCAAATCATCCACCAATTGGTGAGAGCGACCATGAGGTGATTACCTGGGTGGTTGCCAGCAGTGCAAGGACCCCTGTGAGAAAAGGGTATATGTGGAACTACAAAGGGGGGGGGGTATTATGAAGAGCTCAGGGGACAGCTTGCAGGTGTAGCATGGAATGAGGAGTTAGCTGGAAAAGAGATCAATGTAGCTTGGGAGATTTTCAAAAACTATCTAGTAGATGCAATGTCTGAATGTATTCCAAGGGTGAGAAGGTTAAATAAGGTAGGTGTGAAATGGATGAATAAAGAGATTAAGCATGCAATACAGAGGAAAAGGGCATTGTGGAGGCAGCATAAGAGAAGTGGAAATAACCAATTCCATGAGGTCTACAAAGACCAGGCAAGGAGGGTGACTTGGTTGGTGAGAGTAGCTAAAGAGAGGTATGAACAGCAGTTAGCTAATGAAGCCAAAAAGAATCCTAGGGAGTTCTTTCGATATGTAGCCAGCAAAAAAAAGAATGATTATAGAAGGATGACATTGATTGGAAGAAATGGTATAAAGACAGCTGTTACAGAATGTGTGGTGGGGATTCTTAATGAGTAGTTCATAAAGATCTTTCAATCTTGTGAATGTGACTTCATGGAGAGATTGAGAGCAGTTGATGATGGGGAGGAGAGACTGACTGTAAGTAAGCAAGAGGTGTTTGGGGAGTTGAGTAAACTAGATGTAAATAAGGCTGTGGGACTTGATAATGTATCACTGCATATTCTGAAGGAATGTGCCATAGAGTTGACACCTGCCTTGACATATTTTTTTAATACGAGTCTTGCATGTGGTAAAGTTCCTAAAGAGTGGAAGGAGGGCAAGATTGTGCCACTTCATAAAGGAGGTGATCGAACTCAAGCATCAAACTATAGGTCTATCTGTTTGCCAGGTGTTGTGGTTAAGTTGATGGAGAAGCTTGTGAGAACTAGGATCCAGAGTTGGGTCGACAACAATGGTATAATCTTTGATGGACAGCATGGATTTGCTAAAGGGAGGTCATGTTTTAGTAATCTACTGACTTATTACAATAAAGTGACTGCTTCCTTGGACAGAGCAGAAGGATACACAGTAATATACTTGGATTTCGCAAAAGCTTTTTATAGAGTACCTCATGATAAGTTGACAGTCAAACTAAAGCAGATGGGGTTGGATATTAGATTAGTGCATTGGATTGGAGACTGGCTATCTGATAGGTATCAACAAGTTGTGTATGGGGGTGTGATATCCAGGAAAATGAAAGTCACTAGTGGAGTGCCTCAGGGGGGTCTGTTTTAGGGTCATTACTATTTAACTTGTATATTAATGATAATGGCAAAGATTTGGATGGAGATATTCAGTTGTTTGCAGATGATGCAAAGTTGGGACGAATCATAAAGAGTAGTGAAGATGTTGTGGCCTTGCAAGAAGGCTTGAATAAATTGAGTGATTGGGCACAGAAATGGAAAATGTAAGGTTTTAAAATTTGGAAAACAAAGATGGGATGCAGAATTTATGCTTGGTGAGAATATATTGTCGGAGGTAGAGGAAATAAGAGATCTGGGGGTGATAGTGGATAAGGATCTAAAATTCAGGGGACACATTGCCAAAATTGTGAAGACAACACAAAGGCTTCTGGGAATGATGTGGAGGACACTGATGTGTAGAAGTAAGGAGATTCTTGTTCTGTTGTATAAGGCTTTGATTAGGCCACACATGGACTATTGTGCCCAGATTTGGTCACCAGGTTTGCAGAAGGACGAAGAGATGTTGGAAAGGGTCCAAAGGCGACTAACTAAGGTAGTTTTTGACCTCTGGAATGTTGAGTATGAGTAAAGATTGAGAAGATGTAATTTGCAGAGTCTGGTGGAGAGAAGGAAGAGGGGAAGATATGATAGAGACCTACAAGTTGGTAAGGGGTTGTTGTAAGATCAATGGTGGAGAAGTTCTACAGAGAATAGTGGGAGATCAAGGGAAAACCAGCGGTCATTCCTGGAAACTGTATGAAGAGGGTGTGAGTAGGGGAGTGAGAGGCAGGTTTTTTTTGTGCAGAGTTGTGAATGATTGTAATGCCTTGCCTGAGAGTGTGGTGTCTGCAAGGAGTTTGAGTGTGTTTAAGACACGGTATGATGAGATCTATGTGTGATAAAAGGACCTCCCATATGAGTCTTTGACTCCATCTCCATGAGGTCTTGGGGTAATAATAATAATAATAAGTGCCTGATATTACTCATCCCTGATATTCAAGAATCAAAGAAGGTGGTACAATAGTATAATGTATCTTTTCATTAATCTCATTTCTGATAATCAATTACCATATATATATATATATATATACTGTATATATGTATGTATGTGTGTGTGTGTGTGTTTCTCATTTATAGTATTTCATTTATCTAGGGTGAACCAGGTCCTGTTGGACCAGAAGGTCAATTGGGATCACCAGGAATTCAAGGAGACAGGGGACCACCTGGCCCTCCCGGACAACAAGGATTTCCTGGACCTGTTGTGAGTAGTACCATCTTTGCTGAGTGAAGAATTTTTACTATATGCATTTGTATATATTGTATACAAATTAGGTGTGTTAAAATAAAAATAAAAAATAAATAAATAATCTTATTTCTGAGACTTCTGTGAATCATGTGCATTTAAGTCCATTATATATTTAATATGGAGACTGTTTTAAACAATTATTTTGCTGTGTTTAAATCTCTACCTGTTTTTCTTTCATTATAGTTCACTTCAATATTTCAGGAGAGTGTGATGTTGGCTAAACCAATCATCATTCTTGTTTGTTGTTACACTAATTTGGGCTTTTTAACATTTCTAATTACTCTAATATTCTGACAAAGAAACTGAAATCAAGATATGCCATTTGATTGAGTTAATGTTGCCATATACTTAATGATTAGTGTCTGTTGTATGTGATACTATGAAAAAAGAAACCAATTGATTTATGGTTTCTTTTTTTTTTCTTCTATCCTTGATATGTTCTTACATATGTATTTCTCATGCATATTTTTGTCTAACATAGCAAATTTCTTGTATAAACAAATTATCTTGTATACTGCCAGTTTTTTGAGTGATCAATGGGAAGGGTTTTGTAGGTGAGAGAGAGAGATTTCATATTTTATTTAGTGGAAAGAAATGACTCTTTGAATGTTCTGATGAAGAAATCAAAATCAGCGCAGATCATTTTTGTGTACTACCATAGTACTTGATTATTTTTTTTTTCGCCATGTCCTTCATGTGTTTAGAAATGTTATAGACATTGGTGAGACTTAGCTAACAGCTGATGACATAGTTACAGGAATAGAATGTGATGGATTTAGTATTTTCAGGGAGGAAAGAGTAGACAGGACAACAGGTAGGGTACTGCTGATGATAGCAGATGAATTGCACCCAACAAGATTAGGAGTTGTTGAAAGTTTTTTCACTTCGTTATACTATAAAATAGGGCCTCTGTAGCTCATTCAGTATAGACAAAGCCCCTTTGGTCGGAAAAGACCTGGGTTCGATTCCCATCATTGATGTGAGGAATCTTTATCTGGTCTCTTTTGATAGAAGGTGAGTTAGCCGGTCTCATACGGAGGTAGGGGGAGATTTCACCTGGAAACTCAGGTTTTTTCATCCCCCAGAACAGGCAAACCGGTCCCATGAACACACATGGATTACAGTCATGAATGCATACATTCCAGCCGTAGGTCTGATTCATCAGCTATATGCCAGTCCCAAGCCTGTATAAAATGGGGAGTTGGGAAAAGCAATTGTGAACTACCCTGTAAAAATCTTAGGAGGAACATTTTGTGGGTAAGAATACTTGCTGACAAAGTCACCTAGGGTTGACGGAAGTTTTTTCACTTGGCTATACTACCAATTATATATTTGGTTTAATCCTTTATCCAAGTATTTAAGCAAACCAAGTTTGCACCTGAAGTATTTTCAGGACTGGGGCAACTCGTGATAAAGGTGGTATAAGTTCTGATCACTTGTCTTAGTATCCCATAATGCAAAGCACATATCTTTATGGGTATGTATAATGCTATGCATTTTGAAGGGTCACTATCCAGATCAGTTTCGACCTTTATTAAGGTCTTGTCAGTGGGAGCCAGACCCAGAGGAGGGAGCAAGATGGTAAAGGTGTTGATACCACCTTTACCACGAGTTGCCCCAGGCCTGAAAATACTTCAGGCGCAAACTTGGTTTGCTTACACTTGGATAAAGGATTAAGCCAAATATATAATTGGTAGCATAGCCAAATGAAAAAACATCCATCAACTACCTCTAATCCAGAGAATTTTAATAATAAGATGTTGACACCTTTTGGCAACTGGTATATGGTGATATGACTTCTGCATTACTTCCACATTAGTATCACCATCTCTGGGTCTGGCTCCCACTAATGTGCTTTTGCACAGAAGTGGTTGATTTCCCTGAGATGGAAATAGGTCTTTGCCTGTCTCTGAGTGGGGCCACCGCTGAGATTATGGCTCTGCTAGGCAGTGGGGTGAGCCTGTTACTGAGTGGAGCCACCGCTGAGTTGGACGGTCACTTGTAGGGAGTGGTCTGGGGGACCCCCTAATTTTTAGAGAGGTCTTTATTTAAACAGCATCTCAATAAAGGTCGAAACCAATCTGGGTAGTGACCCTTCGCATTATGGGATATTAAGGCAAGTGATCAGAACTTATACCACCTTTACCACGAGTTGCTCCAGTCCTGAAAATACTTCAGGTGCAAACTTGGTTTGCTTACACTTGGATAAAGGATTAAACCAAATATATAATTGGTCACTTAGGGTTGGAAAATGACTGAAGGGATAAATCATGATCATCATACTATAAAATAAAGCTGCCAAGAAATTATATTCTTGGTTTGATTCTTTATCCAAGTGTAAGCAAACATAGTTTGTGCATGAAATAACTTCATGACTGGACTACTTGTATAGAGATGCTAATGACCTCACATCTGCCTTAGTATCCTATCATACAACACACATATTGTTATGGACATATATAATGCTATGCATTATTGGGTGGGCCACTATGCAGACCAGTTTCGACCTTTTTTTGAGGTCTAATCGGTGGCTTCCAGACCCGGAAGTGATACCAAGGTTGAAGTAATGCATGAATTATACATGTAATGAATTATATATATATATATATATATATATACAAAGTAATGAATTATACATGTCCGTAAGGATATGGGCATTGCATTATGGGATACTAAGGTAACTGATGCGAAGTCATTACTCTCTCTACATACAAGTAGTCCAGTTATGAAGTTACTTCATGCACAAACTATGTTTGCTTACACTTGGATAAAGGATGAAATCAAGAATATAATTTCTTTGCATCTTTAATTTAAAGATTAGGAGTCAGTTGGGCAGATCTTTTGAGTTAATCTAGTGTGAAATTGAGGCCAGTAGTACAAAATATAACATTGGTTGCTGCTATAAACCAGAGGATGCCAGGGATAAGGAGGAAGATATGCACTGGCAGATTAGTACAACAAGTGCGAGTTGATTAATTATTGTTGAGGACTTCAACTTCAGAGACATTGATTAGAAGGAGAAAATATCACATGTTAGGAAGGACATGGAATTTATGCACTTACTGAGAGATAATTACTTGAAGCAGAATGTGACAGAGGGGACTTGGGATATGAGAGTGTTGGATCTTGTTATAAGGTCAGAAGACCTGTCCATAACTAAGGTGACTGCATTGCCTCCAGTTGGAGAAAGTGATCATGTGGCCTTGACTTGTAAGGTAGCAAAACGTGGAAATTCCAGTTAAGAAAGAGTATATCTGGAATTATAAGGCAAGTGATCATGATACACTTAGGAGGCAGAACTGTGGCATAAAGATCTATAAGGTAAGGATGTTCACAGCACATGGGGTATATCTGGAGGAAGCAATATCACACAGTATACCCAAGGGCAGGAGAGTCATTGAGTAGGAGTTAGATGGATGAGTAGTATCATTAAACATGAGCCACAAAAAAAGCAAATGTTGTGGATTGTATATATGGAGAAAGTTGACCAGCATGTAATGAAGCCAAAATCAGATTACGAGAGGAAATTAGCCGAAGAGGTGAAAGGAAATCTCAAAGAGTTTTTTCGTTATGTGGCAAGTAGGAGAAACAACAACAGCTATGGAAGTTACTTTAATGAGTACAGGTGATAAGAGGTAACAGTGGCAGCTGAAATTGTTGAGGAGTTTTGCAAAGTTATATAATCCAAGTTAAGATATTGTTATGGCAGAGGAGATGGGGGACTGATGTGAGAACAGAGGTTAATTAATTAAAGGTACTTAGGATATTGAAGAATCTGAATGCAAATACAGCTGTTTGATTGGATAGGATATCAGCTCAGATTTTAAGAGAATGTGCAGGAGAACTGGCGATGCCTTTGACCAGGCTGTTTAATTTAAGTCTCAGCTCTGGCAATAGACCCGGGCATCAGCTTCTGCCTGGTGTCTCCACTGGGGCCTGGCTCCCACTAAAGAGACCTCAATAAAGGTCGAAACTAGTCTGAGTAGCGACCCTTCCCTTAATGCATAACATTATACATATCCACAAGGAGATGTGTTTTGCATTATGGGAGATACTGAGATAGGAGTGATGTTAACTTGCTCCACCTTTGCAACGAGTTTCCCAGTGTTGTACCACCTTACCCCAGTCCTGAATATACTTTCAGGCGCAAACTTTGTTTGCTCACACTTGGATAAAGGATTAAAATAAATTTATTATAGACTAACCAAGTGAAAAATAAACTTTCAACATCCTTCTCTAAATCCAGAGTAATTTAATAAAAAGGTGGCACACCATTTGGCAACTCCTATAGGTAGAGATGACCTTGCTAATGCTTCTGCCTGGTATCTCCACTTGGGCCTGGCTCCCACCGAAGAGACCTCAATAAAGGTCGAAACTAGTCTGGGTAGTGACCCTTCCCTTAATGCATAACATTATACATATCTGCAAGGAGATGTGTTTTGCATTATGGGAGATACTGAGATAGGAGTGATGTTAGCTTGCTCCACCTTTGCAACGAGTTGCCCGGTGTTGTACCACCTTACCCCAGTCCTGAAGATACTTTCAGACGCAAACTTTGTTTACTCACACTTGGATAAAGGATTAAACTAAATTTATTATTGGTTCCTGTTCTCAGACTCTTTCATTTTTTTCTTGAATAATATTTGTGTATTTTAGTCTACAGTTTCCATCTGAGAGCTCCTCAACTTTTATTCACTTTAAAACTTTCTTACATGTCCTTTTCAATATGAAATTCAATTTTATCCTGCTCAAGACTAAATGGCGATCACTTCCAATTTCAAATCCTCTGTACACTATGGTGTCCTGCATCAGGGAGAAAACATCACTATCAACAATAACATAGTCAATGAGACTTTCTTATTCCTTGCCTCTTCTCTCCATGTGAAATTTTTATGTTGGAACGGTGTTAGTCCACGTTCCAACCAGTCCATGTCTGGAGTGGAAATCCAACAGATATTTGCATTATTATTAGCGTTGTTCTTTTCTCCAAATTTTCCCCATATTTTTGTATGTCTGACAATCATTTCCTGCTCTGCTATTTAGATCCTCAAAAAGCACCAAATTTTCTTTTTTCATTGTGTCAGTTGCTTTCTGTAAATCCTCAAAAAATTCCTTCATAATGTGAAGCTCTCATCATATTTACCTTAGTTGATCCTTCTGTGGGACCATAATCACAAATAAGTCTCATTGTCCAGTTTCCAATCTGATATTTGCCCACATTACTCTACTTGAGACTGCCTGCAATTAAAGAAGATTAGCCTCGTAATTAGTTTTGAATACTATGGCTACTCCTTCTTTTCCCTTGATCGTCATTGCCTAAATATAGCATTTTGTATTTATTGCTCAGAAAGATCTCACTAGTTTTTGTCTTTTTTGTTTCAGTCACCCCTATTATGTCGATCTGGTACTTATCCTCAGCTAGTTCCATTTCTTTGCCATTCAGGCTTGTTATGTTGATAATAGCCATTTTGAACTCTGGTGATGTTGAGTTGGGGTGGGTTTTAGGATTTGTTCCAGTGGCTGACTTTTCACTGTTTGTCCTGGTTCCCTGGCGAAAACAACGGGGCCTTGTTTAACCCAGTGACACACCATCTGGCATGAAATTCTGTCATGCTGTACCATCTATAATAAATTTAGTTTAATCCTTTATCCAAGTGTAAGCACACAATGTTTGCACCTGAAGTATCTAAGTATCTTCAGGACTGAGGCAACTCCTGGTAAAGGTGGACTGGACTAAGCTCTCATCACTTGTCTTAGTATCTCCCATAATGCAGAGCACATCTCCTTGCGGACATGTATAATGCTATGCATTAAGGGAAGGGCCACTACCCAGACCAGTTTCAACCTTTATTGAATGTTCAAGTACAGGTCAAACTCCAAAAACTCATTGTTGTTCCCCTCAGTAACAGGCTCACCCTGTCACTGAGATGAACTCTCAGCGTTGGCTCTACCCCGTGGCAGACTCACCCCACCACCGAGCAGAGACGCTCATTTGCTGATATGTCCTCTGAGGGGTAACAGAAACAGCCATGCTCAGTTAACTTCATGGGCTACAGCATTGCCATTCATTACCCACCCCCCAGGACCTGGGTGACAGCAACAGCCGAGCCTCAGTTAAAACTTCATGGGCTACAGCATTGCTATTCATCACCGAAGCTTCCAACTGGTTTTGACCTTTATTGAGGTCTCTCATCAGTAGGAGCCAGACCCAGAGGTGGTATTACTCTAGGATGGAAGTAACGGATAATCATATTTACCTATACGAGTTGCCAAAGGTGTCTCACCTTATTATTAAATTACTCTGGATTTAGAGAAAGATGTTGGAATTTCCCCCCCCCCCTTGTTTAGACTGTAATAAATTTAGTTTAATCTTTTATCCAAGTGTAAGCAAACAAAATTTGCTCCTGAAGTATCTTTAGGACTGAGGCAACTCGCAAAGGTGGACTAAGATCTCATCACTTGTCTTAGTATTTTGTCTTAGGGGAAAAAACTTCCAACATGTTCTACCATCATTTAATATTTTGGTTAAGCCAATAAGAATACAATTTATTCGGCTAAATCCCAAATTGCCAGCCCATCCTTGTTCATTCATTATCCACTTAGATATCTAACAGGGTGCACCACAAGAAGGTGAGGATTGGGAATTAGGTCAGAAGCCCTGGTCAGTTCTCCTCTTCCTTTAAAGGCTATGTAGAGTTTGCCTCTCAGATATATAGCTTTGACCTTCAAGCACCCTTTTATTGTTAATAACTATTTTAATTCTAACTGGAGTTGTCCACAAAATAACATTGTTTTAGTTTTATCTATAGATATTTTCATTCCAAACTGTTCTACTATAATGTTTAAATTATGTATTGCTCTTTGTAAATTGTCACCTTGATCTGATATTAATACCTGATCATCTGTAAATAATGACATATTTATTTTCTCATTCTGGAAAGTTTCTATACCTGGATTATTTAAAGCGTTCCACAATATTAATATTTCATTAATATAAATATTAAAAGGTATTGGAGATTGAGAACATACTTTCTGATTGCTTTTCAGCCGTCTTGTCTTTTATTTTTTGTCCACAGAGAGTAATCTGAGAGTGGATGCTTTGGAGGGCAGTGACACTAATGGTTTTGAAAGCATATGGTGTGAGGTAGAGGTGGGCAAGACGAGATATTTAGTGGGGTGTTGCTACCAGCCAAGGGGCACAGAGGGGTAAGGAGTGGGAGATGTTTAGGGAGACGAGCTTGGCAAGTGCTAGAAGGATGATTGTTATGGAAGATTTTAACTATGGCAGTATAAATTAAGAAGAGGAAAATGCATGTAATTTTAAGGGAATGGAAATGCTAGAATTCTTGAGGGACAAATGTCTTAGGCAACACGTAACAGAAGGAATATGAGGTTCAAGAGTTTTGGATTTGGTCATAGCATCAGAAGTGCTGATTATAACTGAGATGGCATCTCTTCTCCCAGTTGGAGAGTGACCATGTGCTTTTGAATTGGAAGATGAATAGACATGCACGAGTATCAAAGAGGAAGGAATGCACATGGAATTATAAGGCTGGTGATTATAATAGTTTTAGATATCAATTTGGGGCAGTTCCATGGAGGGAGGAATTGGAAGGGCAATATATCAGTAGTGCTTGGGAAATTGTGAAGGAATATTTGCTAGCAGCAATAGCAAGCTGTATTCTACAAGTGAAGCAAATGACACAGTTTGGTGTAAAGTGGATGACAAACAATATCAAACAGGAACTCCAGGTGAAAAAGAGGTTATGGAAGAGATATAAGGAGAGGGGTGGAGAGCAGATGCATGAAGAATATAAGACTCAGGCCAGGAGAGTGACTAGTATGGAATATGACTGGAATATGAGAAGAGATTGACCATAAGATCCAAAGAAAATCCCAGGGAATTTTTTAGCTGTGTGGCCAGTAGGAGAAGAAATGATTGTGGAAGAATGACATTGTGGGATAAAAATGGGAACAGAGTGACCGATGAAGAGAACATAGTGGAGTTGTTCAATGAACACTTTATTGGATTATTTCATCCTGGAGAAGTAAGTTTTAATACTAGAGGGAAAGGGCAGGTTCGAGGTTTAGAGGTGCAAGAGGAGAGTGTGTTTCAAATAGTACTCTGAATGTCAATAAATTCCATCCAGTCTCAGACTGGATGGAATTTCACCACGTGTTTTGAGAGAGTGTGCTGAAGAACTAACAGCTCTGTTGACCTGCTTTTCTATGAAATTCTTGCTGCGATAAAGGTACCCAAGGAATGGAAGGAAGGTAACGTAGTGCCATTGCATAAGGGTGGTAGCAGACTAGAAGTGTCAAATTATAGAGCAGTTTGTGTTTTGTCAGTAGTTGTTAAGATCTTGGAGAAAATAGTGAGAGACCATATACAGTGTTCGGCAGATGAGGGTAATGTTATCTGTGAGATTCAGCATGGATTTGTTAAGGGGTGCTCTTGCTTTAGTAATATGATTGTGTTTTATAATAACATGACAAGAGTGGTTGATGAGGAATGTGTTTAGAGTTTTTTGGATTTTGCAAAGGTATTTGACAGGGTACCACATGATAAGCTGATATTTAAGTTGCAGCACATGGGTTTAGATATCTAGGTTAGTCAACTGGATTCAGGATTGGCTATCTGATAGGTATCAGAATTGTGTATAGTGGGGCAATATCAAGGAAACAGAAGGTTACAAGTGGGGTCCCTACAGAGCTTAGTACTGGGACCTGTATTGTTTAACCTTTATATCAATGACATTGTCAGTGGATTGCAGGGAGATATTCAGTTGTTTGCAGATGATGTAAAACTAGGAAGGGTTATTAGTAATAGTGTAGATGTGGCAGCCCTGCATGAGGATATGAATAAACTGGACAGATAGCCAAATGAATGGGGTTTTCAGTTTAATGCAGCAAAACATAGTCTTGGAGTTTGGGACACATCAATGGGAGACAGCATACTCTTTTGGGAGAGCCGTACTGCAGGAAGTAGGGGGAGACAAGAGATCTGGGGTTAATGATTGATAGAAACCTGAAATTCAGGGAACATATTGCAAAGGTGGTGAAGGTAACCCAGAGACCTGCTATTGTTCTCAAATTTGGTCCCTAGGATTTGAAGGGGATAAATTAACTGTGAAAAGGGGTACAGAGGTGGATAATAAAGATGGTTTCAGGACTATACAATTTTGGTTATGAGGATCGGCTGAGGGAATGTGGACTGCAGAGTTTGGTAGTTAGAAGAAGGAGAAGCAATACGGTTGAAATTTTTAAACTGCTGAGAGTTACAGGGTTGACACTGGGGATTTCTTTTGCTTGGTGGAACAGGGGAAAGGAGCAAGGACAAGGGGCCATCCTTGGTAGTTATGAAAGGAAGCTGTGAGCAAGAGGGTGAGGAGTGGTTTCTTTGCATGGAGGGTGGTTGAACCTTGGAATTCATTTGCCTGATAGAATGGTGAGAGCATGAATTGTCAGTGAGGTCAAGGATTGGTATGGTAGACTCTGTGTTTTCCAGAAAAGGACCTCCCACAATGAGTCTTTTGACTCCATGGAGGCCTGAATCATAATAATATATAATAATAATAATAATAATTATTATTATTATTATATTTTATTTTACAGGTAACCCTCATATAATGTGGATGTTAGGTTCCATAGAAATGCCGCGTTATATAAATCACATTATGCGAGATTAAGGTCACATAGAAAAAGTAGGGTTACGTTCCAAAATCTTTTTTTTTTTTTTAATTATATAAACATCAATGACATACCCAACAAAAAAAAGAATAATTTTATTTAATTCAGGTAATTCATGTAAGTTAAGAAAACATATAAACTATGAAACAAATACATAGTATAAAATTATAAAAATTACAAATTGTACGTAAACTTCATTTCACATAATGCATAAATGTTTTAGGTAAAATAAAATAAAGTGCATATTTTAATCATTATCATTGTCTTCAAAACTAACATTTCGTAGATGTTCTTTATTTACAAGTGGCCGGACGTCGTCATCACTTGAAATCTCTTGGATGTCATTTGTATAATTCTCGTTGCATACGTCACTGGTTTAGTTATCAAGAAATCAGTAATAAGACTTTAGTTACAACTATGCTGCAATTTTTTGATTAAGTTTATAATATGGAGCTATACAAATATCCAATTTGCCAAGTCCAATCCTTCTGCTAATTTCTTTAAACTGAATTCTTCAGATTCGGATTCATCACAATCAGAATCTTCGGCAGAACTTTCCCTGCCATTTGGTTCGACGTCATCTATTAATTGTACCAGTTCCTCTTCATTTAAATCTATTTTCCTCAATTAATTCACTAATTTCGTTTTCAACCATATCGCAAAAGCCCTCTAAGTGGCCAGTACTATAAAAATACATTTTTTACATAAAAAAAACATTACATATTAATTATGTATGGAAAACTCACCAGAAAATAAAGTGCTCAGCTTGAGATTAGCACACTTATGATTTTTGATGCTCTTTCCTGACAGTAAATGACAATTTTCAAAATAGAAACTTTATATAACCAATTGATGAAAGTGTGTGCTAAAGGGTATTTCCCCTAATATAAATTCGGTGCCTATAACTACATGTGCGATATGGGCAGACACAAATTTAATGAAGATAAAATTTGATTTTTAAGTTGCGCGATGAAAAATATATGAAATGATAAATGGTTATTACAATTTGCAGACCGTATTATATCGAAACTACATTGTATAAGTACCTCGTTGAACAAGGGTTACTACAATTTGTAGACCGCGTTGTATAAGTACCGCGTTATACGAGGGTTACCTGTATTTTATTTTTGTTTCATTATTTTTGTATATATTCAATTGCATATAATAAAATATTAACTATATTTATTCTTTGTAATATATCAAACAGTATATATCTTTTTACCTGGTCAAATGCTGTTTCATAATCTATAAATAAAAGATGAGTTTCTGGGTTAAATTTTCTTCTTTTCTCTGGAGGTAAAATGAATAGAGTGATCGAGGAGTTTTGATATGAGGAGTGAGCAAGCAAAAGAGTTGGTTGTTGTAATAGGGACAAATGACTTGACTAGGAACAAGGAACATGTAAGATTAGATATCAGGAGGTTGTTGAGAAGAATAAAATATAATAGTATATTAGGAAAGCTAGCCAATGTGTTACCCAGGTATGACAGTGAGGAAATGAGGTAGAGAGTGAAGTCTTTAAATGATATGTTAGCAGAAATGTGTGAGGAAAAAGGAATACAGTTTGTTAATTTGTGGAATGAGCTTGAATCATGAATTGAGCTGCATAAGAGTGATGGATTGCATTTGAATGGTTTTGGGGTGAGTCGTTTAAAGAGAGACGGCTGCTGGAAGATAGAGAAATGAGTGCAAAGAATGAATCTGATCAAATAAGAAGTGATGTGAAAGAGCATGAAAGTAAGAAAAGGGAGATTGAAGTGGTTGTTATGAATGAAAAATTGGGTGGCATGAGTATAAAGAATGAGAGAACAAGTGTGCAAGATAAACAGAGAAACTTGGAGGCTAATGGTAGACAGGGAAGCACAGCATAAGAAAGGTTCATGCTCCAATGGGGGTGTGTGAATACATATGTAGACAAAAAAGGAAAGGGATGACCTGGGATCGAGAGAAAACAGTTGGATTTGAAGAAGAGTCTAAGATCAATAAGGAGAAAAAGAAATGGCTGGAGTTAAGTATGAAGAAGCTACATGTAATAAGTGGCATCAGTGAAACTTGTTATAGATCCAGGAATGAGTTGTTATGTTTGTATACAAATGCTAGAAGGAGAAAAAAACAAGGAAATGAATTGTTGTATTAATTCAGTTTGTTTATCCAAAAATTGATGGAATAAACGAGACAGGGTTAGATGAGAATGACATCCTGACAGGAATAGAGATGGAAGGGTATATGTTGAGTTTCGTGAAGATAGAAATGGTAAAAAGGGAGCAGGAGAGCAAGAGGGAAATAATGCCTGTGGTTTTGAGGCAGTATGGTGTGAGACATGTTGTTATAGACCTGGTAATGTGGATGGTAGTGACCAAGAAATATACTAATCAAATTAGCCAAGCAAATAAGAAAAGGGTGATCATTATGGACAACTTTAATTATGGCAATAAAGATGGAGGATGTTGAGATAGCAACTGGAAGTAAAGAAAATGAGTTTCATAAGTTTTCGATTAAAAATTTCCTCAGGCAGTATGTAAGAGAGGGCACACATGGATTGCGGATGTTAGATTTGATCATATCATCAGAGGATGTTATTATAAATAAGGTGTCAAATCATCCTCCAGGTGAGAGTGACCATGAAGTGTTTATCTGGGTGGTTGCCAGCAGCGTGAGGACCTCTGTGAGCAAAGGGTATATGTGTAAAACTGGTGATTATGAGACTCTCAGGAGGCATCTTTCAGGTGGAGCATGCAACGAGGTGTTGGCTGGAAAGAAGATCAGTTCAGCTTGTGTGATATTCAAGAACTATCTAGTAGAAGAAAGTGAGTCTGATTGTAAGCAAGCAAGAGGTATATGGGGAATTGAGCAAACTTGATGTTAATGATGCTGTGGGACTTGATAATATATCACCATATATTTTGAAGGAATATGCCAGGCAGTTCTCATCTGCATTGACATATTTGTGTAATATGACTTGCAGTGGGTCAAGTTACTGGGGAGGTGACAGAACTCAAGCATCAACCTTGATTGGTGTTGGATAAAATGTTGGAGAGGTTGTTGAGACCCAGGATCCACAACTGGGCTGACAGTAATGGTATTATCACTAAAAATCACACGTACTAACCACAGTGATAAGTTTTAATACATAAATATTTCATCCCAAGTATTTTGCGACATCCTCAGTACAGTAATTCAAACAATACTAGGAATAAATTGGGATGAAATATTTATGTGTTAAAACTTATCACTGTGGGTAGCACGTGTGTTTTTAGTGATGAATTCACCATAGGTTTCATTGTATTAAAAAAAAAAAAAAAAAAGAAGGTATCTTTGATGGACAGCATGGATTTACTAAAGGAAGGTCATGTTTTAGTAATATATTTACTTATTACAATAAGGTGATGGCTTCATTGAACAAAGGAGATGGATTCGCAGTAGTATACTTAGATTTTGGAGACATTTGATAGATTACTGCATGATAAGTTTAGTCAAACTAGAGTGGACGGTGTTGGATATTAGACTAGCACATTTGATCGGAGATCGGCCATCTGGTATCAACAAGTTGTGTATGGGAGAACAACATTCCAGAAGAGGAAAGTCACTAGTGCTGTGTTTCAGGGTCTGTTTTAGACTGTATCTGGTTATCCTGTATGTTAATGATATTGGCTAAGATTTGGATGGGGATATTCAGTTGTTTGCATAAGATACAAAGTTGGGACTAACAGTGAGGAGTAGAGCAGATGTTGTGGCCTTACAAGAAGATTTGAATAGATTGAGTGAATAGGCATGGGAATGGGGATGCCATGTCAATGTTGCAGATTGTAAGGTTATAAAATTTGAGAAACAAATATGGTATGTAGAATTTATGCTTTATGTGGATATTATTATTATTCAAGCCTCCATGTAGTCAAAAGACTCATCGTTTGAGGTCCTTCCTAAGAAACACAAAGTCTATCAAGACTCATTGAGGAGAGGTCCCCCCCTCCCCCTAAGAAACACAAAGTCTATCATACCACTCCTTAAACTCATTGACCGTTCTTGCTCTCACTACTCCATTAGGCAATGCATTCCATGGTTCAACCACCCTCCATGCAAAAAAACCACTCCGCACCTTCTTGCTCACGGTTACCTTTCGTAACTTCCAGGGATGGTCTCTTGTCATCACTCTTTCCCACTGTTCAACCAAGTGAAAGAACTCCCCAGTGTCAACCCTGTAACCACCTTTTAACAGTGTAAAAGTCTCAATCATATCACCTCACCTCGTTCTATTCACCAATCTCTGCAGTCCACATTCCCATTCCTTCAGCCGATCCTCATAACCAGGGCCGGCGGAACCAGGCATGCGGGCGCCGCTATGATGGAGACGCCGCCGCCAGGGAACGGTTCATAAGTTAATTTTTAAGAAACAAAATTTTTATCAGAAAAACAAAAAAATTCTTAGAATGATCAATATTAAAATAAATGATGCTGTATACACTGAATAAAAATTTAAAAAAAATGTATATTGCCACCTCTTTGATCAGCCGGCTGTTTACAATTTTGCAGCAAGAGCAGGCTAAATGTTTGTCTGCAGAATGTTGTGTCTACTACTAGTGAAACGGTGACCAGTTTTTATGTGCAGAAACGAATTTTCGTACAAAATATTTGTTGCTAGTTAACCAGTCATATGGTACACATCTCAGTAGGCGACTGACAGTAGCGCAGTGCGGACTATTATTTCATCTCTGTGTCGTGTTGTGTAATAATTTCTTGTGGGTATAAAATAGAAATGGAATCAAAAATTTTAAAAAAAGTTATCCAGTGTACAAAATCATAAGCGTCACGCTGCGAAAGAAGCAGATATTAAGAAACAAACTGGGGCTCTTAATAAATTTGTTAAAATATTAAAATATTCCGATGCAGATTGTAACCAACTCGATACATCAGAAATCAGAGTTGAAGAACCGTGCGCATCATCCAGTTTGCATGAAGGTACTATTGCAACTATTGAACAAGATAATTGAACATGATTTAAGTGAAAAATAGTTAGGATTTAGTCAACTACAACAAGATTTAGTTGTAGTTGACCACGAAACTAACACATTGTTAGTCTCTGTGAATTTAGAAGATCCAGGTGAACGGGGAAATATTGATGAAAAATTACGAGTTGTTTTAATTGAAATGGGGCCTGTTCAAAATAAAAATATAATATATCCCAGAGATGAATATGGTCATAAATTTGGCAACCAGGTATTATAATAGAAAAATGGAAAATGAGAGCTCGTGCCTAGAACATGGCTCATTTATTCCAAAACTTTAAATTCTGTTTTTTGCTTTTGTTTCAAACTTGTTGCACCTACTGAATCAACTGAATCACCCACTGAGTCTTGTAGAAGGTTATAACGATTGGAAAAATGTAAGTACAACTTTACATAGACACGAGACTAGTTTAACTCACATGAAAAATTTCTTAAAATGGAAGGAACTTCATAAAAATTTAAAAAACAAAACTACTATTGATTGCCAGACTCAAAGCACATATGAAATGGAAAAGAAACACTGGACGAGTGTTTTAGAACGCTTGATTGAAATTATAAAATTTCTTGGTAGCAGAAACTTAGCTTTTTGCAGATCATCTGATAAATTATATGAAAGAAATAATGGCAATTTTTTAAAATTAGTCGAACTGTTTGGGAAGTTTCATCCTGTTATGGAAAATCATGTTGAAAGGGCCCTACAATGAAACAATAGCGTACACTATTTGAGTAAAGACAGTCAAAATGAAATATTGGAAACTTGAAGTAACGCAATCAGGGATACAATTTTATTATAAATTCTAAAAATCTAAATATTATTCCATAATTTTAGATTGCACACCTGATGCAAGTAAAACAGAACAAATGACCATTATTATTCGCTTTGTTTCCTGTGACAATGGAATTGTCAACATCAGGGAAAACGTTTTAGGTTTTGCAGATATATCAGATTCCACAGGACGTGGTTTATGTGCAACAATAATGGAACAACTGGAAAAATGGAACATTCCCATTGAATGTTCAATGGGAATGTTCCATTTTTCAGGTCAAGTTGTATGACAATGGGGCAAATATGGGCTCCAAAATTTGCTTTTGAACAAAAATCCTCTAGCTTTTTACGTGCCATGTGCTGCTCATACTCTAAATTTAATCATTAACGATGCAGACATATGAAGGCAGATGCAATTAGTTTCTTTGCAATTATTCAAGAAATATACAATTGTTTTCATTCTCTTACAAACATTGGGCAAGCCTTTTAAGGTTTGTAAAAAAAATTAACATTGAAACAGCCATCAGAAACGCGATGGGATAGTAAAATTAATGCAATCCACCTTCTATGATATCAGTTAGGAGAAATTTATAATGCACGTTTTCAAATTTTAAATAATGAAAATTTTAATAAAGAAACTCAGCATGAAGTACAAACATTATGTGATAAAATAAAGAACTACAAATTTATTTGCTCTCTTATAACTTGGTATGATTTTCTTAACAGAATAAACCCTGTGAGTAAAATGCTTCAAGACAAAAATATGAACATTACACTTGCTTTAGAATCTATCGAAAACTTAAAAATATTCTTACAAGAGTATCGATCAGATACAAATTTTAAAGAAGTTCTAAAAATGGCAAAATAACTGAGGGAAGAGGCAGATGGAGAATAAGAATTTAAAACTGGTATGAAAGTTCGACGACGAAGGAAGATACGACAATTTGACTACGAGCGTCATGACGAAACACCACAATCGCCAGAAGATAAATTAAGAGTGAATGTGTTTTATACACTTCTAGACATTGCAGTGTGTTTGTTAATAGAGCGTTTTGAAGAACTAAAAACATATTATGATAATTTCAATTTCTTGTATAGATTACTACAAATTAATAACGAAGATTTACGAAAAAATGTTGACGCTTTAGAGATTCTCTTGAAGGACGGCAACAATAAAGGCATAAATGCAATAGAACTATATGACGAGTTATGTGCTTTCCGGGATATTTTTCGGAAGGATAACTTAAATATTCAATACCCTTTCGATATTCTTAATTTTATTGTGTCCAATAATTTATCTTTCCCTAACTTTTCAATTGCTTTAAGAATACTATTAACCTTACCTGTTAGTGTAGCGAGTGGTGAACGTTCCTTTTCAATGTTGAAATTGATTAAAACCTACTTAAGAACAAGTATGTCACAAAAAAGTCTTGTTAGTTTGGTGTTAATAGCTATTGAAAATGATATATGTGCGGAATTAGACGTTAAGACCATTATTTCTAATTTTGTGAATATGAAATCAAAAACCTTAAAATTTTAATTAAAACATTTTCAAGTCTATTTATATAATTTAATTTATTTTCTGTTATTCTGTAAAGATATTATTTTTGGAATACTTATATTAAATGTTCTAATTATTTCTGAATTATTTTATTATTTTCTCATCTATCTTGAGTTTCTTTTAATTTCCTAAAAGATAGTTCCACTTATAAAAATTATTACAAGTTACTAAGTTCTTGCATTTTACAAGCCAATTCTTGTAAAATGCAAGAATTTTTATAAACTTTAGTTCAAATAAATTTTAACTTTAATTAAAATTCATTTTAATTTTGTTAGCCATTCAGGTCGGTGAGAAGGCTATAATCCCTGTATCATTATATTCAACGATTGAAGTGAAGTGGCTTTATCAAAATTTGCTTTAACTTTTGAGAATTTTTTGAATATTCGGGTTTTTAAAGATTATCCTGCCTAGTCAACACCCCCAGTTTGTTACATTTAGCGAACCAACGTGTGGCTGTTTTGTCAAAATTTATTTAAGAAATTTCAAATAATTTAAATTTTTATTATCGTAAAAGAACCACACACTCCCAGATCGTTACAGGAGCGCTTAGATAAAAACTGCATGCGCGCCTCAAAGACCCCAGCCCCTGCTCTGCTCATAACTATCATTGTACAGTCCTGAAACCATCTTTGTTATCCGCCTTTGTACCCTTTCCACAGTTAATTTATCCCCTTCAAATCCTGGGGACGAAATCCGAGAACAATAGTCCAAGTGTGGTCTGATCTGGGTCTTATACAATGGAAAGATAACTGTTTTATCTCTGCAGATCAGCGTCCTTCTCATTATTGCAGCAATCCTCTGTGTTACCTTCACCACCTTTGTAATATGTCCCCTAAATTTCAGATTTCTATCAATCATCAACCCCAGATCTCTTGTCTCCTCTACTTCCTCCGGTATAACTCCTCCCATAGAGTATGCAGTGTCTTGTCAATGTTTCCCAAACCTCAAAACCTTACATTTTGCTGCATTAAACCGACACCCATATTCATTTGCTCATCTATCTAGCTTATTCAAATCCTCTTGCAGGACTGCTGCATCTGCACTATTACTAATAATCCTTCCCAGCTTCGCATCATCTGCAAACAACTGAATATCCTATTAGATATATGAAGAGCCAAGGGCTTCAATTCGGCGACTTATGACTTGTTTAAGTTAAGGGATATTACATCCCATATCGTTTCTTAGCCGAATAAGAAACTCAAAGAGTTTCATGCCGAATATAATAGAAACTATATAAAGTTTGGCGATTCCAAGCGTAAGCAAATACCTAGATACTGCAGCAACTGACCTTAAAGGTAGTGAAAGCTGAGGCACCTCATGTCTAAGGTGGAGCAAGATCCGATCACTATTCTTGATATTTACCCATAATGTGAACTTAGCTCCTAGGAGCTATATTTCTGTTCAACATTATGAACTACCCAGACCAGTTTCAATCTGTATTGAGGTCTCATCAGTGAGTAGGTAGACCTAGTTAATATCAAGTTTGTAGTGAACAGAACTTACAACCCTTCTATGAGTATTGCCAAGAGGTGTCCTAATAAATTATTAGATATACGAAGAGCCAAAGGCTTCAATTTAATTGAAGCCCTTGGCTCTTCTTATATCTAATAATTTATTAGGACACCTCTTGGCAATACTCATAGAAGGGTTGTAAGTTCTGTTCACTACAAACTTGATATTAACTAGGTCTACCTAATTGAAGCCTTTGGCTCTTCGTATATCTAATAATTTATTAGGACACCTCTTGGCAATACTCATAGAAGGGTTGTAAGTTCTGTTCACTACAAACTTGATATTAACTAGGTCTACCTACTCACTGATGAGACCTCAATAAAGATTGAAACTGGTCTGGGTAGTGACCTTCTCTCATAATGTTGAACAGAAATACAGCTCCTAGGAGCTAAGTTCACATTATGGGTAAATATCAAGAATAGTGATTGGAGCTTGCTCCACCTTAGACACGAGTTGCCTCAGCTTGCACTACCTTTAGGGTCAATTGCTACAGTATCCAGGTATTTGCTTACGCTTGGAATCGCCGAACTTTATATAGTTTCTACTATATTCGGCATGAAACTCTTTGAGTTTCTTATTTGGCTAAGAAACGATATGGGATGTAATATCCCTTAACTTAAACTGAATATCCCCTTGCAATCCACTGACAATGTCATTGATATAAAGGTTAAAAAATATAAGTCCCAGTACTGAGCCCTGTGGGACCCCACTTATAACCCTCTGCTTCCTTGAAACTGCCCCACGATACACAACTCTCTGATACCTATCGGACAGCAAATCCTGAATCCAGTTGACCAATCTGACATCCAGACCCATGTGCTGCAACTTAAATATCAGTTTATCATATGGCACCCTGTCAAATGCCTTCGCTAAGTCTAAGAAAATGGCAGTATATGCCTTTCCCTCATCTAATGTTCTTGTAACTTTATTATAAAAGGCTAGCATATTGCTAAAACAAGCGCGCCCTTTCACAAATCCATGTTGGCTCTCACAGATAACATTACCCTCATCTGCCCAATGCTGTATACGGTCCCTCACTACTTTCTTCAAGATCTTAACAACTACTGATGACACACAGAACTGGCCTATAATTACACACTTCCAGTCTGTTACCGCCCTTATGCAATAGCACTATCTTACCTTCCTTCCATTCCCTGGGCACTTTTCCTGCAGCCAGACCTTTCATTGAAAAGCCAGGTCAAAGGCACTGTCAGTTCCCTAGCTGCCTAGCACATGCTCTCAAAACTCGTGGTGAAATATCATCCAGTCCCACAGCTTTATTGACATCCAGAGTACTCAGTATTTGAAACACACTCTCCTCCTGTACCTCTAAACCTCGAACTTGCCCTATCCCTCTAGCATTAAAACTGACTCCTCCAGGACGAAATACTCCAATAAAATGTTCATTGAACAATTCCACTATGTTCTCTGCATCAGTCACTCTATTCCCATTTTTATCCCACAATATCATTCTTCCACAGTCATTTCTCCTCCTACTGGCCACATATCTAAAAAATTCCCTAGGATTTTCTTTGGATCTTAGGGCCAATCTCCTCTCATATTCCAGTTTCGTCTTCCTTACCATACTAGTCACTCTTCTGGCATGTGTCTTATACTCTTCATGCATCTTCTCTTCACTCTCCTTATATCTCTTCCATAGCCTCTTTTTCGCATGCAATTCCTGTTTAATATTGATTGTCATCCAATTTACTCCAAATTGTGTCCTCTTGTTCACTTGTGGTATACAACTTACCATTGCAGTTAACAAATATTCTTTCATAATTTTCCTCGCACTAATGATATCCCAGCCTTTCAATTCCTCCCTCCATGAAACTTCCCGAAGTTGACATCTAAGATTATTATAATCACCTGTCTTATAATTCCACATACGTTCCCGTCTTTTTGATACTCCTGCATGTTTATTCATTTTGCAAGTCAAAACCCTATGGTCACTCCCTTCAACTGGTGGGAGAGATGTGATCTCAGTTATTATCAACTCTTCTGATGCTATAACCAAATCCAAAAATCTTGAACCTTTTGTTCCCTCTATTACATATTGCCTAAGACATTTGTCCCTCAAGAATTCTAGAAATTCCATTCCCCTATTGCTACATGCATCTTCCTCTCCCCAATTTATACTACTGTAGTTAAAATCTCCCATAACAATCATTCTTCTCGCACTTGCCAAACTCAATTGTCTAAACATAAGGTCAGAGCTCTGCTGCATGTATATATTGGCGGAAGCAGAGAAAATAAGCGATCTTTTGGTGATGGTGAATAAGAATCGATCTGAAATTTAGATTACAACACAACAAATTCTGGGAATGATGCAGAGGACACTGACTTGTAGAAGTAAGGAGATTCTTGTTCTGTTGTACAAGGTCTTTATTAAGCCACATATCGACTACTGTTCACATATTTGGTCACCTGGTTTTGAAAAGGATGAGGTGCTGTTGGAAATAGTCCAGAGGTGATTAACTAAGGTAGTTTCTGATCTCTGGAATGTCGAATATGAGGAAAGATCAAGAAGGTTCAATTTACAGAGTGTAGTAAATAGGAGAAGGAGGGGTGATGTGATAGACCCATACCTGTTAGTAAGGTGATGAGGAGATGTTGGAAAGGGTCCAGAAGGGATTGATTAAGGTAGTTTCTGATCTCTGGAATGTTGAATATGAGGAAAGGTCAAGAAGGTTTTAAGATTCTCAGTAAATAATCAAGGTTTTTTTTTTTCTGTAATTTCTTTTATGTATTATAATTATTTTTAATAATGTTCAACTTTTTTTGGAGGGGGGGGGGATATGAAACTCCTCACAGATTATCCACATTTACCAAATTCATGGTTCCCATAATCCATATATTAAGGAAACAATTCATTTATTTATTCTCATTCTCTTTCTGTCACCTAATCTCATCTCTGATTTCATCTTTTCATATTTATTCTTCTCAGCTTAATCTGCATCTTTGTCTCCTATCTTGTCAATTCCATTTCATACTCCAGTTACTCTATTCTCAGTAAACACCTTTATCACATCCCAATATCCATTCATAGTCTCATGCCTGCAACTCTGTCACCTCCTTCTATGCCATCGAGCTATAAATTTTGTAAAAATCACCATAATTGAAAGTTGTGTAGTTATTGAAAGGAATTCATATATGGAAGCGGTGAAAGAGAAATATAAGATAATGATATGATCACCATTTTAGGATGCTTATACTCCACTATTAAAAATGAATGCATTCAAAATTATTAAAAAACTAAAATTTATTCTAATACGCTGAGCTGCCTCATAATGAGATCATACACACACACAAACAAAGAATATCCGAAGTACCTGTGTACTAAAGCTTGAAATTACGTTGAAATTACATCTGTCACATACCATGGTTTGTGTACCCATGTTTTTAATAATAAATCATTAATATTATACCTCTGTGTTACATATATGTATTGTGTTTGTGCATGTATTAATGCATCTCTGTATGCACACATTAGTTATTGGATAATAGTTTCTTAAAAATTTAATTAGATCAGATTGTTTATTGAGGAAATTTCAGAATTTAATATTTTATAGGGTTCTCCTGGAGCATCTGGTCCTAAAGGAGCTCAAGGACTCCGTGGATTAAAGGTTTGGTGTGAAATATTTGTTTTTTTTTTAATTTAATCAGTGCTGTGTAAAACTGTTAGCCAGACATCCTTTTTTCCCTTTATTATACAAATAATAAATGGAGGGATATTTATTTAAAATGTATATATCTTGAGGAAGAAATATTCTTTTACACTATTGAGTTATCATTACAAATATTGATAATTAACATGAATATTTGTTATAATTTAACTATTTAGAAAACAATTCATTATGAGCAATATTTGAATCATTGTTAGTTTTATCTTTCCACCTTTTCATGCTAAAATGAGCTAAGTCTTTGATTCTTTTATATTGCCATCCCGGCATCAGATTTTTTTTTCTATGAACTACCTTATTATTGGTTCAAAGTAGATGCCTTAATGTAGTTCTTTATAATTTTAAAATGAAATACTTCAAGAAAATATATCACTGTTGTGTGAAATTCTATTATGTTTCTGAATATTTAAAAATATTGAGATAACAAATCCTTTTTCTTTAGGGTGAACAAGGAAATGTTGGGCTTCCTGGGGCACCTGGCGAATCTGGTCCTCAAGTAAGTTAATATCAAATATCAAATATATATTATATTGTTACATGCATGTTATAATGGTTGTGTGTGTTAGTCATAAAATCAGAAACTATATCTTGGTGTCATGTAACACTTTCATATTTAAATTTGATATCTTGAAGTTTAGTCATTTTCTGTGATTCATGAAGGGTCTGAGGATATTTAGGAGCTATTGTAGTGATGCCTCTAAGTCCTTCAGTGATAAGAGTGGTAGCCTCTGTATACATATACTGCAATTTAAATAACCCACTGAATATAGTTAAAGTATTCAATGATCAGTTCATCATGTATTTCATCCTCATGAAGGCAACATTATGATAGGTTGGAGTGTAGAGGATATGGTGGACAAGCAACTGATTGTGAATGAGCAAGATATATAGGAGGAATTAAGTAAACTTGATGTTAATAAGGCAATAGGACTTAACAGTATATCACCACATGTCTTGAGGGAATGCTCTGTGCAGTTAATGACACCTCTGGCACACTTGTTTAACATAAGTCTTGAAACAAGTTGAGTCCCAAAGAAATAAAAGGTGGGAAAAATTGTTCTGCTTCACAAAGCGAGGGGGGGGGGGGAAATAAGACTGAGGCTACAAATTTATAGGGCAAGCTGTGTGTCTGGAGTTGTTAAGGTATTAGAGAAGTTGGTGAGGACCAGGATTCAGAAATGTGTTGATAATCATAATAATCTTCATGATGGTCAGCATGGGGTTTGTTAGGGGGAAATCATACTTTAGCAGTCTGCTAAAGCATGAAAAAAGGTGAACATTTCACTGGATATAGGAGATGCATATACAGCGAGTGGCATACTTGGATTTTTCAAAGGCCTTTGATAGACTATCACATAACAAACTGGTAGCTAAATTGAAATAGACAGGATTAGATAACATTGAGTTGGATAGCTGATTGGCTGTTTGACAGGTGTCAGTAGGTTCTGTATAGAGGAATTGTATCCCAAAAGAGGAAGGTCACTAGTGGAGTGCCACAGGGATCTCTTTTGGAACCATTATTGTTAAACTTGTACATTAATGATATTGGTACCAGCTTAGATGTAGCAGCTCTTAGATGTGAACTGTAGACTAAAATACAGAAATATTATTGAAAAGAAAATGAAAGAGTTTGAGAACAGGAATCAAACCGTGGAGATTCAGTGGCAAACTCTGAAGAAAACATTGATTGATTCTGCCAGAGAGGCATGTGGTGAGGTTGTGTGCAAGGATAAAAAAATCAGAACTCCCTGGTGGACACAGGAAGTTAAAGAGGCAGTGAAGGAAAAGAAGAAAGCATATCAAAAGTTCCTGGCAAATAAGTCAGCTTTTACTCTTACAGAATACAGAGACAAATGTAAGAATGCTAAACAGTGTGTAAAACTAGCTAAACAAAAGTCATGGGAGGACTTTGGCAAGAATATAGAAAATAAATAGACAGCACAGTGGTAAAAAAAAACACTGACCAGGCATGCAGTCAGGAATACATATCCATACTTGAAGTCGAAAAAGCCATCAAAGGCTTGAAATGTGGAAAGGCAGCAGGAGTAGATGATATTCGACCAGAAATGCTGAAGTACGGTGGTATAAGAGTCTTACAGTGGCTGCACTGCATAGTTCAGAAAGCCTGGACAGAGGGACGAATTCCCGATGATTGGAGTAGAGCTCTCACAGTACCCATATATAAAAAGGGAAATAAAACTGAATGTGAGAATTACAGAGGTATTTCCCTACTGAGTGTTCCTGGCAAGATCTATGCAAGTATACTTGAGAAACGGTTGAGAAGAATTGTGGAAGAAAAGCTTGGTGAAGAACAAGCTGGATTCAGGCCAAATAGAGGCTGTCAGGATCAGATCTTCACTTTACGACAAATAGTCGAGAAAGCATGGGAATATAACAAAGATCTGTATTTAAGTTTTGTCGATTTGGAAAAGGCATATGACAAGGTGCCAAGAGAGAAGCTATTCAATACACTGCAGTTATATGGTGTCAATGGGGCATTATATCAAGCAATACTTAGTCTTTATTTGAGTTGTGAGTCAGCAGTTAGATTTGAAGGAAGTACAGGAAGATGGTTTAATGTTAAATCTGGTGTGAGACAAGGATGTACATTATCCCCTCTGTTATTCATTATCTATATGGATCACATTATGAAGGAATGTGGTATTAAACCTGATATCAAAATTGGAGATGTTAATGTCAGCTCTTTGCTTTATGCGGATGATGTTATACTTCTAAATAAATCCGCTACAAATCTGCAAGATTCTCTGACTAAATTGAATAGCTGTTGTAATAGATATGGTATGAAGGTCAGCAATAAAAAGACAAAGACAATGAAAATAGGCAGAATCATTGAAAATGTCAACTGTGTTGTGAATGGAGAACCTGTGGAACAAGTAAAACATTTCAGCTACTTAGGCACAATTTTTACTGAAGATGGTAAACTAAATATAGAAATAGACAACAGAATCAGCAAAGCTGGTATCGTGGGAAGTCAATTGAATAAATTCATATGGAATAAGAAAGAAATTAGTCGGAACACTAAATTAGCTGTATACAAGACAGTGTTCAAACCAATTTTAACTTATGGATCTGAGAGCTGGGTCAGAAGTAAAACACTTGACCAAAGACTAGAGACCGCAGATATGAGAGTCCTGAGAAAGATTAGAAGCGTGAACAGATGGCATCAATGGCAATATCATATTAAAAATGAGGATATTAGGAAAGAACTTGACATTGTCAGCATCCAGGAATGCGTTAGCAGAGCTAATCTCAGATGGTATGGTCACTTAAATAGAATGGGAGAGGAAAGATTAGCAAAACAAGTGTTCTCTGCCAGGTTGGCAGGAAAACGACCCAGAGGAAGACCAAGATATAGGTGGATTGATACGGTACAAAGTGCCTTAGACGATAGAAATATAAGATCTGATAATGTTGGAGTCTTGACAAGTAACAGACTGATTTGGAGGAAAATTGTAGATAGGAAGTTAGTAATGATGTAATTTTTTCATGTAGTACTGTCATATCCTGTACACCCCTTGAGGGTACATGGCAGGAATTTGATGATGATGATGATGATGATGATGGTACCAGCTTAATTAGAGATGTGCAGCTGTTTGCCAGTGATGCAAAGTTAGAATGAACTATGACAAGTAGAGCAGATGTTGTGGTCTTTCAGGAAGATCTGAATAGACTATGCAAGTGGGGGAAATTAGTGGAGTGCAAGGTCTTGAAATCTGGTAGGCAATGTTGGAATGCAGAGTTCCAACATTCCAACCATAAATGGAGAAATTTTGAAGGAGATGGAGAACATGAGAGATCTGGGAGCGATGATAGACAGAGACTTGAAGTTTATAGGTTGCATTGCTAAAATTATAAGAACATTCTAAGATTATAACAGTCGAGTAGAAAGGCGTATGTGTTGGCAGTACATGCTAGTTTATTTTAATGGTATTGATTACTACACTGAATGATTAGAAAATAATTAATATTTATTAATTATTAGCTGATATTACGCTGGTATTATATCCAGCATTTTCAGAGCACAAGAACAGTTTGTCAAGTACATGAAACAACAGCAATTTGGCATAAGAGTGGGACTAGTTTAAAAAAATTGTAATAGACAACACAAGGAACTAAAGTCATTGGTACAATCTAAGTTGGAAAAAGAGAGAAAACAAGTATTAATTAGATCTTACAATGACTGTCTCCCAGATTTTTGGTAAATTTATACAGCCATACTTGTTGAGGTTTGGAGTATTAGAACTTTAGTTCCTTGTGTTGTCCTTCACAATTTTTTAAACTAGTCCTACTGTTATACCAAATTGTTGCTGTTTCGTGTACTGTGAAAAACAGTTCTTGTGCCCTGAAGATGCTGGATAAGTTAATAAATATTAATTATTTTCTTATCATTCTATGTTGTAATCAATAGTGTTAAAGTAAACTAACATGGATTATAACAGTAATTAGGAGGACTTTTAATGCAGAAGCAAAGCAGTTATGATCTCGCTGTACAAGACCTTTACAGGCTACATATCTGTGGCCTGACAACTAAATCTGTGCACAATGATTTGGTTGCCTGGTCAAGGGAATGAGGATGTATTGGAGAGAGAGAACAGCGAAGGTTTACTAAGTTAGTGTCAGATCTATGGAATGTCAGATATAAAGAGAGATTATGGGAATGCAACTTACAGTGAATAGAAGAAGAAGAGGAGATGATATGATTGAGACATATTAGTTGGTAAGGTGTTGTCACCAGATTAATGTGGAGACTTTTCATAAAATAGAGAGAGACAAGGGTAGAACTAGAGGATATCATTGGAAGTTGTATAATGAGGGTGTGGGCAGAGGAGTAAGAGACAGGTTCTTTGCACTGTGGGATGCATTGCTGAAAGTTTGATGAGTGTGGAAACTATGAATATAGGTAGAGATGACCTTGCTAATGCTTCTGCCTGGTATCTCCACTTGGGCCTGGCTCCCATTGAAGAGATCTCAATAAGGGTCGAACTAGTCTGGGTAGTGGCCCTTCCCTTAATGCATAACATTATACATATCCGCAAGGAGATGTGTTTTGCATTATGGGGGATACTGAGATAGGAGTGATGTTAGCTTGCTCCACCTTTGCAACGAGTTGCCTGGTGTTGTACTACCTTATCCCAGTCCTGAAGATACTTTCAGGTGCAAACTTTGTTTGTTCACACTTGGATAAAGGATTAAACTAAATTTATTATCATCTAACCAAGTGAAAAATAAACTTTCAACATGTTTAAGGCATGGTTTGATGATCTCTACGTATCTCAAGTCTTGTAAATTACTGGTACTTTATGCTAAATAATGAGAAAGAAGATGACATTATTTGGGTAGATGACTTTGACGATGCACACAAAGAAACTGTTCTCGATGCCAAAAGTAGTGATGGCGAGTAGGAGCTTCTTGGTAAGTCACACCATTTTCTGTTTTTTTCTGAAAACTTTAGTTTCCGAAAATTCCCGCACGTATCTCACAACATGATTTTTTAGCTTTAATTTTGGGAAAAAAGTTAGAGTTATATTCGAGTAAATACAGTATTTTTTTTAACTTTCAAATTCTTACGTATGGATCATTGGTTAAAGATTGGATTTATAAAACCCCCAAAAGAGAGCAATATAGCAAATACAAGTAGCTGTAAGCAACAAGAAAACGTTGATATTGCATCTGGATCAAATAAAATTTATAAGAGTGTGTCATCTGACATCTCTAGAGAACCAAAATTTTAAAATAAATCATATTTTTTGTTTAGATGAACATGTAAATTCAAATAAAATAGATATTTAATTTTAATTAATATTTTAAAATAATTTATTAATTTTAATTATTATTATTAATTAATTAATTTATTTATTTTTAATCAATCAACTTATTTATTTATTTATTTTATTTATTTATTTTTAATCAGTTTATTTTTTAATTAATTAATTAAGTTTTAATTAATTAATTTATTTTTTTACATTAATTAATTAGGGGGTACTTGGTAATAATGAAAATTTAGGAAGGCGTACACAGATATCTGAAGTTTGAGAAACACTGCTCTATGGAGATCAGATGTTAATAATAATAATAATCAGCATTGTACAGTCCTGATATCATTTTCATTATCTGTCTCTGAACTCTTTCAAATCCCATCAAATCACAGTGAAGATCTGAGTGCAGAAATCTAGATATGGTCTTGATCAAAGCTTTTATCTCTCATAGTCAATGGCCTCCTCAATATTTCCTGAATTCTTTACATCTTCTAAGCCCTTGCAATGGGTCTTCTGAACTTGGAATTTCTGTCTACAGTCATCTCAAGATCTTTTATTACTTATTCCACTTCTCCCAGTATAACTTCGCTATGTAAGTATGAAGCACCTCAAATTTCAAAACCTTACACTTAGTTGCATTAAACTGACAGCTGATGGTTTGAAAATATCAGCTCCACTTCTAATAACTCTCCCAAGCTTCACATCATCTGCAAACAGCTGAGTATCTTCCTGTAGTCTGGCAAACAGTGTCACTAACACAAAGATTGAACAATAATGGTTGCAGCACTGAATCCTGTGGAACTCCACTTATAATCTTCCTACTCCTTTATACTGCTCTTCCATATGTAACTCTCTGATATTGATCAGAAATATAATTAGCTATTCAGTCCACTAATCTGATATCCATACCCATATGATCAACTTAAAAATCAACTTGTAATGTTGCACCCTATCAAATCCTTTGCACAGTCCAAAAAAATGCCAGTCAAATTCCATAATATCATTATACTTTACCCTGAGTGTTTCTCAAACTTCAGATATCTACGTACTCCTTCTTAAATTTTCTTTATTACCAAATACCCCCTTATCAAATAATAAATAAATAAAGTATATTTCATTGTAAATGTCTATTTTATTTGAATTTATATGTTCATGTAAACAAAAAATATGATTTATTTTTAATAGAACAAAATATGGAATAGGTTCCTCTTCATTTCCCGTCCATTTCAATTAATTCATGTCATACTTATGAAGATTTTTCATCTTCTTCCTAGTTGGTTCTCTAGAGATGTCAGATGACACACCCTTATCAATTTCATTTGATCCAGATGCAATATCAATGTTTTCTTGTCTTACAGCTACTTGTATTTGCTATATTGCTCTCTTTTGTGGATTTTATAAATCCAATCTTTAACTAATGATTGATGCTTAAGAATTTGAAAGCTAAAAAAATTACTGTATTTACTTGAATATAACTCGCACTTTTTTCCAAAAATGAAAGCTAAAAAATTGTGGTGCGAGATATATGCAGGGAGTTTCGGAAACTAAAGTTTCCAGGGAAAAAACTGAAAATGGTGTGACTTACCAAGAAGCTCCTACTCGCTATCGCTGCTTTTGTCATCGAGAATAGTGTCCTTGTGTGCATGGTCAAAGTCATCTACCCAAATAGCTTCATCATCTTTCCCATTATTTCAAGCATAAATTACCAGTAATTTACAAGACTTGAAATACGTAGAGCAGTTATGAAGAAGTGCATATGATTGGTGTGGTATTAACAAAAGATCACGCGAACCAAAGACAAATTATAATAAATTTAGTTTAATCCAACAAAGACAAATTAGCATTTCAACAGTTGAATTGAAATGATAATTCTCTTCAACCAAATTCCATAATATCTGAAACACATTCATTATAGTTTTAACACGTTCACGATGGGGTGGTGTCAAGCAAAACCATAGGTTGCATCAGCAACGTATGGTTTTTCTCGAGTCTATAGAGCAGTTTCTGTTGGAGGGGAGATGTGATTCATTAGTTAGTGCTGTTTTTATCCCAGTTGTCTCTATTTGTGCTAAAATTATAATGATTCTATGCATTAATGATGCATAGCTGAAAATTGCCACATACCCCAGAAGACCTTTCGCGTACCCCCCCAGGGATACACGTACCACACTTTGAGAGAAACACTGCTCTATTGTAAAAAGTAATCAGATTACTAAAACAAGAGTGCCCCTTAACCATTCCATGCTGACTTGCATAAATAATATTGCTCTCATCTGCCCAGTTTTGTATATGAGTTCTCATCAATTTCTCCAAAAGCTTACCTGCAGAAGAAATATAAACTGGCCTGAAGTTTAATACCTCCATTCTACCACCACCTTTATGCAATGTACATCTTACCCTCCTTCCAATCTCTAGAAACTTTCCCTATTGCAAGACTCATTAAACAGCTAGGTTAGTGGTGACATGGTTGGTTCCACAATGCATTCCCTTAAAACTTGGAGCAATTCCATCTAGTTTCTCCCACCCCACCCCACCCCCATCTGCAGTTATGACATTTAGCATATCCAGTATTTTGAATACATTTTCTTCATTTACTTCTAATACTTCATCCTTCTATCCTTTATCCCTCTAGGAATAAAGTTAGTTGGTATTTCGAGGATGGAACACTGTAATAATATCGTAGTAATTTACTAGTGATCATTAAATAGCTCAACTATATCATCTGCCTTAGTCATCTGAGTCCCATCTCCATCCAGCAGGTTAATCTGTCCACAATAATTTTTCCTCCTATTGGCTACACAGCAAAAAAAGCTCCTTGAGATTTCTTTGGATTACAATGCCTGCCTGGTTGGCTGAGTGGCTAGCATATCTGCTCTCCAGCCAGGAGGCTATGAGTTTGAATCCTGCCATAGGTATGGATATTTGTGATTGTCTTACTAATTTTGTGTGGAAATGTCATCTATGACTTTACCGCTTCTTCTGACAGAAGGCTTAACTCCCAAAATCCTACGAGATATGGGAGTAATCGTATGGTGTCCAGCAATGTCAAATGTGAATAACTAACAACGCTAGTCTCCTTTCATCTTCTAATTTTTCTCTCTTTACTGTAGTGGTCACCTTCCTAGCTGAGCCTTTATGTGGTGGTAATATATTAAAAATGAAGATAGTAGGAAGAAACTTGGCATTGTTAGCATTCAAGAATGTGTGAGCAGAGCTGATCTAAAATGGTATAATCACATAAATAGAATAGGAGAGGAAAGGTTGCAGTGAAAGGCTTGCAAAGATCTAAGTCCTGACAAAATAACATCGTTTTTTGAGGAAAATTGTTTATTAGGAAATTAATAATAATGTAAACTTCATCATGTGTTGTACTCTCAAGGGATGTATACAAATATTGAGGGTACATATCAGGAATTTGATGGTGATGATGAAGTAGTCTCTTCAGATACATCAGTAGACTTAATTCATGCCATGTGAATTATTCCTGACACTACCATTTCATATCTTGTAACTTATACAGCAAAGGTGAAATGTGAAGGAGTCATTATCTTCTGTAGTTATCTCCAAGCTGACCCTGGCACTGTGTGCAAAAAAGTTTTTAATCTGGATTCATTTATCACTTGAATCTTTGTTTTTCAGTTTTCATCTAAAAGGAATGGCTTACAAGTAGAACAAATCTCTTATACTTGCATATGTATAGTGAATCAGTTAATGGGTTAATGATGATATTAACCCATTAACTGATATTAATGGGTTAATACCATCATGTTACTCAATTATAAGAACAATAGAATGACGATGATTTGAGTTTCATAAATTTCATTAAATTTTTGTGATCTCTCTCCTGTAATTTCTTGTTTTCTGTATGTTTACTTTATACTGTTTTTAATGCATTTCTGATACTTTCTTTTAATAACTTTCCATAGTTGTTTTGATTTCTACTTTTGATTTTTTTTTTATATCAACCCCATTCATAGAAGGCTGCAAAGCCTATAGTTTGGTGAGAAGTGTTTTTTTTTTTTTGCATGGAGGTTGTACCATGGAATCCATTTCCTGATAGAACAGTGAAAACACAAATGGTGAATGAGTGTTTAAGTAGTGGTATGATAGACTCTGTGTTGTCTAATAGTGGCACAATATTTTAAATAATGGCTTTACACACATAAAAGAAAACTAGAATTCATTAAATACTCCTATATGTTTTGCTCAATATGTCATGAGCATCATTCAGGAAGAAAGCAGAAGAATTGGCTACAAGATTTAAATTATGAATACAATAATGAGTCATACAGTATGTGCATACTTCTATTCATCTCAGTCACAGCTGTATAAGGAAATGCTATCAGAGTTCTAGAGAAGCAGGTATAGTTATGTAATTTAAAAAAAAAATTATGAACATTAATAGCAATCACTTCCCAAGGCTTAGAGATAGGCATGCACTCTGTTTGATTAACCTCCCTACTGGCCGAGGTGGAGGAAATAGTCAAACCAAAGTACACTTCTTATCCATGTTATTCAATAGGTGTTACAGAATCATATCCAGAATTTAGCCATACGTCTATAGACATCATGGCCGGTTGTGGGGTTAAGATTAGGATGGTGGCATAGGGCTTCTCAGAATTCAAGAAATAGATGATCAAATTTAAATCTATTGTAGTGCAATGACTTTGTTTGATTCCATTGAGCTCTATTTCTAGAGTCAATGGCATGAGAAGCAAGGCCTGAACCTTCTGATTCTAGAAATATTATATAATCTTGATGTTCTTGGTCTAATCTCAGTAGAACACCCAGTCTGTTCATAGTAGCAAAGATGACAAAAACAGGGTATTTGATAAACACCAAGCAAGGATAAAACTTGCGACTGAGACATGTGGCAGTATGTGTTCATTATTTAAATGTTGTAGCCACTTCTGCTTTCTACCTGAATGATCCTCATGACATATTGAGTGAAATATATAGGAGTATTTAATAAATTCTATTTTTCTTTTGCATGTGAAGACATTATTAAAATATTGTACTATATCTACCACACATCCCAATTAAACATCTAATAACTGATTCTTGTGTTGTCTAAGATGGGCTTTCTATAATCGGTGTTGGGACTGCATTTACGTTCCTGAATAATAATAATAATATTCTATTTAATTCCATGCCCATATTTGCATTCAGATTTTGTAATACCCTAAATAACTTTGTTTCATTGAATTATTGCTCTCACATCATTCATTGTCACATCACTCACTGCATTATTGAGCAAATTGTTTTGTTTCTGTCACCTTCCTGCCATTTGGATTTGTTAAAGTTATCCTGCCATAATAATTCATTCTTTTACTCTTTACCAGGAAAAAAACTTGGAATTTCCTTGTAGTCTGATTGGCTAACTACTTCTCATAATTCAAATTTGCCTTCTTTTCTTTCCATCTTCTGATCATCCATTTTTGCCTGTGCTTTGCACTGTTCGTGAGCTTGCTGATTAATTTTCTTATGATATTCCATCCAGAACTTACAGTTTTACTGGAAGAGAAAAGTATATTTCCAGATTATACAGTTTAACATTGTTTTGCTGTAATTTTAACTATCAAGTATTGTCTAAAAATAGACAATACTTGATAGTTTTCATTCAATATATACATTTTGTAAAAAACTAATAACATAGAAAAATTTACCTGTCTTATCAAAATATTAACTTCTCACTGAAATGTACAAGGTTCCCCCCCCCTCTTTTTTTTTTCCCTAAAAGTATGATAAAAGTGGTGTATTTTGTTATTAATTCTTTCCATGTGTTTGTGAATATATCATTCCATATGAATGCTTTTTTGCAACTGTTTCTATTATTATTATTATTAACATCTGACCTCCATGGAGTTGGAAACTCATCATAGGAGGTGCACACTATTGCACACAATGCTCATATAATGCTTTAAACCGATTCAGTGTGTCTACACCCACAACACACTCAGGCAATGCATTCCACTCACTACACTCACTAACCACTCTCCATACTAAGAACCTATTCCTCACTCCTCTCCTCACACCCTCCTTATACAGTTTCCAACGATGGCCTCTTGTTCTACCCCCCCCTCTCCCATTCTATGAAAAATCTCTTCCATATCAACCTCCTCTTCCTGCAACTTACATTCTCTCAATCTGTCCTCACACTTCACATTCTAAAGAACAGTGACCACTTTTGCGAATCTTCTCTGGATCCTTTCCAACATATCCTCGTCATCATGAAAACCCAGTGACCAAATCTGTGCACAATAATCCATATGAGGCCTGATTAAGGAATTATACAATGGCAACACAACTCTCTATTTCTGCATGTCAGGGTCCCCCCGCATCATTGCTGTTATCTGATGTGACAACTTCACAACTTGTGCAATGTGACCCCTGAATTTCAGATCCTTGTCCACCATCACTCCTATATTTCTCATCTCCTCTACTTTGTTTAAAGTTTCCCCACCAGGTGTATATTTTGTATCCCATTGTTGCTTACAAAATCTCAAAACCTAAAAATAGACAACAATTTTTAGTAAATAAGTGAATTTAAATAATAGTCGTAATGCTTTATGAGTGAAAAGGATGCATTTAGAAAGTAGCTGAGAAGAAAACTCAGAGTGAAAACTGTGGATGTTAATTACATACATATATATATATATATATACACACACACTGTTTGGAAACAAGTCAATGGATACCTCCTGTGCAATGTGTACTCTGCCAGGTAATGAGTTTACATGTTTGTAGCCAGTATAAATTTGAAGAATATGATGTTCCCAAGTCAGTGCAACTGTGTCCTGGTGAAATGGTTGTAAGAAGGGAAATGACTGAGTTTGAAAGAGGTGTTATCATAGGATGTCATGTTGCAGGTCAGTTTGGCAAATTGTTGGCAAATTGTTGACAAATTGGACCATCCCAAGTCAACAGTCAGCAATACCATACTGAGATGGAAGTGCAGGGAGTCAACTGCAAGTGATACTCACAGTGGACGACCCACCACACTCACATGTGGGGTGCTATGAAGGATAATATGTAAGACTATCATTCATTGGTGTGAAATGTGGAGTTTTTGGCATTAATTGGAACACAAATCTGCACAAAAACATTCAGAACTGAGGCTCACAACATGGTGGGATTGCAGTATGCAAGTTGCACATTATCCGAACCAGCATGTAGTGTCATCTTCAGTGATGTAAAGATTGTGTACAGTGAGATGTGGAAGCTTGGAAAGCTTTGTTATGGAGTAACTATAGAATAACATGTACAGGGTGTTCGGGATAAATTTGACATATTTATAATTAATTATATTTTTCCGTAAGTTACATGTATTAACACACACTTCTCTTCATTTAAAAGTTTGGACCCTTCTTCATTCATATACAAGATGTCAGAAAGGATGGATAGCTGGAACCCACCTGAATCATGGAAGAGAATAACTTGTATCATGATGATTCGTGCCCGCCATCAAAATAAGGATATTACGACTGCTGCCCAATGCTCCCTGAATACAGTAAAAACAATCAGGCATGAACTAGAGACTTGCAATGGTGACTACGAGGATGTAGCAAGAAGAAAGATCCCTAGCAGACGATCTGATTGCGTTCGTACAGCAGAATTCCTCGCAAATCTGCAGGAACAGGTGTTGAAGAACCCTGGCATTGGAATTCGGGCTTTGTTCGTGGAGTTGCTAACTGTAGTCAAGCCCTGGATAACAAGGGTAGCCAATGGTAGGCCGTATGTATGGCAGCAGGATTCGGCCCCTTGCCACACCTCTGGGAAAAGTCAAAAATGGTTGTCTGAAAATTTCTACGACTTCACCAGTCCAAATGTTTGGCCTCCAAACTCCCCAGACCTTAACCCCATGGATTATTTTGTATGGGGCGCAGTTGAAAAAGACACCAATCGCACTTCCAGTAATACAAAAGCCCAGTTAATGGATAAAATTAAAACAGTTTTTGCGGCCCTTCCCAGGGAGACTGTAGCATCAGCTTGTTCGAGGTTCCGAAGCAGAATTGAAGCTGTGATCGATGCTAATGGTGGTTATTTTGAGTAAATCTTGTTGATAGTATTGTAATTAACTCTGCCTGTAATGTTTTTTTGTCAATTCATTAAATTTAATAGATACAAAGAAGATTTTCTTTTTCCTTACGAAACTGTCAAATTTATCCCGAACACCCTGTATGTCGCAGTAAATAACTTTTTATAATGTAAATATTATGTCTTCTGTCTCATAAATGATCTAAATGAACATAAGGAGCATGTGAGGGAGAATATCAGGAGGTTATTGAGAAGAGTGAAAGACAAAAGTATGGTAGGAAAGGTTGTCAGGGTGTTGCTGAAGTATGACAACAATGAGTTGCGAATGAGAGTCAAAATCATGAATGGTATGCTAGCAGAGCTGTGTGAGGAGAAGGTACAGTTTGTGGATGTATGGCATGTGTTTGAGGGAAGAATGAAATTATACAGGTGTGATGGGTTGCATTTGAATGGATTTGGAGAGAGTGCACTAGAGAAAGTGTTGCTGGATGGAAGTACAGTGTATGATGCATGCAAGAGATCAGAACAAAGAGATGAAGTGAAAAATCAGGAGAGTGGTATTGAAGAGACAGAGGTGCTTACCAGTGGAAACAGTAGCAGTGTGAGAGATGAAGAGAGAATGGGAATGCAAGAGGAATAGGAAAATGGGCAGAGCCTGGGTGGACAGGGAGACATGGCATAGGGAGAGTGGATGTTTAACACTCGGGAGGTCGCATCTGATCTGACAGATAAATTCTAATTGTTAACATGAATATTCTTTAACCTATCTATTGTATAGATTGAAGGTCATGAGTAGCTGTGCATTCATATGTTACGAGTGATATTCCGCACTTTTTTTTGCTGTCAGTTTGGGTTACATGTTATGTAAAGGTTTATGATGTTTGACAGTAAATGTAATCTGAGAGATACCATGACCTCCAATGTCAGTATATAATAGTTTCTTTTTTTCTTTTTCTTTTTCTTTTTCTTTTTTTTTATTCTTTGTTCAATAATTTCTAGATTGTAACTGAAAATAAATAAACCATCATGTATTACTGAAATAGAGAGCCAAAGGCTTATTTTTATCATACATATCCTCTAGGAGATGTGCCTTACATTTATGGAAAATACTGAGGCAGTGCTCTTGAACTTGCTCCACCTTTGCAACGAGTTGCCCGGTATTGCACTATTTATGCTTGCTTCTGCTGAACTTTTAGTTTCTATATTTTCAGCACGAAACTCTTGAAATAATATTGAAATAATGTTGGATTCAATATTTATCATACATATCCTCTAGCAGATGTGTTTTACATTTATGGAAAATACAAAGGTTGAACAAGCTCCAGACCACTTTCGCGAGTTGCTCTGCACTACTTATGTTTGTTTTGCCGAAACTTTTAGTTTCTATATATATATATTCAGCATGAAACTCTTGTAGTTTCTATATTCGGCTATGAAATAATGTTGGATTCAATATTCACTTAATTTGTGTACCATCATGAATTATATTTGCAGTGTTTGTTCTTTATTTTTTTTTTTTTTTGCATTTTAGCACACTCTAGTAATGAATGTTATCTCTCAGATATATCGCATCCTACGCTGCAAAATTACCACCGCGACCTCCCAAGTGTTAAAGTGGCAGTGAATGTGTGTATGAAGCTGGAGTATATTGCAATGTGGGTGGGGAAGTTAAGACTGAGCAGATATATGTGGGATATGAGACCAGATCTATTAGGAAATTGTTATCCTCAATTGTATTAAATAAATTTATCTGTTATATTTTAATTTAATTTAATTACTTTTAATTTAAGCCCATTAGGTTTTTATACTATGAAAGCATGACTGTATATGTTGAGGGATTCCAATTTGAGCATGTGTGCTACTGTTTTTTGAATTCATTTCTTATTGTTGTTCGATCATTGTACTGATGACGTATGAGACAGAAGACAAAATATTTACATAATAAAAAAATTATTTACTGTGGCGAATAACTTTTTAGACTAAATAACTATAGACCAATTAGTATTCTCTCTAATCTGTACAAAATTCTCACAAAAGTAATAACAAGCAGGTTAACCCCTCTTCTAGACTCAAATCAACCAGTAGAACAAGCAGGATTCTGTAAATCCTGCTTGTTCCGTAAGTCATGTCACTGGTTATTTTTAGAGGGCTTTTTAGGACAATATGATTTATAGACAAAGCAGATCTTCAAAAATGTAACATTGCCAAATTTTATTTTCAAGCCAAAACTTTACCATACCAAAAACAGAATAACATCATATTTAACATCAAATGCATAAATGAAATAAAAAATATTTCACATTGATCTTTGCATCTTTAAACTTATTGCAATACAGTTTAATTGGAACACTTCTAATAGAGGCATGGAAATTAAAAGCAGTCATGTTAAAAATTTTAAAAAATTAAGAGTTGCAATTATCAGTTTGCCCTTTAAATGGCTACATACACAAAACAAATGAATCACAGTTAATATTGAGACATTGCACCTCTGGTGGCAAAACATGGAACTAGTCGACTCTGAATTTCCAATTCAGTTATACAAGGTGCTTGGTTAATCAAGGTTTGGATAATACAGAGTTCACTGTACTACTCATCCATTTTATTTCCACCTGATTTATCCTCCTAAATCTGAGTGTGCAGTCTGATTCTGCTCAATCCAACGACTCCTTGATATTATTATTGTCCGAAGACTCATTGCCAAAGATCAAGCTATCCACACAATGTTTATGATACCTCTGCTTGAACCCATTAACAGAGGAAGCACTCACAACTGACTATGGCAAACCATTCCATTCATTCTCAACTCTTCAAGTGAAAAATTTGGTTCTCACACTCCTACTAACTACACTCTTTCTCAACTTCCAGGGATGACCTCTTGTTTTACCACCCTCTATCCAAGTGCTGAAACATTTATCCTACATCAGTCCTATAAAAGCCTTTAAGTAACTTAAATATTTCTATCATATCTCCTCTTTTTTGCCAATCAACCAGTTTCTGCAAGCCACAAACCATCAATCTATCCTCATAGGATACTTTCCGCAGAGTACTCACCATCTTGGTCATTCACCTCTGAATCTTTCCTACCATTTATTATCCTCATCTCTGGTAGAGTTCTAGTGAAACTCGACCAGAGCTGAGACTTAAATTAAGAAACCTAGTCAGAGGTAAAGACCTTGCACATTCCCATATCCCATCTAAACACACAGCTGTATTTACATTGAGATTCTGCTATATCATAATAATCTCTAGTTCATCCAGTTCTGTTCCCACACTAGTCTCTTTCACACGTGTCACATTATTAACCTCACTTGGATGATATATTATTTTATTTTGTGACACCTCCAAGGAGCCCGAAGACACATCGAGGGAGGACACCTACTGTACAACTTTCCATCTCTACCACTCCATCCACCCACTATACCAAACCTCTACTATCATCATCATCTACGTCAATGCCATCTACTGCCCACCACCAGCACTACTATTTTGTGTCTGTAAATTACGTGTGTTCTTAAGGGCAATTTGTTTGCTTGTCAGATGAAAAACCCTTGTTTCCAGGAGAAAAAACCCTGCTACCTTCATATGAGATTGGCTAACTCACCTTCGGTTGAAAAAATCTATATAAAGATTCCTCCCGTCATGATGAGAATTGAACTTATGCCATTTCCAATCAAAGGGCACAATGTACCATCGTTCCTCCAATTGCACTATGGAGGCACTACAAATATACCATTCTAAAATGGTTGCTCAGTAGCTGAACTGTTTTATATGCTTCTGTCACCTAGTCACTATCAACACTCATTAAGGCTATCTTCCATAGTTATTCTTCCTCTTACTTGCTATGTAAGAAAAGAACTCCTTGGGTTTTCCTTTGGCATGCTCATCTGGTTTCTTCATGTGATCTAATTTTGCCTTTCTTAACATGCTGATCACCTGTCTTGCCTGAGCCTTGTACTATTCATGAGTTTGCTGGTCACCTTTCAGCTTATATATCCTCCACAGCATTTTCTTCTTTTGTAGCTTATGCTGAATCATATTATCCATCCACTAACTCATACATGATTTACCCTCCTTATCTTAGGTATACAATTTAATATTGCTTCCTCTAGATGAAGTTAGTAGTGCATGGGATATAGTTAAGAGTCAACTATATCCCATGCACTACTAACATTCTTCCCTTGCAAGATTTTATGCCTAGGCACAGCTTCAAAGTTTCTGCTAAGCTTGTCTTAATCATCTACCTTGTAGTTCCACATATAATATTCCTTGTTTTATAATCTCCCAAGTCAAGACCACATGGTCACTTTTCGCAGTCGAATTTAAAATATTTTAAATTTAAAAAATTTTAAATATTCCCAGTTTTCTTCCTTGTTATGGATGACTCTTCTGATCCTATGACCAGGTCTAATACTCTCACATCTCCCAAATCCCCTCCATCGCATACTGCCTCCAGTAATTATCTCTCAGTAGGTGTAACAAATTCCATTTCTTTCCTGCCATGTGATCTTTCTTGCTTCCAATCTATATTTCCATTGTTGAAATCTCTCATAATGATTACTCAACCTGCACTCATTGTACTAATTTGCTGATGCATATCTTCTAGAATGTCCCTGGAACCCTATAGCAGCAACCAACCATATATTTTGTCTTATTGGCATTGATCTCACACCAAGTTGCTTCAAATCAACCCCTCTCCTGCCTATATCCTATTCTCTTTGGCTGCAATTCATGTGCTATCATCAGCAGTAACCCCCCCCCCCAATCTTCTCTATCCTCTCTGAAAATACTAAACGTTTGACATTATATTCCTGTAACTACTTCATTTGGTGTTAGCCAGTCCCACTAATGCCTGTAACTTTTGGGAAGGTTGGGGAAGGAAATCAATGCCAAAAACTCATCCCTCTTGTTCCTAATACTTCTGCCATTGGCAAGTATTAGCACTATATATTATACAGTATATAGAAACTGTAACATTCCTTTAGTCCTCCAACCACCTTTACTTCCTGAATTGACTACCCTTTTCAATAATGTTCCTTGAGAAACTAGATTTTGCATTTGTTATTCATTTTCACACTTATTTGCCTCATATTTCCCTTGTTGTTCTTATACCATGGCATACCATGGTATTAGACCATGGTATAATGAGTTCCCACTATGAGTCTTTTGACTCCATGGAGGCCTGAATAATAATAATAATAATAATAACTAATACATAGCTCATGGCAAAGACACAATGTTAAAATAGAGAATCATGGTGTCATTATATATTAACAGGATTGAAGAATTTAAAATATTTTAAGTTAAAAACTTTTAAGGAAAACATAGATCTAATCCAAGGAGTTGGAAAATTAAAATAAGAGTTAAAAGTAAAAGTCTTAATATGTTATAATAAGGAAAAAAAAAACATATCATTATAAATTCAGATCTAAGTTCGTAATCCAGGTCACAGCTTCAGGAGCCGCTTGTAAAAAGTTATTCCAGTCATTTTGATAAGCACGGAAGGTGCATTATTTTACAATATGTTGCATAGTCTGTCATGCAGCACCACAGTCACATTCTGGAGATGATTGTCTGTTCCACTTATAGAGAGTATCTCCACACAGGCCATGGTTTGTCCGAATCCTATTTAGTACTGTCCATGTTTTGCGAGGTAGATCTGATCCTGTAATGATTCGATCACCTTTAAAGATGTTATGCAAATATTCTTTCGATTTTCCTTCCATGTTTCCTCCCACTTTGATATAGGATTAAAATTATTTAACACTAGTTCTTCTGCTGCTCGTAGTGATGGATGGCGAGATTTCAATCTGTTGACGTTAAAAGTTGGGAGAGCCTGATGAATAGGTAGGTTCGGATTACCAGCAATTTTTTGAAATTCATTGATTAAAGAATTCAATCTACGTAGTTCTGTAGGAATAATGCCTGCTAAAAGAGGTAACCAATATGTTGGAGTCGATCTAATAGAGCCTGTAATTAATCGTAAGAATATTATTCAATTGAGAATCGATAATCCTTTTGTGAGGGCTATTTAGCCACACAGGACCACAATATTCAGCACTTGAGAATACCAAAGCAAGGGCTGTTGTCCGAAGAGTAGAGGCTCTTGAACCCCAGGTAGTGCCACAGAGTCTCTGGTAGGATATTATTACGTGTCCTTAGTTTGTATGCCAAGTTTGAAAGATGTTGCCTGAAAGTGAGAGAATGGTCAAGTGTGACTCCCAAGTACTTAGGGAATTTATTATATGGAAGTATAGTGTTTTTCAATTCAATTTTTAGTTCCACATTTGCCAAACTGTTATTTAGATGAAAACAAGATATATTACTGTTTTGCTCCTATTTAAACAGAGTCTCCATCTTTTAAAATATTCATCCAGAATAGTTAAGTCAGCTTTTAGAATTTCTTCTGTACGATTTATGCTATGTAGTTATTGCTATATCGTCGGCATAACAAAATTTCCTTGATGTAGTGATGGGAAGATCAGATATATACAGATTGAATAATAACGGAGATAAAACAGATCCCTGTGGCAATCCATTATTTAACTTCCTTTCGCTGCTAGTTTTATTACCTATAGCCACTATAAATATTCTATCTCTTAGCATATTGTTAATAATATAGACTATTGTTTTACATGGGATAATTTTATATAATTTATATAGAAGGCCTTGTCTCCAGACGGTGTCAAAGGCTGTTGACAAATCAATAAATGCTGCAGATGTTTTTAAACCTTTTTGAAAACCAGTTTCTATGTGAGTTACTAATGAGAGAATGGTCACAACACCCACGATTTGGTCAGAAGCCAGCTTGTTCTATTGGGACATATTTAAAAATTGTGGAGCTTATTCTATTATAAATAAGTCTTTCAAAGAGTTTATAATAACTCTTTGAAAGACTTATTTATACTGAGGAGAGTAATAGGTCGGTAACTTTCTGGTTTATGATTAGGCTTAAAAAATAGATTAAGAGTGACTGACCTGCAGAGGGAGATAGATGAGTTGAAAGAGGAGGTGGAATGTCTAGTGAATGAGAGCAGAAGTATGAAAGATAAGATTAGGAGAATGGAAGAGATAAATGCAAGGCAAATCAGAGTAGGAGAGAGAGAGAATTTAAGGAGTATGAGTGAGAGGTATGGGGGTGCTAGAAGAGGAGAGAATGGAAACAGTAGAAGAGAGGGAATGAGAGAGAGGTATGGGAATGCTAGCAGACGAGAGGATGGAAACAGTAGGAGAGACGGAATGAGAGAGAGATATGGAAGTGCTAGAAGAGGAGAGAATGGAAACGGTAGGAGAGATGGAATGAGAGAGAGGTATGGGAATGCTAGAAGACGAGCGGATGGAAACAGTAGTAGGAGAGACAGAATGAGAGAGGGATATGGAAGTGTTAGAAGTGGAGAAAATGGAAACAGTAGGAGAGAGGGAATGAGAGAGATGTATGGGAGTGCTAGAAGAGGAGAGAATGGAAACAGTAGAAGAGAGAGGTATGGGAATGAAAGAAGAGGAGAGAATGGAAACAATAGGAGCGAGGGAATGGTAAGAGGTATAATGTATGGTGACTCAATGATCCGTGGTGTTCAAGATAGGATGCGTGAGGAGTGTTTGCCAGGAGGAACAATAGAAAGGGTGGCTATGGCAATTAAGAGAGGTGAAAGGGTGGATGAGATGATTGTGATGGTAGGAACGAATGACTTGAGTGGTAATGTAAGTCGGGCAGCGAGAGATATGAGATTTTTGCTTGAGACTGTACGGAAGAAGACAGAGAGAGGAAAAATAGTGTGCGTGTTGCCTAGGTATGATAATGATGAGCTGAGCAGAAGAGCGGTGATATTGAATGGCATAATAGCGAGAATGTGTGACAAGAGAGGACTGGTATATGTGGATGCTTGGAGTGCGTTTGAGGAAAGAGAGGAGTTGTATGCGAGAGACCGTTTACATTTGAATGAGGAAGGGCGTAGGCATCTGGAGAGATTGCTGTTCTGAACGAGTCAGTGTGTCCCAGGGAGGATGATAGCAGGGGTGGCCTCTTGTGGGAATGGATACTTGGGAGAAGGGAGACAATGTCAGGTAACACTGAGCCCAGTGGAGTCTAGAAGGGATAAGGCTGGGTATAGAAACAATGGCATTTATATTCTGTATACTAATGCCAGGAGTATCTGGAATAAGGGAGAGGAATTGGTGGCGCAGATAGCATCAGCCTGGCCAAAAATTATTGCGATCACTGAGACGTGGTTGACAGAAGAGGATATAAAAACAGGAATAGAAGTCGCTGGGTATAGCATTTTTCGTCAGGATAGGAGGGGAAAGCGTGGTGGTGGGGTGCTGCTTATGATAAGTGATGACCTATGTCCTCTAAGAGTGGAGAATTTGGAAGGAAGTGAGACAAATGATTTTGAGAGCGTATGGTGTGAGCTAGAGGTAGGCAAGACAGGATATTTAGTGGGGTGTTGCTACAGACCCAGGAGCACAGAGGATGGGGACCAGGAGATGTTTAGACAGCTAAGTTTGGCATGTGCAAGAAGAATGATTGTTATGGGAGATTTTAACTTCAGTAGTATAAATTGGAGAGAGGAACATGCATGTAACAATAGGGGAATGGAATTTCTAGAATTCTTGAGGGACAAATGTCTTAGGCAACATGTAACAGAGGGAACAAGAGGTTCAAAAATTTTGGATTTGGTTATAGCATCAGAAGAGTTGATAATAACTGAGTTGACGTCTCTCCCACCAGTTGGAGAGAGTGACCATATGGTGTTGACATGGAAAATGAATAGACATGCAGGAGTATCAAAGAGATGGGAACTTATGTGGAATTATAAGGCAGGTGATTATAATAGTCTTAGACGTCAACTTCGGGAAGTTTCATGGAGGGAGGAATTGGACGGCCGGGATATCACCAGTGCGTGGGAAATTGTGAAAGAATATTTGTTATCAGCAATGGTAAGTTGTATACCACGAGTGAAGAAGAGGGCGCAATTTGGAGTAAAGTGGATGACAAACAACATTAAACAGGAACTGCATGCGAAAAAGAGGCTATGGAAGAGATATAAGGAGACAGGTGAAGAGAGGATGGGTGAAGAATATAAGACACAGGCCAGAAGAGTGACTCGTGTGGTAAGGAAAGCGAAACTGGAATATGAGAGGAGATTGGCCCTAAGATCCAAAGAAAATCCTAGGGAATTTTTTAGCTATGTGGCCAGTAGGAGGAGAAATGACTGTGGAAGAATGATATTGTGGGATAAAAATGGGAATAGAGTGACTGATGCAGAGGACATAGTGGAATTGTTCAATGAACACTTTATTGGAGTATTTCATCCTAGAGGAGTCAGTTTTAATGCTAGAGGGATAGGACTGGTACGAGGTCTGGAGGTACAGGAGGAGAGTGTGTTTCAGATACTGAGTACTCTGGATGTCAGTAAAGCTGTGGGACTGGATGGTATTTCGCCACGAGTTTTGAGAGAATGTGCTAGCGAATTGACAATACCTTTAACGTGGTTTTACAATGAAAGTCTGGCTTTGGCAAAGGTGCCCAGGGAATGGAAGGAAGGTAAGATAGTGCCATTGCATAAAGGTGGTAACAGACTGGAAGTGTCTAATTATAGGCCAGTCTGTGTGTCATCAGTAGTTGTTAAGATCTTGGAGAAAGTAGTGAGGGACCGTGTACAGCATTGGGCAGATGAGGGTAATGTTATCTGTGAGAATCAACATGGATTTGTGAAAGGACGCTCTTGTTTTAGCAATATGCTAGCCTTTTATAATAAAGTTACAAGAGCATTAGATGAGGGAAAGGCATATACTGCAATTTTCTTAGACTTGGCGAAGGCATTTGACAGGGTGCCACATGATAAGCTGATATTTAAGTTGCAGCACATGGGTCTGGATGTCAGATTGGTCAACTGGATTCAGGATTGGCTGTCTGATAGGTATCAGAGAGTTGTGTATGGTGGAGCAGTTTCCAGGAGGCAGAGGGTTACAAGTGGGGTCCCACAGGGCTCAGTACTAGGACCTATATTGTTTAACCTTTATATCAATGACATAGCCAGTGGATTGCAGGGGGATATTCAGTTGTTTGCGGATGATGCGAAGCTGGGAAGGATTATTAGTAATAGCGCATATGTGGTAGCCCTGCAAGAGGATTTAAATAAGCTAGATAGATGGGCAAATGAATGGGGGTGTCAGTTTAATGCAGCAAAATGTAAGGTCTTGAGGTTTGGGAAACATCGATGGGATGCTGCATACTCTACGGGAGGAGTTATACTGGAGGAAGTAGGGGAGACAAGAGATCTGGGGTTGATGATTGATAGAAACCTGAAGTTTAGGGGACATATTGCAAAGGTGGTGAAGGTAACACAGAGGATTGCTGCTATTATGAGAAGGACACTGACCTGCAGAGATAAGAGGGTTATCATTCCGTTGTATAAGTCTCTGATCAGACCACACTTGGACTATTGTTCTCAGATTTGGTCCCCAGGATTTGAAGGGGATAAATTAACTGTGGAAAGGATACAAAGACGGATGACAAAGATGGTTTCAGGACTGTACAATGATAGCTATGAGGATCGGCTGAGAGAATGTGGACTGCAGAGTTTGGCGGATAGAAGAAGGAGAGGTGATATGATTGAGACTTTTAAACTGTTGAGAGGTGGTTACAGGGTTGACACTGGGGAGTTCTTTCGCTTGGTTGATCAGCGGGAAGGAGTGATGACAAGAGGCCATCCCTGGAAGTTACGAAAGGAAACTGTGAGCAAGAGGGTAAGGAGTGGTTTCTTTGTGTGGAGGGTGGTTGAGCCGTGGAATGCATTGCCTGATGGAGTGGTGGGAGCGAGAACGGTCAGTGACTTTAAAGAGTGGTATGATAAACTTTGTGTTTCTCAGGGGGGGACCTCCCCTCGATGAGTCTTGACAGACTTTATGTCTTAGGAAGGACCTCCCTCGATGAGTCTTTTGACTCCTTGGAGGCCTGAATAATAATAATAATAATAATAATAATACTTTCAATTTTAAAATTGAAAGTATTTTTGCTTTTTTAAAAATAGTGGGGAGTTTACCAGTTGTAAGAATGTCATTATAGAACTTAATTAACCATAATTTCCGTGTTTTTTTTTTTTTTACTTAATATTAACTTATAATTAACTCACCTTCCCGTGGTCCATGCTGTTCTAAAAGTACAAACGAGGCACTGGCAACCGAGTATGGGCGGTATAACCTTAACACCCTAACAGAGTAAATGCTGTTAGATCTGCCTGTCCAGAGGCGTTAGGTAGCAGCCCTACCACTGGACTTACCCAGCGACAGGTTAGTAACTTGCCCTGGGGAAATTCAAAATACTTTCAAGTTTCATGCAAAGAAAAGCTGGACGTACTGTCAGGGAAAAGACCACAACCCAGGAAACGGTAAACGAAATTGGAAAAAGGAACACATAATGAAGATTGCAACATGGAATGTGAGAAGCATTGCACACAAAGAAGAACTTGATAAACAACTAAACCAAGCTAACATAAAGATATGTATAGTAACAGAAACAAAGAAAAAAAAAAGGTACAAAAGAAACAAACAACTATATACAAATCTACAGTGGGGTAAAAAAAGAAGAAAGAGCAAAAGCAGGTATAATGATTATGGTACATAAATCCCTAAAGAACAATATTGTATATTACAACTATTTGAATGAAAGACTAATAGAAATTAGACTCAAGACATTAAGAGGCCACATAACAATAATTGGTGCATATGCACCAGAAGAGGGAAAAGAAGAAGACAGTAATATATTTTATAAAGAATTACAGAATGCCATAGATAAAACAAACAAAACTGAGCCAGAATAGGAAACAAAAAATACAAAACAAACATAAGTAAATTTGGCGAAGGTACATGTAATCAAAATGGTCGCAGATTGCACGATTTTGTCATTTATAATAATATGAGAATAACGAATTCAATGTTTAAACACAAGGAAATACATAAATATACTTGGTCAGCCAGAGGATACAAATCAGTAATTGACTACGTTATCACAAATTTTAAATTAGCGGAGTTAATTTTAGATGTAAGAGCATATCGAGGCTTTGAATTAAACTCTGATCATTATATGGTATCAGCAAAAATTGGTTTTAAACCAAAGTGGCTAAAAACACATAGAATTGAAAATTCTTACCAGCCAAGCTACAAAATTTCTTCATTACAGGATCCTCAAATTAGACTACAATATCAAAAATGCACAAACTTAAAAACAGAAACCACACATGAATCAAGTGACATAGAAGATGAATTGGAAAATTTGAAACAAATTCTCACAAAAGCAGCAACAGAAACCTTAGGAATAAAGCACAAATGGATTAGAAAAATAGGACTACAAGACTGGAACAAAGAAATAGAAAATATAATAAAAACCAAAAAGGACAGTTACCAGAAATGGCTAAATTCCAAAACAATAGAAGCAGAAATAGAGTATAAAAGAAATAGTGCAATTGCAAAACGAGAAGTCAGGAAAAAACATAGAGAAAGATGGAACAATTTCGTAACAGAACTAGAAAAGGATTTATTTAAGCCACAACCCAAAACCTATAAAGTAATAAAATATATGAATAAAGAAATAAAAGAAAAGATAAAAATACAAACAATAGATTTAGAAAAATGGGTGACCTATTTCCAAAATCTCTGGACAGATGAGAACAATGAATTATTATTCCTGACACCTCCAAGGAGTCCGAAGACTCATCGCGGGAGGACACCTACTACTGTCTCAACCACTACACCGAATTTCTACTACGAATCACCTCCATGAACGCCATCTGCCGCCCACCTCCACAACTAGTATTTTTTGTCTGTAAGTTGCGTGTGTTCTGAACGGCCGATTTGTCTGTATGCGGGATGAAAAACCCGAGTTTCTGGGAGAAAAAACCCTGCTACCTCCGTATGAGATCGGCTAACTCACCTTCGATTGAATTAAAATTTTATAAGACAAAGAATGACCTAATAGAAAATATCACAATGTTAGAACTGAAAAATATAATAAAGAAGATGAAAAATAGGAAAACGCCAGGAGAAGACAATATAAATATAGAACTATACAAAAATGCAGGTGAAAAATTTAATGAAAGACTTTTGAAATTTTTTAATATGGTTTGGATGTCTGGAAAAAACCCCTAACTCTTGGAAAAAAGCACTGGTCATCCCAATCTATAAAAAAGGAAATAAAGACAATTGCAATAATTATAGGGGAATTAGCCTGCTGAATACAGGATATAAAATATATGCAGGAATATTAAAAGAGAAACTAAGCAGCATTGTAGAAAACAAATTACTAGAAGAACAAAATGGCTTCCGAAAAGGCCGATCCTGCATAGATCCAATTTTTACTTTAAAATTATTAATAGAAAAGAGAAGAGAATTTCAAAAAGAAACACATGTGGCGTTTATTGATTATGAAAAAGCGTTTGACAAAATTAGTCGACAAAAATTTTTTAAAATATTAACCGATTTAAACATACCAAACCAACTTTTACAATCTATTCAAGAAATATATACAGGAAATAAAATAGCAGAGAACACTTAACTACATTACCTGGCATGCGTAGTAGCTACGTTCTGTGGCCTACATCAAGAAACGCCGTTGCTTGCCGTTTGCTCGGTAACCGGAATCTAAGTTATATCAGACTAAATACCTATGAGTTATATTCATTTTGCTGCTTGTTTTTATCGTATAATTATAGTTTTTAATGCCAGCGTAAAATAAGAAATCCTTTCATACTTTCTTCACTTCATATTGTATCGCTTTGGAAGATCAGTGTCACTATATATATATATATATATTTTTTTTTTTTGCTAATTATTTTAATTGCCATTCTCCAAGAACTTGACTGAAAATAATTATTTTTGTCAAACAATTATTTGATAATTTCCTGAAAATCCGAGTGATTTAGAAGTGGCGTTTGCACTCTACAGCGCTTGACCACACGAAGAAAGGATTTGGCGGTTCAAATCTAGTCGCCGACTAGAGGAAATTTTTCTAAGCCTTTTTTCGGCCGGTTTCCGACTTAGTCGATCTCTGGCACAGGCTAGCGGGTTTTTTCTCCCGGAAACTCAGGTTTTTCATCCCGTAAACTCAAGAAAATCGACCGTAGAACCCACACTATTTTCAGACATTAAAAAAATATATTGTGTTAGGGTTAGAGACCATGAGATGACGGCACTAGCTTGCCGCCTTCTTCACTGCGTAACGATGAATCAGTGATAGCCTTGGGCCAGCTATCTCTCTGATTGGCTACCAGTGGAGATTGAACTGCCCACTCAGTCTCCAAAAGTTAGATAGGGTAAACGGCCCCGCCTACTCCCTATACGGGAACAACATAGGCGTTAGTTGATTTTTTTTATTTTTTTTTTTTTTTTTATAAAATAGCAGTTAAATTAGAACACACCTCAGAATGGAAAGATATATCAAGAGGAGTACGACAAGGATGTACCCTCTCACCTCTGCTTTTCAATATATATATAAATGAAATATTAACAATCTGGAAACAGCATATCCCATTTGGTATACAAATGACCCCGCAAATGAAGATAGATACACTACTATTTGCAGATGATCAAATAGTATTAGCTACATCAGAAGATGACTTACAAAGATCATTAAAATCATTAAATGATATCTCAAAGCAATATAATATGACAATATTCAAAGAAAAAACAAAAATAATGGCATTCAAAGGAGAAAACCCAATAAGAAGTAAAATAGTGATAGATAATAAAATACTAGAACAAGTAAACACTTTCAGATACTTGGGATGTGATCTATCATACGAAGAAGAAGAAGACATAGACACTAAAATATCAAACTTTGTCAAAGTAAATGGCATAATAAATAGTATATTTAAGCCATCCCTGGTACAAAAACACACTAGAATCAGACTATATAATGTCTTGTCAAAACCAACTCTACTATACGGAAGCGAAACATGGACCATGAAAAGGAAAGATGATAAACGAATTCAAACAGCAGAAATGAAGTTCCTCAGAAAAACAGCTGGATATTACCAAGTGGGACCACAAAACAAATGAAGAAATCTTACAATCCCTAAAAATCAAACCAATTAATTACTACATAAGACAGTATAAACAAAAATGGCTAGAACATTTAAATCGAATGGACAACAGCAGACTACCAAAAATGTTATACAGATACAAAATAAGTGGAAAAAGAAGAATCGGAAGACCAAGAAAGAGATGGCATGAGACCGGAACAGGCCACATGGCCCTATATTCCATGATAGGAAGAAGAAGAATTAACCATAATCTTGCATTTCTTCCCAGATTAATCACAAATTCTGGATGAATGTTATCAAAACCAGGAGCCTTACCAGGCTTTAATTCCTTTAAGGCTGCTTCAACTTCTTGCTGAGTAAAAGGGCATGCAAAATTTGAAGTTATAGGTGAAGACTTGCTAAATTCTTTTAATTTTCTCTTAATATATCTTGTATGCTTTTTATTGATTGGGATACGTGATATATTAGCAATATGTATAGCTAGTTGATCTGAGGTGATTCTTGGTTGTTCTTTAATCAAAGGAGCACCAACACCTAGTTTCCTAAGAAGGCTCCAAGCTTTACGGCTGGAATGAGTAAAGTCTATACCTTCAACTGTGTTTATCCATTTTTTCCTTCAGGATATATCCAAGTTTTCTAGAAGTTTGTCTGCTGTTTTGGGGTCATTGTTTATCTGATATTCATTATAAAGTAATTCACATTATTCTCTCCAATCATGTATATAGTTATGTCTAATACCTCTAGGAATACTTTTCTTGGCAGCAAGCAGGACAGCAGGACTGCACCTATAAATCGAAATTACTACTTATTGGAGATATCCAGCGAATACATTTGTCAAGTTCATTTGCTTATTTATTCCAGTCAGCCTTTTTAAAATTCCAGCGTGGGATAGGTTTTGATCTTACAAGTGGAATAGAAATACCAATGTCAATTAATACTGGTCTATGTTGACTATAAGGAAAGTCAGTTAAGACCCTGCTCAAATTTTGCATAGGGTGACCTGAATTATTTTGGTCACAAGACATAAATCAGGGTTATAGTCTCTTTTCCAGGCTGCAGATCTTAAAGTGCCTTTGTCTTTGGCATCAAAGACTAAGTGAAGATTATTTAGTTAGATCCAATCAACAAGTTTTTCACCACATTCATTGTTTCGAGCATAATTCCACTGTTCATGGTGACTATTAAAGTCCCCAATATAAATTGCGGGATGTTCAGCAATAGGAATAATTTTTTCCAGCCAAGGTGATCCAGGTGGCTTATAAATATTTGTAATTGTAATATCTTGAACTTTTATCACTACTGTATGTACATATGTTTTCTTCAATATTTTGAGATAGAAGAAAAACTTCTTTAAGACGATTTCGCACGTATGTTGCTATTCCACATACTTCATGATAAGTTTATTTTTATTTTTTTATTTTTTTTATGTTGGGCCCATATACAGGAGGTTGGCTGGTCAACCTATAGTACGTTAGTACTGTGTAAGGGTAGTGGAGAAATTACAAAGAAAAATTTGTGATCAAATTTTTTACATTTGATTTGAACACCTGTATGTTGTATTCCTTGGAAAATACATCTGAGGGAAGACTGTTCCACAGTACTGCAGCAGCAGGGATGAATGAGGAGGAAAAGAAACTTGTTCTGTGGGTTTCAAGGTGTACTGTGAAAGGATGTTGGGCAGCAGCTGTACGTATTTCAATGGGTTTAGTACAGGGTGGGGGAATTATTGATGCTGTTTCAGATGAACATTTCCCATGGAAATATTTATAGAATATACAGATTGCAGAGACCAAGCTTCTATGTGAAAGTGGGGGGGGGGGGTGAGTTGGTGAGGGATGGGTCATTTATTAGTCTTATTGCTCTCCTCTGTATTGAGTCAAGCATTTTGAGGGAGCTTTTTGGAGCCCCACTCCAAATGTGAAGTTGCACCAATAGCAGTGTAATCTGGAATGCAACCTCTTTTAAGGAGCTGTTCAGAATCAGCAGCACGTGTTTCCTAGACAGCAATCACATCAACATTGTTGGTTAATGATAATTTCGATAAATAATCGCATTTGGCTTTGCTAATAGATTCAATATTTAATTGACAAATACGTAGTATAGGGCCAATGTTTCTAAATTCTGGTTTCTGCAAGTCACTATATTCAGTAGACATCATGAAATTGGCTAGGAGATCCTTAGGATAGACTGGCTGCCTATCGCTCTTGCTCATTTAGCACCACCCAGGGGACACTTATAGCTTAAGGATCGCTATGGACATGAGCAACTTTGTCCCCCATAATAACTAATATTATCCTTCCATAATCGTTATTTTTTCCAATAGTCACATATATCCAAAGAATTCTCTTGGATTTGTCTTGTTCTGATTGGCTAATTTCTCTCATACTTTGCTCAGTTTATCAACCAAAGTCAATCTCCTGGCCTGTCTTTGTTCCTCTCATGCAAGATTAATACCTTTCACTTCATGCTGCCTCCATATGTCTTTCTTCTTCCAGATTGTAGGTGTAATCTCTTCATCCATCAATTTCATATCCACCTTTGGAATACATTCCGACATTGCTGCTATTAAATAGTTCTTGACTGGCACCAGTATTGATTTCCTTTCCATCCATCTCCTCATTTTCATGCTCTAAGCTAACTTCCGAACTTACTATAATCATTGGCCTTGTAATTCAGCATATATCCTATCCTTACAGACGTTCTCATATGACTGGCTACTACTTAGGTGATCACCCCATGGTCAACTCAGCAACTGAAGAGAAATTCAACACTGTTTTCAGTAACATCCTCTGATAAAAGGATCTAATCCAAGATGACTCTCCATCCTTGTGTGCTGCCTGCATTATATGCTGCCTAAGACAGTTGTTCCTCAACAACTCAAGGAATTAATTTTCCTTTCCTCTAGATGCTATCTCTTTTTTTGTATTATTGTCATTAAAATTTCCAATAACAATCACCCTTTTCTTATTTGTTTATACTTATATTTTACCTTGTCACAACCCAACACATTCCCAGACCTAAAGCAACATCCAAGTAAAGATTTTTTCTTTTCCTTCTCTACCTCATACCACATCTCCTCATAACTACTACCACTGCTTTCCCTCTTACATTTCCGCATTTTGCAGGCACAACTCCTTTACCATCATCATCCCTTTCCTTTCTTGCTTTTCCTATCTTCATTAAAAAAAAAAAAAAAAAAAAAAAAACATTATATCCCACAGTTCCCACTCCCATCAGGATATCATTCTTATCTAACCACATTTCACTTATTCCAGCATCTTTCAGATAGGCAAACTCAATCAATGTAATAATGTTTCATCCCTTATTTCTGATATGCATGACATTTGTAAACAAATACAGTAATTCATTTCTGGATTTGTAGTCTTTCTTGCCATATAACCTCTTATTTGTAACTTGTCTTTCCTGAATTTTTGGGCATAAATTATTGTCTTTAGATTCTTGTAAAAATATGAGTTTTGCATTTGTTTATCTCCTTATTTAGTATCAAAATTAATCTTGATTTCTTTATCATTATAAGATTGTGAAGAAAATGTATATGAACATAAAGTTGATGATATTATTATAATTAATATATAAAGGAAGAACAACTTATTATTTTTAAAATACTTTGTGAACCTTATAATCAGAGTAACTTGTTTTTTGATGTCTTTAGGGTTTATCTGGCCTACGAGGAACTAAAGGACCAAGAGGAGAAGAGGGGAAAAAAGTAATTATGCAAATATGCATAATATGCAGTTGTTATTTTGATTCACTGTTTTTATACATTAAGTATTTTTATATAACTTTAAATATACAATTCTTTCTTAAAGTTATATTTTTATACAACTTTAAAATATACAACTGCCTTACATTGTGTTAACTGTTAAATGCCATAACTGTTAAGATTAACCAAATTATTTTCTGTTAGTTTTACTAAAATGCTCATAATTATAAAATTATTGTAATTAAACAAAACATGTTTATTCTGTTATGAGTACACATGATGTTACTTTTAATTATAAGGCTAGAAACAAAGACATTTGTCAATTTGGGAAGCCTGGGTTCAAATGATATGAATGTTTTCTGTCTTTTCAACATCTGAGTTAATGAGACTGAGAAGAAATCGAGAGGTTTTTATTTTTGCATATAAAAATGACTTGAATAAACATGCAGTTGATGTCAAAGTACATCAGTGTGTGATCAGAGTGTTAATCCAATTAATCCCATAAAACCAACTGTATGATTTTTTCAAGAATTTAAAAATGCAGGCAACTTTATCTAACACAGAAGTTCCATTCTTAGAAAGCAGTCACAGTTGTAAACATGTATAACATAATCTGAAGATACATGGAGAAATACAGTTACATATTCCCAGATAATGGAAGTTTGGGATATTTGATGAGAGTAAAAGGATTTGTTTGCAAGAGATCAGATGCATTCAAATGATGCCAGTTTCCATTTAGAAAAGTTATTGTTTGTCAGAAAAGCAGAATCACAGAAATTAAGGTTGCTAGTTTAAAGACAGCAAAGATCCTCAGGTGGATCCCATAACAGCTGTGCCAATGGCCATCTTATTCTGAATGCACTGTTCTCATCTGATCACCAAAGTTAATCAGCAACAAGTCCAGTTAGTACTTGTGTTTGGTTAGTACCCAGAGTCAGAAGGATAATCAGATAGGAGTTAGATAGATGAACAGCATCATTAAGCAGAAGTTGCAGACAAAGAAAAAGTCATGGAGGAAATATAAAGAAAAAGGTGATCAAGATGACCATGATACAAGGTACAGGCAAGAAGGATGTATGGTAATGAAGGCAAAACCTAATTATGAGAGAAAGCTAGTTGATGAAGCTAAAAGAAATTCAAAAGGGTTCTTTTCGCATTGTGGCAAGTAAAAGAAGGAATGGCCATGGAAGGATGACTTTAAAAAATAATAATAGTCGTGAGGTAACTGAAGCAAACCAACTAGTTCAGTTAGTGAGTGATCAATTGAGTATACCATCTAGGTGGTATACTACTGATTGATTATTCCAGATCTCATAGCACATCCATGGGATTATATGGTGTATCGGCCCATATATTGCAAGAATGTTCACGGGAATTAAACAGCTTGGTCATCTCCTTTTACCAAGCTGTTTAATTTTAACCTCAGTATTGGGAATGTGCCACTGGATTGGAAAGAGTTCAGATAGTCTCACTACATAAAGACGGTTCCAAGACAGAAGAAGCAAATCATAGGCTACTCAGCATCTCAAGTGTAATGGTTAAAGTATTTCAGAAATTGGTAAAAGATGGACTTCAGAACTGGATGGATAGGAATGCAATACTTTATAAGGGGCACATGCTTTTGAAAAGCTGGGTCTTGCTTTAGTAATTTGCTTACTTTTTATAACAAAATGATAATGGAGTTGGATAAAGGAAATTGGTACTCATTGATACTACTGAGCTTTTTAAAGGCATTTGGCAGGATTTCCATAGAACTCTGTTACATGAATTGGAGCAAATGGGAATGGATGTGAATCTGGTGATATAGGTTAGAGGGTAGCTGATGGACAGATATCAGAGTAGTTTATAGAGAAGTTGAATCCAGGAGAAGGCAGGTGACTAGGTGAACCACAGGGCTCAGTACTTGGTCTTCTATTAATGGGAAATATTCAGTTGTTTGCTGATAATGCCAAACTGGAAAGAGCAATAGTAGATGAATGTGATGTAGAGATCCTGTAGGATGGCTTAAATATACTAGCAGTATGGACAAAGGTAAATGGCTACCAGTTTAATGTGGCCAAGTATAAGGTTATGTATGTTGGGAAGAAGAGATCACAAGCTGTGTACTTTGACTTTTGCAAGAGTGTTTGATAGATTACCACACGAATATTGGTTAGATGGATCAGAGATTGGGTCTCTGATTGATACCAACAGGTTATGTATGATGGAGCAGTGTCTCAAAAAAAGAAGGATAACCAGTGGCATGTCCCAGGGTTCTGTTCTTGGGCCCCTGCTGTTTAACTTGTTTGTAAATGATATATCATGTGGACTGACTGGGGATCTTCAGTTATTTGCTGATGATGCAAAGTTGGGAAGAATTATAAGTAGCACTGCTAATGCTAAATCCCTTCAGGAAGATTTGAATAGGCTTTTTACTTGGACAAAATAGTTGATATCAAGAAGTGCAAGATGTTGCATTTTGGAGTGCAGAAATATAAGGCTATATACAGGGTGTTCGGGATAAATTTGACATATTTATAATTAATTATATTTTTCCGTAAGTTACATGTATTAACACACACTTCTCTTCATTTAAAAGTTTGGACCCTTCTTCATTCATATACAAGATGTCAGAAAGGATGGATAGCTGGAACCCACCTGAATCATGGAAGAGAATAACTTGTATCATGATGATTCGTGCCCGCCATCAAAATAAGGATATTACGACTGCTGCCCAATGCTCCCTGAATACAGTAAAAACAATCAGGCATGAACTAGAGACTTGCAATGGTGACTACGAGGATGTAGCAAGAAGAAAGATCCCTAGCAGACGATCTGATTGCGTTCGTACAGCAGAATTCCTCGCAAATCTGCAGGAACAGGTGTTGAAGAACCCTGGCATTGGAATTCGGGCTTTGTTCGTGGAGTTGCTAACTGTAGTCAAGCCCTGGATAACAAGGGTAGCCAATGGTAGGCTGTATGTATGGCAGCAGGATTCGGCCCCTTGCCACACCTCTGGGAAAAGTCAAAAATGGTTGTCTGAAAATTTCTACGACTTCACCAGTCCAAATGTTTGGCCTCCAAACTCCCCAGACCTTAACCCCATGGATTATTTTGTATGGGGCGCAGTTGAAAAAGACACCAATCGCACTTCCAGTAATACAAAAGCCCAGTTAATGGATAAAATTAAAACAGTTTTTGCGGCCCTTCCCAGGGAGACTGTAGCATCAGCTTGTTCGAGGTTCCGAAGCAGAATTGAAGCTGTGATCGATGCTAATGGTGGTTATTTTGAGTAAATCTTGTTGATAGTATTGTAATTAACTCTGCCTGTAATGTTTTTTTGTCAATTCATTAAATTTAATAGATACAAAGAAGATTTTCTTTTTCCTTACGAAACTGTCAAATTTATCCCAAACACCCTGTACAATATCGATGGTGCCATACTGCAGGATTAGAGATTTGAGAGTGATGGTTGACAGTAGACTGAAGTTTAGAGGGCATATTGCTAGGGTTGCAAAAGTTGCACATCGTAGTGCTGCTATGATAAGAAGTACTCTAACATGCAAGGATAAGGAAGTGGTTGTGCCACTGGTCAGACCACACTTGGACTATTGTGCTTAGATCTGGTTACCTGGTTTTCAATGTGATCTGGAGACATTGGAAAGGGTCCAGAGATCAGTGACTAAGACAATATCGGAACTTTGTAATGCTGACTATGGAGAAAGGTTGGAAAGATGTGGATTGCAGAGTTCGGTGGATAGGAGGAAGAGAGGTGATATGATAGAGACATTTAAGTTAGTGAGAGGATTTTATTAGATTAATCCAGAGAGGATTATAAAAAGAGTAGAAGGTGAGAGGGGAAGAACCAGAGGTCATTCCTGGAAGTTATGTAAAAGTGTGGTGAAGAAGGGTGTGAGGAGTAGATTTTTTACATGGAGAATTGTCAGTGAATGGAACACATTACCAGAATGTGTTGTTAATGCAAAGAGTGTTAAGGACTTTAAGATTCTATATGATAAATATGTTGTCAGTTGAATGAACTTCCCACGATGAGTCTGTCTACTCCATGGAGGGTGTAATAATAATAATAATGATAATAATAATAATATTATTGATAATAATATTGATGGAACTGAGCTGCATGAAGCTCAGCCAGGGACATGAAGCCAGGGACTTCAAGATGATTGTAGACTGGGAGTCAAAGTTTAGAGGGCATATTGCAAAGGTAGCCAAATCAACACATCAGATTATTATGTAGTTGTTGAAAAATGCACGACAAGCGGGAATAGAGAAATTATTGTTCTACTTTAGAAGGCTGCACCTGGACTACTGCATGCATCTCTGGTCACCTGGATTTCTTGGGAAGGAAGAAGTGGTGAAGAGGATCCAGAGGTAAGTGACAAAGATTGTGGCAGGTCTATGGAATGCTCTGTACAAGAATAGATTGATGGTCTGTGAGCTTCAGAAACTAGCTGATTGGGAAAAAAAGGCTATGCAGAGGAGACAGGAGGAGACATTATAGAAACATATAAGTTATTAAATGGGTTTTATAGGATCGACTATGAAGACTTTTTCTCATTACATGGCAGAAAGTGAAAGAATGCAGGGTTGCCCATGGAAATTGTTTAAGAATGTGGTTAGCAAGGGTGTTAGGAGTAGATTTTTTGCTTGGAGAGTGGTGAATAGGTGGAATAGGTTGCCAGAGGTGGTTGTGAGCACTTCTTCGGTGAATGAGTTTAGGCATAGGCATGATAGGTATTATGTGAATAATGGCTTGTGTGAGAGTAATGGATCTCCTGTGATGAGTCTTCTGACTCCATGGAGATACCTGTATAATAATATTAATAATAATTATATTGATTATTGTTTTATTTGCCAATACAAAAAAAAAAATAACTTGTTAAGTCAAGAAACTTATAATTTTACTAAAACAACTACTGTCTGATACAAATAATTTTATAGAAACTAATTTTTGTCTTGTTCTAACAATTTGTCAGCTTGACACACAATCCAACAAACCCTGTTCGTTAACACCCACAGGCTAGATACTCGATACTGAACTACTGCTCATCTACTTGCTTTCACTTTATCACTCAACAGATGAAACATCTGAACCTCTGCTATTCATTTTTCTTAAACAAAAAAAAGTATCTACCCTATATCTCTCTTATTAAAAGGTTTCATGAATGTGATTTCTGATTTTGTTATAAACAATTTTAAAAAATTCACTATTAGATATAATGTTGTGGGAGAACCATCTGCATTATTATCATCCAGTTTTGTATGCATTCCTTTCCACTGCTGATGTTGTTTCTAGTAGTATTTTAAAACAAAGAAAATTTCATCTGTATCAAACAATTCCATGTGCGCTGGAGCATTTCATTTACTTCATAGCACCATACCTATACAGCTTAGAGGGAACACTGCTCTCTGTGCTTTCGCTACCCTTTCATATAATGCATTTCTTCTACCATTCTCCATGCAAAGAAAACTACTTTTCACTTTCTTATTCACCACTCTAATTTTCAACTTCCAGGAATGTCCCTTTTCTGCTATATGAAAAATCTCCACAGTGTCCATTAACTTTTGCAGGTTACATTTCCTCACTCTAGTAGCAAGACTTATACGTTGGTTAGACATAACTGGTAATTAGTTTACGGAATTAACAACGCATATAAAGTATATTAATTAAAGATAACTTTAATGAATAACTTCTATATTTCGGCAATGTCACATTGCCATCTTCAGGAAAATAAAGATATGGTATGTGCACTCAGGAACTAACACAAAGCAAATGAGGAAGAAAGCAAGAAACTAATATTGTTCCTAAAGTCCTAATGGTGCCCTCTTGCAGGCTAATTTGGTAGTCTTGGCAGTTGGGCTGAAGTTCTCATAATGAAAGTCTCCCAAATTTGGGGCAGTTTCATGCAGCCAAATTTGTTGAGGTTAGGAACATTTTTTAGAGCTGCTGAAGATTCTTTGAATAATCTTTCGTATTTAAACTTGCTGCGATGAATTATTTTTGTTTTCTTCCAACGAATTTTATGGTGGGTATCTAAGGCATGGTCTGCCAGCCCAGAGCGGCTGTACTGGTGAAACCGAATGTAGTCTTGGTGTTCTGAAATCCTGATATTTGTTGTTCTGCCTGTTTGGCCAAAGTAGGACAATTTGCAGCTGCAAGGGACCTGGTATACACCAGGTAGGTCTAGGGGAAGTGGTTGGTCTTTGGTAGAGCGGATAAGGGATGCCAACTTTTTATATGGTCTGTAACAGGAAGTAAGGTCATATTTTTTGAGGATATTGGTTATTTTCTCAGAGGTGCCCTGGATGTAGGGGATGGTGATAGACTTGGTGTAATCTTTATTGTGGAGGTGGGGGGAGGGGGGTTGTGGTTTACAGGTTTTAGTATTTTTTGGATTTTTTTGGGGTTATAGCCATTGGCTAAGAAAGTGTTGAGGATGTGGTTTAGTTCAATAGTCAGGGCCTTGTCATCTGAGCAGATTAATTTTGCCCTGTTATATAGTGTTTTTATCACCCCATATTGTTGTGAGGGGGGGGGATTGCTGGTGAATGTATCTGCCAGTGTGGGTGGGTTTTCTGTAAACAGAGAAAACCAAAGATCCATCAAGCTGGCGGGTGATTAAAGTGTCTAGGAAGGGGAGGGTGTTGTTTTCCTCTTTTTCTAAGGTGAACTGGACTCTGGGGTGTTGGTTGTTTAAGTGTGCTAGGAAGGAGTGGAGTGTGTCTGAGCCATGTGGCCAAATAGCAAACACATCATCCATATAACGAAGCCTCTACACAAGAATAACGAAGCCAAATAGTGGGTTTTTGTGGGGCGGAGTTTAAGGCTTTCTCTTCAGATGTCTCCATAAAGAAATTGGCCAAGGGTGGGGAAAGTGGTGAACCCATGGCTGTCCCCTCTATCTGTTTGTAGAACTTCAGCCCAACTGCCAAGACTACCAAATTAGCCTGCAAGAGGGCACCATTAGGACTTTAGGAACAATATTAGTTTCTTGCTTTCTTCCTCATTTGCTTTGTGTTAGTTCCTGAGTGCACATACCATATCTTTATGTTCCTGAAGATGGCAATGTGACGTTGCCGAAATATAGAAGTTATTCATTAAAGTTACCTTTAATTAATATACTTTATATGCGTTGTTAATTCCATAAACTAATTACCAGTTATTTCCTCACTCTGTCATCATTCTAGTATTCCATAGTTAAAATATTACCCTTGTAATTTGCTTTTATATCCTCTCTAAGGTTTCTTTATGAGGTTCTTCATGTCCTAGATGAATTTGAATCCAGATCTTTCCATCCAAAGGGCATAATTGAAACTGACTGAGCTAGAGAGGCTCTTCCAGATTATTATTATTATCATTTGTTAATTGAATTTATGTGTAATATCCAGTAACTTATCTTTGTATTCTTATTAACTTTTTTTTTTTTTTTGTGATAGGGTGATGCTGGATTTCCTGGTGCTCCAGGAAGACCTGGTGAGCCTGGCCCTCCAGTAAGTAATCTGAAACTTATTTTTTCTCCTATTTGGCATTATGTATATTACTAATATTACTATTGCTAAACTGTTAATTAATTAATTCACGATACCAGACTTAATAACTTTATTAATGAGTAGAGATTTTCTTGTAAATTTAAATTAAATTTTGCTTAAGTTAGTAGTGAACTGATGTGGAGAATTTGTATGAGTTGAGCAGATAGTTTGGTAAAAATTTTTGATATACTACATCTGAGTGTTCATACAATTTCTTTCATGCTGTTATTTCAGCCACTGTGCCTTTTATTTACTGATGTGTTATTGTTTGGCTTGGCACTTTTTTTTTTTAAAGATTACATTTTAGATAGTGTCATTCAGGATTTGGTAGCTTACTGTGCATGTGGCATGCATGATTCCTGTAAGTTAAATATGTGGCAGGTGAGATATAAGGGTATGTACCTGTGCATTAAATTTAGATGCAATGGGAAGCACCGAGTGATTTCAATGTTAGTACTTCAAGTTTTAGTAGTAGCAGAAGTGGTGCATTGCAAATGAGTGAGTGTTGGAAGAGAGAGAGAGAGAGAGAGAGAGATATGAGCAGCATGATCAAAAACGTGAGGAAGGCATGTCACTAAATTTAGCTTTAGATAGTTTGACTGGAGATGTAGCATTTCTAGATGGCCTTGATTGTGACAGTGAATGTCAAGTGAAGATAGGATGTAAGAGAGAAACAGGTTCTGAGAGAGTAAGTGGAAGGCATGAAGACTGAATTGAGAAAGATGAAAAAAGAGATTAGGAGACTTGAGTGGTTAACTACTAAAGTAAGGCAAACTAGGGAAAGAAAGAAAATGAGAGGAAGATGAGAGAATAGGAGAACCAGGAAATGAGAGGAAGTTGAGAGAGTATAGAATCAAGGGATAAAGAGATCAGAGAAAGGTAGGAAAAATGAAAAAACAAGGAGTTAGGGTGTCACAAATTATGAGTTGAAAAGTAAAAATTGAATTGGAGCTATGAGTAGTGAGTTGATTAGCAGAGTGCATGCATGAAGAAATAAATACATACATTCATTTTAGAAATTATGGACTTTACAAACATGTTATAAAAAACTATTTTTAATTTCCCAATGTTTTGACCTTCACATTAAGGTCATCATCTGGAGTATATACATATATACAAAGGACAAGCTGAGTTACATTTCACACAGCATGCTAAAGAGACAATGATTTGATCAACAGTTATTCTATTGGCATGACCTCTACTGAAAATATAATAGAATATAAAAAAAATACAGATAAAATTTTAAAAATTAATTAATTATTTAGAAACTACATGAAAGCTAAATTCTATTTAAGATAACATAAGAGAAATATTCTTTCATATAGATAGTTTTCTTACAGTAACAATTATGTCCTAATTTAGCATGACAATTGTTATATTAAATTTAAGATTCTGGATTATCTACAGTCCTGTTTATAGTTAACTCTTAGGGAGAAAGGTTCTGTGTGTAGAATATGTGCCTTTTATATGCTTGGGATTTTTAGACCATCATTTGGTCTAAAAGGGTTAGTTGGTAAGTTTAGTTTACTTTCACTGGGTACTGAAGTATCCATTTTTTCTGTGGGCATATCTGGTGGTTTATTTTTAAGTGATATCTTTGCCATAATTTTTGTGACAAGTGGGTTTTCGTTGAGTGGGATAATTTTTGGAGTCATCTCTGGAGTAAGGCCATAGGTCATGTGATTGATGCACTCTACAGAGAAGTACTTGTGATCATAAGGTGTAGTATGGTGAAATTATCAGATGGTGGAACAGACATACAAGTTTGAGTTGCTACTGTCACTTTCTTAATTGTTACCTTCTCAGCGTAAGAGGATCTCAGAGCAGGTGTGATAGTGGCTAGCTTTCTTTTTGCATCCTGGTATGTTATGTTTCGCTCTGTTTTCATTCTTTGCATTTCTTTTTCGTCTTTCCATTTCTGACATGCACAAGAGTAAGCTGGATGATCTCCCTGACAGTTGACACATTTAGCTTTTTTTGCACAGCAAGATTTGTTATCATGGTCTTTACTACCACATTGAGCACAGGTAGTAGAACCATGACAGGCAGTTTGGGCATGTCTATATCTCTGACATTTAAAGCATCTCAGTGGGTTAGGGATGTACATTCTAACCTAAGAGGACAGATTAGATACCCTGCTTTTACAGATGTTGGAGGCTTAGGTGTATCAAAAGTAAGGATGATGTTCTTGGTTGGAACTAGGCAACCATCCCTACATATCAGGATGTGCCTCACATCTGTCACTCCTTGATCTTTAAGTTCTGAACATATCTCTTCATCAGGAACATCAAGGAGATCCCATTCAGATATCACTCCTCTACAAGAGTTAAGTGTTCCATAAGGTGTTACTGTAATTTCTATTCCACCCGTTGTTGTTGTTCTCAGTAGTTTCTCAGAATGTTGCTGACCCAATGTTTCCACAAGGACATCACCAGAACGCAATTTCTTAAGAGTTTTGGGAGGTCCTGCCAGTCCTTCTAAATCTTTTTGAATAAAGAAGGGTGACATTTTTCTTATTGGTTTTTCACCTGTAGCATAAATGATTAAAAATGTTGGTACATTCATGTTAGCAGCATATGTCTTTTGTTTCTTACTTCTGTTTCCATATGCTGTATCTATGATATCAGTACTTGGTTGGGACTTTGTTAGGACCCTGAAACATTTGAGGATGAAGGATTCATGCTCAAGAAGTTTTTGGTTTGGCAGCAGAGCTCCCCACCCACCATGGAGCCACACATGGATGCCCACTGCCTGGCAAGCAATGACTGTGCTCAGGAGTGGAACGCCAGGGCTACTCCGGATGCTATACCAGCACTACAGCAAGCATATGATCCAGACCCCGGAACCTGGGGGTGAGAGACTTGCTGCAACACCGTTGACCCTTGCAGGCAAGCCCACTAGCCGATTGATTTTGGCTGGGCCATCCAGGACAGTCCATCTTGCCGAAGCAGGGCCCAAAGTAGTGCAAGACTACCAGTATCCCCCCCTTCCCTTTCTGGATGTCCATGGGTCGCACCGCACAGAAAACATGGTGGTGTTGGATTCTGATTATGTAGAGATTAGAGTAATTATTATTTGCTTCAGAATCCAACATGATCTTCCATCACATAGGCTAGACTTGTAAATATTATTTAATGTAATTCACTTATTTATAATTTAATATTCATATAACTACTTTAATTTTATCTAACATTTAATTATTTAATCAAAGATATATGTGTTAATAATGAAAAGACTTTGTTAAATATTATTAAGCTATTTTATTTATTACTATGTTAATATTATAAGAATTTGTATTCAATATTTTAACTGCACATTAATTGAAATGTTAATATTCTCTATTTATTCCTGTTTGTAAAGTTTAACGTTATGTAATAGCTCAATTTTATTATAATTTGTTTTGTTGTCATGGAAACGTATGTAAGTGAACGAGCACGTTTTTGGAACAGAACGTGGGGAGAAAGCTGAAAGTTTACTAAAAAGGAATTAGTTAAAGAGATCACGAGAAGAATTTAGGCGGGAAAAATGGATATAAAAAGTGAGGAATGCTGGAAAAGGGGGAACATTAGAGATTTATAAGAGAGAGAGATTGGCATTAGGTTGGAATCGGAGCATTCGGGAATCACAGTGCGATAATAGCGAGTCGGCAAGTCACTCAAGGCAGCTAAATAAAGTCTACTAGTCGAGAGGCGGTTAGCTAATAAGTTGTAGAATAACAATTATAGCTACGGAAAGCCGCTGAGTGACTACTAAATAGACTAGCAATACTTGAGTTGAGATTTAATTTCAGGGCCGACCTTTCAAGGACACACGGAAACTTGAAGCATAGCACGAAGTAACTAGAGAATAATTAGAGGCAACAAAGTTAAGTTTAATGATAGCGGTGTTAAGAATTATGGTACCTAAAGAATTAAATTGACGTCAAAGGAGTAGGCAACTGTGCATATTAAACTTCAAGTTAAGGAATTATTGTGTGTTACCTTAGTACAAGAGTTGTTAGTAGAACACTGAATTAGTTAAGTGATGTCAAATGTAGTGCAAGCAGTTTGATTTATGCAACAACGTTTGTTTATGTGTATTGTGACCGATGATTAATTCAGTTATTGCTTAGAAGAATTATTTTAATGAGTGCCGTTTACTGTTTAAAGTGTTTACAGTTATAAAAAGTGTATATGTATAAGTAGACGAAGATAGAAGATTATCGGTAAGATTATTCCAACCATTAATATTTCTATACAGAGAAGTGTGTGAGTTTCATCCTAAAATTTCCTTATATTAACAGTAACTATTGAGGAAGTTAGCTAAAGCGTATATTTAAAAGCGTTTGTTTGTGAAGAGGTATTACTGCAACTTTTATTGTATTTAAAACTTAAAGAACTATGAGATATTGATGTGAATGATCATTAAGGAACTTTACTAAATAGCTAAAAGGAACTGTGAGAAGACTGTATTACAGATAACAGAATTACCATTGTCTGAGTTTGCATGACTTTATTATCAGAAAGGCTGAAGTGTTTATAATAACTTATTTAGTATTTTGATGTTAAGTGTATAATTTGTGATTTTAAAATTAAATGTTTGTTTTTGTTTATCTAAAGTTGTATTTTGCCTGAATCTCTTTTACTGCACCATTCATAAAATATTTGAACTAAAGCGGGTAAATTAAGTAAGTCAAATATACTCGACCAGTATATATTTTAAGGAGAAATAGTTGAAGGTTGATTTTTCTTCAATTCTTGAACTAATTCAGATATAGAGTGGCGCAGTCTTTAAATATAAATTTTCTCTATATTTGAATTAGAAATCAACTCACAACTTATCAATTAGTTAAGAACATCGTAATTGTAATCATGTCGGATCCAAAGTACAGATTGAGAAGAATTAGGATCCAACAGTGGCAGGGCGTTGGATCCCAGTGATGGTGGTCTGGAAAAAATGATAGTGAAAAAGACTCAGGAGAAGTAGAGTGAAGAATACGGGAAGAAAAGCAAAGAAAAAGAGGAAGAATGAAAAGGGCCAGTACCATCACTGGGAGGTCCCCATCACCACGAACAGGTGCCCCCACATGAAGGGGTTGAAAGAGACTTAAGATTATTCCCAAATATCATAGCAGATAAAATATGTTTAGAAACCGCCAACATTTTAAATGTAAATTATAAGAAAACAATAACAAGCAACTTAACAAAACACGAATTAACAGTGGTGAAATCACTGAAATCAAATCGGGACATCATAATAACTAGAGTGGATAAAGGCAGTGCCACCATTATTCTAAACCAAACCACATATTTAGAAAAAATGAATCTTCTAGTCTCGGACAACAGTACATATCAACATGTTAACTATGACCCAACCAATAGAATAAAAAAGAAAACAGAGAAACTACTTAAATCAGTTGCTACATGGACAGATGATACAGTCAGAAATTTACTTCCGCAATACGCTCATTCTCCGAGAATTTACAGTTTACCAAAGATACACAAACAAAACACACCACTCAGGTTGATAGTCGAAGGTATACACAGCCTGAATTATCACCTAGCCAAGAAATTATCATCAACACTCAAGGAGTTGGTAGGTCATTCCCCTTCCTATATCACACAACACTTCACAAACATAATCAAAGACATTAGGTTAGAAAAAGATGATTTATTAGTTAGTTTTGATGTCTCTGCCCTCTTTACAAATATCCCAATCAATGACACAATCTTTCTTTTACAGGACAAATTCCCCTCCAGATATGACAGCACTCTTTGCACATATATTACGTTCTGGTTATTTTGTATGGCAAAACACTTTCTACCTACAAAAAGTAGGCACAGCCTACTGGGCTCACCATTATCCCCCCCCCCCATTGCTAACTTTTATATGGAACATTTTGAGCAACATGCTCTACTTTCCTCTCGTTTAAAACCCAAAATCTGACTTAGGTACTTTGGCCGATGTTTTCGCAATCTGGCTGAATGTCCATCAGACACTAGACACTAGACACTTTCCATAGCCATCTAAAAGCAAACAACACAAAGGCATACAGTTCACAATTAAGATTGAAAAGCAGAACACACTTCCGTTTCTAGATACACTTGTCACACGTCTTCCTTCTGGCAGTCTTTCCCTCACTGTTTACCAGAAACTGACACATACTGGCCAATATATACACATAAACTCCTACCACCACCCAACACAAAAATTAGGTGTCATTAATACTCTAAAAAACAGAGCTTTGAAGATTTGCTCCAATGAAAAAGCATTTAAAGATGAATTTAAAGTTATCAGCAATACTTTCTTCCAAAATGGTTACAGCGAAAACATTATTAACAAAATTCTCTATAAGACCTCAATAAAACACAAACATAAACCAGACTACAATGAAACTATAACCATTCCTTACATTAAAGGGACATCAGATAAAATAAACAGATTACTACAGAAATACAACCTCAAAGCACCTTTAAACCTCCTGCAAAATTAAAACGCTTACTCAACTCATCCAAGGACCCACTCCCTCTGCTAGTCCACTCTGGAGTATACAGTATTTATTGCACCTGTAATCTACCATATATAGGGAAACAGGATGCACAATTCCTATCAGAACAAAAAGGAACATAAACAACACGTTAAATATAATAACTATGGTGAAGCTGGCCTTTCTGATCATGCTCTGAACACTTTACATAGAATTGACCGGAAAAGCACCAGTTGTTTACATCACACCAAAACATGGTATGAATGTAAATTTAAGGAAGCCTGTGAGTTTCTTATTAACCATCCAAATCTGAACAATAATGATGATGGTCTAAAAATTCCAAGCATATGGAAGGCACATATTCTACTCATAGAACCTTTCTCCCTAACAGTTAACTATAAAGACTGTAGATAATCCAGGATCTTAAATCTAATATAACAATTGTCAAATTAGGAATTAGGACATCATTGTTACTGTAAGAAAACTATCTATACGAAAGAATTTCTCTTATGTTATCTTAAATAGAATTTAACTTTGATGTAGATTTTAAATAATTAATTAATTTTTTAATTTTATATGTATTTTTTTATATTATATTATATTGTCACTAGAGGTCATGCCAGTAGAATAAATGTTGATCAAATCATTAACTCTTTAGCATACTGTGCAAAATGTAACTCATCTTGTCCTTTGTATATTTGTATATACTCCAGATGATGACCTTGATATGAAGGTCAAAACATCAGGAAATTAAAAATAGTTTTTTATAACACAGTTGTAAAGCCCATAATTTTTTGAAATGAATGCTTATTATTATTATTATTATTATTATTATTATCCAAGAGCTCATGGAGTCAAAGACTCATCTGGGAGGTCTTTTTATCACACACACACATCTCATCGTACCATGTCTTAAACACACTCAAACTCCTTGCAGACACCACACTCTCAGGCAAAGCATTCCAATAATTCACAACTCTGCACGAAAAAAAACCTTCCTCTCACTCCCCTACTCACACCCTCTTTATACAGTTTCAAGGGATGACCTCTGGTTCTCCCCTGATCTCCCACTATTCTCTGTAGAATTTCTCCACCATTGATCTTATAACAACCCCTTACCAACTTGTAGGTCTCTATCATATCTCCCTTCTTCCTTCTCTCCACCAGACTCTGCAAATTACATCTTCTTAATCTTTCCTCATACTCAACATTCCAGATGTCAGACACTACCTTAGTCAGTCGCCTTTTGGACAGTTTCCAACATCTCTTCATCCTTCTGAAAACCCAGTGACCAAATCTGGGCACAATAGTCCATGTGTGGCCTAATCAAAGCCTTATACAATGGAACAAGAATCTCCCTACTTCTACACGTCAGTGCCCTCCGCATCATTCCCAGAAGTCTTTGTGTTGTCTTCACAGTTTTGGTGATGTGTCTCCTAAATTTTAGATCCTTATCCACTATCACCCTCAGATCTCTTATTTCCTCTACCTCCAACAATATATTCTCACCAAGCATAAATTCTGCATCCCATCTTTGTTTTCCAAATTTTAAAACCTTACATTTTGCAACATTGAACTCACATCCCCATTTGCTTGCCCAATCACTCAATTTATTCAAGTCTTCTTGCAAGGCCACAACATCTTCACTACTCTTTATGGTTCGTCCCAACTTTGCATCATCTGCAAACAACTGAATATCTCCATCCAAATCTTTGCCAATATCATTAAATATAAAAGTTAAATAGTAATGGCTCTAAAACAGATCCCTGAGGCACTCCACTAGTGACTTTCCTTTTCCTGGAAATCGCACCCCCATACACAACTTGTTGATACCTATCAGATAGCCAGTCTCCAATCCAATGCACCGATCTAATATCCAACCCCATCTACTCCAGTTTGACTATCAACTAATCATGTACTGTAAGAAAACTATCTATATGAAAGAATGTTTCATTTGTGTTATCTTAAATAGAATTTAACTTTGATGTAGATTTTAAATAATTAATTAATTTTTTAATTTTATATGTATTTTTTTTATATTATATTATATTTTCATTAGAGGTCATGCCAGTAGAATATATGTTGATCAAATCATTGTCTCTTTAGCATACTGTGCGAAATGTAACTCATCTTGTCCTTTGTACATTTGTATATACTCCAGATGATGACCTTGATATGAAGGTCAAAACATCAGGAAATTAAAAATAGTTTTTTATAACACAGTTGTAAAGTCCATAATTTTTTAAATGAATCTCCCTAATCAATCAAAAGCCTTTGCAAAATCTAAGTATATTACTGTGTATCCTTCTCCTCTGTCCATAAAAGCAGTCACCTTAATTGTAATAAGTAAGTAGATTACTAAAACATGACAAAAAAAGAAGGATAAACAGTAATATACTTGGATTTCGCAAAAACGTTTGATAGAGTACCTCATGATAAGTTGACAGTCAAACTAGAGCAGATGGGGTTGGATATTAGATTAGTGCATTGGATTGGAGACTGGCTATCTGATAGGCATCAACAAGTTGTGTATGGGGGTGTGATATCCAGGAAAAGGAAAGTCACTAGTGGTGTGCCCCAGGGATCTGTTTTAGGGCCATTACTATTTAACTTGTATATTAATGATATTGGCGAAGATTTGGATGGAGATATTCAGTTGTTTGCAGATGATGCAAAGTTGGGACGAACCATAAAGAGTAGTGAAGATGTTGTGGCCTTGCAAGAAGACTTGAATAAATTGAGTGATTGGGCAAGCAAATTGGGATGTGAGTTCAATGTTGCAAAATGTAAGGTTTTAAAATTCGGAAAACAAAGATGGGATGCAGAATTTATGCTTGGTGAGAATATAAGAGATCTGGGGGTGATAGTGGATAAGGATCTAAAATTTAGGGGACACATCGCCAAAATTGTGAAGACAACACAAAGACCTCTGGGAATGATGCGGAGGACACTGACGTGTAGAAGTAGGGTGATTCTTGTTCCATTGTATAAGGCTTTGATTAGGCCACACATGGACTATTGTCCCCAGATTTGGTCACTGGGTTTTCAGAAGGATGACGAGATGTTGGAAAGGGTCCAAAGGTGACTGACTAAGGTAGTTTCTGAATTCTGGAATGTTGAGTATGAGGAAAGATTGAGAAGATGTAATTTGCAGAGTCTGGTGCAGAGAAGGAAGAGGGGAGATATGATAGAGACCTACAAGTTGGTAAGGGGTTGTTATAAGATCAATGGTGGAGAAGTTCTACAGAGAATAGTAGGAGATCAGGGGAGAACCAGAGGTCATCCCTGGAAACTGTATAAAGAGAGTGTGAGTAGGGGAGTGAGAGGAAGGTTTTTTTCGTGCAGAGTTGTGAATGATTGGAATACCTTGCCTGAGAGTGTGGTGTCTGCAAGTTGAGTGAGTGTGTTTAAGACACGGTATGATGAGATGTGTGTGTGTGATAAAAGGACCTCCCAGATGAGTCTTTGACTCCATGAGGTCTTGGGTAATAATAATAATGGAATGAAAATACAAAGAAATAATTAAACATAGTTCAATGGTTCCAATATTTTGTCTCAGTCACAGAGACATCATTGGGTATACAATATAAGAATTGTTATGCCTCACAAAAACAACACAAAATAATAAAGTGGATGATACTTGACTATATGCCTAAAGTTCTAAAATTGGTGCCCTCTGTAGGCGCTGGTAGCCAGCATGGGCTGACATGTCGTTTATTTTCCCACCTTTCCAGCTAATTCTAATCCTCGTAAAGAGCCAAAACATCACTGCTATTACTGATAACCTTCCCAAGCTTCACATCATCTGAATCTATGGTTATGTCACAATAACATTGACATAAAGATTAATCAGTAATGATTCCAGTACTGAATCCCATGTAACTCTACTTGTAACCTTCCTACTTCATGATATTGCCCCCCCCCATATACAACTGTCTGAAATCAATCAGAAAGACAGTTACCAGTCCAATTTATTAACTGGATATCCAGACTCATACGTTGCAACTTAAAAACAACTTGCTGCGTGGCACCTTGTCAAATGCCTTTTGAATAAAAAAAAAAAACAGAGACTGTGTATGTATTACCTCATGTACTGCAGTTGTTGCGATAACCAGGTTATTAATATATGGCCACCTCCATGGAGTCTGAAGACTCATTGCGGGAGACCCAATCTGTCATATCTCTCTCCTTGAATCCATTCCACTCATTCACAACTCTCCAAGCAAAAAATATTCTCCTCACACCTTTGTTCAATTTCCACAGATGAATCCTTGTTCTGGTGATACTAGCTAAGTGCTAAACATTTCCCCTGCATTAATCATAGAAAATCTTTTAAGCAACTGAAATGTTTCTATCATTTCCCCTCTTTTTCACCTATCAACCATCTTCTGCAATCTACACACCCTCAATCTATCTCATAGGGAACATTCCACGGATCACTTGCTTCTGAATCCTCCCCCACCACTTCCTCATCCCCCATGAAACACAGGGGACAAGACTTACCACATTAATCCAGATGCAGGCATATTATTATTATTATTATTCAGGCCTCCATGGAGTCAAAAGACTCATTGTTGGAGGTCCTTCTTCTTCACATGCAGTTCCTGTTTAATATTGTTTGTCATCCACTTTACTCCAAATTGTGTCCTCTTTTTCACTTGTGGAATACAGTTTACTATTGCTGCTAACAAATATTCCTTCACAATTTCCGAAGCTAATGATATCTTGGCCTTTCAATTCCTCCTTCCATAAAACTTCCCCAAGTTGATATCTAAGACTATTATAATCACCTGCCTTATTCCACATACATTCCTCTCTCTTTGATACTCCTGCATGTCTATTCATCTTCCAAGTCAAAAACCACATGGTCACTCTCTCCAACTGGTGGGAGAGATGTCATCTCAGTTATTATCAGCTATTCTGATGCTATGACCAAATCCAAAACTCTTGAACCTCTTGTTCCCTCTATTACATGTTGCCTAAGACATTTGTCCCTCAATAATTCTAGAAATTCCATTCCTTTATTGCTACATGCATCTTCCTCCCCCCCAATTTATTCTGCTGTAGTTAAAATCTCCCATAACAATCATTTTTCTTGCACTTGCCAAGCTCAACTGTCTAAACATCTCCTGGTCCCCACATTCTGTTCTCCTTGGTTTGTAGCAACTATGGCACTCTCCTACTTGTCTCTTTGCCTTCGGAATACATCCTCTTCACTCACTTCTTATCCCTCTGAGAATAATTAAAAGGTATAAAATCTGCAATTGTCAACAAATTCTTCTTAACTATCTCCCATCTGCTACTGACCTCTCTTCCATGAAATTCTTCCATCAAACACCCCACTAAATATCCTGTCTTTCCCACCTCTATCTCACACCATATGCTCTCAAAATCATTATTGTCACTGTCTTCCAAAGCCTCCACTCTTAGAGAACATAAGTCGTCACTTATCATAAGCAGTACTCCACCACCCTTCCTATCCTGCCAAAAAATGCTGTACCCTGTTACTTCTATTCTTGTTATTATATCCTCTTCTTCAACCACGTCTTTGTGATCCCAATAATCTTTGGCCAGGCTGATGCTATCAGCACTACCAGTTCCTCTCCTTTATTCCGGATACTCCTGGCATTAGTGTAAAGCATAAAAATGCCATTGTTTCTATATCCAACATTATCCCCTCTAGACTCGTGTCATCGTCCCCATTCTCCCAAGTACCCATTCCCACAAGAGGCCACCCCTGCTACCATCCACCTTGGGCATTCTAGTTTCCCTGCATTGACACACTGACTCGTTCAGAACAGCAATCTCTCCAGATGCCTATATCCTTCCTCATTCAAATGCAAGTGGTCTCTCGCATACAATTCCTTTCCGTCCTCAAACGCCCTCCAAGCATCCACATATTCCAATCCTCTCTTCTGACACATTCTAGCTATTATATTATTCAGTATTTCTGCTCTTCTACTCAGCTTGTTACAATCATACCTAGGCAACGTGCACACTATCTTTCCTCTCTGCGTCCTCTTTCGTAGAATCTCATATCTCTCGCTGCCCAATTTACATTACCTCTCAAGTCATTTGTTCCTACCATCACAATCATCTCATCCACCTTTCACTCCTCTTAATTGCCATAGCCACACTTTCTGTTGTTCAAAATTTTTATCAGAAGTGGGATTCGAACCCACGCCCGGAGAACCAGACTGCAATCTGAATGCAGTGCCTTAGACCACTCGGCCATCCTGACATCTAAAGGTATATCAAGGCCTTGAAAAAGGGAATAACAACTTCCTTATCTCTACATGTTGATGTTTCTTCAACAGCGAAGTAATCTTATGGGCTACCTAAACAACCTTAGTAATATGTCCTTTAAGCTTCCATTCTCTGTCTACCACCACCCCTAAATTTCTAGCTTTATCTATTTCCTGGAGTACAGTGCCATCAATGTGATACATGGCTTGTAATCTATTTATCCTAAAATGCATAGATTTACATTTCTTGACATTAAACTGATACTCACTGTCTTTTGCCCATACTGACAGCCTGTTTAAATCATCCTGCAAATTCTCCACATTGCCTTGATTAACTATTACTCTACCTAATTTCATATCATTAGCAAAAAACAATTGAATATTTCCTTTCAGGTTATTTCCTATATCATTTATGTACAAATTAAACAGCAATTGTCCTAGCACTGAACCTTGTGGCACATCACTAGTAACCTGTTTTTGTCTAGATTCCACCTCTCCATATACCACTTTTTGATATCTGTCCAGCAGCCTCCCTCTTATCCACTTAACCATTGTCATGTTCATCCCCCATTTGTTCTAATATGTGTAACAGAGTTCATGCAGTATTCTGTCAAATGCCTTTGCAACATCCAACAGAATAAGCATGTAGCCATTTCCTTTATCCAACTCACCTGTTACTCTATAAAATGTTAGTAAATTACTAAGGCTTGACCGACTCTTTACTATTACTATTATTACGGGCAACTCCAGGGAGTCATTAGACTCATCGAGGGAGGCCCCAAATCATATTCATCACAACTATTTGACATTCATACAGTACCTATCATACCTCGCCTTAAACTCATTCACTGTCACAGCATCCACCACAGACTCAGGGAGCGCATTCCACTCATTCACTACTCTAAAAGTAAAGAACCCAGCTCTAACACCTTTACTAACCACACTTTTGCCCAGTTTCCATGGATGTCCCCTAGTCCTCCCACAACCAGCCCTGTTCTCAAAAATATCTTCTGAATTAATTTTATAGAAACCCTTCAGTAATTTGAATGTCTCAATCATATCTCCCCTCCTCCGCCTATCAACCAATTTTTGCAACCCACAAATCCTCAAACTGTTCTCATACGGTTCATTCCACAGACCTGCTATCATCTTGGTCACTCGCCTCTGGATCCTCTCCACCTCCTCCCCATCAAGAAGAAACCTAGGTGACCAAATCTGAGCACAGTAGTCTAGATGGGGTCTTATCAAGGCTCGATACAGAGGAACAATAACCTGCTTGTCTCTGCTTGTCAACGTATTCTTCAGCAACCAAGTGATTTGATGAGCTGATTTGGCCACTTTTGCAATGTGTCCCCTAAATTTCAATTCCTTATCTACCAACACTCCTAAATCTCGCGCCTCATCAATTTCCTGGAGCACGGTTCCACCAATGCAGTAAACTGCCTCCAATCTTTTCACCCCAAAATGCATAACTTTACATTTAGCCACACTGAACTGACATCCATTCTCCTTAGCCCAGACCTCCAATCTATCCAAATCATCCTGCAAAAATTTGACGTTATCTGCATTCACTATTGCCCTACCCAACTTCGCATCATCCGCAAACAAATGAACTGTTCCTCTCAGATCCTTTCCTATATCATTTATGAACAAATTAAACAGCAGTGGTCCAAGAACAGATCCTTGTGGCACACCACTAGTCACAGGCCGTCTTGTGGACTCTACTCCTGAGTAAACCACTCTCTGATATCTCTCCGTCAACCACCCTCCTATCCATCTCACCAACCCTATGTCCATCCCCATATGCCACAATTTACTGATTAGAATTCCATGTGGTATCCTGTCAAAGGCCTTGGCAAGGTCCAGTAGAATCACCGTAAACCCATTACCCTTATCCAGTTCAGCCGTCACTGTGTTATAATATGTGAGCAAGTTACTGAGGCATGACCTACCCTTCACAAAACCATGCTGTCCCCGATACAGTATCCCATTTTCTTCTATCCAATCTTGTATTTTCCTCTTGACTATTTTCTCTAAGACCTTGATAATGATTCCTGTTATGCTGATTGGCCGGTAATTTTCAACAGCAGCCTTGGAACCACCTTTGTGCAGTGGAACTATTTTCCCCTCTTTCCACCCCCTTGGGACTGACCCAGTCCTCAGGCTCAAATTAAACAAAATGGTCAAGGGCACTGACAATTCTTTGGCCGCTTCACGTACGACACGAGCTGGTATACCATCCAATCCCACAGATGTATTGACATTGAGGTTCTGTAATAGACTAGTTACCTCTACTTCATTCATCACAATTCCAGTATAAGCTGTTTGTTCTTCCATTCCTGCAAAGTCACCACCTGGGTGATATACTCTTGCAAAGTGCTCGCTCAGTAATTCCACAATATCAACTGATTCAGTTACCTCCCTACCCTCAGCATTTTTTAAGATCATTCTACCATGAGCATTTTTCCTTTTACTTGCAACATATTGAAAAAACTGTTTGGGATTCTCTTTAGCCTGCGTGGCCAATTTCCTTTCGTAATCTGCTTTTACTTTTCTTACCACCCTTGTTACCATCCTGGCCTGAGCTTTATACTGTTCCTGCGCCTGATTGTCACCCTTCTCCTTAAAATTCCTCCACAATTGTTTCTTTTTTTGCAGCTCAAGCTTAATAGTGTTATTCATCCATTTAACCCCTAATTGATTTATTATTCGGACTCTTGGTATACAGTCGACCATTGCCTCCTGCAAACAGTTCTTAACCACCTCCCATGCACTATCAACATCCAGCCCTTGCAGTTTTACATGCCATGGCATTGAGCCAAGCACACACCTAAGCTTGTCATACTTACCAGCCCGGTAATTCCACATGTACCCTGTCTTAATTGTAAATTCGACTCTTTTAGCCACCTCCCAAGTCATGACTTTATGGTCACTCTCACCAATTGGTGGCAACATGGTCATGTTCATTACAGCCACATTCTCGGTTGCAATTACTAGGTCCAGCACTCTCTGCCCCCTGGTATTTTCCAATACATGTTGCCGTAGATAGTTGTCCCTTAATAACTGCATAAAATCCAATTCCTTCCTCCCATGTGCCCTCTCCTCTTTCCAGTCAATGTTACCATAATTGAAATCACCCATAATAATTACCCTTCTTCCACTCATTTCTTCTATTTGCTTATGCATACTATCCCCACCATCCACTCCATCACCCGGTCTATAGCAGCACCCAATTGTATATTTTGTTCTGCTGGATTGTATCTCACACCAAACAGCCTCAAATGCGCTTTTTTCCCCATCATGCAGTTCAACTTCTATACTCCTTGGCTGAAGATCATCAGCAATCATCAATAACACTCCTCCCCCCTTTTTATTCACCCTGTCACTCCTGAACACGCTATACCCGTCGCATTCAATCCCACTAGCTTTATCATCTTCTGTCAGCCATGTTTCACTAATACCGACAACCTCTGGCCTGGAAGTGCCAACCATGGCCAAAAACTCTTCCTTCTTGTTCCTAATACTCCTGGCATTAGTGTACATGAATCGCAGAAGCCCATTTGTCCCATCCTTACTTTGATGCCTTATACTAACTATCCCATTCTGATTTGTTGTCCGTCGTACTCGCTCGGGCATAATATGCTCATTCATACACTTAACTGCCCCCCTAAAGTCAGCATATCTATTCCCCCCCCCCTCTTAATAAATCTAGTTTCCCTGAGTCTGTACATCCACTTCCACTTCATTCATCAACACTCTTTCAAGTCTCCGTACACCAACTCCATTCAAATGCAATCCATCCATCTTATATAAGTCCTTTCGCCCATCGAACTCATTCCACACATCCACAAATTCCACACCACTGACCATGCATAACCCACGCATAAAGTCATTGGCAATTATGGCCCTCCTTCTAAACACTTCACTGTCATACCGCGGTAAGATACTCACCATCCTAACTCTCTCACTCTTCTCTTTTGCTACCTCAAACAACTCCCTCACATCCTCTATCATTTCCATTTTGTCCTGTTTCAAATCATTTGTTCCTGCCACGATTATCATCTCTTTCACCCTCTGTTTTTGCAGTCGAATAGATTCGCTGACGTCCTTTATGATCGCACCCGGCTGGTACGACTTCGTTAAATTCTCAATTATTACGCCTCTTAATAGCGAATCCCCATACAGCACTCGCTCCTTCATTTTATTGACGTTTGCAAACATTCTATTATTTGCCGTCGCAGACTTCCGCCGGTTATTTGTCGGTACGTTCAACACACATTTTTCCATACGCTCCAGTTGTCGTTTAGCTCTGTGTATGGCACCATTCAAACGGGCAATTTCGCTACTCGCATTTATCTCACCATTTTCATTATCGATCAAATCATCCATTCTTTCTGTGTTTCTACCTTCAATTACATTTTCGGCGACGCTCTCACACCTATCTGGCACTACCATGCAATTCTCTAGCACACCGCCATTTTCTACATTCTGACTATCGTTCACGATATCGCTCTCGACACACGAAACACGCTTGAAGTCCTCATTCTCTTTACACTTTTTACACATATTAACTCCACTATCACTTTCTAACCAGACTCCCACCGCTCTTCGCAAGGCATACATCTCACAGACAGCACATTGCATAAATTCGTTTACATCAATACTCTTAAACAAACATGGCGATCTGGCCGCCATTTTTTTCTTTATCGGTGCCATGTGTGCGCTATCTTTTCTTAAAAATAATAATTAAAATAACAGAAAACACGCAAAAATTGTACAGACATACCAAGAAACAAAGCAAACAATACTACTTAAAATTCTAGTAAAATATCTAATGTTAACACAAAATAATACTAATCTTTTCAGGAGCTCTCGACAAGCCGACCCATTTACAAGCTATGTTAGCCTCATACAGTATCATATTTTTATCTACCCATTCTAGAATTCTCTTATTTATCAATTTTTCTAGTACTTTTACCACCGCCACATCTGAGATACTCATTGGTCTATAATTTGCTACTGCAGTCTTAGAATCTTGCTTATGCAAGGGAATTATTTTGTCCCCTTTTCCCTAGCTTGTAATGCTACCAGAGCTTAGACTTAAATGAAAGAGCCTAGTCAGAGGCATTGCCAGTTCCCTTGCACATTTTAGATGATTTCCCATCTAATCCCACAGCTGTATTTACATTGAGATTCTGCAATATCCTAAGAACTTCCAATTCATGTACCTCTGTTCTCACATCAGTGTCTGTCATAATGATAAAGCAGTAACCTCACTAGGATGATATATCCTTCCAAAGTGGTCACTCACTAACTCAACTATTTTATCTGCTTCTGTCTCTTCATGACAATCATCATTCATTAAGGTTAATCTCCCTTAGTCATTCTTCATCTTACTTGCCTCATAACAAAAGGCCTCTGGGGATTTCCTTTGGCCTGCTTTGCTAGATTCTTCTCATAATCTGATTTTGCCTTCCTTGCCATGCTGGTCACCTTTCTTGCCTGAGTCTTGTACTGTTCATGAGTTTGCTGGTCATCTTTCTCTTATACCCTGCACAGCATTTTCTTCTTCAGCAGCTCGTACTTAATGATATTAGTCATTCATCTAATGCCTCCCTGATCAACTCTCCTTAACTTAGGTACACAGTTTATTATTGCTTTCTCTAGATCACCCTTAACTATCTCCCATGCACAACTAACATCCTTTCCCTGCAGTGTTTGATGCCATGGCACAAATTCAAGCTTTGTCCTAAGCTTGTCGTAATTACCTGCCTTGTAATTCCACTTATGCCCCTTCTCAATAGAATATTTCTCATATTTTACAATCTCCCAAATCAAGACCACATGGTTACTTTCACCAATCGAGGCAATGTGGTCACCTTGGTTATGGTAGCTCTTCTGATCCTGTGACCAGGTCCAATACTCTTCCACCCATACTCCATCACATGTTGCCTTAAGTAATTATCTCTTAGTAGGCATATAAATTCTATTCCCTTCCTGCCATATGATCTTTCTTCCTCCCAGTCTTTATCTCCATAGTTGAAGCCACGTCTCACTAATGCCTGTAACTTTTTTACGAGATTGCACTAGCCAATGCCAAAAACACAATTTTGTAACACTTTTATTAAGTACTTCCCTGGTCATTGAGTTTCCATATATAATTTTCTCCTTAATTCATTTTTCTTGTTTGTTTGCTTGGTCTTTATTATTACTTTGGCCCACTTGCTGCCTTCTCTTTTCAGCCCTGGTAGTCTTTTGCTGCTTATGCAATTTTTCAATTTTGTGCTTTGTCCTGTGAAGGATAACATTCAAGTGCACTATTTCTTTATTAATATCCATTTCATTCTCTATTTTCACGGCCGCACATTCAACATTAATAACATCATTTTCCATTCTACCGTCAGTACTGTCCACCCTACTAACATATGCTGCATTCTCATCACCTATTAATGATGAAAATGCATTTTTGAACGTTCCCTTTTGAAATATTTAGTACTCTCTCTCTCTCTCTCTCTCCAGTTTCAATTTCCTTCCACATATCCTTTGAGTTTCTTGACAAATACATTTCACACATACTGCACTTCACAAAATCTTGCAAATTCGAATCACTCGACAATGTGGTCTTTGCTGCCATTGCTCTACCACACATTGGCACCATACTGTATTGTAATATCATACTTTAAAAAAAAAAATAATAATAAAAAAAATCAAGGTTACTTAGTGTGGGATTGAATGAACTATATAGTTCATTCAATCCCACACTCATTTAAAACAAAAACTGCAATAAGTTAACATAATATTCTCAAATAAAATATGAAAAAGTTACTTATCCTTCAGGAGCAATACTCCTACTCAGCACACGATATGCCACCTGGCATCTAATCTGCTAATCTCTTATTTTTATTTTTTATTACTAAAACAAGAGTGTCTTGAACAAATCAGTACTGGCCTGCATACATAATAATAAAAGAATGTGAACCTCCTGAGAATGAAATTTTTAGAAGTGTACAATGTTATTTGAATTTTAAATTTAAAAAAGGAGAAACTGTGATTCAAAAATATATATGCAAAACATTTACTGAGAAATACTGATAATAGATGTCTATGTGTCTATATTTATTTATTTTTTCTTTTTATAGGGTTCATCAGGTAATTCTGGTCCTGCTGGTACACCTGGTATCCCTGGTATTAAGGTAAATAATTATACTATTTAATCTGAATTTAAAAAATCAGTATGGGACTATTTTATTCATTACCAGATAGCTCTATCTATCTGATGGCTGCCAGTGTGTACTGGCACACCTTCATGGTACTAACACTACCTGAATACTTCCTTCATCAGATCCAAAATGTCGGAGAGCTCAGTATTAAGAAGAATCACTTGCTAAAACTATGATAATTTGAGACTTTACTCAAATTCAATCTCTGGAGAAAACAACTTTGAAGATTCCTATAATAAAAATGGTTTCTCTTAAATAAATGAAATGCATACTTTTTCACTTTGTCAAAGAAATGCATATGTTCATGGAATCTAAATATTTTTGGAATCTACTGAGACAAACTTCAATGTGCAATTTCTGCTTATGCTTTCATTATTGGTCCAGTTAAATGTAAACTAACATTATCTGTTTATCAGATTCCTTGTTCATAAGGATTTGTTTATTATTTAACAATTGCATTACATGGATACTAATTCTGTATTATTACCATAAAAGTGTTCTTGTTGAATAGCCCATTTTTGTGGCTTCATTTTCAATGAAGCCACAGAGTAGTTTTTAGTAAATCTCCTCTTGTTGTTTTTTTTTCAGGTTTTTCCACAGTGCTTTCATAAATTTGGTTATGAATAACAAATTGATGGGAGAGAGAAAAAAAATGTATGTATGTATGTCTGTATTCCAGCAAGCACAAGGAGTGGAAGAACCTTTAGTTGTTATTACCATATGTGGGATACAACTTAAATACTTTATATAGCAATCCCATCTTCCTTCATGCAATAGATTCAATGTCAACTACTACCAGTTTACTTGACTTCTAATAAACTTAATTAGTGTGAAAATAGAGTGGGTAATCATAGGTAATTATAATAATGATAGATTGGTTAATCCCATCTCTGTGGTTCTCTAGCTAATCTGTCTGTTTTGCAAGTGTTTAAACATTTCATTTCTATATGAGACCTGCTAACTTATTTATAGTTGAAACCTCTCTTCTTCATATCATGGGATATGAGGAAGACAGGTCTTCTTGACCAAAGAGCATTGTCACTACTGACTATGCTACAGATGTGCATGATATTATTATCTTCATAGAGCTATTCATTGTGGTAGGCTAAACTGCCTACGCCATTTTTCAAATCTTACCTTGAACACATTTAACATTGGGCCATTCACCATACATTCCAGCAGTACATTCTGCTCATTTGCCACTCTTGCAAAAAAATGTACCTCTACTTCATCTCACATTCATCCACTGCCTGATACTTACAGTACATGGTGCATTATTTCTTCTGTATCTATCTAATAGGAGAATAGAGACAATCACTTGCCTTTATATTCTCTGCAATGTTCCTTGTTATTATCGCTACTGATTACACTTACAAAGGTGCTGAATATTATTATCTTTATGAAGGTTTAGGTTCATTATGGGAAACTAAACTCTTCACAGACAACAATATGCATCATATCTCACCTTGAACACATTTGGATGGATATGATGTTTTTCATGAAGATAGGCAAGATAGAAAGGGGGGGGGGGTGCTGTTGATGGTAGCAGAAGAGTTATATCCCCATTTAATATGGAAATGAAAGGAGCAAACAGGGATAGTGAAGGTGAAAAGAATGAAATATCTAGTTTGGTGTTGTAGACCTGGAAATGTGGGAAGGAAATGTAAGGGTGATCATTATGGGTGATTTTACTTATGGTAATATAGACCAGAATGAAGAGACAGTGTCTGGAATCAAAGAGAATGAATTTCTCTTGCGTTTTTGAGGGACAACTACCAGAGGATATTAGGCAGAACATAACAGAGGGCACATGGGGATCAGTGAATCTTAATAAAGATAATAATATTCAGCACTTTTGGATTTGATTATCTCATCAAAGGATGTAATTGTAAATGAGGTATTGAATCTTCCTCCAGTGGGTGAGAGTGACTATGAGGTGATTGCTTGGTGGCAACCAGCCATATGAGGACTTCTCTGGGAAAGTGATAAATGTGGAACTATAAGGCTGGTGATTATGACAAGATCAGGAGACAGCTTGCAGTTATATCAAGGAATGAAGAATTGGAAGGAAAGAAGATCAGTGCTGCTTGGAACCTGTTAATGAATTGTCTAGTTAAATACATCCCAAAGATCAAGAGCTTGAATAAGGTGGGTGTGAAATAGATGAAAGAAGAGGTGAAACATGTAATTTGGAAGAAGTAGGCATTATGGAGGCAGCATAACATGAGTGGTGGTAATAGTCAGTTGCACAAGGGATACAGAAAGCAAGCTAGAGAGATACATTCCTTGATAAGGGCAGCAAAAGTGCAATATGAGCAGTTAGCTAATGAGGCCAAAAGGAATCCTAAGGAGTTTTTTTGATAAGTGGCCAGTAGAAGAAAGAATGATTATGGAAGGATGATGCCAGTTGAAGAGAATGGTAGAATGATAACCACTGAGCAATATATAGTAGAAATGTCAAAGATGCAGTTCAAGAAAATATTTCATCTTCGTGAAAGTAACATCATGCAGAACTTGAGAGCAGTGGGAAGGGAGGAGGAACCACTTATGTGGGAGTGAGCAGGAACTATATGAGGAATTGAGTAAACTTGATGTCAATAAAGCCAAAGGACTTAATGGGATATCACCATGTGTCTTGAGGGAAATTTCTAGGGCCTAGATGGTGAACTTATGGCATTTGTGCAAGAGGTGGCACGTCAACGATTTACAGGTGAAATCCTTTTATATGCTTATAAATTTAAAAAAAAAAAAAAAAGTTTTTACAATATATACAATTTAATTTTGTTAAATTGGACAATAGCTTTTAGTTACATACTGCATTTCCGGTGCAACATATTGTTTTGCTTGAGTCTATACAGCATAGTTTCTGTGAGAGGGGACATGTGATTCATTAATTAGTGCCTTTTTTTATTCTAGCTGTCTGTAATTGCACTGTTTGTTGAGAAACATATTACACAGACTGCAAAAGACTCCACCTTATTCAGGGATACAATAAAACAACTTGCTTTTCTTGCATTTGCAGTATAATGGCTGTTGGGGAGGACATGTTGTTAACCGCGGGGAGCAAGTTACTATCGCCTCGACGTGAACATGTTTAAACATTTTTCATGTGCGAGGTATACGCAAAACTTTTTAATGTCTTTTTCCATAAAGTAAAATCAGGGGTGCGAGTTATATGTGAGGGCAAGTTATATTCAAGTAAATACAGTAAGCATTTTGCTGACAATTTGACATCCTTGCTGCTTCCCCTGCTCAGCTGACTTTTATGATGAGTTACAATGCATAAGTATTTTTCTCACTACCATTTTTTTTTCAAACCAACATCATTAAAATCAATTTTATACTGAATAATATTATAAATTTATATATAAATAAATATTATAAATAAAATAAAATAAAATATTATTTATAAAATTATAAATAATTTTCTACAAAATTATAAATAATTATTTCTAAAATATTATAAATAAATATATATATATATATATATTATAAATTTATACATAAATAAATTAATTAAATTACTTAAATATAAAGAGCCAACAGGCTTCATTTCGGCGATATAAACATTGATTAAATTAAGGGGATATTAGATCACATTGTTTTAAAACGAATAAGAAACTCAAAGATTGGAATCAGAGTGTTTCATGCTGAATATAGTATAAAAAACTATCGGCAAATACTAATGTGAACTAAATGCAAGTAGTCCTAGAACATAGTACAAACACGGGCAACTCGTTGCAAAGGTGGGGAAAGTTCTGATTGCTATTCTTGGTATTTTCCATAATGTAAAAACACATTTCCTAGGAAATGTATGCTGTTATTACATTATGGTGGGAGGTCACTACCCAGACCGGTTTCAGCCTTTATTGAGGCTTCATCAGTGAGTAGCTAGACCAAATTAATACCAAAGGGTATAGCGAAAAGAACTTATACACTCTGCTATATGAGTTGTCCCAAAAGGTGCACCCATTAAGTTACTTAAATATAAAGAGCCAACTGGCTCTTTATATTTAAGTGAGGCAGAATTGTTATGCTTCATAAATAAGGTTAAAAGGCTAAGGTTTTGAATTACAAACCAATAAGTTTGTCTGGAGTTATGGTAGAGGTGTTAGAGAGGATAGTGAGAACCAGGATTCAGAATTGGGCTGATGATTACAATATTCTCTTTGATGGACAGCATGGATTTGCTAAAGGAAGATAGTGTTTTAGCATTCTCCTTACTTTAATTACTGAAATAAGAGCCAACAGGCTTCACTTTGGCAAAGTAAAATATTCAAAATTAAGTGGATATTGAATACCACATTATTTCTTAGCCGAATAAGAAACTCAAAGATAGGAGATCTAATCTAAGAGTTTCATGCTGAATGCAGAAAACTATATAAAGTTCGTCGAGACCAAGCGTAAGCCAACACCCAGTAGTGCAATGCTGGGCAACTCGTAGTAAAGGTGGAGTAAGCTTCAATCACTGTCTTTAGTATTTTCCCATAATTCCAAACACAGCCCCTAGGAGATGTATTATTGTTCTACATTATGAGAGAAGGTCACTACCCAGACCGGTTTCGACCGAAGAAAAATACTTATGCATTGTAACTCACCATAGAAGTCAATATCCACTTAATTTTGAATATTTTACTTTGCTGAAGTGAAGCCTGTTGGATCTTATTTCAGTAATTGTATTTGTGCACCTTTTGGCGAATTGTACAGTAAAGAAATAAGCTCTGGCTACTGAAACTTTAGTGTTACGTCTAGGTCTACCTACTCACTGACAAAACCTCAAAAAAGGCTGAAACCGGTCTGGGTAGTGACCTCTCATAATGTAGAACAATAATACATCTCCTAGGAACTGTGTTTTGCATTATGAGAAAATACTAAAGATAGTGATTGGAGCTTATTCCACCTTTACTACGAGTTGTCCAGCATTGCATTACAGGGTGTTGGCTTATGCTTGGTCTCGCCAAACTTTATATAGTTTTCTATATTCAGCATGAAACTCTTAGATTAAATCTCCTATTTTGAGTTTCTTATTGGGCTAAGAAATAATGTGGTATTCAATATCCACTTAATTTTGAAAATCTCCTTACTTATTATAACAAGGTGATAAATATGTTAGACAAAGGGGGGGGGGATGCATGTACAGTAATGTATTTAGATTTTGCAAAGGATACTGAATTGGAACAGATGGGGCTGAGTGGTAGATTAGTGCGTTTAATTGGAGATTGGCTGTCTGATAGGTATCAACAGGTGTATGGGAGAGTGATATCACAGAAGAGGAAAGTCACTAGTGGTGTGCCCCAGTGGTCTGTTTTGGGGCCAATGTTGTTTAATTTGCATGTAAATGATAGGAAGGGCTCGAATGTGTGATATACAGTTATTTGCAGATGATGCAAAGTTGGGAAGAACTATGAGGAGTATATGGATGTTGTAGCCTTGCAAGGGGACTTGAATAGATTTTTTGAATGGGCAAGTGAATAGTGCTACCAGTTCAATGTAGCAATGTGTAAGATTTTAAAGTTTTGGAAGCACACATTATGAGGGCATTTTGCTGAAAGTGTGCAGACAGCACAGCACATTATGGGAATGATACAGACCACTCTGACATACAGGAGTAAGGATGTTATGATTCTGTTGTATAAGGCTTTGATCAGACCACATATGGATTACTGTGCACAGATTCGTCACCAGGTTGGAAATGTTGGAAAAGATTCAGAAATGATTGACTGAGTTAGTTTCTGGTCTCTGGAATGTAGAGTATGAAGGCAGATTGAGAGAATGCAGATTAGGGTCTAGTGAATAGAAGAACAAGGGGTGACATGATGGAGGCATATAAGTTGGTAAGGCCTTATTACTGGATTAATGTGGATTAGATTTTTCGTAGAGTGGGTGGAGACATGGGAAGAACAAGAGGCCATCCTTGGAAGCTGTAAAAAGAGAATATGAGCAAAGGGAGTGAGGAGAAGGTTTTTTGCATGGAGAGTTATGGGCGGTTGAAATGCATTGCCTGGAAGTGTGGTGAGTGTAGAGATAGGGAATGCATTCAAGTCATGGTATGATAAGCTGTAATTTGTGTGTGTGTGTGTGTGTGTGTGTGTGTGTAATGGAGGATTTCCCGCAATGGGCCATCGACTCCATGGAGGTCGATGATTATAATACTGAATAATAATAATGGTAATATTGGGCTATACACCATATATTCCAGCAATGCATTCCACTCATTTGCTCTTGCAAAAAATCTATTTTTCTGATCTTCATGTAGTTCAAGGGATTGACCTTGCATTCACCACTGCCTATTAGTTACCCTATATTTATCTGATAAGGGAATAGTGATAATCACTCACTCATCTCTCTCTTTCTCTGTAAGGTTCCCTTGTTACTAAGATATCTAGGTCACCAGATCTATGAACAGAAATCCAGAAGTGGCTTATCTGGTAGCACTGTCACTTGCTTTCTTTTCCCTATTTATCAGCATGAAATATATATCAATCATTTCTGGTTTTATATCCATGTTATTTCAATTGTATCTGAATGTAATTTCATTTTCGATAAGCACTTTGCATTCGTGTTTTTCATGATATGGAAAAACATCATGACCAGTTAATGGTAATTTCTATGTATATATAGAATTTTTTTTATTTTAGTGTTTGATGATATAACAACAAACAAAAACTTTCATTTTAGGGTGCTCCTGGAGATACTGGGAAAGTAGGAGCATTAGGTCCATCTGGTAATCCTGGTTTGCCTGGATTTCCAGGTCCAAAGGGTGAAGCTGGAGGAGAGGGTCCCCCTGTAAGTGGTATTTTAATTTATTTTTCATTTTATTATAATAGTAATTGTGATTTTCTTTATCAGTTGCCACTTATAATTAGTGATAGTCTTGGGCTGGCTATCTCTGATTGGCTACTGGTGGAGATTGAACTGCCCACTCAGGCTAGCTGATTTTTTTTTGTGTGATTTTCTTTGCTCTAAGATTATGACCTTCTTTCAGTTTTTTTTCTTTCATATGTATCACCACTGTTAAATGCTTTGAAAATGAGTCGAGTAAAAATTTAATTTCACCGTCTCCCTCTAACAGATAAGCTTAGGTGTTGATGGTTATTCATGACTTAATTTTCATGGTATTAACAACACCACACACTTTTATCACAAAGATGTTTTATTAACGCTTATATTTCGCGGATTTTCAACTCAGCATCATCAGAGCACAACACACTTGTATATGCGACAGTGAGTGAGTGAAACAATATAATTGCAAAAGACAAAAGAGTTAACGTTAGAACTATTTGCCTAACCTCTGGTGTTAAAAAAAAACCTTACTACATCAAAGCTAGAGTCCTGTTATCTATTAGGTTACAAAGTTAACTTAAGCTGAAGAGTAACATACAGAAATTTAATAAATAATTCATACAGAAAATTAATAAATAAAAATAAAATTACCCATATAAGTATCTATATAAATTGCAGTAACTGGTATGGACAGTGGGCAATAAAAGATAAAAAAATGCTTAGAGTCATAAAGTTAGCATTTGTTGAAAACTAAGTGGGCTGAATGTGTGCCATTCAAATTCTTGGGATTTTTAAGCCACTATTATTATTAAGATTAGGGTGGTTGATAAAAATTTCACAGGCTTCTTTAAATTTTCGTTCATACCAAGTTTTTGTATGATGTAAAGAACAAGTACTTTTCCAATCAATTTGATGTAGGGTGTTAAGAGCATGATCTGAGAGGCCTGCTTCACCAAAATTATTATATTTAATGTGTTGTTTGTGTTCTTTTTTAGGGATAGGGATTGTACATCCAGTTTCCCCAAATATAGGTAAGTTACAGGTGCAATAGATGCAATAAACTCCAGATGTGTCAATGGGGGGGGGGGATCCTCAGAGGCATTTAATATGTTTTTAATTTTAAAGGTGGTTTTAAAATTTTAAACTTTAATTTGGATGGCACACATTCAGCCCACTTAGTTTCCAACAAACCCTAACTTTAGGACTCTAAGCAGTTTTTCATATTTTATTGGCCACTGTCCATACCAGTTGTCGCAATTTATATGTATACTTATATGGATAATTTTATTTTTATTTATTAATTTTCTGTTTGTTACTCTCCAGCTTAAGTTAACATTGTAAACTAATAGATAACAGGACTCTAGCCTTGATTAGTAAGTTTTTTTTTTTTTTTTTAACACCAGAGATTAGACAAATAGTTCTAACGATTGATCAATAACTTTAGCATGTCATGTAGACTGTAGTGCAGCTTGTTTCTTTGTATATATGTTTATACTCCAGAAGATGACCTTAATGTGAAGGTCGAAACTTCAAGGGTATATTTTGGTTTATATTAAACTAAAGTTTTACTCTAACACTGTAGCTGTATCCATAATTTTCATAAAATATATTCTAATCACCATGTAAGCATGAAGGAAAGGATTCTCATAATCCACGGAGATGTCACTCACAAGGGTTGCAATCATTACGGTAAGCTAAAGATACGTGTTTCTCTTTTGATCAATCAGCTGGCTTTTTTTGAAGAGATGCAGAGACAGCGATCTTATTCCTAACTGCATCAAGCTGAAAAAGAAATTTACTTCTGATAAAGCACTTCGCATCTCTAGAGAACAAATTCAAACAGTCCACAAAAATCTAGCAATGACCCAAAAGCAAGTTTGAAATTTACAATCTGAACTCTATAGTTATATTAATCTGGATATTTTAAATGTGCTTGAAAGAATCACTAATAATTCAGCTAAACATATTCTGGAAAGTAATAAAGAAAAACTTAAGGCCAAATTTAATATTTTAAAACAATGGCAAAATTTGAATGCCAATCATACAAATCTAACCAATCAGGATCTTGCTTCTCTGGCAAATAACTCCAATAGTGAACAACAAACAAGTGAAATGAGGAGCGACCAACCAAATGCAAGCAATGTTCATGTGATCAACCTATCTAACCACACCTTAAATAACAGTCAACTTGCATTACTTGATAAAGGCCTCAACTTGGCAGTAGCACCTAGGTCTGTTAATAAACTGGATGTTATATACCACATAGAAAGAGGCATTAAATCTCTTCCAAATAATATAGCTGATAAAATTCGTTTAGAAACCAGCAGTGTGTAGAAAACCATATGTAGCAATCTTACAAAAACAGAACTAGCAGCAATCAAGTCATTAAAAGCTATTCAAGATATAATTATAAGAAAATCTTCCAAAAGTAATGCCATGGTCATCCTTGACAGATCAACTTACATTCATCAGATGAATCAACTAGTCTCTGATAACAGCAGCTATCAGCTTGTGAACTATAATCCGACCAACAGCATAAGGAAAAAACTGTAAAATTACTTAAGTCTCACTTCTTGGCCATCAGACGCTGTTAAAAAACTAATACCCCATTACGGCCATTCTCCCAGAATATATGGTGTTCATAAGATACACAAACATAACGTTCCACTTCAGCTGATAGTTGAAGAAATAGACAGCCCTAATTATCACCTAGCCAAGAAATTAGCGTCAACACTCAAGGAGTTGGTTGGTCATTCCTCCCCCCCCTCCTATATAAAGAACACACAACACTTCATAAACAAAATTAAAAACATAACATTTGGAAAAGATGATTTATTAGTCAGTTTTGACATTTCTGCCCTTTTCATAAATGTCCCAATCAATGACACAATTCTTCTATAAAACAAATTTCCGCCTGATATTACGGCTCTCTTTGTCCACGTACTATGTTCCGGTTACTTCGTGTGGCAAAATAAATTTTACCTACAAAAAGAAAGTATGGCCATGGGCTCACCACTATTCCCCCCAATTGTTAATTTTTATATGAAAGCTTTTGAGCAGAGTGCTCTTGATTCCTTTACTCTAAGACCTACAATTTGACTTAGATACATTGATGCTGTTTTCGTTATCTGGCCACACGGCCACCAAACATTGAACACATTCCTTAGCCACCTGAACAAACAATATGAACGCATACAATTTACTATTGAAATTGAAAATCAGAACTTTCTCCCTTTCCTGGATACACTAATCACACATCTTCCATCAGGCAGTCTATCCTTCACTGTTTACTGCAAACCTACATACACACTGGCCAGTGTATACATGCTAACTCATATCACCACCCTTCACAAAAATTTGGAGTCAGCAAAACCCTCAAAATCAGAGCTATAGCAATTTGCTCTAATGAACAAGGTCTTAAACAAGAATTTAAAATTATCAGCAATACATTTATAAATAACGGATATAGGAAACATACTGTTAGTAAAATTCTTCATAAAACTTCATCAAAAATTTGATGAAGTTTTATGAATCATTACAGTAAAATGATAACTATCCCTTACATTAAAGGTTTATCAGAAAAAATTAATAGAATCCTACATTATTATAATCTTAATGCAACTTTTAAACACCTTGAAAATTAAAAAAACATTAAACTTATCAAAGGATCCTCTTCCCCCCCCCCCCCCCCCATTGGCACACCCTGGAGTTTATTGCATCTATTGCACCTCTAACTTACCTTACACCCTCTGTCCAAAAAGAAACCGAACTTTTGATAGAAAATAAAACACAGGCCAATTATAATTATTCAAATCATTTATTTCAATCAATATACTCTCCCTCAGCTTCGATACAGCGTTTGACATGGTAAATTAATTCACTAAATGAGTTTTTTATATCAGTTTTTGGGATATTGTTGAGGGTCATGGTTACTGTCGCTTGAACGTTTTCAGTGGTGTCATATCGCTTTCCTTTCATCAGCAAATGAAGTCAGGAGAAGGGAAGGTGAGTGATCCAGCACACAAACTTGGTTTTTGCTCAAAAACTGTCTCACAATGTTTGAACGATGAGGTGGTGCATTAGCATACAAAAGTGACCAGCTGCCTGCATCACGATATTCATGCCATACGTGATGAATTCTCGCTATCAATCGCTTCAAAAATTCGTGATAAAACTTACCATTGACATTTGGCCAGGTGGAACGAATTCTTTGTGGATAATGCCCTTGGAATCATAGAAACAAATCAGCATTGTCTTTACTTTTGACTTCTCTAAGCAACTTTTTTTTAGGATGCCCCTCTTCTGGTGGTCTCCACTCAACACTCTGGCACTTTGTTTCAGGCTCGTACTCAAAACACCACACTTTGTCACCAGTAAAAATCGTTTCAAGGAAGTTTCAGTCCTTATGAGCAGTTTTAATGAGGTCCATGCAATGTTCAATTCGATACATTTTTGGTCGTCGGTCAACTTGTGGGGAACAAATCGCGAATTCAATTTACAAAGGCCCAAACTCGGTCAAAATGTTGTGCACAGTTGATTTTGGAAACTTCAATTCATCTTCAATCAATATCATGGACGATTTCGGGTTTTCTTTGATGAAATCACGCACTTTTTGGATGTTAACTTCGCTCAATCCAGTTTTTGGATGGCCTGGCTTTTCATTGTCCTCAAGCATCTCACTACCACTTTGAAATCGCTTAAACCACTCGTAAACTTGAGTACGGGATAATTATTCATCACGGTATGCTATTTGATGCATTTCGTTAAAACTTTTACCAAGTTTAACACAAAAGTCAATCGCATCTCTCTATTTGAAACTCATTTTCTGACCATTCGGCTTCTAATGAAACAAATGTCATAAACAGTTGACACGACACTAATGAAGGTTGCCACTTTCGACAACAAAAAGATACAACAGGTGGCGGCACTAGTTTATTCTATTTTCGAAAAGTTTGGTTTCTTTTTGGACAGAGGGTGTATATTGGGGAAAATTGGATGTACAATCCCTATCTGTAAAAAAAAAAAACACAAACAACCATTAAATATAATAATTTTGGTGAAGGGGGCCTCTCAGATCACACTCTTAACACCCTACATTGAATTGATTAGAATGAATTTGGTATGAACGGAAATTTAACCGAAGCCTGTGAAATTTTGATCCACCACCCTAATCTTAATAATAATGGTGGCTTAAAAATCCCAAGAATTTGGATTGCACACATTCAGCGCACTTAGTTTCCAAGCAACTCTAACTTTAGGACTCTAAGCTTTTTCATCTTTTATTCGCCACTCTCCATACCAGTTGTTGCAATTTATATATATACTTATATGGGTAATTTTTATTTTTATTTATTAATTTTTCTGTATGTTACTCACCAGCTTAAGTTAACTTTGTAACCTAATATTTAACAGGACTCTAGCTTTGATGTAGTAAGGTTTTTTTTTTTAAACACCAGAGGTCAGGCAAATAGTTCTAACGATTGATCAATAACTTTAGCATGGTCATGTAGACTGTAGTGCAGCTTGTTTCTTTGTATATATGTTTATATGCCAGAAGAAGAAGACCTTAATGTGAAGGTCGAAACGTCAAGTGTATATTTTGGTTTATATTAAAGTTTCAGTCTAACACATTAGTTGTATTCATAATTTTCATAAAATGTAGAAAGTAAAGAACTTTTTGTGTTGTAATTAAATAAATCACTATAAAGACATTAATAACAAAGAAATTGAAAAAATAGTTGAAAAACTTTTAATTAAGGACTTTCTTACATATGCCTATAGTTGATAACAAAGTAATTTTGAAATTATTTAAAATAGGTTCACATGAATGCAAAAAAAGTTATTCTTAGTAGGTGTAAAAAAAGTTGTGATGTTTTGACAAAATAATATTTTGACAGAAATAATATGAAAGCCACAGCAGGTGACACTTATTCATTGACTTCAAAAATATACATCACAGTGAGTAAGTCAGTGTCTGAATTGTGGTCAGTACATAGCAAAAAAAATGACCACTCCAAATATCTGAATAAATTGACTTTAAGGGAATAAAGTGGCACAAATGTGTCAGAATCAACCAGCAAAGATATGCATGACATTCAAAGAAGATACAGTGAGTGAATGCACTCCCCATAATTTGCATCAGGTAATGAGCCATTTGATTGTTTACATTGTCCTGAAGGAAGACAGTACTTTTGTGGTTATTAACCACTAAGGCATTATTGTGTCACTTAAGAAGTATGAAGTCTCATGCAGTGAGCGTGGCCCAGGACAAGTTCCATAGCTTCTGCCCTATCCTTCATATTACTTGGATATCTCTTAGATACCTTTTGATTAGCACCTCTTCTTATTATTTGGACAATCATAGCAACTAACAGTCTGAAAACTGAAAGACATGAAAATAGAACTACACAATTCTTTTGCTTTAAAAAAAAAGTATGAGTGGTATTTATAAATTGGTAAATATCCTTTTTTTCATTGAAAAATGGTTTCTGGTTATGGAGGTGCTCATTTTTCTGAATGTTTTAATTTTATCATTATCATAAATATTACACGAACAAAAGCAGTCAGCTGATAATTATTCTTATTAATACATATTTCAGGCTTAGTGGTAAGTCTGTTATCTGAGCATGCCATAATTTCAGACTTATGTAAGTAAGTCTAAATGATTCCTAGTCTTTAACAAAACAGAAAACTTCTTGACTACTTCCCAGAGCTATATTCTAGGCTGGTTGGCCTGTAATATAGAATTCTATATTCTGTAATGATTAGTATATCTGCTCTCCATACAAAAGCATGCTAATTTGAATCCTACAGTGGGCATGGATGTGATTTTTGTTTAGTGGAAGATGAATTTTGTTACTCACGGTGAGATCTCTACCTGTTTATTGTAGACCTGAATGTTTTCAAAAAATTCCATATTTGATTTCTGGATTATGAAAAAAAAAAAAAATAACAGCCTATTTTTCTACCCACTGCAGGGTGAAGAGGGCTCTCCCTTTATGAGAGGTTTTGGGTCTACTACTCCCATGGTGACCAAGTTCATATTGGGAGAGGACAATCACAAACATCCATGCCTACGTGAGATTCGAACCTGCAGCTTCTTGGCTAGAGAGCGGATACGCTATATTAGTTACAACTCCAGTATCATCAGATATTTTGTCTTGTAAAGTACTTCTTACTGTACTCCCACCTAGATGTCCTTCTTCTGGGTATCTTTTCTGAAGCTTCTTGGCTGGAGAGCGGATACACTATATTAGTTACAACTCCAGTATCATCAGATATTTGGTCTTGTAAAGTACTTCTTACTGTACTCCCACCTAGATGTCCTTCTTCTGGGTATCTTTTTCTTTCCATCCTGATAAGAAAAAAAAAAACTTCTTTTGCTAGACTTTCTTCTCCCATTCTATAAAGTAATCTTGCCACCTTGGATTAGTTCTCTGTTCATATATTCATCAGTGCTAATAATGTAAAGTTCCTTCCTAATATCCTCATTTTTAATATGATTCTGCCATTGATGCTATCTGCTACTCCCTTAATTTTTCTCGAACTTATATACCTGTAGTCGCCAGCCTTTGACCAAGTTGGTACAAGAGTTTTGGACTTGGTCATAGCATGAGAGGATCTGATTGTGATGACTGAGATGTTGTGATTATCCCCTGTAAGAGTGATCATGTAGTCCTGACTTGCAGGATAATAGTACTGACTAGAGCCTCTAATCATAGCATGAGAGGATCTGATTGTGATGACTGAGATGTTGTGATTATCCCCTGTAAGAGTGATCATGTAGTCCTGACTTGCAGGATAATAGTACTGACTAGAGCCTCTAGTCATAGCATGAGAGGATCTGATTGTGATGACTGAGATGTTGTGATTATCCCCTGTAAGAGTGATCATGTAGTCCTGACTTGCAGGATAATAGTACTGACTAGAGCCTCTGTAGCTTAGTCGGTATAGATGAAGCCCTTCGGTCAGAAAGATCTAAGTTCGATTCCTGCCTATGATGTGAGGAACCTTTATCTGGTTTCTTTCAACTAAAGGTGAGTTAGCTGGTCTCATGTGGAGGTAGAGGGTTTCCCCACCTGGAAACTTGGGTTTTTCGTCCCTCAGAATAGGGGCAAAATCCCTCATCAGGATGGCTCAACACGCTCCCCCAAAAGGGATGGGGGAGAAAGGGGAGTAACCCTCATACAAATATTATATTATTATAGTACTGACTCTTAGAAGTATCAAGGCAGAAAGAATTTTTGTGAAATTATAAAGCAGCCAATCATACTAGACTTGAAAACCACCTTGGCGCAGCATGATGGATGAAAAAATCTGAATCGAGAAGGAAGATTAGTAGTGAATGGGAAATACTTAAGAAAAAATTGTTGTCTGCAATGGCAGGTTGTATACTTTGAGTGAAGAAGATAAAGCGATTTGGAGTCAGACAACTGAAGAAATTAAGCAGGAATTGCAGATAAAAAAAAAAAAAAACATTATGGAGCGCATATAAATAGATAGGTAGAGAACAGTTGTATGAGGAATCTAAGGTTCAGACCAGGAGAGAAAAACTAGAATATGAGAAGAGTCCTAGCCCTACAACCCATGAACAATCCCAAGAAGTTTCTTCACTATGTGTTCAGTAGAAGGAAAAATGATTGTGTAAAAGATTACTATGCACTCTTTTGGATGCAGACAATACTTGGGTGACCAAGGCAGATGACATAAGTAAGCTATTTAACCATGCTACTGGCCAGGACGTATATATATGTCCACATTTCCATGAATGCGAAGTGCATATTAAAATTGTAATACCATTGATATTACATTGAAATTTATGATGGATACTGTTATATCTTATGGTCCTCTTTCGTTTTACGTTATTTCTTTTACTTTCTATCTTATCGTTCCTTAAATTCTAGGCTTTATTTGTCTCACTTACGTATCAGAGATTTTGTTGCCGACAATTTTATTTTAAGAACGACTGCGCCAGCCGGCAACTAAATTCTGATATTCAAATAGTTAACATTGATTAACATAGGGATCATGTGATGTGCAGTCGTGGTTCCCTTCCCTCTTTCTTACATGAATTGTTTCCCCCTCCCTCACTCACACAGGTCCGTAAGTTTTTATAAGTGGTAACTCAGTCTCACAGGAACAGAACTCAAGAACTTTGATATAAAAAGAATACATTTATTAAAACACTAGTATGGATAGACTTTTGTATAATCATTCAAGATGCACTTTAAGTAAAAATATCATTGCTAAGTTACCGTCTTTGAACTAAATTGAGAGTCTGAACTCCCCCCCCCCCTCTTTAGATTAAGATATCCAAAATTTCAATCTTTATGCTTAGGTAACTCAATGATATATCTCTGTCTTATGATTAAGCTCAGACTCAACTTATCCGTACAGAGTTACTTAATGCTCATTTTCTAAGCACAATTACATATAAACGTTATACATGGCATATCAAACTCTTTCTAACTTATATTCTAACATGGAAAACAAGTTTCAATTCTGCAAAGTCTCTATGCCCCACATTTAAGTGAAGATCAGGCTAATATCTAACACTACAGCAAATAGCTTCTTCCTGACAAACAGTTCAAAATTTAGGTTCCTTCCTCGGCACAAGCTTGGAATGGCACCGGCTTACTTGACACAGACAATTAGTCCAAACAGTCATTAAGGCACTATGGGTAAGATAACGTATGGAGCTCCTCAAAACCTTGGCTCCTTTTCTTTCTTAGGTTTACAATTCTAGAATATATATGAAAGGGTTATACATTACCATCTTGTCTTTTACTTCTGATATGGCAAGACTTCCATATTCCCTAGCCACGTGTTTCTATGGCCTCAGCAACTTACTTATGCTTTCTTCGAAGGTTGCCCTTCGCTGGCTTTACATTGGCGTGGTTCACCAATGGCTCCTTACTGAAATTCTTACTTCATTCCTTAGGTAGCTTTATTCGACTCGGTCACAACAGCAACTGGGAGATTGTTGCTGGGCACCAGCGACAAGTTCCCATCCAAAGCTATCCAGGTTTGGATGGGAACACAGGAACAGAAATCAAGAGAGTGTTTGAGTCTTGCGCTGCACCTTATATTACCCTTGTGAGCACCCTCTCTCGTTGACTACGTCATATACTTTGACTTTGCTATGGCTGATTGGTCACCCCCAACTCTGAACTGTTCTAACAAGGTTCTAAAACATAGATCTCTTACGCACATTTAAAAACAACAATTTTGGTCCTGAAACACAGTTTTCTTTTGCTTACTTTACAAGGACAATATTAGTTCTGAACACAGATTTCCTTAGTTTATTTAATATTAATAATCTCACTCGAGTTGATATACCTTTGAGTGAATATATATACAGTACTCCCTTAGCCCTGTTCCTGGAAGTATAAGCATGTCCTTATTCTTAGGTTTTCGTTGTATCTGTGTTGGGTCGGAAACAAATTGGCTTACGGAGTGAGTCGGTCCTTTTTCCGACACAACAATACGAAGCTTTTGAGAATGCGTATTTGATCTTTAATGGCCGGTAAGGTGGTTAATGATTACTTTGTTAAAATATTCCATCCTGGTAAAATAGGCTTTATTTTTACATAGATTACTAGGGTATGAAGCATTTGAAGTGAATGAAGAAGATATTTTGAATACTGAGTATGCTAGATGTCAGTAAGGTGGCGAGGTTGGGATAGGTGGAATTTTGCCATGTATTTTAGGGAAGAGGTGCTGTGAAACTGACCCCATGCCATTAGCTTGGTTGTTTAATGTCTTGCAATGGGGAAGTTCCTGATAAGATAGTGTCATTGCATAGGGGGATGGAGGCGTCAAATGATATACCAGTTTGTGTGTCCTATGTAGTTGTTTAAATTTTGAAGCATTTATAAGAACTTGTATACAGAATTGGGCAGATGAGGGCTATATTATTTATGCAGGCCAGCCTGGATTCATTAAGGGATGCTCTTGAGATTTACTAATCTGGTTGCCTTTTACAGCACAGTAAAAGTGCAAGTTGGTAACTAGCTTTCTGACAGATTATTATAGAGTTGTATATGGGGAACATTATCAGGGAGTAAGAAGTTTACAAGTGGAGTTCACAAGGTTCAGTACTGGAACCATTACTTTCAATCTTTATATCAATGATATTGTCACTGGACTATAAAGAGATATTCAGTTGTTTATAGATGATGTGAAGCTTGGGGGGGGGGGGGGTATTAGAAACAGAACTGATGTTTTGGCTTTTCAAATAAGCTGTAGAGGTGGGCAAATGAACAGGGATGTCAATTTAATACAACTAAGTATAAGGTTTTGAAATCTGGCATGCTTCATTCAGAGACAGGATGCTTCATACTCACTTCGAGTTATACTGTAAGAAATGAAGGAAGCAAGAAAGTTTGAGTTGATTGTAGATAGAAGTTTGAATTTCAGAGGACATATTGCAAAGGTTATGAAGACAGTTCAGAGAATTTTTTCAGTATTGAAAGGAAGATTTATTAACAAAGATAAAAGGATGGCCACATTGTATAAAGCTTTGATGAGGCCACATCTGATTTCTATGCTCAGATCTGGTCTGAAGGGAAAGGATCTAGTCTCATCAGGGTTTGAAGGGGATGAAATAACCTTGAAGAGAGTGCACAGGTTGATAATGAAAATGATATCAGGATTGTAAAATGTTGCCTATGAGGATAAAGCAAAGGCATGCAAACTATAGAGTTTGGTGGGTAGAAGACAAAAAGAGGGAGAGATGTGATTTAGACATTTAAATTGTTGTTATACTTAAATTGCTGAAAGATCATTATTATCATTGTTGAGATGATGATAATTTTTAAGTAGCTTCAAGTGCTTTATTTATTGCGTAAAGTTCGCTGGTAAAATTGGAAGCAATTCTCCCAGATCCAACTTTTATTGAAACTTTTTCACCTTTCAGGAGTAGAAGAAGAACACCAGCACATCCATTAATTATGTTGGTGTCTGACGATCCATCGGTATAACAAATAACTGTTTGGAGGATGAAAGAAGGTTGATAGTATTTAGGCCTTTTTCTTTGAGCATTTCTTTTGATTCTTTTTTTGTACAGAGTTTGGTAAGGTTTAGATTTATGGAGGTATTTGGAGGTAAAGGACTGGAAAATAGAGGTTCTTTGTTTATGTGGGCATTTAGTTGATCAAGACCTGTTTCCTTCCTGATAATGTCATCATATTGACAAATTGATCATCAAAGTTGATGATCTATGAAGTCTGCATTTTTGATTCCAATGTTCATAAGTTTTTAGGGAGATATGATCGCTTTGGTAGCTTCTGATATTATTTATTAATTTTATGGTGGCAAATTTTCATCTGTCCTCCAGCAGGTCGAGTCCACATTCCTGTTGGGCTCTGATGTTGTTAGTGGATGAGACTGCACCAATGATAATCTTAGATGCTTTTGCTTGTATTTTATGTCTAATTTTTCCTTTACCGATGAGGCCAAAGGTGACCAGATAGGTGCTGCATATTCCATTATTGGTCTTATTAGTGTAGTGCAAGTAGTTTTGAGGGTTTTGGGCTTTGTGCCCCAATTTGTTCCACAAAGCTTTTTCAGTATATTTAATTTTTTTAGAGTTCTGTTGGAAGTGTTAGAGATGTGTTGCGCAAAACATAATTCCTGATCATGTGTAATACCAAGGTATTTTGGATTTGTGACTTTTTCAATTAACTTGTTGTTGATCATGACTTTGGGATTGTAGGAATGTATATTTTTCCTGTCTGTACTAAAGGTGCTTAATTTTGTTTAGTCTGGGTTTATTTTGAGTTTAAGTTCATCTGACCATTTTTCTAATCCTCTCATGGATTTGTTTAGAATCTCCTCTGATTCTTTGATTTTAGCACCTGTATGCCAGATGGCTATATCATCTGCTTAGCAAGTTACTTTGGTGTCTTCTGTAAGGTAGGGATGAATGTTATTGACATATAAAAGGAATAGTAAGGGACTGAGTACAGAGCCCTGGGGAACACCAGCCCAGGTTCTCTGCTCTCTTGATATAACTGCATTGATTCTAACTTTGATCTTTCTTCTTCTAATGAAGTTAGCAATCCAGATTAAAGCATTTTCTCTAATTCCAATATCATGTACGGTTTGTATTAATTTTTTGATCCAAACACAATTGAAAGCAGCAGTCATATCAAGGAATATGGCAGTTGTCTTTTTTGTTGGTTTTTCCTGAAATGAGTCTATTATTGTTTGGCAGAAGTGGAATAATTGATCTGTTATTGAATGATGGGCTCTATAGGCAGTTTGGTAGTAGTTAATTTTCTTATTTTTTGTCAGCCAGTGCATGAGCCTGGAGTGTATGATTCAGTAATTTTACAGAGTATGCTGGTTAATGCGATAGGTCTATAGCTTTGACATTCTGCAGCACTTTTGTCAGGTTTCAGGATGAGTACAATAATTGATTTTTTCCATTTTTTTGGAAGTTTGCCTGTTCGCCAAGAGGTATTGAGAATGTCCAGTTGTTCTTTGGCGTTTTTGCCAAGGTGTTTGACCATGTGAACAAAGATAAGATCATTACCAGGAGATTTATTAGTTTCAGTTTCTCGATTGATGGAGTTAGTTCACTTAGTGTAAATTCTTCGGAGAAGATGTCATTAGTTTGGTATGTTCTTGCTTGTTTTAGTATTTTACTTGTGTGTTTATTGAGGGTCTTGCCCTCTCCGTTATACTGAAGTTTGGAGTTGTTTGAATAGGTTTTTGCCAGTGTGTTTGCAATTTCTTGATCTGTAATAGCTTGTTTCCCAGCATTTATGATGAAGTTTGTTTTCTGTTGTTCTCTTCTTTGATATTGTTGTCTAGGATTCTAATAATGTTCCAGTGTTGGCTGTTTTTTCTTGGGTACAGGTTACTGCAAAGCTCTGCCCATTTCTCTTGTTTGCACTTCCAAATTTCCTGCTCTATCTTGTGTGTTATGTCCATTAATTTCTTTCTGGATTCATCAGTTTTATTAATTCTGAATTGTTCATTGATATTTTCTCTTTCTGTAATCATTGAATCAATATTGTGATCTTTCTAGTATGGTATCCAGGTATTTTTCTGTTTGCCTCTTGGTACTGTTGCTTTGGCAGCTTTATTGATGTGTGAAGTAAGAATTTGTAATTTTCTGTCAAGATTTCCAGAGACAGGTTCATCTTGACAGAGGCTCTCCAAGATTTGAGTAAACCTTGTCCAGTCAGCTTTTCTGAAAATCCATGTCCTTTTGATTTGCTGTTCTTGATCAATCTTGAAGTTTAGTGTTGTTATTATGGGTCTGTGGTCACTGATGGCATTTTCCATTGTGCATTTGATGCAATGCTATAATTAATAGCTGTGATGTCAATAGAAGATTTAGTTCCCATAGTTTTAGAGAGATAGGTGCACTGTCCATTGTTAATTATTGTGAGTTCCAAATCTGTAAAGAGGTCTTCCAATTGTTGACCTTTATGGTCTAAATCGGGGGAGCCCCACGTTGAGCTTTTTGTATTTAGGTCAACAAGTATGATGGTTGTATCAGTTGGAGCTTTGCTTAGCTTTTTAATGATGTCTGTTTAATATTTGTATTATCAGGGTGGTAGACATTTGTGATTGAAATAGAATGGTTTGGTAGGTGTATGTCAACAGCTTGAGCTTCCGTCGAACTGTTATTATTTAAATATTGATTTAGAGTGATTTCTTTGAATTTGCTTTCTGGGGTCTTCAAAAGGATAGCAAGTCCACCACCTGCTCTTTCCTCTCTATCCTTCCTAAGAACTGTGTATCCTTTGATGCTGAAGTTCAAGATTTTTGTTCAGTTTTGTTTCTCGCAGACAAGCAATATGGATATTGTTTTTGTAAAGCATGTATTTAAGTTCATCCATTTTTCTCTGAGTACCATTGATATTGAGTTGGAAAAAGTGAATATGAGTCCTCATAGCATATTTCTCATCAGGAGCCCAGACTGCAGCCCCAGATGCGTCGGCTGTCCCGGATGCAGTACAAAGTTGAAAAGTCCTGACCAAAGTTCTATAATTAATTAGTACAATGGTATGCTGAAAGAAATTCACTATATCAAATTACCAATCTTCTTCTTCTTTCACTATGCTTTATCCCATGTTAAACGGGGTCGGCGCACCGATCTTTAACCTTCCTCTTCCAAGTTCTCCGGTCCAGGGTGTCCTTCAGACTCCATCCTTTCTCCCTAAGATCCTCTGTCACCTTATCCCTCCACCTGAGCTTGGGCCTGCTGCTTTTCCTCCTTCCCTCCAACTCCATATACTCCACTCATTTACCAACATATTCCTCACCCTTCCTCTCTACATGTCCAAACCACCTCAGCCTACTTTCTTGTATCTTCTTGCCAATTGGTTCCCACCTTAACCATCCCTCTGATGTAGTCATTCCTTATCCTGTCCTTCTTTGTCACACCACTCATCCATCTCAACATCCACATCTCCGCTACCTCCATCTTCCTCTCCTGTGCCTTTGTTATAGGCCACGTCTCCACACCATTAAGCATCGCCGGCCTCACCACCATCTTATACAGCTTTCCTTTCCTCTTACAACTCACTCTCTTGTCGCACAGGATCCCACTCATCTTCCTCCAGTTCATCCAGCTGCATGTTATTCGGTGCTGTATTTCCTCATCCAGGTCACCATTCCTCTCAACGACCGACCCAAGGGACTTGAATTTCTTCCCTGAAATTAGCCTTTCACTCTGAAGTCGTATGATCATATCCTCGTCACTCCCTGTTGACAAATATTCAGTCTTCTCTCGGTTAATTTTCATGCCTCTCTCCTCCAATACCTTTCTCCACTCTTCCAGGGTATTTTCAAGCTTCTCTCGGGATGATTTGCATAGAACAATGTCGTTGGCAAACAGCATGCTCAATGGTGCCTCCTTCTTGACATCTTCCACTAGTACATCCATGACCAGGTCAAAGAAGTAGGGGCTCAGAACTGACCCTTGGTGTAGCCCTACGACAATTGGGAACCCTTCTGTCATGCCGACACTAGACCTGACCTGAGTTTCTGTTCCCTCATACATCTCCTTCACCATCCTCACGTACTTCTCCGGCACCCCTTCTTCCTCATACACCTCCATACCTCCTGCCTGGCCACTCTGTCGTATGCCTTTTCCAGGTCTATAAAGACCATGTGCAGCTCCACTTGCATCTCTCTATATTTCTCCATCAATCACCTTAGCGCAAATATCGCATCCATTGTCCCTCTTCCTGGCAAAAATCCAAACTGCTCCTCACCAATTTTCGTTTCCTGCCGTATCCTCCCTTCAATTACTCTTTCCCATATCTTCAATGTGTGTGACATCAGCTCGATCCCTCCATAGTTGCCACAGTCTTGAACATCTCTTCCTTTGTAGATTGGGACGAGAATACTTTTCCTCCATTCCTCTGGTATCTTTTCCTGTTGGGCTATTTTCCTCATCAGATCCCATAACATATCCATGCCCTCACTGCCCAAACTTTTCCACACTTTCCCAGGTATTTGGTCTGCCTCCACAGCCTTTCCATTCTTCATTTTTCTCAGTACCCAATCCACTTCCTCTCTACTTATGTCTTGCACCAGTCTCTCGTTTGCCTCTCCATCCTCACACCTCTCTCTCGGATTCTCCTCATTTAGTAGTTTACGGAAATATTCTTTCCATCTTCCTCTAATTTTGTCCTCCTCTTGTAATACTACTCCTGAGGCATCCTTTATCTGCTTGACTGATGTTATGTCTTTCGAGGCCTTATCTCTGGCTTTCGCTATTCTCAACAACTGAGCTTCACCACTGTTTCTCTCCAGTTCTTCATAAACCTCATCAACTGCCCTCGCTTTTGCCCTTGCCACAACTCTCTTTGCATTTTTCTTCACTAATCTATATGCCTCCTTGTTGGCTCTAGTTCCAGTCATGTCCCATTTTTTCTTTGCCTCTTTCTTTTCCTTGATCTCCAACTGCACCTCCTCATTCCACCACCATGCCTCCTTATCCTCAGGCGGTCCCTTTCCTGATGTTATACCAAGCACCTCTTTTCCAATTTTTCTAATATTCCGACTATTAACATCCCACCATTCTTCCACATCCTCCGGTAACTTCATTTCTTTCAATACCTTTTACTTTAAACTTATTCCTTGGGCCTTCTTCTTCCAATTTCCACCACTTTATTCTCCTCTGTATCCGCCACTTCCGTCTATTCTTCTTTTCCCCTTTTACATCACAGTCTACCACAGCACAACCTGTGCTGTGCCGCTACACTTTCTCCATTAATCACTTTACAGTTTTTCACCTCCTTCAGATGTTTCCTACAGCACATAATATAGTCAATCTGACTCATTCTATCCCCGCTCTTATAGGTTATCAGATGCCCAACTCTCTTCTTGAACCACGTGTTAGCTATAGCCAGATCAAAGGCCACAGCAAATTACCAATATGATATACTATTCCTGTGCTCTCTGAAAGTTCACTGCTGTGAGAGTCAACTCTATAACAAATCTTGCAGTACACAAAACAAGTGAAATAAAAAACAAATCAGAGAAAGGCCTCATATGGAATAAATACCTACCATTCTTGATTAGTTAAGTTTTTTTTACTTATATCTATACTAACATACACAACAGGCCATATTCTCAGCCTGACCTAAATAAAACACTGAAACACACACACGCACACACACGCATGCACACACAACACACACACACGCACACACACACAAAACTAATATTTCCACAAAATATGTAGTTAAAACTACTTGCTTGTAGAACCTTTATAAATCATAAATCACCTCTTGCCTGAGACCACAGATATGAGAGTTCATTCTATGAAAAAAATTAGAGGAATGAGCAGATAGCATCAATGGCAGAACTGTTTTAAAAATGAAGATATTAGGAAGGAACTGAATGTGATGGTGTTAGCATTTAGGAGCATGTGAGTAGGACTAATCTAAAGTGCTGTGGTCACTTAAACTTCGGTAATGGGAGAGGAAATGTTATCAAAACAAGTTTTTTTTTTTTTCCAGGATGGGAAAAAGACCTAGATGAAGACAGTATCTAAGTAGATTTGATATGGTAAGAAGTGCCATAAAAGATTGAAATGTAAGATCTGACGATAACAGATTAATTTGGAGGAAAACTGTTTATTATGAAGTTAGTAATGATTTAAAATTTTCATGTACTGCCATCATAACATCCTGTACACCATCAGGATACATTTTTTTTTTTTTATCTCTGTGAAAGTTTATAAGTACATATGAACATTTATTCTTGAACATTAATGTATATACACTACAAATTTAAACATTTATCCTTCATTTGCAGGAAAATGGATGTTTCTGCATAGCATACAAAATTTGTGGTCTATAAAGTTGCCTGTGGAGTGACAAGTGACACTACATACTCATCTGGTCTGATAGACATGTTCATATATATATCATATACTAGTATCAACAAATATGCATTTGTTGACTGGCATGGGCTGAGGGAAACAGAACTTTGCCTGTGGAGTGACAAGTCACACTACACACTCATGCAGTCTGATGGATAAAATTACTTTTGAGCAGAATATTGAGCTTCAATATTCTGCTCAAGAGTCATTTTATCTTCTATACTACATTATCACTACACAAAAAAAATTTTAATTTCAGGAGAGAATGATACCTGGATACTATCTGAAGAAAAGATCTGTGCTTGTTGTTGTTGTGTGGCAATTAAGCATTTCTAGGACCAAAAATGGCTCAATAAATGGAAATCCACAGGGGACATTAAGATATGACCAAATCAGTGTAAAATTTAGTCATGGAGAGTTACCAGTGCTTCTTAACAAGGCTGGATCCTAACACCTGACCCTAGAGAATATGTGTTTGGAAAATTGAGAAGCTACAAATAGTTCCATAAGAGTTTCCATGGACAGCTGCATGCTGTGAATTTCACATGTGACCAAAAAGCCATTATTAGTATCAATAAATATGCATTTGTTGACTGGCATGGGCTGAGGGAAACAGAACTTTGCCTGTGGAGTGACAAGTCACACTACATACTCATGCAGTCTGATGGACACGTTCATATATGTATGGTGCTTAGAGGATGCTTTTTCATGCGAGAATTGCCCCAAGGATGAATTTTGGAGTTGGTGTAAAAATCTCAAAGTTTTTTATTCAAAAATATATACATATATTTTTTTGCATTTATTAATGCAAAGCAAATAAATAAAATAAATTAGGATAAAGAAGAGACTTATAGAATAAATGTTGCATATATAGTCAAAGAGAAGCTACAGAACTTTTAGCTGAATGCTATGTTCTTGTTTTGTGTAGTATTTGATGTTATCTCTCAGAAATAAATTTAACTGTGAGTCAGAGAATGAAATATATATATATTTTATTTTACTCATACTGAGACCTATCCATCGCAAAGCTGTGTTACCCCTTATAAAGTATCATATTCCTATCCACCCAGTCCTGAATTCTATCTTTTACCAATTTCTCCAATACCTTAACCACCACTCCTGAGATGCCAGTTGGCCTATAATTTGCTACTTGTCTCTTGGATGCTTCTTTATGCAGTGGGACTCTTTTGCCCTGTTTCCACTCCATTGGAAATGTAGTAGAAAGAGAGCTTTTTTTTTCTTTTTTTCGAGAAAACCAAACCAGGAAAATGGTCTCGTTTCTGAACTGGCTTATTTTCACCTTGTATGCAAACTGTAATTTACTTTGACACTCTTGTACTAAAGAAAAGCTGAAATATGCATAAAGAAAACTTTTATGTGTCAAATAAGGCAGTGTTTCTCAACCTGTGGTCTGCAACGATGGGACAGGTGGTCTGCAGGCAGACAAATTAATTAAATAAATATATATTTTTTAATTATCCAAACAAAACAAATTAAAATTGAAGAAGTAAGTGAAAATTATTGAAATCAAATGGAGACTTAAAAAAACCCATTAAATAGTGTCAGAATGTTCAAAGGCAGAAGTAATAAAACTATATTGTTGTTCATTTCACCCCTCTTTTATTATTAGTCATTCTGCCACTAAATTTGTAGCATAATAAAAGAGGGTGAAATGAACAACAATATAGTTTTATTGCCATAGACAGTATGGCAAGATTTCTTAAATGCCAACAAAGTGCTGCCCGGGGAGGATCCCCCCCCCCCCAGCTACATCTCTGTAACTTAGTGGTCCGTAGAATTGTTTTAGGCATTTTACTGGTCCTTGGGCTTAGAAAGGTTGAGAAATGCTGAAATAAGATATAACATGTATTATGCTTTTTATTGACAGAAAACAGTTTTTGCCATAAAAGAATATGTGTATGTATAATGTATATAAAATGCATGTGTGTACTAATTACTAATATATTACATAATGCCTATTTAGGGGTTACCTGGACCACCAGGTCCTGCAGGCCCGTCAGGTGAACGTGGCCTGCCAGGAATTCCTGGAATACAAGGACAGACTGGTCCTCCAGGGCCACGTGGGCCCCCTGTAAGTAGAATTGATTTCAGTATATCTCTCTAATTTAATTTAAAAACTGTAAATTGATATTTGGTTACATTCTGAAGTAAATATAGTCACCTGGTTTTCATGGTCTTCATTACTTCATAATGAAGTAAAGTAACTATTATATAATTTTGTTGAAAGTTTATTTTTCACTTGGTTAGAATAAACTAAATTTATTATATAATTTTGGTTTTTGAACAGTTTTGTTTCATTATTACCAGCATTTTGCAAAACAAACATTACCGGCCTGGTTGGCCAAGTGGTTAGCATATCTGCTTTTCAGCCAAAAGGCTGCAGGTTCGAATCCTGCCGTGGGCATGGACGTTTGTAATGTCTGTGAAAATACTAGTGGTGGTGGTCGGCGGTAGATGTCATTGATGTAGATGTGATTCATTGTAGTTGGTGGATTGAGTGGTGGAGACAGAGAGTTGTAGAGCAAGTGCTCTCCCTCAATGAGTCCATGGACTCCCTGGAGGTATCATGTAATAATAAAAATGAAGATCGTGATCCAATAACAATAAATGAAGATCAACATAAACTGTAAGAGTTGTTTTGTCTGTCCTCTCTGTGTCAATTATCCATATACAAATTATTTCAGAACTCTGGCTGTGGCATTGCTTATTAAGGTTTTACCTTAATAATTAAGAACTAATAGTAGCTAGATGGAATTTGATGAATTTCTTGTTTATGATTTCCATTAAAATTTATGACTATATCTGGCAAAACAGAATTGTATGCATATCATACAATACTTTAAAACTTTTGACACACACAATCAGATTTTTATAAAAGTACCAATTGTGAATAATGCAACTTTCTCAATAGACATCATCATGATGTTTTTGCAGATATAATGAAAATATCAGTATCAACAAATGAAAATTCAAATCTAATCAGTATAATACACTATAGCATGCAAACATTTATTGCTAATTTATCCTACATGGTCAGTTGGAAGTACTAATTAGTGGTTTTCATTAATAACTAATCTCTAGGTCAAGACAGCTTGAAAGAAAGAAAAAAAAAAAGTATTCTGTTTATATTCAGAAAACAACTTGCAATGTTAAATATATTATTTATTTATTTGCTATAATTGGACCTTTTTAATAGCAAAAATTTGCCTCCGAGTAAAACAAAATTATATCTGCAGTACATTATACCAAAAATGGCTCTAGGTTTAGTTATAGAAAGTTTTTCTGGGTAGTTATAAAGTAGTGGCGGCCCATACATAAGCACTGCAACACTGCAGTACCCCCAAGGAAAAAATGACAAAATTTAAATTTTTTGTGTTTATAAATAATAACAATGCTTACAACATTATATAAGTGCAATACAACATGTTAAAGGTTACAGCTTATGTTTTGATATTGATTGAATAGTTAATAATTGGAATTGTTCGATTAACACTTTAGATTACGAAACAGATGCACTGCGATCTAACGCCGATATTTGTTTGCTCTTGTCATTGCACGTTACGTCATTCCGACACTGCCCAAACAGCAGGGTATTTTTAGCATCCATATGCACGTTATTTCTGTGAGATATATTATTATTATTATTATTATTAAACAAGACCTCATGGAGTCAAAGACTCATCTGGGAGGTCCTTTTATCACATACACATCTCATCATACCGTGTCTTAAACACACTCAAACTCCTTGCAGACACCACACTCTCAGGCAAGGCATTCCAATCATTCGCAACTCTGCACGAAAAAAACCTGCCTCTCACTCCCCTACTCACACCTTCTTTATACAGTTGCCAGGGATGACCTCTGGTTCTCCCCTGATCTCCCACTATTCTCTGTAGAATATGAAACGTTTATTATTGGTGCGTGTGCGTGGTGAACTATTTTTTGTCAATCTTATTTTATTTTGTTAAAATAACATATAATTATTTATTAATTATAGATACAAGGCTGAATTATGACTAGTGTCACTGTTAAAAATATGAAAAGAATTATATTTTTTCAGTTATCGTTGCATGAAAAACAAATGCACTGCGATCTAACGCCGATATTCGTTTGCGCTTGTCATTGCTATTGATACGAAATTTTTATTATTGGTGTTTATTCATAGTGAGGATGAAATATTTTTAATAAAGCCATTTTTAATATGTAAATTAAAATTTTCACTGGCTGCCACTGTTATAAAGTAAATTATTCTAAACAAGAAAATCTCTAATTCAGAGTAATTTAATAATAAGGCGTGACATCTTTTGGCAACTCGCATAGGTAAACATGACTTCTGCATCGTTTCAACCTTGGTATCACCTCAGGGTCTGGCTCAAACTGAAGAGAACTCAATAAAGGTCGAAACTGGTCTGGGTAGTGACCCAGTCCCTTCCATAATGCATAGCATTATACATGTCCACAAGGAGATGTGCTTTGCATTATGGGATGCTAAGGCAAGTGATGTGAAGCTTTGTCCACCTTTGATACGAGTTGCCCCAGTCCTGAAGATACTTCAGGCCCAAACTTTGTTTGCTTACACTTGGATAAATGATTAAACTAAATATATAATTCAAAATGATATTCCTGTTTTTATCCTTTACCCAAGCATAAGTAAACAAAGTTATCATTTTTTAAAATAAAGAGCCAAGAGGCTTCAATTCAGCGATGTAAAAATTATTTAAATTAAGGGGATATTAAATCCCACATTATATCAAAGCCGAATAATAAATTTGGCGACGTAAAATAATTTTTACGGTGCCGAATTGAAGCCTCTTGGCTCTTTATTTTAAATAATTTATTAGTACACCTTCTTGGCATTTCATATATCAGAGTATATGTAAGTTCTGTTCACTATCATCTTAATATTATTCAGGTCTACTTACTCACTGATGAGACCTCAAAAAAAGGTCAAACCTGGTCTGGGTAGTGACCTCTCATAATGTAGAACAGTAATACATCTCTTAGGAGCTGTTGTTTTACATTATGGGTAAATACTAAGAATAGTGATCAGATCTTGCTCCACCTTTACAGTGAGTTGCCCTGGCATTGCACTACCAGGTGTTGGCTTATGCTTGGACTCACCGAACTTTATATAGTTTCTATATTCGGCACGAAACTCTTAGATTAGATTTCTGTCTTTGAGTTTCTTATTCGGCTTTGAAATAATGTGGGATTTAATATCCCCTTAATTTAAATAAAGTTATCATTATTATTATTAATGCCAGACCTCCATGGAATCAAAGACTCACTGCAGGACACATTATTGCACACAAAGTTCATGAAACCATGCCTTAAACTTTTCAGTGTGTCTGCATTCATTCACCCCACTGTCAAGCAATGCATTTCACTCACTAACCACTCTCTATACAAAGAATCTGTTGCTCACTCCTTTGTTTTCATCCTACTTATACAGTTTCCAGAAATGGCCTCATTTTATTCCTCCCCATTCTATGGAAAATTTATTCTGCAGTAACCTGATAACAATCCGTGATCAACTTATTTGTCTCAGTCATATTCCCCCCCTCCTCTTGTTCAAGAGGCTTTCCAAATTGCATTTCCTCAACCTGTCTTCATACTACACTTTCCCAAGACCATCTGCCACCTTTGTGAATCTTCTTTGGACCCTGTCTGACATATCCTCATCACCATGAAAACCAGGTGACCAAATCTGTGCACAATAATCATATGAGGCCTGATCAAGGCCTTATACAAAGGAATCATAACCTCTTTATTTCTTCATGTGAAGGTCCTCTGCATTTTTTGTCATAATCCAATATGATAATTTCATAACCTGTGCAATGTAGCCCCTGAACTTCAGATCCTTGTCCACCACCCTCCCAGATCTTTCATATACTTGACCTCCTTCAAAGTTTCTCCATCAAGTGCATACTTTACATCCCATCATTGCTTACCAAATTTCAGAACTTTACACTTTGTAACACTGAACTTAAGTTTCACTTACCTGTCTACTGACATAATCTATTCAATGCCATATATCTGCTTGATTCCTCATTGTTCACCCCCCATTTTTGCATCATATGCAAACGGTTGCATATCTCTAGTTAAACCCATCCTGTCATTAGTATATCAGTTGAAAACAACGGTCTCAAAAGAGACACTTGTGGCATGCCACTAGTGACATTCTTGTGCAATGTAGCCCCTGAACTTCAGATCCTTGTCCACCACCCTCCCAGATCTTTCATATACTTGACCTCCTTCAAAGTTTCTCCATCAAGTGCATACTTTACATCCCATCATTGCTTACCAAATTTCAGAACTTTACACTTTGTAACACTGAACTTAAGTTTCACTTACCTGTCTACTGACATAATCTATTCAATGCCATATATCTGCTTGATTCCTCATTGTTCACCCCCCATTTTTGCATCATATGCAACCGGTTGCATATCTCTAGTTAAACCCATCCTGTCATTAGTATATCAGTTGAAAACAACGGTCTCAAAAGAGACACTTGTGGCATGCCACTAGTGACATTCTTGTTTTGGGATAGTGCTCACCATATACAATTTGCTGAGGCATATATAAAACCAGTCACCTATCCACTTCACTTGTCTATTATCCAGTCCCATCTGTTTCAGTTTATTTACCAGCTTGTTATGTGGTAATCTATCAATAGCCTTTGCAAAATCAAAGTATACCATATATGCATCTACCCTGTCAAATGCAGCTTATATACTATAACAAGAAGATTTGTAAAACATGACTTCCCTTTAATAAAACCATACGGACAATCAGAATACTGCTGTTATCTATCCCTTTCTGTATCCTAGCTCATAATCATCTCTGCAGTACCTTAACCATAACTACAGATATACAGATTGGCCTATAATTTGTGGCCTTAACCTTGGCATCCATAGCCTTATCACCATCTTTGTTCAGTGAAACAATTTTGGCTTCTTTCCACTTCCTTCTGACTTGTGTGTTATAAGACTTTTATTAAAAAGATTGCCAAGGCTGCTACCCCCCCCCCCGGGACATTCTCTTAAGACATGGGTTCTTAAAGGAATGTTCTAGGGCATTAGCGGTGACATGTCATCAAATTTTATTGTGTTATTAATAATATCAGGCAAATTTAATTCCTGATATAGCTCTTGCTCACTCACAGTTAAGCCATCCTCTACTGTTTCCTGTGCACTTGAGCTACACATCATTTCACACTGATGAAGATGAAACACCCTTATGAATATGTCAGTGATGTTTTCTGAAGCAGCTGACTGATCTGCTATCTTCATTAATTAAAGTAATTTACCATAATCATACTTCCTTTTACTTGCCATATATCAGAAAAACCCTAGGACTTTTCTTGGCAAGATTTGTGAATTTCTACTCTTACTGCACTTTTGTTGTCCTTACCAACTGAATCACCTTCCTGGCCTGCTCTTTATACTCATCATGCAATTGATCATTACATTATTTATCTTGTGCTATCTGCTCCTTTCTATCCTCATGATAAAAATCGAGTCCTTCCATTTCTATTTATGCCAGGATATTATCCTTATCTAAACTTGTTTCACTTATTCCAACAATTTTTGGGTGAATAAACTCTGTCAGTAGAATCATTTCATCTCCCTTATTTTGATGCTCCTGTTATTTGTAAGTAAACACAGCAATTCACTTTTAGGTATATAACTATTCCTACCCATGCTAATCGTTGGTTGTGATTTCCACTCACCTACCCATACCCATTCGCCTTTATCACCACTTGCCCTATATATATATATATATATATATATATATATCCTCAGAGTCAACCCTCCCCAACCAAATTCCCTGGCTAGGTTATCCCATTCCCATTTTATTTTATCTGCAGTACTTTCTTTCGCATCCATAGTTTTGCTTGCTTTCATTTCATCATTCATACTGTTTTTTGCTCCCACAATTATGCTCACTTTTGTTCCATCACTCAGTTTTGCATTTACTAGTAACTCATTGTCTAACACAATATCACATTTTAGATATACCCATACCTTCTTTAGTCTCCTGTTCTTGAAAAGTCTATGTTGTTAATTACATTTGAATTTCATGCTGCACACCATACAGAACTTGTATGTTGTCATTCACTTCAAGCTTCAAATATTAGTAAGCGAAATCTCTGTATCAAACACAAAGCTTCACAATCACACAGTTATGCTAAGTTATGAAAAATAAACAGGTTATATCAAAACACAGTCAATGTCACTAATTATACAAAAATAAAACATATTTTTGACAGCAGATTTCAATGGCCTGACACATGATATCTTAAGAGTGCCAGTAAATGGGAACATACTACACACAATTTTAATCCAAAGTAACCCTTTCCTTCAATAGACATCACTCCAATATTGTTGCCAATAAATCCCCTTGGGGATGGCTTGTTTACTCAACTGCTGAATGCTGCTCAGCTGTTTGGCTGAACAGTACACATGTTAAATTAACTGATATTGTCCTGAATCAGACAATGCATATCATTTCTGGAACAATAAAGACTACTCCATCATATTGGCTACCAGTTCTGAAACCACATACAACTGCCACAACTATGACAGCAAGACAACTTCATTTGCGAATATAACAAAATTTGTTGGAATCCACTGCTTCCTATACAGAGTGTATAGGAAGCAGTGAAATTATAGGTGTGGAGCTTCTTTATTTACTTGGGGGAATAAGACCAAACTCATCTTGTAACTGTGCCAAGGATAACCAAACTATACAACATATCAACATATCAAACTATAAAACATTTGACTGTCCTCATAGAGCCTATATGGGAACTGTTTATAACAGTTTCTACATATGCTGTCGATTGGCTTAGACATTCATATAGTGTCACCTCACATTATTGTATCCTTTTATACATCTCTTATATATTGTATTGTCTTGTATGTCAAATTAAAGATACCAAGAAATTATATACTTGGTCTACTCTGTTATCCAAGTGTGAGCAAAGAAAGTTTGCATCTGGAGTATCTTTCAGGACTGGGGCAACTTGTGGCAAAGGTTCTATAAGTTCTCATCACTTGCTTCAGTATCCCATAATGCAAAGCACATCTCCTTGCAGACACAAACAAAATTTGTTTGCTTACACTTGGATAATGGTTTAGACCGAGTATATAATTTCTTGGTATCTTTAATTTATAATTTAACCAAGTGAAAACTTTCAACAACTGTCTTCTTGTGTGTGTGTGTGTGTGTGTGTGTGTGGCATATGCATGTACTCTTCTTAGCCAAATGCTAAATAAATATCTTTCATCCACCTAAAAATCATCCCAGCTGATTCTGCTTTTTATTTCTTCTATTTTTCTATCTTTAATTTTTATAATTAGTCCTAGATAAAAATATGAATCTACCCTATCCACTTGTCTATCTTCCAATATAATTCTTTTTGGTGTTAAATTGTCATTCATCATCCCTTCTGTTTAAATTCATCTTCAACCCAATTCGACTGAAAAACTTGAGATAATTCCCTTAGTTTTATTTCCAGGTCTTATGCATTTTATACCAAGAGAACTATGTCATCAGAAAAACACAGATGAGTTAGAATCTTTCTATTACTTTTAATTTCTCAGTTCTTCCTGTTCATTTCATGAAAAACTTTCTATAAGGTAGATCGTTTGGGAGATATTGTATTTCCCTGCTTATTCCTCTATTTGTTGGAAATTTCTAACTTTTCTAATGCAATTTAATAACAGATTTGGCATGACTGTATATGTATTTTAAGGTTTATTATTATTATTATTACCCTAAGACCCCATGGAGTCAAAGACTCATCTATGAGGTCCGTCGTTTGTCATACACTCAGCTCATCATACCATGTCTTAAACACATTCAAATTCTCTACAGAAACCATACTCTTAGGTAAGGCACTCCAATCATTCAAAACTATGTATGCAAAAAACCTGCTTCTCACTAACTTGTTCACACTCTCCTTATACAGCTTCCAGGGATGACTTCTTGTTCTCCATTTTTTGAAAAACCTCTTCAACATTGATTCTATAACAACCCTTATCAACTTGTACATCTCTATCATATCAGTCCTCTTCCTCTTATCCACTAGACTTGGTAAATGGCATCTTCTCAACTTTTCCTCATTTTCAACATTCCATAGATCAGAAACTACCTTAGTCAGTCTCCTTTGGACCCTTTCCAACATCTCTTTGTCCTTTTGAAAACTAGCCGACCAAATCTGTTCACAGTAGTCCATGTGTAGCCTAATTAAAGCCTTATACAATGGAACAAGAATCTCCTTACTTCTACAAGTCATTGTCCTCTGCAACATTCCCAGTTTCTATGTACTCATATGTGTTCTCTGTTCCCTGTTTTACAATCATTCTAGAATCGCTAATAGTTTGATACTTTTTCCACACAGAAAGTACAGAGGCTAGAGAGATTTATTATATTCATTTGTCTTTTCTATAATTTGCCTAAGACCATTTATGGTCTTAGGCAAATTATAGAAAATGACGTAATTACGTCATTTTCTATAATTTTCTATAATTTGTAATTTTCTATAATATATAATTTTCTGTAATTATGTCATTGGGGTCAATGATGTAATTACATCTAAACCCTGCCTACCTCTCAGATTGCATATACTCGAGCTGTTGCATTATTCTGTTATTTATTACTTTTGTAAATGTTTTGTATACTGCTGGTAATAAACTAATGGATTTTTAATTGTTAATATTCTCCTTTAATTATTATTAGTGCATTGTTCCATGCTTCTGGAATTTTTCTCTGTTTTGAACAAAGTGCGAAAAGTCTTGTCAAGTAGTCAGCCTCTGCCTTTCCTTCAGATTTCTACAATTCCACTTGAATCCCATCTTCTCCTGGGCTCTTCTCTGTTTTGTTGTTTTCAAAGTTGCTTTAACCTCTTCTCTCATAACTTTGGGCATGTCTCTAAATCTCTCATTATTTATTATTTTCCCATTACAGTGACAATTTCCTTTTATTTTCCTATTACCAAAATTCCTCTCAAAACTTTCATATTTTTATTATTTTATTTATTTTTACAAAGGATAAGTCAGATTGTGACTTTTTTTTTTTTTTGCTCTCTAATCAAATATGTTTCTTTTCTTTTGGGTTTTCTTTTTCTGGTATTAAAGGATCAGATTTCATGTTTCATTCTTTTTCTATTTGTTTTGCATAATTCTGAATATTCTATTGAATTTCTCATAATAGCATCACATTTTAATTCTCTATTTTTTAACAAATCAGGAGTTTCTTTTGAAAGTTTGTAATTTCTTGTATGGGAAATAATTCCACCTATTCATAGGAGATGTTAATTATAGTATTGCTTAGTTTTTGATTAATCTCATCTACATTATCTTTTTCTCCCTCTTTGCTCTCTGGATTTATTTGAGGATTCTTTTTTCGAGATATTGTTATTGTTATTATTATCTCAAGACCCCCGGAGAGTCAAAGGTTCATTGTGGGAGGTCCCTTTGTCATACACACAGCCTATTATAATCATGCCTTAAATACATTCAAATTCTCTGCAGACACCACACTTTCAGGCAATGCATTCCAATCATTCACAACTCTTCAATCGAAAAACATGCTTCTCGTTTCCTTGCTCACACCCTTGTTATGCAGTTTCCAGGGGATGACTTCTTATTTTCCTCCTATCTCCCACCTTTTTATGAATACCTCTTCAACAAGAGGTAGTTACAGGTGTGGAGTTATTTTGCTTGGTGGAACAGCAGGAAGGAGCAATGACAAGGGGGCCATCCTGGGTAGTTAGAAAGAAAGCTGTCAATAGGGTGAGGAGTGGTTTCTTTGCATGGAGGGTGGTGAACCATGGAATGCATTGCCTGATAGAGTGGTGAGAGCAAGAATGGTCAATGAGTGGTATCATAGACTTGTTGTTTTCTAGGGTGTGTGCTTTGCACAATGAGTCTTGTGAATCTAGGAAGATTATGTTGGAGGTCCTTCCTATGAGTCTAGGAAGGACCTCCAATGATGAGTCTTTTGACTTCATGGAGGCCTGAATAATAATAATAATAATAATAATAATAATAATAATAATCAACACTTACCAACTTGTCTTTATTATATCATACCTCTCAGTATCTCTTCCAACTGGGTTTCACCTTGAAAAGATGTATACAATTTTATATATTTTGCATGTTTACAATTATACATATATTTTTATATAATTATACTTAAAATATAATTATACGAGGGTGGTCTGAAAAGTTCTCGGCCTCAACCATAGATGGCAACACTTTCACTGCGATTTTTTTCTTCTAAGTTGGTACATATGTCATAAGCATCCATGTGAAATTGCAAGTCATTCTATCAAGTAGTTTGTTTTATACAGCTGTCTGAAGCAAAAATGTTGTCTGTATCCTTTGAAATGGATAAAATCGAGTATTGTGCGGTTATAAAATTCTTTGGTAAAAGGAGGTTTAACGCCAAAAGAAATTCATTCAAAGTTCATAAAAGTTTATGGGCACTCTTCTCCTTCCTTTTCGAAAATTAAGAAATGAGCTGCTGAGTTTAAGCGTGGCCATACCAGTCTTGAAGATGATCCATGTGAAGGATGCCCAAAAAGTGTAACAACACCAGAAATCATTGATCAGGTGCACAATATGTTATTGAATGACTGGCAAGTCAAAGTGCCTGGAATTGCTGAGACTATAGGCATTTCAAAAGAACATGTATTATATATTTTGCATGAAGAATTGCAAATGAAAAAGCTTTGCGCAAGATGGGTGCTGCGCTTGCTCACAGCAGATTAAAAACGCACTCGCACAAAAATCTCTGAACAGTGCTTGGAGCATTTTAACAAGAATAAAACTGATTTTGTGCATCAATTTATTACAATGGATGAACCTCGGATTCACCATTACACACCAGAATCCAAACAGCAGTCAAAACAGTGGACAGATGCCGGTTGTTCAGCACCTAAGAAGATAAAGTCATTTCCATCAACAGGAAAGGTCATGGCATAAGTGTTTTGGGATGCTAAAGGCATTTTGTTTATAATTATCTTGAAAAGGGTAAAACAATAACCGGGGAAGATTATTCCGATCTTTTAACCAGACTAGACGAAAAAAATTTGTGAGAAAAGACCTGGTTTGCAGAAGAAAAATATCATTCATCAGGACAATGCACCTGCCCACAAAGGTGTTTTGGCAATGGGAAAATTAAGGGATCTGCACTATGAATTGTTGGAACATCCACTCTATTCCCCAGATTTGTCTCTCTCTGACTTCTGTCTCTTCACACAACTAAAACTCTTCCTTGCTGGTCAGTGTTTTTCTTTGAATCAAGAGGTGATTGCAGATGTAGAGGGGTATTTTGCAGATCTTACTGAGAACCACTACAGGGACACGATAATGGCACTGGACCATCACTGAAATAAATGTATTAGTCTTAAGAGAGATTATGTTGAAAAATTAAAATAATTTTGAAATTATAAATTCGTTTTTTCATTGTTATGCCGAGAACATTTCAGACGACCCTCGTATATAATTATACTACAGTTATATATATTATTTATTATGTATACAAAAGTATATAAAATTCTACATGCCTCTTTCATGCACTAAACTATCTAAATATTAATTTGTTGAGTCTGGTTTAAAAAAAAAAAAAAAAAAAAAGGGAATTGTATGTTTCAAAGGCTTTTATTTCTTTATTTCATTTTAATTTCTTGAGTAAAAATAATAATAAATGTAAATCATTGCATTTTAATTAATTTATTAAATTTTAAGTAGCCTAACAGCATGAAATTTCAGTCCTCTGAATCACTATTTTAAGGAGATTCTTTATAGTCAATTTTCCCTATAACAAATACCCTTTGCCTACTATAGCAAACACATTCACTATTTTTTTAGTAGGCTTCCTATAATGAACAGTAGTTCTTTCTAGCAAACCTGATACAAAAACAAACTATATCTTTGGTCCATTGTAGTTTCCGCATAATGAGAGTTGCCTATATAATGATTTTCCATTTATGTTGACTTTTTTAAATTGTTCACTAATAGGTTTTTTAACAAAAAAATTAGGGAGAACGTGGTTTGGAAGGCAAGAGTGGATCTGATGGACCTACAGGACCACAGGGAATTCAAGGACCACCTGGACCTTCTGGGCCGCCTGGTGAATCAGGACCTGTTGTATGTTTTTATATTTGTTTAAATTTTTTTCTTTTTCCTTCATAATTGCTCTTAATATTTTACTAAATAAAATATTATATTAAAGCAGAATTAGATAATTCACAAAATTGCACTTTGTGTTCAAAACAGGCAGTACATTCACCTAAGAAGAAAGAAACATATATTTGAATGGATATATAAACTGTTTAGCTTCATTGGATAATAAAAATATAAATAATATGAGGGATACTTTGTAAGCCTTTTTCTCTTGAAACTATGTTATTGTCTTGTGGTGAGGAGCAAGATATTTCCTCCTAGAACCTTAGATTTTCTTTCTCATTACAATCCATCTATGGAAACATAAAATTGACACACACACGCATACAAACTTCATGCATTAAGCGATCTAAGCATTAACTTGCTAAGTCTGCTTTCAAAGATTGGTAATTTTGTATTTAAATGCCTTTTTATTTCTTTATTTCATTTTAATCTCTAGAATAAAAATAATAAAAAAATCAATACATTTTTAATTTTAATAATTATGAGGAGTCAACAGGAAAGACAGTTAGTAGTGGTTCTAAGAACAAATGATTTTGTTGGACAATGCATAGAGAATGTGAATCTAGGTATCAGAGGATTGTTGAGGATGACATGGAGAGTTGAAGATGACAAGTGTAGTAGGAAAGGCAGTTAACATGTTGCCCAGGCATAACAACAATGAGGTGAAAGAGTAATCAGAAATCATGAATAGCATGTTGGTAGAGCTATGTGAGGGTGAAAACATTGCAGTTTGTGAATGTGTGGAATGAATGCAAAAGATGGATGTTTTTTTAATAGAAATAAGTGGTGGATTACATTTAAATGGTTATTAATTAACTTAAGGACTTGACAACATGCACCAGAATATAAATTAAATTAAACTTTAATATATATTTCCAATATTTCGGCAACGTCACGTTGCCATCTTCAAGGAAACTTAAAATAAAGACACGTGAATGCAGGCACTACACACAGTAAAAGAGGAAGAAGCGAGGAAGCTATTGTTTCTCCTAAAAGTCCTGATGATGCCCTCTAGAGGGCTTAGGTATTCTTGGACGTTTCACTGACGGTCTCTTGATGTACGTCTCCAAAATTTGGCGCATGCCAAACCTCAACAAATTTGCAACCAAATTTGTTGAGGTTTGGCATGTTTCTTAGGGCTGAGGCTGATTCCATGAAAAGTCTTTCAAATTTGAACATGCTACAGTGTATTATTGTGGCTTTCTTCCACCGCATATCCAGAGCATGGTCTGCAAGACCAGAGTGGCTATACAGGTGAAAACGGATGTAGTCCTCATGTTCTGAAATTCTGATATTTGCTGTCCTGCCTGTTTGGCCAAAGTAGGACAGCTTACAGCTGCAAGGGACCTGGTATACACCAGGTAGGTCTAGGGGAAGTGGTTGGTCTTTAGTGGAGTGGATAAGGAATGCCAATTTTCTATATGGTCTGTAACAAGAGGTCGTCATGTTTTTTTAAGATTTTGGTAATTTTCTGAGATGCCTTGGATGTAGGGAATGGTGATGGATTTAGAGTAATCCTTGTTGTAAAGGGGGGGGGGGGAGGTTGTGGTTTACTGGTTTCAATATTTTTTGGATTTTTTTGGGGGGGGGGTGTAGCCATTGGCTGAGAAAGTGTTGAGGATGTGATTTAGTTCAGTGGTTAGGTCATTGTCATTTGAACAGATTAGTTTAGCCCTGTTGTGTAGTGTCTTAATAACTCCATATTGTTGTGAGAGGGATTGTTTGTGAATGTATCGGCCTGTATGGTTGGGTTTTCTATAAACTGAGAAAACCAAGGTTCCATTAGGCTGACTAGAGTGTCTAGGAAAGGGAGGCTGTTGTTTTCCTCTTTTTCCAGGGTGAACTTGATTCTGGGATGTTGGTTGTTTAAGTTTGTTAAGAAGGAGAGGAGTGTATCAAAGCCATGTGGCCAAATAGCAAATACATCATCATCAACGTAGCGAAGCCATATGGTTGGTTTTTGTAGGGCAGAGTTTAAGGCTTTCTCTTCAAAAGTCTCCATAAAGAAGTTGGTCAAGGGTGGGGAAAGTGGTGAACCCATGGCTGTCCCCTCTATTTGTTTGTAGAATTTTCCCTGCCAAATGAAATAGCCTGAGTTCATTGTGAATTGAAATAGGGCTGAGATATTGGGAGGAAATTTAGCTTGGATTAGCTCTGGGACATTTGTGAATAAGGAGATGTCAAAAACTGACCATTATGTCAGTATGTTGGAGTGTAAGGTTTTCTATGCTGGCTTTGAAATGGGCTGAGTTTTTTATGTGTGAGGGTGTGTTGCCAGTATAGTGTGTGAGCACTTTGTCCAAATGTTTAGCTAATTTGTATATGGGGGAATCAATGCTATCCACTATGGGACGTAATGACACGTTTTCTTTATGTATTTTTGGGAGTCCATATATATATGGGGGGGGGTATAGAGTTAAACGGTTTTAATTTGTTAGTAACAGTCCAAGAGGTGACCTTCTTAAAGAACCTATGGAGTTTTCTGATTTGTGAGTTGGTGGGATTGTATTCAGTAGGGAGGTAAGTAGCCTGATCTAATAATAGAGCATTAAGCTTATCTGTGTAGTCCATTTGGTTGAGTACTATGGTGGCGTTTCCCTTATTCACTTTGCTGATTACAATTTCTTTGTTTTTCTTCATTTCCTGCAGAGCTTTATATTCACTATTGGATATGTGTTTGTTTTTGGTGGTCTTGCTTTGGTGAGAACACAAGCTACATTTAGTCTAATATTGATGGCGATGTGGTTTGGAAGGTGGCGGATCCAGCATTCAATTTGGATCATTATATCCTTGACTGGTATTTTTCTGGGAGCAGTGGTGAAGTTCTGGCCACGTGAAAAGCGATGAGTGCTGCAGGCTTCAACGTAACTGAAGAAAGGTTGACTACAGTGTTGGGTGAAAGTTTTGGTTCGGAGGTCGAGTGCGTTTTTAATTTTTCAAATTTCTTGATATGTTGACCCTGTATTTTCTCAATTTCTTTATCTGCCACAGTGCATGATAAAATTGACCAAAGCTCATGATTTAACGTGTTGGAAAGCTCTTCTTCAAGCACCCGAATAGCTTTGTTTGTGTCAGCTAGGAGAACGTGCGTGCCAGCAATTTGTTCCCTTAGCAGAGCATACCTGGCGTAGTTATAAATTCGGAGAGCCTTTTGTGAAAAGAAATGGTGCTTAAATTTCACACAATTTGGGATTACCTGATTATCCTGGCAGCATTTTAGAAAGGTCAGACGATTCAGTTGTCTTGATAACTTCAGCTTCAGCAAACAAAGCTATTCAGGCGCTTGAAGAAGAGTTTTCCAACACGTTAAATCACAAGCTTTGGTCAATTTTATATGACATCTCATGCACTGCACCAGATAAAGAATTTGAGAAAATACGGGGTCGACATATCAAGAAATTTGAGAAATTAAAAAAGAACTCGACCTCCGAACCCAAACCTCCAATCAACACTGTAGTCAACCTTTCTTCAGTTACGTTGAAGCCTGCAGCACTCATCACTCTTTCGCGTGGCCACAACGTCGGCATTGCTCCCAGAAAAATATGGCCGAGAATATGATGATCCAAATTGAACGTTGGATCCGCCGCCTTCCAAACCACATTGCCATCAACATTAGACTAGATGTAGCTTGTGTTCTCACCAAAGCAAGACCACCAAAAACCAACATATCCAATAGTAAATATAAAACTCAGCAGGAAATGAAGAAAAACAAAGAAATAGTAATCACCAAAGCAGATAAGAGAAAGAGCACTGTAGTGCTCAACCAAACAGACTACATGGGTAAGCTTAATGCTCTATTATTAGATCGGGTTACTTACCTCCCTATTGAATACAATCCACCAACTCACAAATCAGAAAACTTCATAAGCTCTAAGGAGCATATACCTTCTTAAGAGAAGGTAACTTCTTGGCCTGTAGAAGTTACTAACAAATTAAATCTGTTTAACTCTATACTCCCCCCCCCCATATATATGGACTCCCAAAAATACATAAAGAAAATGTGCCATTATGTCCTATAGTGGATGGCATTGATTTCCCCCACATACAAATTAACTAAACATTTGGCCAAAGTGCTCACACACTATACTGGCAACACACCATCACACACAAAAAACTCAGCTCACTACAAAGCCAGCATAGAAAACCTTACACTCCAACATACTGATATAATGGTCAGTTTTCAACATCTACTTATTCACAAATGTCCCACTCAAGGAAACCTTAGAGCTAATCCAAGCTAAATTTCTTCCCGATATCTCAGCCCTATTTCAGTTCACAATGAACTCAGGCTATTTCGTTTGGCAGGGAAAATTCTGCAAAAAATAGAGGGGGACAGCCTTGGGTTCACCACTCTCCCCACACTTGACCAACTTCTTTATGGAGACTTTTGAAGAGAAAGCCTTAAACTCTGCCCTACAAAAACCAACCATATGGATTTGCCACGTTAATGATGTATTCACTATTTGGCCACATGGCTCTGATACACTCCTCGCCTTCTTAACGAACTTAAACAACCAACATCCCAGAATCAAGTTCACCCTGGAAAAAGAGGAAAACAACAGCCTCCCTTTCCTAGACACTCTAGTCAGCCTGATGGAACCTTGGTTTTCTCAGTTTATAGAAATCCCACCCATACAGGCAGATACATTCACCAACAATCGCTCTCGCAACAATATGGAGTTATTAAGACACTACACAACAGGGCTAAACTAATCTGTTCAAATGACAATGACCTAACCACTGAACTAAATCACATCCTCAACACTTTCTCAGCCAATGGCTACCCACCCCCCCAAAAAAAATCCAAAAAATATTGAAACCAGTAAACCACAACCTCCCCCCCCCTTTACAAGAAGAATTACTCTAAATCCATCACCATTCCCTACATCCAAGGCACCTCAGAAAAAATTACCAAAATCTTAAAAAAACATGACTTGACCTCTTGTTACAGACCATATAGAAAATTGGCATCCCTTATCTGCTCCACTAAAGACCAACCACTTCCCCTAGACCTACCTGGTGTATACCAGGTCCCTTGCAGCTGTAAGCTGTCCTACTTTGGCCAAATGTGGCAGGACATTTGGAAGATATGGCAGGACAGCGAATATCAGAATATAAGGACTACATCTGTTTTCACCTGGATAGCCACTCTGGTCTTGCACACCATGTTCTGGATACATACCACAGAATACGGTGGAAGAAAGCCACAATAATACACCGTAGCGAGTTCAAATTTGAAAGACTTTTCATGGAATCAGCCTCAGCCCTAAGAAACATGCCAAACCTCAACAAATTTGGTTGGTTGCATGAGACTGCCTCAAATTTGGGAGACGTGCATCAAGTGACCTTCAGCCCAGCGGCCAAGAATACTTACATAGCCCGCTGGTGGGCACCATTAGGACTTTTAGGAGAAACGATAGCTTCCTCATATACTGTGTGTAGTGCCTGCATGCACGTGTCTTTATTTTAAATTCCTTTGAAGATGGCAACGTGATGTCGCCAAAATATTGGAAATATACTTTGTGGCCATAAAATAACTTTCCCTCTTTGGAGGCATCTGTAGCTAAATCCAATAAACGGAATGAGACAAAATTTTATATTGAGACTTTTGAAGGCATGGGGAGATGATTTTCGTGAAAATAAAAGATTTAGTAGCAAAAGTCGCCGATAGGGGAAATTTTGGCACTGGCGGAGCCAAAAACAAGCAGATAATTACATTAAAGGCAGATAAAATGGAATAATAACATGTAAAGCACGCTGAGGCAAGGTAAGATGCATATTGAGCACAATTCGTTAATCATTCGAATAACTGCCTGAACATTCCCAATCCCTTTTTAAGTATAATTGGTGGTGCTGCTGTCACGTACCACAGTAAAATTTGCTTCATCCTTTTTACCATTCTGGTATTTTTCAGAAATCATTTCCCCATGCCTTCAAAAGTCTCAATATAAAATTTGGTTTCATTCCATTTATTGGTTTTAGCTACAGATGCCTGCAAAGAGGGAAAGGTATTTTATGGCCACCCGGTATATTAAAGTTTAGTTTAATTTATATTCTAGTGTATGTTGTGAATTCCTTAAGTTAATTAATAATCATGTATAATCAACGTATAAGCCTTTCTACGAGAATTACATTTAAATGGATAATGTAATTGCACTACATTATCTATTTAAATTTTCTCTTACAGCAGTAAAGGACTATTGCTGGATCAGAGAATCGTGATTATGAGCAAAGATCAAAAGTAGTAAGAGGTAATGTGTTATAGCAGAAGAGTGGAACAGAGGACACTGAAGTGCTTGTGAATGGAAAGGAGCATATGAAGATGTGAAAGATGAAAATAAGAGAACAGGAATGCAAACCTGGACAGAGATGGAGGAAATTGGTTTGAGCAGGGAGATGAAGTAAGAAGAGTGGCTGTGGTGAATTATGTTTTTGGGAATAGTCAGCACAGGGATGCAGGGGAGTGAATCCGTCTGGTTAAAAAAAAAAAAAAAAGTAGACTGAATTACTTCTTTTGTGATTTCTCTCATAATCATCAACTATCTCATAGTTGGTGATAAAGGCAGAATAATGTGTAGGGAAAAAATCACAACTGAGAGGTGGTGTAAGTAGGACTAATTTTAAACCAGGAGGAGGAATTGCTGTGCTTATTTATGAATACCAGAGGTATTCTTAAAGGATATTTTTGCATTAATGAAGTTTTTGTATGGCTGAAGATTGTTGAAGTGAAATATAGTTGGATGAAAATGATATCAAATGAAAAAATATGATGCTTTCTTGCAAGGATAGGAAGAGAAGGAAAATGCTCTTGTTGATAGTAGGAGAATTATTCCCTTCTTCTTCTTCTTCAAGTGTCATACCCTAGAAGGAAGTTGGCAACCATGTCATGGAACTTTTTTCTTTCTTTTGCTGCTCTGGACCATTTATGGTAATTAAAGCCAGTCCAGTCCTTAATGTCTTCAAATCACATTCTCCTTGGTCTCCCTCTCTCCCTCTTTTTCCATCCAGTTTGCCTTCTAATATTAATTTCTGAATGCCTTCTTGTCTAGTTAGATGTCCAAAATATTTAAGTTTTTGTTCTTTAATTGTTTTCATTAATGTTCTTTTCATTTTTGCTTTCTTTAAAACATTTTCGTTTTTCATTTTCTCTGTCCAGGGTATTTTCAACATTCTTCTGATGGTCCACGTTTCGAAAGCTTCTAATTTTTTCTGTGCTTCTTTATTTAGAGTTCAAGTTTCTGTTGTAGAGAAGGCTTGACCAGATATAGCATTTTATTAATCTTTTTCTCATTAATGTCCCTGGATGTTAAAAGGCTTTTCTTTCTATCTCTATTCTTCTTTTTATTTCTTTAAGGGAATTTCCTCTCTCTGTAAACATTTATCTTAAATATATAAAAGACTGAACCTGCTCAATTTTCTTTTTGTTAACAGTTATGTGTTTCTTATTTATTATATATATACCACTGCCATCAAAACAACTCAACACAAGACAATCTAAAAGGTTATATCTCCTTACCATATGTCAGCTCGCTCTCCACAAAACTAAGAACAATTTTAAGAAAGTTCAACATAAAAACCTGCTTCTCTACTCTTCCTAACCTAAGATCGATTTTAAGGAAATACAAACAAGCTCACAACCATCTACAATTCCCAGGAGTGTACAAAATCATGTGCGACTGCGGGAAGCAATACTATGGCCAAACTGAAAAATCCATCCTCCTACGTCTAGAAGAACATCAGAGAGACACTGCCAAAAGAACTAGAGCAAGTGCCCTGTCACGCCATGTACTGTTTTCAGTAAACACAAATGATGAAGGCCGTCAACATGAGATAAACTGGACAACAACCTCAAACCTTCATATATTCCGTGACGAGGTGGAGCAACGCATAGTCAAGTCTAAGGAAATTGTTATGGACCCTCATCATATAAATAATAACCTCAGCTATAATCTACCGGACTCTTTCAGCTCTGCTATCCGATATTGGCACACGCACGAAATCAGATGCACGCAGCTACTCAACAATAGAAATTCAACACAGCCTGTAACTACAGTTCAAAGCTAACTGATTTTATAATAGTCGTTTTATAGTGATTCAATGTTTCTTATAGTGTTTACTTGCTTTCTATGTTCCCACGCCTGAAGAAGTCGGACAATCCGATGAAACATGTTGCTTTTCAAATAAATTTAATTGTTATTCTAGTCTCGGTTATAGTCATTAGAGGAGTGAATCCGGGCCACATGGCCCGGATTCACTCCTCTCCTTCCTAACACACTTGAACAACCAACACCCTAGAATCAAATTTACCCTGGAAAAAGAGGAAAACAATAACCTCCCCTTCCTAGACACACTAGTCACCCGCCAACCTGATGGAACCTTGGTTTTCTCAGTTTATAGAAAACCCACCCATACAGGCAGATACATTCACCAACAATCCCACCACCCCCCCTCACAACAATATGGAGTTATTAAAACATTATTCAACAGGGCAAAAATAATCTGTTCTAATAATCAAGCCCTAACCACTGAACTAAATCACATCCGTGACACTTTCTCAGCCAACGGCTACCCCCTCCAAAAAATCCAAAAAATACTTAACCCAGTTATCCACAACCCACCACCCCCTCCCCCTCACAAAAAAGATTACTCTAAATCCATCACTATTCCCTACATCAGAGGCACCTCAGAAAAAATCAATAAAATCTTAAAAAAACATGACTTGACCACTTGTTACAGACCACATAGAAAACTGGCATCCCTTATCCGCTCCACCAAAGACCAACCACTTCCCCTAGACCTACCTGGTGTATACCAGGTCCCTTGCAGCTGTAAACTGTCCTACTTTGGCCAAACAGGCAGGACAGCAAATATCAGAATCTCAGAACACAAGGATTACATCCGATTTCACCAGTACAGCCACTCTGGGCTTGCAGACCACGCTCTGGATACTCGCCACAGAATAAGATGGAAGAAAGCCACAGTAATACACCGCAGCAAGTTCAAGTATGAAAGACTATTCATGGAATCAGCCTCGGCCCTTAGGAACATGCCAAACCTCAACAAATTTGGATGCATGAAACTGCCCCAAATTTGGGAAACTTTTATCAGAAGAACTTCAGCCCAAAGGCCAAGAACTACCAATATAGCCCACCAGGGGGCACCATCAGGACTTTAGGAAAACGCTAGCGTCCTAGCCTCAGTCTCATTTGTTGTATTAGTACTTGTGTGCACATGTCTTTTTAGTAAGTTCCCAAGAAGATGGCAACGTAACGTTCGCCGAAATATCGGAAAGTGTATATTAAAGTTTATTTAATCTATATTTCCAGTATACGCTGTCAATTCCTTAAATATTAGTTATTATTAGGTTATAGTCAGTATATATAAATATGAATATATATATATATATATATATATATATATATCAAGGAAGGCAATGGGAAACCACCTTACTCATAATCATCTCCCTAGTATGGTACCATATAGCTACCCCCCCCCCCACCATCCGTATGGCTGAGGGAAGGGAATAGAATATATATATATTTTGAGGCAATATGGTGTTGAGATAATAAGCTGTTTAATTGGATATTTCTCTAGGCTGAAAAATGTAGAAATAGTAACAAAAAAATATATATAAACATTTTGACTTGGTAAACAAGAGAAGGGTAATAATTTTTGTATGATTTTATTATTGCATTTCTTGCACTCTCATGAAACATTTTGACATTCTCTTTCTCTCTCTCTCTCTCTCTCCCTCTCCACTCTTACTTTCATGCCATAAACCCTTCATGCTTGGTAACAAGTACATAGAACACACACTACATTGTATATTTTTATGGCACATTCTATATGTCTTACTACAAGTTTATTTTAGTGACTAGTTTACAATAAAGTAAGGAAAATATTCAATGCTGAAAGAGCTAGACAAGAACAAAAAAATCAGTGTACTACCTGTATACATTTGTACATTTTTATGGCTATTGAGCATCATTGTTATTTCTTGGAATATACTGTTATGGAATGCATAGGATTCTGTGATATCACTGCTTTCTTTCCTATCAACAGTTTTCATTCAAATTGATATATTACACTAGACAACAGAATTTACTTTTTTTTTATTGATGACATAGACAAATTTTGATTACCTTTTTCGTATCCATCATGTCCTGTTTTTTTTTTTTTGTATAAACTGTACATGATGGATATGAAAAAGATAAATAAAATTTAGTACGAAGGAAAGCATTATAATCATGGTCTTAGTGCAACTATTGAGCTCATAATGTTTTAATAGAAATTTCAAGTTATCTTGTTTAAATAACTTCTCTTTCATAGGCATTATAAGTGATATATAAGGTCATACATTTTTAATACAAATAAAAATTAGGTTAGGCAAAAAAAAACCACCTGTGCTGCTTCTTAATCAAAATTCATTTAGTTTTTTTTTACCTCTTTTGAATATGATATCATGTCTCCGTCACTAAAACTAACAGTAATCACTTGTTCATTGCTTAAAGCACTCACATTATATGAAAAGAATGTTACATATAATGTAAAAAGCATATTTTTAGCATGTTCCAAATTTTTATATTTATGTGGCAGTTCTGCTACCAGTTTTGGTGTTGGTAGATAATATTCACTGTTCAGTGTTAAAAAAAATATAATCCTCCTTATTGGATCACTGAAATTATTTGGAAAAAAAAAAAGCTCTATGTTTATTTGCTACAGCACAGTATCAGAATCTAATATTTACTTTATACTAAATTTGCTCCATATACTATAGGATTTCAACCTACTGTGGACAGAATTCTCTTAAAAGTAAATATTATTATTATTATTATTATTATTATTATTATGGGCATCATCTTCATGGGGATAGAAGACTCGTCATAAGAGGCTGATCCCAGCTGCTATTCACACAATATCTATCATGCTGCTCCTTAAACTCATTCACCATCAATTCACTCAAAACTACCTCAATAGTCCATTCCAGTCATTCACCACTCTCCAAGCAAAATTTCTGGTCCTCATAAACTTTAATAACTACACTCTTACACAACTTCCAGGGGTGATCGCTGATTCTCTCCTTGCTCATCATGAATTGAAAAATTACTTTGTATCAATCTTATAAAACTTTTTTTAGTAACTTATAAATTTCTATCATGTCCCCGTCTTTTCCAACTATCTATTAAATTTACAACCCACACTCCTTCAATCTATTCTAATAAGGAGAATTTCTCAGACCTGCCACCATCTTGGTCAGTATCTGGATGCTATCCACCCCCCTCATTCCCAAGAAACCCAGATGATCAAATCTGGACACAGCAATCAAGATGCAGCTATACCATAGCCTTATAAAGAAAGATGATGACCTTCCTAATCTGTACTTGTCAAAGTGCTTTTCACCATCCAAGTATTCATTTAAGCTAGTTTGCCAGATTTCATCTTTACTTCAATTCTGTCCACCATCACCTTCAAATCCTTAGCCCCATCAGTTTACTGCAATCCACTACCACGAGTGTAATACACAGTATGTAATCTTTCCATCCCAAAGTATATAATATTATATTTTGGCACATTGAAATGACTGATATCCTTTGCTCACACTGCCAATTTATTTAAATCATTATGAAGAATTTCTCTATCACCTTTATTAACTCTTTCCCTCTCCAGTTTTGCATCATTAGCAAAATAACTAAATACTTTTGCCTCAAATCATTTCCTATATCACTAATATGCAAATTAAACAGTAATGACTCTATTATAGAGCTCTGAGGCACTCTACTAGTCACCTGCATTCTCCTGTATCTACTCCAACTTTCAAGCCTAGTCCTGAAAATATTTAGGGTGCAAACTTTGTTTACTTACAATTGGATAAAGGATTAAAGCAAGCATATAGCTTCTTGGTATCTTTAATTTATAGTATAACCAAGTGGAAAAACTTCCAACATCTATCTCTAATCCAGAGTATATTAATAATAAGGTGTGACACCTTTTGGCTATTTGTATATGAAAATATGAGTTCATTATTTCAACCTTAGTATCACCTTTGGGTCTGGCTCCCACCGATGGGACCTCAATAAAGGTTAAAACTGGTCTGGGTAGTGACCCTTCCCATAATGCGTAGCATTATACATACCCATAAGGATATGTGCTTTGCATTATGGGATACTAAGGCAAGTGATGTGAAGTTATTAGCTTCCATATACAAGTTGTCCCAGTCCTGAAAATGCTTCAGATGCAAACTTGCTGATCACCTTTCTTCTTATATACAGGGCGTTCGGGATAAATTTGACATATTTATAATTAATTATATTTTTCCGTAAGTTACATGTATTAACACACACTTCTCTTCATTTAAAAGTTTGGACCCTTCTTCATTCATATACAAGATGTCAGAAAGGATGGATAGCTGGAACCCACCTGAATCATGGAAGAGAATAACTTGTATCATGATGATTCGTGCCCGCCATCAAAATAAGGATATTACGACTGCTGCCCAATGCTCCCTGAATACAGTAAAAACAATCAGGCATGAACTAGAGACTTGCAATGGTGACTACGAGGATGTAGCAAGAAGAAAGATCCCTAGCAGACGATCTGATTGCGTTCGTACAGCAGAATTCCTCGCAAATCTGCAGGAACAGGTGTTGAAGAACCCTGGCATTGGAATTCGGGCTTTGTTCGTGGAGTTGCTAACTGTAGTCAAGCCCTGGATAACAAGGGTAGCCAATGGTAAGCCGTATGTATGGCAGCAGGATTCGGCCCCTTGCCACACCTCTGGGAAAAGTCAAAAATGGTTGTCTGAAAATTTCTACGACTTCACCAGTCCAAATGTTTGGCCTCCAAACTCCCCAGACCTTAACCCCATGGATTATTTTGTATGGGGCGCAGTTGAAAAAGACACCAATCGCACTTCCAGTAATACAAAAGCCCAGTTAATGGATAAAATTAAAACAGTTTTTGCGGCCCTTCCCAGGGAGACTGTAGCATCAGCTTGTTCGAGGTTCCGAAGCAGAATTGAAGCTGTGATCGATGCTAATGGTGGTTATTTTGAGTAAATCTTGTTGATAGTATTGTAATTAACTCTGCCTGTAATGTTTTTTTGTCAATTCATTAAATTTAATAGATGCAAAGAAGATTTTCTTTTTCCTTACGAAACTGTCAAATTTATCCCGAACACCCTGTATATATCCTCTAAAACTTTTTTTTTTTGCACCTTCTACTTAATACCATTAATCCATCTAACTCCTACATAATTTATCATCCTGATGTTGGGTATATAGTCTAATATTGCTTCCTTCAGATACTCCCTTGTACTATTGACATCCTTCTCTTGCAAATTCTTGTGTTGTGGTAATGCTTCGAGCTGCTTCCTATGATTATCATAATCATCTATCCTGCAAAAACTTCTTTTTAACTGAAAATTTCATATATTGTAACCTCCTAAGTCAAGACCACATGCCCACTCATTCTTCTTACTGTCTATTGTCTCCATAGTTGATGTACCCTATAATAATTACTTGTGCATGTATTCATTGAAAAATTTGTGTGTGTGTATATATATTGGTCAGTATATATCTGTTTCCGGTAAACTGTGAAGGAAAGACTGCCAGAAGGAAGACGTGTGACAAGTGTATCTAGAAAAGGAAGTGTGTTTTGCTTTTCAATCTCAATTGTGAACTGTATGCATTTGTGTTGTTTGTTTAAGTGGCTGAAGGAAAATTATTATTATTATTATTATTCAGGCCTCCAAGGAGTCAAAAGACTCATCGAGGGAGGTCCTTCCTAAGACATAAAGTCTGTCAAGACTCACTGAGGGGAGGTCCCCCCCCCTGAGAAACACAAAGTCTATCATACCACTCTTTAAACTCACTGACCGTTCTCGCTCCCACCACTCCATCAGGCATTCCACGGCTCAACCACCCTCCACACAAAGAAACCACTCCTTACCCTCTTGCTCACAGTTTCCTTTCGTAACTTCCAGGGATGGCCTCTTGTCATCACTCCTTCCCGCTGATCAACCAAGCAAAAGAACTCCCCAGTGTCAACCCTGTAACCACCTCTCAACAGTTTAAAAGTCTCAATCATATCACCTCTCCTTCTTCTATCCACCAAACTCTGCAGTCCACATTCTCTCAGCCGATCCTCATAACTATCCTTGTACAGTCCTGAAACCATCTTTGTCATCCGTCTTTGTATCCTTTCCACAGTTAATTTATCCCCTTCAAATTCTGGGGACCAAATATGAGAACAATAATCCAAGTGTGGTCTGATCAGAGACTTATACAATGGAATGATAACCCTCTTATCTCTGCAGGTCAGTGTCCTTCTCATAATAGCAGCAATCCTCTGTGTTACCTTCACCACCTTTGCAATATGTCCCCTAAACTTCAGGTTTCTATCAATCATCAACCCCAGATCTCTTGTCTCCCTACTTCCTCCAGTATAACTACCCCCATTCATTTGCCCATCTATCTAGCTTATTTAAATCCTCTTGCAGGGCTACCACATCTGCACTATTACTAATAATCCTTCCCAGCTTCGCATCATCTGCAAATAACTGAATATCCCCCTGCAATCCACTGGCTATGTCATTGATATAAAGGTTAAACAATATAGGTCCTAGTACTGAGCTCTGTGGGACCCCACTTGTAACCCTCTGCCTCCTGGAAACTGCTCCACCATACACAACTCTCTGATACCTATCAGACAGCCAATCCTGAATCCAGTTGACCAATCTGACATCCAGACCCATGTGCTGCAACTTAAATATCAGCTTATCATGTGGCACCCTGTCAAATGCCTTCGCCAAGTCTAAGAAAATTGCAGTATATGCCTTTCCCTCATCTAATGTTCTTGTAACTTTATTATAAAAGGCTAGCATATTGCTAAAACAAGAGCTTCCTTTCACAAATCCATGTTGATTCTCACAGATAACATTACCCTCATCTGCCCAATGCTGTACACGGTCCCTCACTACTTTCTCCAAGATCTTAACAACTACTGATGACACACAGACTGGCCTATAATTAGACACTTCCAGTCTGTTACCACCCTTATGCAATGGCACTATCTTACCTTCCTTCCATTCCCTGGGCACCTTTGCCAAAGCCAGACTTTCATTGAAAAGCCACGTTAAAGGTACTGTCAATTCCCTAGCACATTCTCTCAAAACTCTTGGTGAAATACCATCCAGTCCCACAGCTTTACTGACATCCAGAGTACCCAGTATCTGAAACACGCTCTCCTCCTGTACCTCCAGACCTCGAACCAGTCCTATCCCTATAGCATTAAAACTGACTCCTCTAGGATGAAATACTCCAATAAAGTGTTCATTGAACAATTCCACTATGTCCTCTGCATCAGTCATTCTATTCCCATTTTTATCCCACAATATCATTCTTCCACAGTCATTTCTCCTCCTACTGGCCACATAGCTAAAAAATTCCCTAGGATTTTCTTTGGATCTTAGGGCCAATCTCCTCTTATATTCCAGTTTCGCTTTCCTTACCACACTAGTCACTCTTCTGGCCTGTGTCTTATATTCCTCATGCATCTCTTCACCTGTCTCCTTATATCGCTTCCATAGCCTCTTTTTCGCATGCAATTCCTGTTTAATATTGTTTATCATCCACTTTACTCCAAATTGCATCCTCTTCTTCCCTCGTGGTATACAACTTGCCATTGCTGATAACAAATATTCTTTCACAATTTCCAACGCACTAGTGATATCCCAGCCTTCCAATTCCTCCCTCCATGAAAAATCCCGAAGTTGACGTCTAAGACTATTATAATCACCTGCCTTATAATTCCACATAAGTTCCCATCTCTTTGATATTCCTGCATGTCTATTCATTTTCCAAGTCTATCCATTTTACTGACATCCAGAGTACCCAGTATCTGAAACACACTCTCCTCCTGTACCTCCAGACCTCGAACCAGTCCTATCCCTATAGCATTAAAACTGACTCCTCTAGGATGAAATACTCCAATAAAGTGTTCATTGAACAATTCCACTATGTCCTCTGCATCAGTCACTCTATTCCCGTTTTTATCCCACAATATCATTCTTCCACAGTCATTTCTCCTCCTACGGGCCACATAGCTAAAAAATTCCCTAGGATTTTCTTTGGATCTTAGGGCCAATCTCCTCTCATATTCCAGTTTCGCTTTCCTTACCACACTAGTCACTCTTCTGGCCTGTGTCTTATATTCCTCATGCATCTCTTCACCTATCTCCTTATATCTCTTCCATAACCTCTTTTTCGCATGCAATTCCTGTTTAATATTGTTTGTCATCCACTTTACTCCAAATTGCGTCCTCTTCTTCACTCGTGGTATACAACTTACCATTGCTGATAACAAATATTATTTCACAATTTCCCACGCACTGGTGATATCCTGGCCTTCCAATTCCTCCCTCCATGAAACTTCCCGAAGTTGACGTCTAAGACTATTATAATCACCTGCCTTATAATTCCACATAAGTTCCCGTCTCTTTGATACTCCTGCATGTCTATTCATTTTCCAAGTCAACACCATATGGTCACTCTCTCCAACTGGTGGGAGAGACGTCAACTCAGTTATTATCAACTCTTCTGATGCTATAACCAAATCCAAAATTTTTGAACCTCTTGTTCCCTCTGTTACATGTTGCCTAAGACATTTGTCCCTCAAGAATTCTAGAAATTCCATTCCCCTATTGCTACATGCATCTTTCTCTCTCCAATTTATACTACTGAAGTTAAAATCTCCCATAACAATCATTCTTCTTGCACTTGCCAAACTTAGCTGTCTAAACATCTCCTAGTCCCCATCCTCCTCTGTGCTCCTGGGTCTGTAGCAACACCCCACTAAATATCCTGTCTTGCCTACCTCTACCTCACACCATACGCTCTCAAAATCATTTGTCTCACTTCCTTCCAAATTCTCCAAATTCTCCACTCTTAGAGGACATAGGTCATCACTTATCATAAGCAGTACCCCACCACCACGCTTTCCCCTCCTATCCTGACGAAAAATGCTATACCCAGCGACTTCTATACCTGTTGTTATATCCCCTTCTGTCAACCACGTCTCAGTGATCGCAATAATTTTTGGCCAGGCTGATGCTATCTGCGCCACCAATTCCTCTCCCTTATTCCGGATACTCCTGGCATTAGTATACAGCATATAAATGCCATTGTTTCTATACCCAGCATTATCTCTTCTGGACTCCACTGGGCTCAGTGTTACCTGACATTGTCTCCCTTCTCCCAAGTATCCATTCCCACAAGAGGCCACCCCTGCTATCATCCTCCCTGGGACACACTGACTCGTTCAGAACAGCAATCTCTCCAGATGCCTACGTCCTTCCTCATTCAAATGTAAACGGTCTCTCGCATACAACTCCTCTCTTTCCTCAAACACACTCCAGGCATCCACATATACCAGTCCTCTCTTGTCACACATTCTCGCTGTTATGCCATTCAATATCACCGCTCTTCTGCTCAGCTCATCATTATCATACCTAGGCAACACGCACACTATTTTTCCTCTCTCTGTCTTCTTCCGTACAGTCTCAAGCAAAAATCTCATATCTCTCGCTGCCCGACTTACATTACCACTCAAGTCATTCGTTCCTACCATCACAATCATCTCATCCACCCTTACACCTCTCTTAATTGCCATAGCCACCCTTTCTATTGTTCCTCCTGGCAAACACTCCTCACGCATCCTATCTTGAACACCACAGATCATTGAGTCGCCATACATTATACTTCTTACCATTCCCTCGCTCCTATTGTTTCCATTCTCTCCTCTTCTTTCATTCCCATACCTCTCTCTTCTACTGTTTCCATTCTCTCCTCTTCTAGCACTCCCATACATCTCTCTCATTCCCTCTCTCCTACTGTTTCCATTTTCTCCACTTCTAGCACTTCCATATCCCTCTCTCATTCTGTCTCTCCTACTACTGTTTCCATCCGCTCATCTTCTAGCATTCCCATACCTCTCTCTCATTCCATCTCTCCTACCATTTCCATTCTCTCCTCTTCTAGCACTTCCATATCTCTCTCTCATTCCGTCTCTCCTACTGTTTCCATCCTCTCCTCTTCTAGCACCCCCATACCTCTCACTCATACTCCCTAAATTCTCTCTCTCTCCTACTCTGATTCGCCTTGCATTTATCTCTTCCATTCTCCTAATCTTATCTTTCATACTTCTGCTCTCATTCACAAGACATTCCACCTCCTCTTTCAACTCATCTATCTCCCTCTGCAGGTCAGTTCACTCTTAATCTAAATTCACTCTCCCAAACAAAACCATCTCCTAAACTTCCACAGTCACTCACACCTTCCACACTATCAACTATTATTTTCTCATTCTCTGCTATCATACTACTTGTCTTCCTACATTCATTCCCCGTTCCTGGAGCAACAAAGTCGGATATCGATATATCTAATGTACTTATTTCCTCCAACTGCCTGCATTTTGCGCACATACGCTCTCCACTCTCTTTAACAAGCCACATATGTAATTCACGAGACGCATACATGCCGCAAGTACTGCATGCCACAAAGTCCCTTATGATATTGCCAATAATTGAGTTCTTAAATGGCGGAGGACTTGGCGTTACGCCACTTGCGACTGCTGCTGAATCCACCATCATTCCTTACTGCCGAGTAGCGTAATCTTTAATAATTATTCAATTAATAAATAAGAGGAAAAAAAGTACAAACATCAGAACATTTAAGTACTAAATATAATTAGATAAAATGAAATATATCTAAATACAGTAACTTAGCTTCGTTTTGTCTTCCACCGTTACACGTTCGATTCCGACGGTACCAAAATATATTATATCGCGACAGCAACTAACTTCCAAAAAACAACCACTGAAGTACACTCGTATTCAGAGAAACAATTTAGCACTCACAAACGTAGAAAAATGGGGAAAAAAGCGGACTATTCACCGATTAAAAATCACTTTCTTCTGCACAGCTCAAATTCACCGCCACGTGCTACGGCGACGCTAGCGCCACTCCTGATGGTCAACAAAATGCCTAATGTTTGGTGGCAATGGGGTGAAAACATCGTTAACATATCTAAGCCAGACTTTGGGTTTCAAAGCAGAGTAATCTAGAACACGTTGTTCAAAATATTTCATATAAAAGTTAGCAATAGGGGAGGATAATGGCGAGATCATGGCTGTGCCTTCTTTTTGTAGGTAGAAAGCATTTTGCCACACAAAATAACCAGAACGTAATACATGTGCAAAGAACAGCATGATATCTGGAGGGAATTTGTCCTGTTAAAGAAGGATTGCGTCATTGATTGGGACATTTGTAAAGAGGGCAGAGACATCAAAACTGACTATAAATCATCTTTTTCTAATGTAATGTCTTTGTTATGTTTATGAAGTGTTGTGTGTTTCTGATATAGGAGGGGGAATGGCCTACCAACTCCTTGAGTGTTGATGCTAATTTCTTGGCTAGGTGATAATTCAGGCTGTCTACACCTTCGACTATCGGCCAGAGTGGTGTGTTTTGTTTGTGTATCTTTGGTAGACTGTAAATTCTCAGAGAACGTAATTGTTGTACAGAAGTAATTTTTTGACTGTATCTTCTGGCTATGTAGTAACTGATTTAAGTAGCTTCTCTGTTTTCTTTTTTATTCTATTGATTGAGTTCTAGTTAAGAGGTTGATATGTACTGTTGTCTGAGACTAGCAGATTCGTTTTTTCTAAATATGTGGTTCGATTTACAATAACGGTGGCACTGCCTTTATCGGCTCTAGTTATTACAATGTCTGCATCTGATTTTAGTGATTTCACCACTGTTAATTCATATTTCATTAAGTTGCTTGTAATTGTTTTCTTATAATTTACATTTAAAATGTTGGCGGTTTCTAAATGCATTTTATCTGCTATGGTAGTTGGAATGAATCTTAGCCTCTTTCAATAGTATAAATAAAATCCAGTTTGTTAGTCGATCTGGGTGCTATGGCAAAGTTTAAACCTTTGCTGAGTAGCAAGAGTACATCTTTGTTTAACCATGCTATCAGCCAGGACGTATATATACATCCAAGTTACCATGGATGCGAAGTGCATATTAAAATTGTAATACCGTTGATATTACATTAAAATATATGATAAATACGAAGCGTACGTGGATGCGTATTTGTTCCATAATGACTGGCAAGGTGGTTAAGGCATGGTTGGATAGGTTGACTACGTTACTATTACCTGAAGGTGATTGGGGGGTCCCATTTTTTCTTGCTTCTGGTTGGTTGTTGTAATCACTGGCTTGTGGTTGGTTGTTAACATTCACTGCGGAGAAATTCAAAAATGTCCATTGGTTTTGTCAATCCAAATTTCAGAGACTAAAAGATCGACAAAACCAACAGACATTTTTGAATTTCTCCTCAATGAATGTTAACAACCAACCACAAGCCGTGATTACAACAACCAACCAGAAGCAATAAATATTTGATTTCTTTATTTACAAGAAATAAATAAATCTGCTAGTCTTGGACAACAGTACATATAAACCTATTAACTACAACCCAACCAATAGAATAAAAAAAAAAGAAAACAGAGAGGCTACTTAAATCAGTTACCGCATGGCCTGAAGATACAGTCAAAAAATTACTTCCACATTACGCTCGTTCTCCAAGATATTATGGTCTACCAAAGTTACACAAACAAAACACACTCTGGCCAATAATCAAAGGTATATAGACAGCCCAGATTATCACCAAGCCAAGAATTTAGCGGCAACACTCAAGGAATTGGTAGGTCATTCCCCCTCCTATATCAGAAATACACAACACTTCATAAACATAATCAAAGACATTAGATTAGAAAAAGATGATTTATTAGTCAGTTTTGACGTCTCTGCCCTCTTTACAAATGTTCCAATCAATGACACTATCCTTCTTTTACAGGACAAATTCCCTCCAGATATCATGATGGTGCTCTTTGCGCATATATTATGTTCTGGTTATTTTGTGTGGCAAAATGCTTTCTACCCTACAAAAAGAAGGCACAGCCATGAGCTCGCCATTATCCCCCCCCCCCCATTGCTAACTATTATATGGAATATTTTGAGCAACGTGCTGTAGATTCCTCTCCTTTGAAACCCAAAGTCTGGCTTAGATACATTGACAATGTTTTTGCTATCTGGCCCCATGACTGCCAGACACTAGACTCTTTCCTTAGCCACCTAAACAAATAACACAAACACATACAGTTCACAATTGAGATTGAAAAACAGAACACACTTCCTTTTCTTGATACACTTGTCACACGTCTTCCTTCTGACAGTCTTTCCTTCACTGTTTACTGGAAACCGACACATTTGGGCCAATATATACACATAAACTCCTACCACCACCACCACCCAACACAAAAACTAGGTGTCATTGATACTCTAAAAAAGAGGGCTTTGAAGATTTGCTCTAATGAACAAGCAATTAAAGACAAATTTAAAGTTTTCAGCAATGCATTCCTAAAAAATGGTTACAGCCAAAACACTATCAACAAAATTCTCTACAAGACCTCACTAAAAAACAAAGATAAACTAGACTACAATAAAACTATATCCATTCTATACATTAAAGGGACATCAGATAAAATAAACAGAATACCAAAAATACAACCTTCAATCCGCTTTAAACCTCCTGCAGCATTAAAAAGCTTACTCAACTCATCCAAAGACCCACTCCCTCTGCTGGTCCACCCTGGAGTATACCGTATTTATTGCACCTGTAATCTACCATATATAGGGGAAACAGGACACACAATTCCTGTCAGACAAAAGGAACATAAATGACACATTAAATATAATAACTATGGTGAAGCTGGCCTTTCTGATCATGCCTTGAACACTTTACATAGAATTGACTGGAAAAACACCAGTTGTTTGCATCACGCCAAAACATGGTATGAACGTAAATTTAAGGAAGCCCGTGAGATTCTTATCAACCACCCTAATCTTAACAATAAGGATGGTCTAAAAATCCCAGGCATATGGAAGGCACATTTTCTATCCACGGAACCTTTCTCCCTAAGACTTAACTATAAACAGGACTGTAGATAATCCAGAATCTTAAATTTAATATAACAATTGTCATGTTAAATTAGGACATCATTGTTACTGTAAGAAAACTATCTATATGAAAGAATGTTTCTCTTATGTTATCTTAAATAGAATATAGCTTTGTTGTAGTTTCTAATTAATTAATTAATTTTTTAATTTTATTTGTATTTTTTATTTATTTTATATATATATATATATATATATATATATATATATTATATTTTCACTAGAGGTCATGCCAGTAGAATAACCATTGATCAAATCATTGTCTCTTTAGCATTTTAGCAGACTGTGTGAAATGTAACTCGGCTTGTCCTTGTATATTTGTGTATACTCCAGATGATGCCCTTAATAGAAGGTTGAAACTTTGGGAAATTAAAATAGTTATTTATAACACGGTTGTAAAGTCCATAATTTCTAAAATGAATGCTGATCACCATGTAACACTGAAAGAAAGGATTAGGTATTAGGATAGATGTGGGTGGGTATGTATGTGTGTGTGTGCATTTGTGCAGGCACCAAAGAAATGAATGAGTGCAAGAATGACCAAAAAATGTAGTATCTCTCAAGCAACAAAATTGAATGGCATAGTCAATACAAGGTGTGAAGGTGGCTGGGGGACATAATAGGATGCTACAGATTATGTATACTTCTACTGCTAGAATTATTAGGAGGAATTTTTGGATGGTGGATTGTGCAACCTTGCCAGAAGGTATAAACATTAGTGAGACTTGGCTGGCAGCAGATAATGTAGTTATATATAATGTGAAGAGTACAGTATTTTCAAGAAAGATAAAGAAAACAGGATGATGGGGGAAGGGCGGTGATGAAAGTGGATGAAATGCAGCATGAGAATGAAGCAACCTGGGATGAGACAGACCAGCAGAACAAATTATACAGTTGGTTGCTGCTTATAGATCAATGATGTGAAAGATATGTATCTACAAATTACGTATTATATATAAAATAGTTATTTATAACACTGTTGTCAAGTCCATAATTTCTGAAATGAATGCTGATCACTGTGTAACACTAAAAGAAAGAATTAGGATAGGGGTGTGTGTGTGTGTGTGTGTGTGTGTGTGTGTGTGTGTGTGTGTGTGTGTGTGTGCAGGCACCAAAGAAACAAATGTGTGCAAGAATGACCAAAAAAAGTATCTGTATAATCGTTGATCAAATCATTGTCTCTTTATCATGCTGTGTGAAATGTAACTTGCTTGTCCTTGTGTATTTGTGTATACTCCAGATGATGACCTTAATATGAAGGTCGAAACGTTGGGAAATTAAAATAGTTATTTATAACACTGTTGTAAAGTTCATAATTTCTAAAATGAATCCTAATACCTAACTCGAAATCAATTTAGGTGCAGTCCATCAGCATTATATGTCCATCATATTCAGTTCATAGATATACAATCTCCACACCACTCCTTTTGCACAACCTACACATTGATTCATTTACAATCACTGCCCTCCTCCTAAATGTACTGCTACCATAGAGTGGGAGCAGACTTACAACAATCTTTACTCCCTTGCTCATCTTTCTCACTTCTTCTAATGACTTTTTCACATCTTCTGTCATATAATATTTTTCACTTTTCAAGTCATTAGTTAAAACAATCAATTCTTTCACCTTACCTTTAGGCATCATTGACAGCATCACTAGACATTTAAGAGTAATAATTTTAATTTAAATTAAGACTTGTTTAGTTGATGCCTTCTGGTTTTATACTTTAGTATTTTATGTAGTGTATATATATATATATATATATATATATATATATATATATATATATATATATATATATATATATATATATATATAAAATTATACTGATTATACAATTAATTTATTATATAAGGTAATATATTATACCAAAATATATTACCTCTCTCACTACATGAAACTATGATAAACCACCAAAATATCTGATTGTTGTTTAATAGAATGTTAAAATAAAAAAGTAAAAATAGAAGTAATGTAATTGTTTACATTTTACTAATAATTTTCACTAGCATCAACAAAGCAAGAGTAACACTGACTTATAGATACCTTAGAAAATTCAAAATCAATTTAGGAACAAGAATAATATAATGTGATTGCTAGAGATAGAATAATAAGTGTTTATAGATGTGGCCATATCTCTTGAAAGGGAAGACTATATATATATATATATATGGAGATAAAGAACGTTAATTTTTATTTTTGACTTCTCTTTTTCCATTCAAGAAACAAAATCAAAATATGTTCGCAAACATAAAATTTTCTTCTTTAAACTTAACTTATTTAAAACAATGTTCACAGATAATTTTTGCATGCTCTAAATTTTGTTTATTTTCCAGGATGTGTAGTGTATGTTTGCATTTTTATTTAGGGTCATCCAGGGAAGGAAGGACAACCTGGAATTGCTGGACGTCCTGGTGACAAAGGACCACCTGGGCCTTCTGGTCCACCTGGAGTGCCTGGTATTCAAGGATTACAAGTATGTAACTTTGCTCCCCAATCTTCCAGTATTAAAAACAAAATGAGATTATTTCATCCATGAGCCTCCAAAACGTTTTTTTTTTTTTTTTTGGAAGTGAGTGGCATACCAGGATATCCACTAACAAATGCCAAAACTGCTAATGGAAATCCTACAGAGTTACTGCTGTTTACATATTCCATTTTATTTTACTGCATTTTCTTTAAATATAGGAGAGTGTACATGTAGTGTGAGAATTTATGTTAAGGAGTTCCCTACAATTTATGATTATTATTATTATTTTTTACTACAGTTGATTTAAATTGTGTTAATGAATAGAAGACATTAATTTCATAAATTAGGAATGATAATGGTGTTATGAACCAACATTGGTTGATTTAACTTCCTTTGATGTACAAAAACAGTAAAACTAAATTAACTGTGTAGTAAATTTCCTTAAAGATGAAGATAAATTGTTTGAGTAAAAATATAAAATATAAAAATATGGAAGACTGATGAATAAAATTTTGGAATATAATAATAATAATAATAAATAATAATAATATTATTATTATTGCCATCCGTCATGGAATTAAATACTAAACTACTAATTAAAAACACTTTTTTTTAACACAGCTCAAATCTCTTACTACATTCACTCGTGACATTAGCTCAGCTTCCACAGAAAATGGAAATAATATGGAAAAGCAGTGTATAAATATTGAAATGTGAAAGTTCTGAATAAAAATCAATGGCACAAAAATTAATGAGTGAACTCAGGATATTATTATTATTATTATTTGACACCTCCAGGAGGTCCAAAGACTCATCGAGGGAGAGTGTGCCAACAGCATCGAACGATTGGTCTCCTTCCAACTACTAACTGCGTTCAAACTTACTTAACTGAGCCATTAGTAGCAGAGGCTCTACCAATCAACCAACCTTTGCCGGCAAATCTCTTATATGGGAATAATAAATTGAAACCAGAATATCCTGAGTTTACCCATTAATTTTTATGCCATTAATCTTCCTGAAGTTAATATACTCCAGCAGATTTTATCAGATTTATTACATTCATCTGATGCTTTTATATTTTTGGATATATTAATTTATATAACCTTTCTTAAATGAACAGATATTTTTACTTGATTTTATTGATGTATATACCCAGGGCTCCACAAATATTCTCTCTCACCCACCACTGGCGAGTAGCTGTATAATGGACAAAACAGAATAGATAGTTTTTTTTAATTAATGAAAATAGTATTTATTTCATAAAAAATAATGTATCCATTCATGTTACAATACTTTAATCACTTTATAGACCTTCTGTTTACTTACTGGAACATATCATTAAAAAAATGGTGGTTCTTGTACAAATATATATTTTTGCTTTGTAAGGTTCTGCATAATTTGTCAAGCACTGTATATATCAAATATATAGTTTGATAACATTCCAGTTTAATTTATTTAAAAATTGTCTTGGCACTTTATAGCTAGAGTTGCTGACATTATAAAAAAATGACAACAACAACAATGTCTTCTAATCCCCTCACCATTTGTTCATTCCTGAGAAATTCATGCAATCAAAATTATGCATGATAATCTGGATGTGGTCATATAATATATATGGCCTTATAGAAAGATAACTTTTTTAATTATTATTATTACCCCAAGACCTCATGGAGTCAAAAACTCATCTGGGGAGGTCCTTTTATCACACACACAGCTCATCATACCATGTCTTAAACACTCAAACTCCTTGCGGACACCACACGCCCAGGCAAGGCATTCCAATCATTTATAACTTTGCATGAAAAAAACCTGCCTCTCACTCCCCTACTCACATCCTCTTTATACAGTTTACAGGGATGACCTCTGGTTCTCCTCCTATCTCCCACTATTTTCTGTAGAACTTCTCCAGCATTGATCCAATAACAACCCCTTACCAACTTGTAGGTCTCTATCATACCCCCCCCCTTCCTCCTGTCCACCAGACTCTGCAAATTACATCTTCTCAATCTTTCCTCATATCTCGACATTCCAGAGGTCAGAAACTACCTTAATCAATCACCTTGGGACCCTTTCCAACATCATCCTTCTGAAAACCAGGTAACCAAATCTAGGCACAATAGTAGTTTATGTGTGGCCTAATCAAAGCCTTATACAATGGAACAAGAATCTCCCTACGTCTACACACCAGTTTACTCTGCATCATTCCCAGAAGCCTTTGTGTTGTCTTCACAATTTTGGCTATGTGTTCCCTAAATTTATCCTTATCCACTATCACCCCCCCCCCCCCAGATCTCTTATTTCTTCCACCTCCAACAATATATCTTCACCAAGCATAAATTCTGCATCCCATCTTTGTTTTCCAAAATTTAAAACCTTACATTTTGCAACATTGAACTCACATCCCCAATCATTCAATTTATTCAAGTCTTCTTGTAGGGCCACAACATCTTGTTGAGCCTGTGTAGCTCAAAGAGCCTGTGTAGCTCAGTGGATGTGGCGTTTGCACACCACCTCGTTTGGCCGCATGAAGGAAGTCTTGGTTTCGAGTCTAGTCGGCGACTAGAGGAAATTTTTTTGAGTATAGAAAATGAGAGAATGGGTGTGCAAGAGGAGCAGGGAAACGGGGAGGCTCAGAGTGGACAGGGATACAGAGCGTGAGAAAGGTGGATGCTCCAAGAGGAGGTGAGAGAATGTGTAGACAGGAAAGTAATGGGATGATCAGGGATCAAAAGGAAACAGATGGAATTGCAAAGGGTTCTAAAATGAAGAAGCAGAAAGGGAAATGGCCCCAGTCCAGCATGGAGAGATCACATCGAGTGAGTGGTATCAGTGGAACTAGCTGTAGATCCAGAAATGAGTTGTTGTGTTTGTATACCAATGCTAGAAGTATAAGAAACAAGGCAGATGAAATGGTTACACTAATTGCGTCTGTGCACCCAGAGATTGTAGGAATAAGTGAGACATGGTTAGATGAGGATGACATCCTGACAGGAATAGAGATGGAAAGGTATGATGTGTTTTGTGAGGATAGAAGGGGTAAAAAGGGAGGGGGAGTGCTATTGATGATAGAGAAAGAGTTATGTCCATACAAGGTAGAGATGAAAGAGGGAAATCGGGCCAGTGGTTTTGAGGCAGTATGGTGTGAGATAGAGGTGAATAGAATCAAATACTTGGTGGGATGTTGTTATAGACCTGGTAATGTGGATGGTGGTGATAGTGAAATGTATAGTCAAATAAGCCAAGCAAATAAGAAAAGGGTGATCATTATGGGTGATTTTAATTATGGCAATATAGACTGGAATGAAGAGATAGCAACTGGAAGTAAAGAAAATGAGTTTCTTGAGTTTTTGAGGGATAACTACCTCAGACAGTATGTAACAGAGGGCACAAGAGGATTAAGGGTCTTGGATTTGGTCATCTCATCGGAGGATGTAATTATCAATGAGGTATCAAATCATCCACCAATTGGTGAAAGTGACCATGAGGTGATTACTTGGGTGGTTGCCAGCAGTGCAAGGACCCCTGTGAAAAAAGGGTATAAGTGGAACTACAAGGGGGGTGATTATGAAGAGCTCAGGAGACAGCTTGCAGGTGTAGCATGGAATGAGGAGTTAGCTGGAAAAGAGATCAATGCAGCTTGGGGGATTTTCAAAAAATATTTAGTGGATGCAATGTCTAAATGTATACCACGGGTGAGAAGGTTAAATAAGTTAGGTGTGAGATGGATGAATAAAGAGATTAAGCATGCAATACAGAGAAAAAGGGCATTGTGGAGGCAGCATAAGAGAAGTGGAAGTAACCAATTTCATGAGTTCTACAAAGACCAGGCAAGGAGAGTGACTTGGTTGGTGAGAGTAGCTAAAGAGAGGTATGAACAGCAGTTAGCTAATGAAGCTAAAAAGAATCCTAGGGAGTTCTTTCGAAATGTAGCCAGCAAAAGAAAGAATGATTATGGAAGGATGACATTGATTGGAGGAAATGGTATAAAGACAGCCGTGGCAGAATGTGTGGTGGAGATACTTAATGAGCAGTTCATAAAGAACTTTCAATCTTGTGAATGTGACTTCATAGAGAGATTAAGAGCAGTTGATGATGGGGAGGAGAGACTGACTGTAGTGAGCAAGAGGTGTTTGGGGAGTTGAGTAAACTAGATGTAAATAAGGCTGTGGGACTTGATAATATATCACCGCGTATTCTGAAGGAATGTGCCAGAGAGTTGACACCTGCCTTGACATATTTTTTTAATACGAGTCTTGCACTTGGTCAAGTCCCTAAAGAGTGGAAGGAGGGCAAGATTGTGCCACTTCATAAAGGAGGTGATCGAACTCAAGCATCAAACTATAGGCCTATCTGTGTGTCAGGTGTTGTGGTTAAGTTGTTGGAGAAGCTTGTGAGAACTAGGATCCAGAGTTGGGTTGACAACAATGGTATAATCTTTGATGGACAGCATGGATTTGCTAAAGGGAGGTCGTGTTTTAGTAATCTACTTACTTATTACAATAAAGTGACTGCTTCCTTGGACAGAGGAGAAGGATACACAGTAATATACTTGGATTTTGCAAAAGCTTTTGATAGAGTACCTCATGATAAGTTGACAGTCAAACTAGAGCAGATGGGGTTGGATATTAGATTAGTGCATTGGATTGGAGACTGGCTATCTGATAGGTATCAACAAGTTGTGTATGGGGGTGCAATATCCAGGAAAAGTAAAGTCACTAGTGGAGTGCCTCAGGGATCTGTTTTAGGGCCATTACTATTTAACTTGTATATTAATGATATTGGCGAAGATTTGGATGGAGATATTCAGTTGTTTGCAGATGATGCAAAGTTGGGACGAACCATAAAGAGTAGTTAAGATGTTGTGGCCTTGCAAGAAGACTTGAATAAATTGAGTGATTGGGCAAGCAAATGGGGATGCGAGTTCAATGTTGCAAAATGTAAGGTTTTAAAATTTGGAAAACAAAGATGGGATGCAGAATTTATGCTCGGTGAGAATATATTGTTGGAAGTAGAGGAAATAAGAGATCTGGGAGTGATAGTGGATAAGGATCTAAAATTTAGGGGACACATCGCCAAAATTGTGAAGACAACACAAAGACTTCTGGGAATGATGAGGAAGACACTGACGTGTAGAAGTAGGGAGATTCTTGTTCCATTGTATAAGGCTTTGATTAGGCCACACACGGACTATTGTGCCCAGATTTGATCACCTGGTTTTCAGAAGGATGAAGAGATGTTGGAAAGGGTGCAAAGGCGACTGACTAAGGTAGTTTCTGACCTCTGGAATGTCGAGTATGAGGAAAGATTGAAAAGATGTAATTTGCAGAGTCTAGTGGAGAGAAGGAAGAGGGGAGATATGATAGAGACCTACAAGTTGGTGAGGGGTTGTTATAGGATCAATGGTGGAGAAGTTCTACAGAGAATAGTGGGAGATCAGGGGAGAACCAGAGGTCATACCTGGAAACTGTATAAAGAGGGTGTGAGTAGGAGAGTGAGAGGCAGGTTTTTTTCTTGCAGAGTTGTGAATGATTGGAATGCCTTGCCTGAGAGTGTGGTGTCTGCAAGGAGTTTGAATGTGTTTAAGACCTGGTATGATGAGATGTGTGTGAGATAAAAGGACCTCCTAGATGAGTCTTTGACTCCATGAGGTCTTGTTTTAATAATAATAATAATAATCTTCATGGTTCGTCCCAACTTTGCATCATCTGCAAACAACTGAATATCTCCATCCAAATCTTCACCAATATGATTAATATACAAGTTAAACAGTAATGGCCCTAAAACAGGACCCTGAGGCATTCCACTAGTGACTTTCCTTTTCCTGATATCTCTCCCCCATACACAACTTGTTGATACCTATCAACTAGCCGGTCTCCAATCCAATGCACTAATCTAATATCTAACCCTATCTGCTCTAGTTTGACTGTCAACTTATCATGAGGTACTCTGTCAAAAGCCTTTGCGAAATCCAAGTATATTACTGTGTATCCTTCTCCTCTGTCCAAGAAAGCAGTCACTTTATTGTAATAAGTAAGTAGATTGTTAAAACATGACCTCCCTTTAGCAAATCCATGCTATCCATCAAAGATAATACCATTGTTGTTAACCCAACTCTGGATCCTAGTTCTCACAAGCTTCTCCAACAACTTAACCACAACACCTGATACACAGATAGGCCTATAGTTTGATGCTCGAGTTCGATCACCTCCTTTTTGAAGTGGCACAATCTTGCCCTCCTTCCACTCCTTAGGAACTTGACCGAGTGCAAGACTCATATTAAAAAAATATGTCAAGGCAGGTGTCAACTCCCTGGCATATTCCTTCAGAATATGTGGTGATATATTATCAAGTCCCACAGCCTTATTTACATCTAGTTTACTCAACTCCCCAAACACCTCTTGCTCACTTACAGTCAGTCTCTTCTCCCCATCATCAACTGCTCTCATTCTCTCCATGAAGTAACATTCACAAGATTGAAAGATCTTTATTAACTGCTCATTAAGTATCTCCATCACACATTCTGCAACAGCTGTCTTTATACCATTTTCTCCAATCAATGTCATCCTTCTATAATCATTCTTTCTTTTGCTGGCTACATATCGAAATTCTTTTTACATCTTCCCTAAGATATCCCTTTCTCCAAGATTTAATTAAATCTTCCTTAGTTTCTCTAAAATCTTCCTAATCCTTATCTGTGTGCTTTTGAACATCCAGATGGTTCTCAGAATTGTTTTGTTTACTTTTGCAATATCTCCTTGAACTTGAAATTCGTGTACACCTCTGTCATCCCCAAATTTCTAATATCATCAATTCTTGCAATATAGGTTGATAGACATAGGAGTGTCCTTCATCTGTCAACCTAAAGTGGTCAGTATAGGTTTGTTGAAGGATAGATCTTGCTTTAGTACTTGCATTTTATGAAAAATGATAAATGTGTTGGATAAGGGGGGCAAGGGGTTTGCTCACATATAGTGATATTTTTGCATTTCAATGTTATTTAAAGTGTGGCAAGTTGGTGCTCAAGTTGAGGGAATTGTGGGTGAATAATAGGTTAGTCAGGTACAATATAAGAAAAACATTCAACCATAGTAAAATCTATATAATTATTTATTGATAATCCAAACATCAGATATTTAGCAAATAACTCAATTTATCATCTGATCCCATGTGCTAGTTTTGAAATAATTGAAGTATGAACATATCTTGGGATTAACAGATTTTCATGAGCAAAAATTGAGATGTGGCGAATGCAATTGAGAAACAGAAAAGAAAAGTGAAACATATTGTAGTGTTCTTTAGAACAGATGATTCAATTAGTGGTAAAAGTAACAGTATGAAAGAGAGGATATTTAAAAAAAAATAAAGATATTGGTTGATGAAATTTTTCATTATATGGAAGATGGGGTAGAGGGCAAGGGAGAAATCCATTGAAGCTAAGTTTGCTTGCATTTAAAAAAGGGATGAGAGCTATATTTTTCTCTCACAGAGAGAGAGAGAGAGAGAGCGAATGAACAAACAAGCAAACATGTGCTCTAGGAGGTGGATTCGATTTAGGATCTGGGAGTGATATCTACAGAGACTTGAGGTCCGGTGGAGATTGTAAATGTCATAGAGACATTGTACATATCTCTACTCATCACTGTCTTTATCATAGCATCAAGTACAATGAGTAGTCTTTGTGACATTTGCAATGCCCATTGTACTTCAGGTCCTATGTAGATATCACTCCCAGATGATGACTATCCACTTCCTGAAGCACTGTTCCAATACAGTATATAGTCTTACAACCAAATGTGTGTTTATTTAGGTACTTGATTTTTCATTGTGTCAAGAAAACTTCAAATTGGAACAAGAGACAAATAACTAATGTACTGTATGCCCACAGATGGAGACCCTTTGACACTTCTGCTCATGTCAAAAGAAGGAGAATCCATTCTGATGTTAGGGTAATCAACGTGTTTCATGGGATGAGTGTTGATTATTGGACGTTGGAAAATTAGCTTTTCTTTTATGAAAATTCCAGTTCTTAAAGTGGTAGCTATTTTGCCTGTACAACAGTTGGAAAATTTATGTATAAAGCATGTGACTTTGCGTGTTGGTGGCCAATTCATACATCCTTTATTTCTTTCTCCCCTTCAGCATGAATTGACTATTCTTTTCACAAAACCAAGCTCATTTCATCGAAGTGTGGGTGTACAATATTATCAGTATCCGGAATAAGCGGAGTGAGTAAATGTAAATGAGTAAATTACAAAGTTGTTTGCATACGGTGATAAAAGGGATTATAACAGAGATGTTAGGGGGATTCTACTGAATTAATATGGAAAGCATTATATATAGAGTGGAAGATGGGAAGAGAAAGAAAGAGGACCCATCACTAGAAGTTGCATTAGGATGTGGTAAATAAGATAGTAGGTTTATTGTGCAGAGAATGGTGGGTGAATGGAATGAGTTGCCAAAATGATCATTATTATTAACATTTCACCTCCATAGAGTCAGAGACTCATCATGGGAGGTACAAATTATTGCACAAAGTGCTCATCCAACCATGCTTTAAACTGATTCAATGCATCTACACCCACAACACACTCAGGCAATGCATTCCACTCACCAGCCACTCTCCATGCAAAGAACCTACTCCTCACTCCTCTGTTCACACGCTCCTTATACAGTTTCCAGCGATGGCCTCTTGTTCTACCCCCCCCCTTTCCCATTCTATGAAAAATCTCTTCCATGTCGATCCGATAACAACCCCTGACTAGCTTATATGTCTCAATCACACCCCCCCCTTCCTCCTTCTCATGAGGCTCTGCAACTTACCTCGTACTCCACATTCCAAAGACCACTGACAACCTTTGTGAATCCTCTCTGGACCGTTTCTAACATATTCTCGTCACCATGAAAACCCGGCAATCAAATTTGTGCACAATAATCCATATGAGACCTGATCAAAGCCTTATACAAATGCATCATAACCTCTCTGTTTCTGAATGTCAGAATCCTCTGCATCATTGCTATTATCCGATGTGACGTCTTCACAACTTGTGCAATGTGGCCCCTGAATTTCAGATCCTTATCCACCAATACTACTAGATCTCTCATCTCCTCTACTTCCGTTAAAGTTTCCCCACAAAGTGTATACTTTGTGTCTCACCGTTGCTGACCAAATCTCAAACCTTACACTTTGCAATATTGAACTGAGAGTTTCACTTACTTGTCCATTCATGCAATCTATTCAAGTCCTCTTGTAAGGTCATAACATCTGCTTGACTCTGCATTTCTCTCCCCAGTTTTGCATCATCAGCAAACAGCCTCATATCACTAGTTAAACCCATCCCAATATCATTAACATACAAATTGAACAATAATGGCCCCAAAACTGTCCCCTGCGGCACACCATTAGTGACTTTTCTCTTTCGGGATACTGCACCCTATATACAACTTTCTGATACCTATCTAACAGCCAGTCGCTGATCCAACTAAGAAGTCTCTTATCCAGTCCCATCTGTTTCAATTTATTTAGTAGTTTGTTGTGAGGCAGTTTATCAAAAGCCTTTGCAAAATCTAAATACACCACTATATATGCATCTCCTCTGTCCAAGGTATTCGTCATCTTGTTATAGTACATATGCAGGTTAGTGAAACATGATCTCCCCTTAACAAGCCCATGCTGATAACCATAAAGAATACTGCTGTTATCAACCCATTTCTTTATCCTAGATATCTCACCAATCTCTCTCTCTCTCTCTAGTACTTTCAGCACAACTCCAGATATACAGATTGGCCTATAACTTGAAGCTACAGCCTTATCACCACCTTTATGCAGTGGAACAATTTTACCCTCCTTCCACTCCCTTGGAAACTGTGCTGTTGTGAGACTTTTATTAAACAGGCATGCCAATGCTATTGCTAATTCTCTGGAACATTCCCTTAAGATGCGTTGTGATATGTCATCAAATCCTATTACCTTATTGTCAACAAGTTTATTTATTTCTTCAAATACCTCCTGCTCACTCACAATTAAATCATCCCCTCCTATGTCCTCTACACTTAAGTTCCTCGTGATTCCATCCTGATCAGGATGGAACACTCTTATAAATTGATCACTGAATACCTCAATAATGTCTTCTGCAGCAGTTACTATTCTATTACTTTCATCCACTAACTTCATCTTACCATGATCATTCTTCCTTCTATCTTAGAAGGAAGAATTGGATTCTAGCTTGGATGAAATATTTAATAGTATGATAAATGAAGTTTTTATATGTTCAGTGGCTCAGTGTGTGTGTGTGTGTGTGTGTGTAGTTTGCTTTCTGAAAAATATAACAACATTTTAACTTTAGGGTGCTGTTGGCCCTGCTGGCCCAACTGGACCATCGGGAGAAAGAGGAGAACGTGGTGAAACTGGTCCAAGAGGTGTTCCAGGTCCTCAGGGTCCACGAGGGCTACCAGGTGCTCAAGGAAATGCTGGTATGAAAGGAGATAGAGGATTAGCTGGAGAGAATGGTGCCAAAGGCCATCGAGGGTTAATTGGATTGCAAGGCCTTCCTGGACCTCCGGTAAAATTTATTTTATTTTACTATTTGTAAATGTGTTATCACTTTTTCAGAGAATACAAAATAAAATGTTTAATCTATATTTTTTCAGTTCTTGTGCTATTAATTTTCTGAAATTAATATTTGAAAATAATATGAAAAATAAATTGAAATATTTTATATACCCAAAGTAATACTAAATTATAATTATAATTTTAGTAAAATTTTCAACATAATAATGAAAACAATATATATATTTTTTTTTTCAGGGTATTCCTGGTGAAAAGGGTATGATTGGACCTCCTGGTCCACATGGAATGGAGGCAAGTTGTGAGATTTTGTTTTATTCCAGTGAACTATTATTTATCAATATAGATTTCTAAAATTAAACTTGTTAACAAAGCATATTCTTGTTTTATCTTTTATCCAAGTGTAAACAAAGTCTGCATGCAAAGTTTCTTCACAACTAAGCTACTTGTACATAGAAGCTGATGAACTCACATGAACTGTCTTAGTGTCTCATAATGTAAAGCACACACTCTTTCAGATGTGTATAATGCTGTGCATTATGGGAAGGGTCACTACCCAAACTGGTTTCAATCTTTATTAAGGTACTGTTAAAGTGCAGGGTACCTCTCCAAAAATTCTGAGTGATCTTGTAGATCACTCTAAATCTCACTGAGTGACTGTAATGGATCTCTACTAAACTTATCACTACTGACTAGAACCCCCCCCCACCACCACCACAAAGTAGGAAAGCCATTTATGTATATGTGTGTGGGCAGGGTGTCTTCTCCAAAAACCAGGTGATCCTTCAGATTACTCTAACCTCGATGAGTGACTCAAAAGGATCTTTCTAACTCAATATACTCAGCAGTGGTTCCACCAGACAAAACCTGCAGAATCCTCAAGTCCACCCAGTGGTAGGCAAAAACCCAACCCAAGCCAAGCATCAACCTCCCAGGGCAAGGCATCCGTCCATCAAAGGACCCTGGTAAAGGCCACGTTAGTAAGAAGTCATATTAGGCAAGTCACTAATGGAATGCAGTGATTGAGACTACTTCAGCATATCCTGCATCTGTAGAAATTGCATAAGTGGGAGCAAGACCCTGAAGATATACTCAGGCTGAATCAGTGCAAAAGTTATATTTTTCACATATACAAGTAGTAAAAAGATGTACCAACTTATTATTAAAATTTTCTGGATTAGGGATAGATGTATAAAGTTTTTTTTCCCCCACTTGGGTGAAAATAAAAATTAAACTTGTCAAGAAATTATATTCTTGTTTTATCCTTTATTCTAAGTGTAAGCAAAGTCTATTCTTGAAGTATCTTCACCCTGTTAAAGTTATATACCATATAATTTAAAATCATATGGTATATATATATATATATATATATATATATATGTAGAATATATTATTATTATAATTATTATTAATTGATGCCTCCAGAGAGTCCAAAGACTCGTCGAGGCAGGGCACCTTCTCTACAACACTGTCTCTACCACTCAATCCACCAACTGACTGCAATGACACCAATGCCATCTACTGCCAACCACCACCACCACCACCACCACTAGGATTTCCAGACAATCACAAACATCCATGCCCACGGCGGGATTCACACCCGCAGCCTTTTGGCTTGAGAGCGAATACACTAACCACTTGGCCAGCCAGCCTGGCTGGCTGAGTGGTTTAAATATAGTATTATATACTGTATTTTATCAATATAGATTTCTGTGAAATGTAAGAAAGAAATTATTTATATTTCTTAGTAAATGAAAGAATGTTTTTGATATTTGCTTAATTGATTGGAAATATACCACTGTTAATTACTGCCAAGTATAGAAGTGATCTGAAGATCACAAAAAGAAGATTTTTTTTTGCTTAACCTTGGTGTAATTTCATCCTGAATAAGGACCAAATGTCACATAAAGCATGTTTATTTGATAATCAAATTGAATAGTTGCTTAAGGTTAAAAGCTAGATAATTAGGAGGCTGCCACCATATATTCTGTAATTTGGATCAACTTAGATACAGATACCAGTAAAATTGGAACTTAGGTTACCACCTAAGTGATTTCTAATGTTCATTATGAGATATTATTGTTTACTGCAGGTTTAAAGTGGATTGAAAAAAGTACCATGTGTGGTCTCTAGAGCTGAATTTCCAGATTAGCTAACTTTCAACTTTCAGATTACTAACTTTTGTGAGTGAGCTTCACATTATTTTTAATGTGAAGCTCACTCACAAAAAATTAGGATTTAGCCAACCAAACTGTATTCTTCATTAACTGTATACTAATTATGATAGCACAACATGATCAAGTCTTATGATGTTAACTGGGACATAATAACATCAATGCAGAATAAGTGAAATCATCCTGAATAACAAATATAAGGATAATTTATTTTGGAAACATGGATCAGGGAAAGGAAGTAGCCATAACACTCCACATTAAACATGAAGATAAACTTCTTGTACAGAAAGAAATTTCAAGCAGAGTGGTGCTAACAAATTCCAGGTTGATAAAATCAATTATGTTATTATTTGCACCTATATAAATTTCACTGTAGCAGAGGGTTCTTCTCATCATTATTATAAAAGGAACCATGACATAAAGAAAGAGGAAAAGCTGCTTTTTTGGTAAACAGAATAAGAAATTAATCCCATCACTATAGAACTGTTTGGGATTGAGGAGAAACAAGAAAGTAACAAGTAGCTGTTAGATTTCTGATTAGCTTTGTGTGCATGTACATACATACACACAAAGCAAAAATGCATTTTTTGATTACTTTATAATATATTCATACAGGCAGTTAGAATTTGAAATAAAAAGTGAAAACTGCATCCAGTTTTGAACAGCATTAAGTGAGGATTTCATTGGCAGGAAAACAAGAAAGTAGTTATCAGATTTCTGACATGAGTTCTTTACAATATCTGTTAATATAGAAAGAAGTAAAGTAGAATATCCTTTAGATGCAAACTATTATCAAATAATTTGACATAAGAATCAAATTGAACTGAGAGACTTGAGTAGCATAATTGAGGTTGAAGAAAAAAAGCAGAAGCGAAAATACATTTTGATAATGAATAACATTACAGAGAATGAAGCAGACAAAAAGTGATGATGAATGAATTTAATCATATAAATAAGTTCAAGATGAAAGTAGGACATTTGAAATGAGAAGTGGACTGTTTGGAGAGAAATAAGTTGAGGAAAGTGTAAGAAAGATATGCAAGTTTGGATGAAGAGAAAATGAGGAAATTGGTGTATGAAGATTCTTTTTTTTTTTTTTTTTTTGATGCAAGGCAAAATATTAGGGACTAGTTTGCAAGGTGGAACAATATCAAAAGCTGGATTGATTGATTGATTCATTCATGATTTATGGTGTGAGGACAAAGGTCATACTGCACTTTGATAATGAATAACATAACAGGTTGCAAAGGTTGCATCAGTACAAAAGGTAATAATAAATAGTAATCAAGTGATAAATTAGTAAATAATATGAACTGAACAAAAAGCAAATTAAAAATTATAAATTAAACAATTCATAATCAAATATGCTTAAATAATGAATTCTTTGTAAAAAGTTAAACACAACGTGCAATTTTACCGAGTCTGATAACATCTACCTGAGTGTACATGACTCATCAGGATTAGTAAAAATTACATTTCACTCTCGTATGAAGTGCTGACATTGCACCAGAATATGACAAATGGATGCATGTTGCATTTTTCACACATAAGTGGGTCATCTGCCTTCAGTAAATAAGAATGTGTAAGATGACTATGACTTGTGCAGAGCCTAGCAAGAAAAACCTCCTCTCTTCTGTTTCTACATTGACTACAATGCGATTAAATCTGCTATATAATTATTTCTCTTTGTACTGTAGTTATTCCATTAAAGTGTATTATGAATGCCAATGCTTAATTTCAGGCTTAATCACAGTGCAATTTGTTTGTCAGTGCTTCATGCCATGAAGACTGCCATTGGGTAATTAGCTTTTATCTTATAAGCTGTCTGAAGTCTGCTTATGGGACTGTCAAACAGAACATGGAAAAAAAGTATGAACTGATCTAGCAACTGCATCTGCATTTCCTTTAATTCCAGTGTAGCTGGGAATCCAGCACAACTGAACATCAAAATTAAGGGTCTTTATTTTGTACAACAATTGTAAAATATCACAAAACATTAGATGTGGATTATACACAGGAGACAGGAAGGCATGTAGAGCTCAATGAGTATGAAAGCAGTGGTTGAAGATAATTATGAATAACAAGAGAAATAGTGCACACTTACATGGAGTCCTTCACATGACCAAAACATGAGCTTGAGTGACATGGGAAGCAACTAACAAGAGCACAAAAAAATGAGTGAGAAACTGGAAATAAGAGAGAGAGAGCATATTGTATGGAGATTCTATGATAAGAGGTGTGAAGCTTTCATCACATCAAGCACACCTCTTATCATAGAATCTATGATAATGTTTCTTCAGGTGTAAAGATCAAGGATGTCAGTGAAGCTGTTGGTGTGCAGAGAGGGAATTATTTGACACCTCCAGGGAGTCCAAGGACTCATCGAGGGAGGGGGTACCTGCTCTACAACTCCTTCTCCACCATTCAATCACCAACTGACCGCAACTACACCTACGCCATTTACCTCTGGCTACCACCAGCACTGGTATTTCCACAGACAATCACAAACATCCATGCCCACAGCGGGATTCGAACCCGCGGCCTTATATGAAAGAATTCCTGAAAGAAGTGAAAAAGAATGAAAGAGTAAAGATTGTGAATCTTGTGCAATGGTAATGTAAAAATAATCATAATTTAACATTATGAATATTTTTACAAATTGTTTATGTTAGTATATTATTAGTTTTGATTTCGTAACATGTATATCTTCACTTGCGATAACATGTACATGTATATCTGCACTTGCGATGTGCCCATTATTGATATTATAATTGTCAAATATAAAATGTAAAGCATTTGAAAATTGATGTACTTACTAGATTCTAATAATTATGTTACTTTCATTCCTGTTATTGTAATTTAAAATTATCATGTGTTGTGTTTTGATAAGACATTCTTGTTTACGCTAATGGAGACAACGTGTCAGCCATTATACCTAACTTCTTGCTTGCAACTTTCATGGAGCGTGCATGCTTGCCGAGGAGTTTGATGTGTGATTGACAGCTGACAGAGAGAGCATTCGGTATCAAGGTAATGGGAAAAAACAAGAGAGAGCTAATGGTAGTTTAAGAACGCAGACCAGAGAAATTTTGTTCTTAGAAAGGTTTAAGTTTTTACATGACATTCAGAAGAATATTAATAGACGATTCCGAAAAGGAATTGTAGAACTGTGAATCTTTAAACTCGAGGAGTTGTGACTGTCAACAAGTATTTAGTAAATAAAAGAAGATATTGCAGTCGACGTTTTAAAGGAATGTTCGAGGAAATACTGATTGGAAAGTTTTATCTGTCTTAAGGATGCCGGATCTATTTGTTATTTCTACTGGAAGAGGTGATGGAATTAGCGCAACTTACATATGTTATTTATTAAGTAGTAGAAGAAACTTCTTTCTCTGGTACTGTAAATTGTGCGTCAAATAGAACTACAAGAGGTAAGAGTATTTATACTTCAGAGACAGGAGGAATAATATTGTGTGCTGTATAAGGGAACAAAAAAAGGTTCCTATGGAAAAGAAGAAGAAAATGTTTATATTTTTGGTAAAGGCCCTAACAAAGAAACTGACTATGAACAATTTTGTCATGTCTACCAGACTAAACACCTTGTGAAAACAAGGTGTTTAGTCTGGTAGACATGATTAAGTATATGTAGACATGATTAAACAATCCAGTACTAGATTGAGTCAGAGAATAGGTGATTTTAATATTTTTGGATAAGAAAATCTCTAAAGTGTAGATTTATTTTAGAAGACCTTGGATCCAGTATTTTGTAGTTATGTAATTTTTAAAAAGATAAAGAGGTACTGGAAAGGGTCCAGAGATGATTGACTAAAGGTAGTTTCCGATCTTTGAAGTGTGGAGTATGAAGAAGGTTGAAGAGATACAATTTACAGAGCCTAGTGGAGAGGAGGAGAGGTGATATAATAGAGATGTAGAAGTTTGTAAGGGATTTTTATCAAATTAACATCGAAGAATTTTTTTGTAGAATATTTCATAGTACTGGAAGCTGTATAAAGAGGGTGTGGGCAAAGGAGTGAGCAAAAATTTTTTGTATGGAGAGTACTAAATGATTAGAATGCATTGCCTAAGAGTATGTTGACTGCAGAGAATGTGAACGTATTTAAAGCATGGTATCATTAGTTATGTGTATGACAGAGGGACCTCCCACGATGAGTCTTTGATTCCATGGAGGGCTGAGGATAATAATAATAATAATAATTATTCTTATTATAATTATTAATGTTCATTTACATCTTGAATTTTATTTTATAGGGCAATCCTGGTCCAAAAGGACCTCAAGGGAGAGATGGTAGTCATGGAACTCCAGGACTCTCGGGTCCACCTGGACCTCGTGGAACTCCGGGTGATGCAGGAAAGGCTGGACCTGTAGGACCACCTGGTCCTCCAGGCCCTCCAGGTAATCCTGGAGAACCGTTTGGATATGATGCAAGTGCTTTGGCAGCTTTACTTGGCCAGGGACAGATTAAGGTGAGTTAGTTTTCCAAAAATGTATAATTTCCTTATAGAATAGATATAGTTAGAAAAAGCAACATCGTTACTTTAATTTAATCTGCATACAACATATATAGAATATAATAAAGATTTATAAATGTAAAAAAAATGAAACAATAGCAGATATCTTGATGTAAAATCCACAAAACACTTTTTTTTGTTCTATAAAACATGACCATAGCCTGTCATATATGAACACATTATTGTTATTACAATTATAAAGGGACCAGATCCTCTATTAGGAGACGAACCAGAAAAATTATTTTCTCCTGATACACCAATTGAAGAAAAGAAGAAACTTGTTTTTGAATTTTATGACAACCTAATACAGGAGTATGAAAAGTTCCGTAAGCCCACAGGAGATAAAGATGCTCCTGCCACAACATGTCGTGATTTGGCTGTAGCTCATCCAGAATATCCAAGTGGTAAGTTGGAAAAATGATGTAAATTTTCTAATAATTGTCTCTTTTTAATCTTTGTATATTGTATGTACTTAACATCCAGTAAATGTTAATGTTTGTGAGTTGTAATATTTTAAATATTTTATACATATTTTGGCTACATAGCTTGAGCATTCAAAACTGAGTGGCTTTATCCTGAGTGGCTTATCCAAAATGATAACAATGATGATATCTTTTTTTTAATTGGTAGAGGAACAGATGTGGAAAATCATTTAAAAACAAAAATAAATATAAACAGACTAAAGATATTATAATAAAATTAAACTATTATAATATTACAACATTATAGCATTACAACACACTGAAGCTATGTGTGATCCAAAACAAAATGACATACACTTACTAATAACAATTTCCAAAATTTTGGGCATAAATATTCTTCCGTCATTGGGGGTTTTAGAGTTCAATGATATAGAAGAATCTCAGCACTTTCTTTGATGTGTTTGAGGAACTGCACCATTCAAGAGTCCAGTGGGTTGTGTTGTTAATCCCATGTTATACATTCTGCAATATCAGATTTGTAATGCTTAATCAATTGAATATATGGTTTGTGTTCTGAGATATATTTTACAACTGATTAGTGTATTTTGTCCAAAATGGGATAAGTTGCAAAAACTTGAAATTTGATAGACACAGCAAATGGGGACTGTTTTTCTTTAGGAGATGACAAAAGTAGGCTGATTCTAAATTAAAGATACCAAGAAATTATATACTTGGTTTAATCTATTATCCAAGTGTAAGCAAACAAAGTTTGTACCAAAAATATCTTTCAGGACTGGGGCAACTTGTCATAGTATTATACATGTCTGTAAGGAGATGTGCTTTGCATTATGGGATACTAAGGCAATTGATGAAATTATACGTGTATAATTTTGCATACATTATTATTATTATTATTATTAAACAAGACCTCATGGAGTCAAAGACTCATCTAGGAGGTCCTTTTATCTCACACACATCTCATCATACCGGGTCTTAAACACATTCAAACTCCTTGCAGACACCACACTCTCAGGCAAGGCATTCCAATCATTCACAACTCTGCACGAAAAAAACCTGCCTCTCACTCCCCTACTCACACCCTCTTTATACAGTTTCCAGGTATGACCTCTGGTTCTCCCGTGATCTCCCACTATTCTCTGTAGAACTTCTCCACCATTGATCCTATAACAACCCCTTACCAACTTGTAGGTCTCTATCATATCTCCCCTCTTTCTTCTCTCCACTAGACTCTGCAAATTACATCTTTTCAATCTTTCCTCATACTCGACATTCCAGAGGTCAGAAACTACCTTACTCAGTCGCCTTTGGACCCTTTCCAACATCTCTTCATCCTTCTGAAAACCAGGTGACCAAATCTGGGCACAATAGTCCATGTGTGGCCTAATCAAAGCCTTATACAATGGAACAAGAATCTCCCTACTTCTACACGTCAGTGTCCTCCTCATCATTCCCAGAAGTCTTTGTGTTGTCTTCACAATTTTGGCGATGTGTCCCCTAAATTTTAGATCCTTATCCACTATCACTCCCAGATCTCTTATTTCCTCTACTTCCAACAATATATTCTCACCAAGCATAAATTCTGCATCCCATCTTTGTTTTCCAAATTTTAAAACCTTACATTTTGCAACATTGAACTCACATCCCCATTTGCTTGCCCAATCACTCAATTTATTCAAGTCTTCTTGCAAGGCCACAACATCTTCACTACTCTTTATGGTTCGTCCCAACTTTGCATCATCTGCAAACAACTGAATATCTCCATCCAAATCTTCGCCAATATCATTAATATACAAGTTAAATAGTAATGGCCCTAAAACAGATCCCTGAGGCACTCCACTAGTGACTTTCCTTTTCCTGGATATTGCACCCCCATACACAACTTGTTGATACCTATCAGATAGCCAGTCTCCAATCCAATGCACTAATCTAATATCCAACCCCATCTGCTCTAGTTTGACTGTCAACTTATCATGAGGTACTCTATCAAAAGCTTTTGCAAAATCCAAGTATATTACTGTGTATCCTTCTCCTCTGTCCAAGGAAGCAGTCACTTTATTGTAATAAGTAAGTAGATTACTAAAACACGACCGCCCTTTAGCAAATCCATGCTGTCCATCAAAGATTATACCATTGTTGACAACCCAACTCTGGATCCTAGTTCTCACAAGCTTCTCCAACAACTTAACCACAACACCTGACACACAGATAGGCCTATAGTTTGATGCTTGAGTTCGATCACCTCCTTTATGAAGTGGCACAATCTTGCCCTCCTTCCACTCTTTAGGGACTTGACCAAGTGCAAGACTCGTATTAAAAAAATATGTCATGGCAGGTGTCAACTCTCTGGCACATTCCTTCAGAATACGCGGTGATATATTATCAAGTCCCACAGCCTTATTTACATCTAGTTTACTCAACTCCCCAAACACCTCTTGCTCACTTACAGTCAGTCTCTCCTCCCCATCATCAACTACTCTTAATCTCTCCATGAAGTCACATTCACAAGATTGAAAGATCTTTATGAACTGCTCATTAAGGATCTCCACCACACATTCTGCAACAGCTGTCTTTATACCATTTCCTCCAATCAATGTCATCCTTCCATAATCATTCTTTCTTTTGCTGGCTACATATTGAAAGAACTCCCTAGGATTCTTTTTAGCTTCATTAGCTAACTGCTGTTCATACCTCTCTTTAGCTACTCTCACCAACCAAGTCACTCTCCTTGCCTGGTCTTTGTAGAACTCATGAAATTGGTTACTTCCACTTCTCTTATGCTGCCTCCACAATGCCCTTTTTCTCTGTATTGCATGCTTAATCTCTTTATTCATCCATCTCACACCTAACTTATTTAACCTTCTCACCCGTGGTATACATTTAGACATTGCATCCACTAAATATTTTTTGAAAATTCCCCAAGCTGCATTGATCTCTTTTCCAGCTAACTCCTCATTCCATGCTACACCTGCAAGCTGTCTCCTGAGCTCTTCATAATCACCCCCCTTGTAGTTCCACATATACCCTTTTTTTCACAGGGGTCCTTGCACTGCTGGCAACCACCCAAGTAATCACCTCATGGTCACTTTCACCAATTGGTGGATGATTTGATACCTCATTGATAATTACATCCTCCGATGAGATGACCAAATCCAAGACCCTTAATCCTCTTGTGCCCTCTGTTACATACTGTCTGAGGTAGTTATCCCTCAAAAACTCAAGAAACTCATTTTCTTTACTTCCAGTTGCTATCTCTTCATTCCAGTCTATATTGCCATAATTAAAATCACCCATAATGATCACCCTTTTCTTATTTGCTTGGCTTATTTGACTATACATTTCACTATCACCACCATCCACATTACCAGGTCTATAACAACATCCCACCAAGTATTTGATTCTATTCACCTCTATCTCACACCATACTGCCTCAAAACCACTGGCCCGATTTCCCTCTTTCATCTCTACCTTGTATGGACATAACTCTTTCTCTATCATCAATAGCACTCCCCCTCCCTTTTTACCCCTTCTATCCTCACGAAACACATCATACCTTTCCATCTCTATTCCTGTCAGGATGTCATCCTCATCTAACCATGTTTATACATACGTGTATAATGTATAGCATTATACATGCATTTTACATACATTATACATACATGAATAATGCATTGCATTATATATGTCCGCAAGGAGATGTGCTTTGCATTATGGGATACTAAGGCAAATGATGTGAAGTCATACCATCTTTGCCACAAGTTGTCCCAGTCCCAAAAGAAACTTGAGGTGCAAACTTTGTTTGCTTACACTTGAATAATGGATTAAACCAATTATATAATTTCTTGGTATCTTTAATTTATAATATAACCAAGTGAAAAACTTTCAACAACTATCTATCTCTAATCCAGAGTATTTTAATAATAAGATGTGTCACCTTTTGGCAACTCATATAGGGAAATATGACTTTTGCATTACTTCAACCTTGGTATCTCACTTCCGGGTCTGGCTCCCACCGATGAGACCTCAATAAAGATTGAAACTGTCTGGGTAGTGGCCCTTCCCATAACGCATAGCATTATACATGTCCGCAAGGAGATGTGCTTTGCGTTATAGGATAACCAAGGCAAGTGATGTGAAGTCATACCATCTTTGCCACGAGTTGCCCCAGTCCTGTAGAATCATCAAGTAGTATCTGCTATCCTATAATAAAACTCTATTAATGCAATCTTATTTTGATGGAAACAGAGCACAACCTGGTAGACAAGAAAGAGTGACTAACGGTATGCAAGTAAATGTGTGTGGGATTAATCAAGATAAGAAATGAGATACATTGCATGAAATGAGACAGTTCTTAGATTTAACATGTTCCCATAGGGCAGTATTCCACATGTTACACTGCTTGTGGGAAGTCACTTTACCATATGTACATCCATTTCACATCAACATGTATATTTATTTTCACAAACTTTACATGGCATGTTAGTTCAACTTTTTCAGTAGAATTTTGTGAAATTAGCATTTTATGAACTATCTTAATGATAACAAAAATCTCTAATGCAGTTTGAATTGATTTCAAGTTATATATATATATATATATATATATATATATATGAAGGAGGTACAAGACAGTTGGTGGTGATTGGACCCATGAAGAGTATAAAGTGCAGGCTAGAAAGGTGACGAGCATGGTAAAGAAAGAAAAGGTGCAGTATGAGAGGAGATGGTCTGGTCAGGCCAAGGTTAACTCAAGAGAAATTTTCTGTTGACAGAAAGAGGAAGAATAATTATGACCGATTAACATTGGTGGTTAGTCATGTCAGCAGACTAACAGCTGCAAAAGATATAGTGGAATTATGAACGATCACTTTATTAACATATATCATACTGGTGTAAAGGATGCGGTGCAATATATAGAAGAGAGTCAAGTATTAAGAGAATTCAAAGTAAAAGAATCAGAGGTGCATCAAGTGCTGGTTGGGTTAGATGTTAATAAGGCTGTGGGAATGAATGACATATCACCACTTATTCTTAAGGAATGTGCACCACAGTTGGCTATGTCTCTGACCTCTGACCTATTTAATGAAAGTCTTGCAGTAGATAGGGTTCTGAAGGAGTGGAAAGAAATAAAAATAGTGCCACTCCACAAGCATCGTTCTAAGACAGAAGTCTCCAACTATAGGCCAGTCTGTATAACTGCGGTTGTGGTCAAGGTGTTGGAGAGATTGGTAAGGAATAAAATACAGGATTGGGTTGATGGACATAGCATTCTTTATGATGGTCAGCATGGATTTGTAAAGCATAGGTCCTATTTTAGTAATTTACTCGTATTTTATGAGAAGGTGACAAGTGTGTTAGATAAGAGAAAATCATATACAACGATATTCTTAGACTTTGCAAAAGTTTTTGATAGATTATCACATGATAAGTTGGTGTACAAGCTGTAGAAGATGGGAATAGATAGTATATTGGTTAGATGGATCAGAGATTGACTCTCTAAACGATATCAGCAGGTTGTGTATGATGGAGCAGTGGCTCACAAAAAGGAGGGTAAACAGTGGTGTGCCCCCAGTGTTCTGTTCTTGGGCCCCCTGCTGTTTAGCTTGTTTGTAAACGATATATCATGTGGACTGACTGACTGGGGATCTTCAGTTGTTTGCTGATGATTCAAAGTTGGGAAGAATTATAAGTAACACTGCTGATGTTAATTCCCTTCAGGAAGATTTGAATAGACTTTTTACTTGGGCAAAAGAGTGGAGTTGCAGTTTTAATATCAATAAGTGCAAGGTATTGCATTTTGGAGTGCAGAAATATAAGGCTGTGTACAATCAATGGTGCTGAACTGCAGGAATGGTTGACAGTAACCTGTAGTTTAGAGGAGATGTTGCTAGTGTTGCAAAGGCTGCACATCATAGTGCTGCTATGAAGTACTCTAACATGTAAGGATAAGGAAGTGGTTGTACCACTGTATAAGGCACTGGTCAGACCACACTTAGACTATTGTGCTCAAATCTGGTCACCTGGTTTACAATGTGATGTGGAGACATTGGGGAGGGTGCAGTGATGAGTGACTAAGACAATATCAGGACTTTGTAATGCTGTCTATGGAGAGAGAGAGAGGTGATATGATAGAGACATTTAAGATAGTGAGAGGATTTTATCAGATTAATTCAGAGGGGATTATAAAACGAGTAGAAGGCGAGAGGGGAAGAACCAGAGGCCATTCCTGGAAGTTGTGTAAAGATGTGGTGAAAAGGGGTGTGAGTAGATTTTTTACATGGAGAATTGTCAGTGAATGGAATGCATTACCAGAATGTGTTGTTAATGCAAGGAGTGTTAAGGATTTGTAGATTATATATGATAAATATGTTGTCAGTTGAATGAACCTCCCACAATGAGTCTGCTGACTCCATGGAGGGTGTAATAATAATAATAATATATGGCATCGTCATCATCATCAAATTCCTGACATGTACCTTCAAGGCGTGTACAGGATATGATAGTATTACATGAAACACTTACATCATTACAAACTTCCTATCTACAATATTCCTCCAAATCAATCTGTTACCTGTCAAGACCCTAACATTATCAGATCTTATATTTCTGTCTTCTAAGATATTTTTTACTATATCAGTCCACCTATACCTTGGTCTTCCTCTGGATCTTTTTTCCTGCCAACCTGACAGAGAACATTTGTTTTGCTAATGGAAGAAACCAAGAATATAATTTCTTGGCATCTTTAATTTATATTACACAGGTATAATACAAGCTGCTACAACTGCTGTACCCAAAATGTCAAGTTGGTTTTTGCTCTTCCCTAAACTGCACTGCAATTCAGAAGGTATAGCAGCCAAGAAAGCTCAAAACAAAGCTTGAAGTATCTTTCACATTACTCCATGACATAAAAGCTAATTGTCTTCAAACATGCTTATAATTAAGCATGGCACATATACTGTGTACTAAAAGGGCTTATTGTTCCAATTTCCATCTTCTATCACCAGATCTTCCAGTGCTAAAGATGGCTTGGACAAAATCTGAAAAATGAAGGGTAGATATACTGCATACCTATCACTGATCCTAAAATAGAACAGATGTACAGCTGCTCACCCAAAAGCACTTGGGGAAGAGTTTAGCATTTAGCTAAACATCAGCAATATCTGCTTATTTCCTGAATTCCTTGCCTTAAAAAAGCAGAGTGGGAAAAATGTCTAATACTGTTCACTTTGAATGATTTGGAAGTTTTCAATGCTTTGATATTATTTGCATTGCTTAAATAGGCCATTCAAGAAAGAAGTGAAAGTTGCATTGTTTCAGTATTGAACAGCTGCTGTAGGACCTGATGACATCTATTATAAATTTAAGATGGTCAAGCATTGGCACCATCATCCATGTATCAACTGCACTATTTGTTCAACCAAATTTTCATTTAAACAAATTTCCAGATTCCTGTCAAAGAGCAGTTATTATTACCTTAAATCAAGATAAGAATGGAAATATTTCAACAAATTATTTCCAACAGCGCCCTTACCTGTCTATGCAACATCTTGGAAAAAATTGTTAACTCTCATCTTTTATGGTTTAACCTGAGAGCAATAACCTATTTTCTAAGGCACATTCTAGCTTCCAGAATCATTGCCCAACATTAGATCATTTACTAAGACTGTAAACATCCACTAGAAATTCTTTCTAGCTAGACATCTGGTATCTGTTTTTTTTAACATGGAGAAAACATATGACAATGCATTTGTTATTTGGTCTAGTATAAAGACCTATATAACTTTCTTAGAGGGAATCCTTTCTCTTTTTATCAAAAAAATTCTCTATGAAAAATCTTCCAACTTCATATAAGAACATGCCTTCCCAATTCTTTCCCTTAGAAGAGTAAGTTCCAAAAGGGTCTGTTTATAATGGAATAACTTTGTCCAACTTTAATACCCTCTATGTGGATGACAAAGTTATTCCATTATTTCTTCATTCTTGCGATGAGGGTCAAATAAAGTCATTAACTATCTTTCCTCCTGAGCACTTGGCGGTGGATAGTTCTCAGAACAAAAGGTAGTTGTGCACTTCTGTCACAAACATAACCTTCACTCAGATCCAAACTAAGACTAGGACAAACAGTAATCCCTATTGCAACAATGTTCTTAGGACTCACATTGGATTAAAAGCTAATATTCCTACCTGATGTTTGTCAGTTGTGATATAAACACTAGAGAACAGTGAATATCCTTCATATCCTGTCTTTCATCTCCTGGGGGGGGGGGTACAGATTAACTTTATTCCTTCTCTATTGAGCACTTATTCAATCAAGACTTGATTATTGGGCTCAAATATCTACTCAAGAGAGCGCATTTCAATAACTGGCATCTAATATACTACAACAGCAAACAAAGTGTTCTGAACACCACCAATAGTTTTGACATTGGATAAATGAACTATATTTTATCATTTTGATGCTAGCAACAGTCTTTGCAATATGCATTTAAAATAAGTTCCTTTGGATTGTCTATGAAAGAATTATTACAAACTTAGACATCATAGCAGAATATATGAATGCAAAATATGCTACCATTATGGCATGCCTGCATACCATTAGGTAGCTTTCTTCAGTAGTTTAGGGAAATTCCTCTCCCCTCCTTTAGGAACTTCCTTAGGAACTATTTTTAATACAAAGAGCAGAGCACTCTGCAAACTGTACATCCTCAAAATTTCTTTACACTTAACATTCTAGAAAACTAGAAACCACCTTAGTCAATGTCTCTAGACCCTTTCCAGTATCTCTTCATCTCTCTGAAAACCAGGTGATCAAATTTGTGCAGAGGAATTCATATGTGGTCCAATCAAAGCCTTATACAATGAAACTTACCCCTTGCTTCAGCATTCAGTCTCAGAATCATTGCCATAACCTGTGCTGTCCTCACTTCAAGCACAGCATCCCCCTAAATTTTAGGAAATCATCCACTATCACCCTCAGATCCCTTATCTCCTCCACATCCTCACCAGTTGTATAGACTGCATTTCATTTCTGCTTCTCAAAATTTAAAACTTTACACTTTGCAAAACTGAACTGGCAACCCTTCTTGTCTACTTACCAAGTCTATTCAAGTTCTCTTGTAAAGCTGCAACACTTTCTCTACTCTTCATAGTTTTCTTTCCACTTTGCATCATCAGCACACAACTGCATCACCATTCAATCCTTTTCCAATATTATTAAAATACATGTTAAATGGCAACAGTCCCAAAACAGATCCTTATTGCACACCACTAGTGATGTTTCTCTTCCAGGGTATTGTTCCCCCATACACAACTCAGTGCCCTTAACTCTTGACACACAGCCTATACTTCAAAACCTGTTTTACCACCAGCCTTATGAACTGTAAAAATGTTGATTCTCTTTCCACTCCTCTGGAACTTAGCCTAGTGTATGACTCATCTTAAAAAGGTATGTTGAAGCTGTTGTTAACTCCCTGGAAACATACAGTGATATATCATAAAGCCCCTACCGCCTTATTAACATTAGTTTTTACTCAATTCCTCATATACTTCACGTTCACTCACCATCAGTCCTTCTTCTTCTCTGTCATTACACTCAATCTCTGCCTGAAGTCACATTTGCATGCCTTGCTGGCTCTTAGTATTCCTCCTCCTGCAACTGATTATTACCACTCATTTTATGCTGCTTCCATAATGCCTTCTTCCAAGTTGCATGCTTGACTTCTTCAGTCATCTGTTCCCCCCCCCCCCCCTACTTTATTTAATCTGCCAACCTTGTGGTACATCCAGACATTCCTCTGCCATATAATCCCTGAGTAGGTCCAAACAGTCGATCTCCTTTCCATTCATTTCTTCATGCCATAATATAGCTTCAAGCTGTCTCCTCATTTGTCTTCTGACAAATGTGTTGTCATAATCATGAGATTTATAGATAGAAATAGGTAATATTAAAGATCCATCCTTATTTCATGGCTGAAGAAAAAAATAGAAACTTTGAGAATTTCTGCAAATTGAGCAGAGAGTTTATGGTAATACACTCCTCAGTATCAAAGTCACCTGAGCTTACACTACTTAAAAGAAATGAGCATTGCCCAAGCATCTGTATATCATCTCTAGTTAATTTTTGGAATTTCTATTTCAAAATTTTAAAATTTCTTCAGCTAGGAAATAAGGATGGATCTATAATATCTCCTACTTCTATGTATTTTAACATTGCTGAAATGAAGATTTAGCTCTTTTTTATTATTACGAGATATATATTTCCAGTTATATCTTTTCCTCACAGAAGTGCTCATGCTCATATGGCTGACCACAACAATGATCACTTCATGCTCACTCTCACCAAATAGAGGAAGATATGACATTCCATTTATAATAACATCCTGTGATGAGATCAAATCCAAAACCCTTGATCCTCATTTACTTTGCCACAAGATGCCATTTCTTCATTCCATCCTGTATTACCATAACTGAAATTGCACCTAATAATCACTATTTTATTATTTGTTAGACTAATTTGCCATTTCATTATTTGTTATTTCATTATTAGAGTAGTTTGCCATGCCCGTACTCACCGATGTGAGCCCCATTCTCAGGGATTCACATTGGTGAGTACGGGCATGGCAAACTCGAGATACCAAGCTAGACCTGATCTTACTTCATGCAATATACACTTGGTATATCATATCTGGAGACTGGTCTTTTACTCTTCTTTCCCTCTACTCTCTCTTACTTCTTACTCCTTCCTTCCAGTGCATTAGAGCAACTCGAGGTGAGGGGGGTGACTCTTTTCCTCTCAAACTGTAGTTTCCGCTATCTACTAAAAAAAAGTGGCTGAATTCAGATCAAGGAGTGGTGATTGACACTTGATGAAAACTTAACCATTGAAACCGAATGAACTCTAACCAACCTAAAGATACATGCCAGCTCGACCATCGCCCGGTCAAACAAGGGTCACGCCCACTATTAGGGAACCAAGATAGTGAAGGCATAAAATATGCTATTGGAACAAAACATCACCTAATAGACAGGAAAAACATAACAAACATAGAAACATGGAATGTAAGAATTCTTCACCAGGAAGGAGCATTGGAAATATTACTGCATGAATTAGACTAGTACCGATGGGAAGTGATTGGACTCTGCGAAACCAGATAGACTGGAAAAGCAGAATTCCACCATGGACAGTACAAAATCTTAACTTCAGGTGGGGAGGACAACAAACAAGAAGGAGTAGCACTTATATTAAAACCAAAGGCTCAAAACTCTCTATTGTCTAACAATCCTATCTCACCTAGGATAATTAAAGCAAGATTTAAAACATCAATCAGATCACTAACTATCATTCAAGTATACTCACCAACTTCGACATCATCAGAAGAAGACATTGAGGAGTTCTATATAGATTTGAAAAAAGCAGTACAGCAGACATCAAGTCAAGATCTCCTCATTGTAATGGGGGACTTAAATGCAAAAGTAGGCAAAGACTGGAATACCTGGCCAAGAGTAATCGGAAAGTTTGGATATGGAGAAAGCAATGAACGTGGCGAAAGACTGGTAAACTTCTGCTCAAATAATAGACTAACAATAACCAACACTCTCTTTAAACATCCAAAACCCCAAAGAAAATGGACATGGATATCACCAGACAGACAAACCAAGAATATAATAGACTATATTATTGTAAACCAAAGATGGAAATCAAGTATCCTAAACTGCAGATCCTTCTCTGCAGATTGTGGATCAGACCATAAGCTAGTATTAGCAAACATAAGAATAAAGTTAAAATCTGGAAGCACTTTTAGAGTCAAAAGGAGACTGAATGTAAAAAAACTACAAGACAACAATATTCTAAGAAAATATCAATTAGAACTAGATAAAAAACCTGAAGGAACTACCAAAACAGAATATAAACATTGAAGAACATTGGTGCAAATTAAAGAAAATAATATTAAATTCGGCAGAAAAAATAATAGGTTACATAGAAAGAGGAAGTAAAAAAGGATTGGATCTCAAATGAAGTAAAAAGGTTAAGTGATCAAAGGAAAAGCATAAAACTAAAAGAACTATAACAGAAATGAATATAATAGATTAACCAGAGAAATTAGAAAACTAGTTGAAAGAGATAAGAATAACTGGTTAGAAGAAAAATGCAAAATGGCAGAAAAGCTATCAAAAGAAAATAACCTTCATGGATTATATAAACAAATAGACCAAATTAGTAAGACAGGGACAACAAAAATTATAATGATCAAAAACAAAGAGGGACAACTAATTGAAAGTAAAACAAAAAGAATGGCCAGATGGGAAGAATACTTCGAAGATTTATATAATAAAAACAGCTCCCAGGATATTATGATTCCAGCCACTTAAATGGAAGAGGAAACAAATATCTTTACCAAAGAAATAATAGCATACAGCATAGAAAAACTCAAAACTAGGAAAGCACTTGGCATTGATCAAATACATGCAGGAAATACAATTAAAAGCAGGAAAGGAACAACTTTTGGAACCATTAAAAACATTATTTGAAAGGATCTACAAAAACGAAGCAGTGCTTACTGATTGGACCAACTCAGTCATAACTCCTATATACAAAAAAGGAGATAAAACAGAATGCAATAATTACAGCAGAATTAGCCACCTCAGTATTCCAAGTAAGGTTTTTACGAAAGTACTCCAAAACCAAATTAAGCCATATATAGAACTGGCACTAGGAGAAGAACAAGCTGGTTTCAGACCAGGGCAAAGCTCAATTGATCAATATTCACCTTAAGACAGCTAATAGAAAAGACACTAGAGTACAACCAAAGTTGCTAGATAAATTTCATAGACTTTCGTCAGGCATTTGATTCAATCCGTAAAAGAGAACTATGGAAAACTATGGAAGAATTTGGAATTCCCAACAAAACCATAAGAATAATAAAGAATCTGTATGAGAAATCTGAAAGTGCAGTATGAATGGAGGACAGCTTAACCAACTGGTTCCACACAGAGAGCGGAGTAAGACAGGGATGCAATCTGTCACCAGACCTGTTCAATCTTACAATGGAAGAAGCAACCAACAAGGCCTTAAACAATGAAGACTCTGGAGTCAAAATATATGTGAAAAATGTGACAAATTTAAAATTTGCAGATGACATTGCATTACTTGCAAGCACAGAAGAAAATCTACAGCGAATTTCTGATAAAATAAAGGAGGAGTGTATAAAATCTGGATTAAACATAAATGTAGACAAAACAAAAATTATACAAATAGGAAAAAGAAGCACCAATCTGAAAATTGAAAGTAAGAATCTAGAGCAGGTAGAAAACTTCACCTACATTGGAGGAGTTATTGAGTACAATGGTGAAATTATAAAAGATATAAACAGACGAATCAGTCAAGCATCCCAAACTTTTGGACGACTTAATAAAATATGGAAGTCAAGAGACATCAAACAAGTAACACAAGTAAGAATCTATGAAACAATGGTCCTCCCAATACTCCTCTATGGAAGTGAATGCTGGAATCTCAAAAAGGCTGAAGAGAAAAAATTATTAGGTACTGAAATGGGTTGGTTAAAAAGATTACTTGGAGTATCTCTGCTGGATCGACTAAGAAACGAAGACAAAAAGAAACGACTAAAACAAGAAATAACAATAATAGACAAAATCCAAGAAAGAAGACTACGATGGTTTGGCCATGTGACCAGAATGGGAACAGAAAGACTACCATCTAAATCCCTGAATACAACGGTGGAAGGTAAAAGATCCAAAGGACGGCCCAGAATTAGATGGATAGACAAAATAAAAGAGGACCTGAAAACCAAATCACAACAAGCGACACCAAACTGGACAGAATTGTTTGGACTCTCCCGGGACAGACAGAAGTGGAAAGAGTTCATTCAGCCTTATCATCATCCACATAAATGATGGAAGAGAGAAGAAGAAGACTAATTTGCCTATACATTTCCTCTCCCCCAACTGCCCTCCAGTTCTATAACAATCCCCGACATAAATATTTCAACCTGTTTATATCTACCTCACACCATGCTGCCTCAGAAAACCATCACCGCTATTCCTCCTTTGCATCTCCACTCTTCCTTGTTTTCTTCCCATTCCCTCTTCACAAAATACATCATACCCCCCCCCCCCCATACCACCTCAATACCTATCAAGATGTTATTTATCCAACTATATCGCTCTTACTGCAGCAGTTTTTGGGCAATTGCATACTCTCAATGCAAGAATTTTGTTTCCATTTATCGTAATACTTCTGGCATTTGTAAATAAACATAATAATTCATTTCTGGGTCTATAACAAGTCCTATCAACTCTACCTCTCAGATGTGATTTCTTCCCTTGACCATTAATCTCTGCCAGCACTTATCGAATAATTTTATCCAAATTCAAATACTCTCATTGCATCCAATGATATTCTTTTCTTGTCTGCTCACACATTCACTTCTGCTTCCAGCATCCACCTATTTTTGTGTAGCATCACCTTGTCCATCCCTCTGATTTCCCTGTCTGTCTTGCAGTCCTGTTTTCTCATTCTCTTCACTCGCACTACTAACTGCTCCATTCACAAATGCAACTCCAGTCTTTCTTACCCTACTCTCCTGATTTTTCATGTCATCTCTTAATTTCTCATATTTTCTATGCACTACAGTCATTAAACTTCCTTGCAGCAAGCCTCTGCAGTTGACTCACACTAGAACCATTTAAGTGCAATCCATGAATCTTCAAACTCATCTTACATGTCCACAAACTGCACCCATTTCTCCTCACACATCTCTGCTAATATTCTATGAATGATCTTTTCTCACATTTCAACTCATCACTGTCATACCTGGAGAATATCAGTTACTCTGTTTATGCTACTTCCAGGAAAACAAACCTTGTACACGATCTCATTCACTACACTTCTGATAACCAAATCTCCTTACAGCACCACCACTTTCAAATCATTAATTACCTCTTTGACATGGTCAGCTTTCATTTCATTCATTCATTCTCACTCCTCCATGCATATATATATATATATGATTCTCCTCATTCCACTCTGCAAAATGCAGAGGGAAATGAGTGAAGAAAATCATCTTCACTTCTGAAAAACAAATGCTGCACATCCTTTCACTCCAACATCTCTAATAATGGGATCACCTTACAATAGCAGTCTTGATATGTTCGTTATCTCTTTTACTCAATTCTTTTCTGCCCTTCTATTTATTATTCATCAGTTATCTAATTTCATTCTGCAAATATGTCATGTACCTATTAACCTTCTGTTCTGGTATTCTGTGCTTCAGATATGGTTTATTGATATCTTTTTAACAAAGATCAACAAGTTATTCACTAATTTATTATTTCTCTCTATTTCTCTCAATTTTATTACCAACTTAGCATGTGATAATCTATCATATGTCTAAAAAAAATCACCATATTTGCATCTCCCTTGTTCATCACTTCTGTCGTCACCCTATTACAGAGTTGACAGAATATTAGTCAGGTAGTTAACATTCAACTAAATCTGTGACTTACAAAAGATTTTAGTTTTTGTAAGATTTTTAAAGTTTTAAATAATACTAAATTCGGTTTCATCATTTTGAAAATCAATATTAAAATTTCATATCGTCCTTAGATATCTACTCAATTTCTATATCTAGAATAGGATTATAATAGATGTACTCGAAATTCCTATTTGATATAATGAAGTTTATTCTGAATATATTTCTAAAACATTTTAGAAATTGATTATGTTCTTATCTTACAAAGGGAACTACTGGATAGATCCTAACCAAGGTGATCCCAAAGATGCCATTGAAGTATACTGTGATATAGAACGCCGTGCTTCTTGTGTATATGCTAAACCAAGCCAGGTAAAGTTGTTATTTATTAGAATTCATTATATACTAAATAAAGCAAGATAAATTTTTATTACTATAATTATTAGATATAATTATTATAATATCACTGTCTGAATCACTGTGTATTTTCTACAAATATCCTCTTAACAATAAAACTTCCTCCTTCCATTACACCCTTCCTACAACTACAGCAAAACACTAGTAAATCTCCTATTTCATTCATTATCAACATCAAATTTCTGATATGTACCCTCATGGGGTGTTAAGGATGTTATGATCCAATATCACATGATTAAGTATGCATCCCTACTAATTTCCTATCAGCTATTTTCTTCCAAATTAACCTGTTATTTGTCAGGAATCCAACAATGTTAGATCACACATTTCAGCTTTCTAAGGCATGAACTAGTTGCATCAACCCCCCTCTGGATCTTAGTTATCCTCTTAATGCCTACAATCCTGAAATCAAATATGTCTTTTGCAAGCCTTTCTTCTCCCTAAGTGACCATACCAACTTTAAGTTACTCTTCTTCCCCCACACATATGTACATGTTTTTGCATGCTAACAGTGTAAAGTTTCTTGCTAATATCTTCAATTTTTGACATGATTCTGTTGTTCCCCTACCCCCCCCCCTTTTTTTTTCTCAGACTGTGAAATAATGTCCAACCTTTGATCAAATATTTTATTTTTAATTCTGTGATCATTAATTAAAACTGATTTGAACACTGTCTTATATTTTGCTAATTTAGAATAGCTAATTTCTCCATTTTGCCATTTCTTATTTCATATGAATTTATTCAACCGGCTCTCTACCATACCAACTTTGTTTATTCTATTATCTATTTCCCTATCAATTTCATCTTCACTAAACATCTACTGAAATAGCTGAAGTATTTTTCTTGTGCTGTAGGCTCTCTATTGAGAACACAGTTAATGTTCTCCATGTTCCTATCGGTTTCATAGTTTCCATTTTCATATTTCTGATTTTCATATACCAAACTTCTTACAGCAGTTATTCAATTTAGTTAAAAAGAGTCATGAAGACCTCTACTGCATTTATTTAAAAGTATAAATATCATCTGCATATAAAGTAAAGAACCAAATTGAATATTTCCAATTTTGATATCTGGTTTAATACCAATTTCCTTTTAATGTGATCCATTAAGTTTCAGTAAGGAAATACTGAAAGTAGACATATTACTTACTATTATAATAACGGAATTAACTAACATAAAAAATTCTTTATTAGTAGAATTTTCACCTGAGTATCACAGGCATCATCAGTACAAGTCATTATCATCATCAAATTCCTGCCATGTATACCCTCAAGGGGTGTACAGGATATGACAGTACTACATGAAAAAATTACATCATTACTAACTTCCTATCTACAATTTTCCTCCAAATCAGTCTGTTACTTGTCAAGACTCCAACATTATCAGATCTTATATTTCTATCGACTAAGGCACTTTGTACTGTATCAATCCACCTATATCTTGGTCTTCCTCTGGGTCGTTTTCCTGCCAACCAGACAGAGAACACTTGTTTTCCTAATCTTTCCTCTCCCATTCTATTTAAGTGACCATACCACCTGAGATTAGCTCTGCTAATGCATTCCTGGATGCTGACAATGTCAAGTTCTTTGCTAATATCCTCATTTTTAATAAATATGATATTGCCATTGATGCCATCTGTTCATGCCTCTAATCTTTCTCAGGACTCTCATATCTGCAGTCTCTAGTCTTTGGTCAAGTGTTTTACTTCTGACCCAACTCTCAGATCCATAAGTTAAAACTGGTTTGAACACTGTCTTGTATACAGCTAATTTAGTGCTCCGAGTAATTTCTCTCTTATTCCATATGAATTTATTCGATTGACTTCCCACCATTGCTGATTCTGTTGTCTATTTCTATATTTAATTTACCATCTTCAGTAAAAATTGTGCCTAAGTAGCTGAAATGTTTTACTTGTTCCACAGGTTCTCCATTCACAACACAGTTGACATTTTCAATGATTCTGCCTATTTTCATTGTCTTTGTCTTTTTATTGCTGACCTTCATACCATATCTATTACAACAGCTATTCAATTTAGTCAGAGAATCTTGCTGACTTGTAGCAGATTTATTTAGAAGTATAACATCATCTGCATAAAGCAAAGAGCTGACATTAACATCTCCAATTTTGATATCAGGTTTAATACCACTTTCCTTCATAATGTGATCCATATAGATAATGAATAACAGAGGGGATAATGTACATCCTTGTCTCACACCAGATTTAACATTAAACTATCTTCCTGTACTTCCTTCAATTCTAACTGCTGACTTACAACTCAAGTAAAGACTAAGTATTGCTTGATATAATGCCCCATTGACACCATATAACTGCAGCATATTGAATAGCGTCTCTCTTGGCACCTTGTGATATGCCTTTTCCAAATCAACAAAACTTAAATACAGATCTTTGTTATATTCCCATGCTTTCTCGACTATTTGTCGTAAAGTGAAGATCTGATCCTGACAGCCTCTATTTGGCCTGAATCCAGCTTGTTCTTCACCAAGCTTTTCTTCCATAATTCTTCTCAACCGTTTCTCAAGTATACTTGCATAGATCTTGCCAGGAACACTCAGTAGGGAAATACCTCCGTAATTCTCACATTCAGTTTTATTTTCCTTTTTATATATGGGTACTATGAGAGCTCTACTCCAATCATCGGGAATTCATCCCTCTGTCCAGGCTTTCTGAACTATGCAGTGCAGCCACTGTAAGACTTTTATACCACCATACTTCAGCATTTCTGGTCGAATATCATCTACTCCTGCTGCCTTTCCACATTTCAAGCCTTTGATGGCTTTTTCTACTTCAAGTATGGATATGTATTCCTGACTGCATGCCTGGTCAGTGTTTTTTATCACTGTGCTGTCATTACTGCTTGTTTCATTTAGCAGTTTTTCAAAGTAATTACTCCATACTTCAAGGATATCTTTTTCTCCCGTTTTCATGTCACCTGTATCATCTCTAACTCCTTTTACAGCACTCCTTCTTCCATTCCTAAGCTTCTTCAACAACCTCCAGAATATTTTGCCACCTTCTTAATATTTATTTTCTATATTCTTGCCAAAGTCCTCCCATGACTTTTGTTTAGCTAGTTTTACACACTGTTTAGCTTTCTTACATTTGTCTCTGTATTCTGTAAGAGTAAAAGCTGACTTATTTGCCAGGAACTTTTGATATGCTTTCTTCTTTTCCTTCACTGCCTCTTTAACTTCCTGTGTCCACCAGGGAGTTCTGATTTTTTTATCCTTGCACACAACCTCACCACATGCCTCTCTGGCAGAATCAATGTTTTCTTCAGAGTTTGCCACTGAATCTCCAAGGTTTGATTCCTGTTCTCAAACTCTTTCATTTTCTTTTCAATAATCTTTCTGTATTTTAGTCTACAGTTCACATCTGAGAGCTGCTCAACTTTTATCGCTTTAAAACTTTCTTACATTTATTCTTTTCAATATGAATTTCAATTTTATCCTGCTCAAGACTAAATAGTGATCACTTCCAATTTCAAATCCTCTGTACACTCTGGTGTCCTGCACCAGGGAGAAAACATCACTATCAACAATAACATAGTCAATGAGACTTTTCTTATTCCTAGCCTCTTCTCTCCATGTGAATTTGTGCACATTTTTATGTTGGACCATGGTGTTAGTAATAACCAGTCCATGTCCTGAGCAGAAATCCAACAGATATTTGCCATTATTATTAGCTTTGCTCTTTTCTCCAAATTTTCCCAAAATATTTTTGTATGTCTCACAGTCATTTCCTACTCTGCTATTTAGATCCCCAACAAGGACCAACTTTTCCTTTTTCATTGTGTCAGTTGCTTTTTCTAGAGCATCAAAAAATTCCTCCACTTCTACCTTAGTAGAACCTTCTGTGGGACCATTGGCACAAATAAGTCTCATTGTCCAGTTGCCCATTCTCATATTTGCCCACATTACTCTACTTGAAACTGACTGCCATTCAAGAAGATTAGCCTCGTATTTTGTGTTGAATACTATGGCTACTCCTTCTTTTCCTTGATTGTCATTGCCTGAATATAACATTTTGTATTTATTGCTCAGAAAGATGTCACCAGTTTTGGTCTTTTTTGTTTCAGTCACCCCTATTATGTCGATCTGGTACTTATCTAATTCCTCAGCTAGCTTCATTTCTTTGCCATTCAGGCTTCTTACGTTGATAGTACCGATCTTTAACTCTGGTGATGTTGAGTTGGGGTTTGTTTTCAGATTTGTTCCAGTAGCTGACTTTTCGCTGTTTGCCCTGGTTCCCTGGCAAAAACAACGGGGGCCTTGTTTAACTGGGCGACACCCCAGCTGGCATGAAATTTTGTCATGTCGTACCATCATTTTTTATTTTGGTTTAACCAATAAGAATACAATTTGGTCGGCTAAATCCCAAATTGCCAGCTCATCCTCGTTCGTTCAGTATCAAAGTAGATACCCAACAGGGTGCACCACGAGAAGGTGAGGATTGAACATTAGGTCAGAAGCCCTGGTCGGTTCTCTGCATTCCTTTAAAGGCTATGTGGAGGTCTCCTCTCAGTTATACAGCTTTGACCCTTAAGCGCCCCATCAGTACAAGTATAAAGGCTAATTAAACAATAACTGATATATTTTCAAAGCACCACCTAAGTAGTTAAGGTTAAATTTCCTAAATTTATTTCAACAAAAAAAATAAATAAAAATTAATTAAAATTTATATATATATATATATATGTGTATACAATTACAAAGGTTAGGAAAGATTTGCTGATTTATAGAGTACTATCTCCCACAAGGGGGAAAGATGTAGACCATCGGATCTGTTTAGATTAGGGGAGTGAAGTAATGGTTCACATGTTTCTTTGTAAAGCTGTTCCATGAGGAACCAATTTTTGTGAATAACTTTTGTCTTGTTCCACTGAACTCTATGTCTAGTGTTGATGGCATGCTCTGCAAGTCCAGACTGTTCAGGTTCAAGGTACTGAATATACGACTTGTGTTCTTCTAACCGGATCAGAGCAGATCTTCCTGTTTGTCCGAAATATGATAACCCACAAGAGCAGGGAATCTGGTAGACACATGGATAGCTGAGATGTGGCAGCTTGTCCTTTGGAGACTTGAGGAATATAGAGATTTTTCTGATGGGTTGAAAGGCAACACAAATATTTAGTGGTTTTAACACTTTAGCTATGCATTCGCTAATGCCTTGCACATAAGGGGATAGGTATACGCATTGTTTCTTCTGTATTTGAAGAGGATGCTGAAGCATGACTACTTAAAGCTCTTTTTATGAAGGAATTCTTATAACCATTAGATATGAAGGAGGAATTAATATATTATAATTCTTTTTGTAATAGTTCTTCTGAAGAACAAAAGGAGTGGGCTCTATGAACCAGTGTTTTTATAGTACCTGCCTTTTGACTGGGATGGTGATGTGATTCAGCATGGATGTACTGGCCTGTATAAGTCTCCTTCCTATAGAGTGTGAATTGTAGGTCACCATCTGGTTGGCAAAGAATTAAGAGGTCTAGAAAGGCTAACTGCTTATTTACTTCTACTTCTAGGGTGAACTGGATCTTGGATAAAGTGCATTTATTTTTGAGAGAAACTGTTGTAATTCTTCCGTAGTGGCCTTCCATATGGCAAAAATGTCGTCCACATATCTGAAGCAAAGGTTTAGGTTTGGGTGAAATGTTGTCAAAGATATGTTGTTCGAAGTGCTCCATGGAGATATTGGATTACCTATTTTGTTGGTATAACTGGATTTTGAAGGAAAAATAACCAGACTTTATTACAAATTCAAATAATTTGACTTATGCTGGGGGAAATTCTTGGTTCAGTAATTCAATGCTGTCCGCTAACGGAGCATTCGTAAATAGAGAAACAACATGTAGACTAATCATAATCTTCGAATCGTCTAGATGAAGATCGGAAATTTTATTTCTGAAATCCAAAGAGTTTTATATACGTAGCAGACGTATGAAGAGACTTGAATTTACCTATTCCCACTGACGGGACCTGAATAAAGGTCGAAACTGGTCTGGGTAGCGGCCCTTCTCTTAATGCATAGCATTATACATGTCTGTAAGGAGATGTGCTTTGCATTATGGGAGATACTAAGACAAGGAGTGATGAGAGCTTGGTCCATCTTTACCACGAGTTGCCTCAGTCCTGAAGATACTTCAGGTACAAATTTTGTTTGCTTACACTTGGATAAAGGATTAAACTAAATTTATTATAGTCTAACCAAGTGGGGAAAAAACTTCCAACATCTTTCTCTAAATCCAGAGTAATTTAATAATAAGGTGAGACACCTCGTATAGGTAAATATGATGTGACTTCTGCATTGCTTCCATCTTAGTGTCACCACCTCGTCTGGCTCCCACTGATGAGACCTGAATAAAGGTTGAAACTGGTCTGGGTAGTGGCCCTTCTCTTAATGCATAGCATTGTACATGTCTGCAAGGAGATGTGCTTTGCATTATGGGAGATACTAAGACTAGGAGTGATGAGAACTTGGTCTACCTTTACCATGAGTTGCCTCAGTCTTGAAGATACTTCAGGTGCAAACTTTGTTTGCTTATGCTTGGATAAAGGATTAATCTAAATTTATTATAACATTGAAGATAGTTTGATGTAAATTCAGATGTAAGACAAGAATGCATACACTCTTCCCACTACTGCCTTCAATTCTAACAAATGACATAAATAAATTAAAGCTACATTTAGACCATTAATTATAGGATTTTGAACAGGTTTTCTCTTAGCACTTTATCATGTACCTTTTCCAGATCTATAAAATTTAAATACAGATCCTTTTTATATTTTCCTGCTTTCTTACCTGTTTGTCTTATAGTAAAAATCTGATCCTAACACTTCCCATTTGGCCTGAATCCAGCTTGTTCTTACCCAAGTTTTTCATTTATTATTCACAATTTTCTTAGTCTCCTCTTAAATATGCTTGATTACTGAATATAATGCTGACTACATTTCTCTCAAATATTTTTTGCCACTGCTTATTTCATTTAACAGTCTCTTAATATTTATTATAGATATCCAGTAAATTTATGCTGGTTTATTAGATCACCTTTATCATCTCTAATTCCTTTTTTTGGCTCTGCTCTTCCTTCTATTCTGAAGCCCTTTCAATGTCTCCAGAACACTTTTCCAACTTAATGATTTCCAACTTCATTTATCTTCTATATTCTTCAACTTTTCCCATGACTATTGTTTAGCTACCTTTATACATAGTTTTCTTACATTTTTCTCTGCATTCTAAGAGCACACCTGCTTACTTACTGTTTATTCATATATAAATATCACATTTATCATTTATATATGAGTGAGGAAAAAAAATATTTTCTGGAATATTTTTAGTCAAGTAATTAATTTGACTCACTTTTACTGTCTCTCTCAAACATTGCCTTATCTATTTGGAAATTTAGAAATTCAAAAGGCAACAAATGCATGTCTTATATGGAATATCACTTTGTCTTTTACTGATCAACATTTTTCTCATCACAGTTATAATTCTATGTGCTTTGGAATAATTCTGTGGTTCATGTAATTTATTCCTTTATCCACTAGCTCCACTATATGTTTTGTGTTCTCATTCTCTTGTACTTGCTACTGCCTATTACTCTGATAATCAGCCATTGCTAGAATGTTGAATTTACCTACAAGTGTCATTATATCAGTCTTGTCCCTTGTTATTCTTCTTATCTTTACACCATCTGAGGAAAGGTTTTATCTTCTAACAGCTCTACAAGGAATGAATCAAGAGAGGTGATGTGTGGAGATTCCATTATAGAGATGTGGTGGAGGGTGCCCAAAGTTTGTTTTCCACAAGGGAAGATGAGTGTTGTGATTGAAACTTGGGATATGAAGAGTAAAATTAGAAAGAGGATTAGTAATAGTAGTAGAAAAGAGTGAATCAGTTGGACAGAAAGAGAATGTGAGGTTGGATATCTGAAAAGTATTGAGGAGAATAAAATATAATAAAATGGTAGGAAAGGGGGATCATTGTGCTGCCTAGGTAAATTGAGATGATGAGTAAATATGATGGATGGCACGGTGTCATTCAGAGCTGTGTGAGGAGAAATTAGTCTAATATGTGAATATATTTGCAGGTCTGAGTGGCCAGGTGGTTAGTATATCCACTCTAATGAATAGGCTGCAGGTTGGAATCCTACTATAGATATGTATGTTGGTGGTTGTCTTTAGGTGGGAGATGAATTTCATTATCCAGCATGAGACCACTGCCTTGCTAATTACGACGCCTGAAGTGATGTTCAAAAGTTCTAAGTTTCTCTAGAGTAAGTTTCCAAATTACATAAAAAAATAAATAATTAAAAATACAAAAATGTATAAAAAATTAATAAAAATCATTAACCTGCCCATGGTACTAATCTACTACACGTTTAAAATCTTTCGTGAATGGGAGTCACATAAAAAAATAGCAGGATGAATTTTAGGCATGGATGGAATATGAGTGATGGATTACATTTGAATGGATTTGGTATGAACCAACTCAAGAGACTGCCTTTTAATGCATATCTCAAAAGAAAATGAAAGGTTGGTCTGATAAGTTTGGGAGAAGATAAATTTGGAGTTGAACCTTATGAATGGATGTTGATGAGTAGCTGCTCTTACATGATTGGGAAAAAGCATAGGAACAGTAGTTGGTTGGTAGTTTTCATTGGAGTTTTCAATGCCTATGAAATACCTATAAAAAAAAAAGGCATAATGCAGAAACAGAGCACCTGTGAGAATGTGATTGGAGAGAGTCTGAGTGAGAGAGAGAGAGAGAGTTATCTATTAGGCAGATTATCCTTTTCTGTATATAATCAAAAATTCTTCAGGATGTTCAGGATACACCTTTCCAGATGTGAGAAAATAATATTCTAAGGTCAGTCAGGTATGGGATTTATAAAGTGTTAGGTGTTTTCATTGAAATTCACTAGATTATCTTCAATCCATGATAAGAATCATTCTTATGATAACATCAGTTTCAGAAAGAATGGTTATAAAAATCTTGAAACTAACTTATTTGAGCTACAGAGTTTCACCAATGGAATTTACTGCCATCAATAAACCTCTGGATAGGGTTTCAAGTTGTATGAGAGAGAGTCATATACAGGAGTAAAGAGGTAGCATTATTAAACTCCAACATTATTAGATAAATCTGATGAGAGGAAGCTGGCAATTCAATCAAAAACAGCAGCAAGGAAACCATAAGATAGCAGCTTCGTAAGTAGATTGATGCCAGACATGATGAAATGCCTTGAAAATCAAAAGTGACTGCATGAGTTTCACCAAATCTTCCCAAAGCTTGTGTCCAAAGTATCTCTTCAAAGTTGTTTGAAGTGATATGCTGTAGAACAAGAATGGCTGAATTCACATAGGTGATAACTGATGTGTCTCCATGTAGGTGAAGTGACTCGTTGTTGATGACCTTTTCCATCACTTTCCAGAGTATTAAGGTGAGGGCAGTGGGACAATAGTTTGGTGGCTGTCTTATATTCCTTTTCAGAGGCAGGCTGATAAATGCTTGCTTCCATACTCTTCAGTATGCCAGACAGCTTATCAGGCACTACAGGATGGTAACTGTGATGCACAAGTATTTGGTAGAGTTAGAAGGATACCATCTGGGGAGACATATTAGTATCAAGAAGATTACCAGAGCATTTTTCTGATGATGTTCTGATGAAAGATCAGAGGAGGCATACTTTGATCACCTTGTGATGTAGTAAGAAGTGATTTGCTTTAGTTATCTGTACAAGAGTTAGAGGAACAACTGATGCCAAAAGGTTTTCCTTTCAGTGATGTCACCATGGTGTCATTAGAATATGTAAGAGGTAGAAACAAGGAAGAGCAGAAAGTTACATACAAATATGGGGCTTAGCAGTGGACTAGGAGGCTTGACTTCCCCCATTTGAGCAGCAAGAAAATTTATAGTATTTTGCTCTTATGAAGACTGCTTTGGATTTGTTAATGACTTTCTTACTCTTGTATTGGGCTATGGTATGACTGAGTGAGAAGCTGGAATTTTTGACTTCCATTATTGAAAATGCTGAATTTTTACCTTAGACTGCAAAATTTTATTTATTTATTATTATTATTATTTTTTTAATTTTTATTTTTAGAGAACCAGGGATTGAATAGAGGTCAGGAGTTTGCAGTGAAGTGGGGAATGATGACCCCTTCACTCTAGTAAAGATTTCATTTATTTAGTCAGAACATTTATTTGGAAAAAGGAGAGCAGAAACAGACCACGGACACAGAAATCTCAAACATCATCCCAAATAGCACCACTGTAGTGCTATTTGAAGGGGCTGATCTGTAGAAAAAGAAATGTTGATAAAAATATGGTTTGGGGTTGGCATGATGATGGTAAGCATCTTCAGTGTGTTTGCAGGGAGATTTGATTAAGAAAAGGTTCAGTGTGGGAGAATAATGAGGATTATCCGATATTCTGATAATCAGGTTAACAATTGTGTTAGATCATAACTAATACCTGATAATTTAGTTATGATCTAATATAACTTCAAGCATGATCTTTGAAAAGAATGAAAGACAAAATACAAAGACAACTCTACCAAAATACCATCTTTTTTAATAATACATCCAAGAGGTGAATATCCTATTTGAGAAAATTTTGTCCTTATTTATCCAGAAGGTTTGGCATGATCCACATATTTTATAAAGAAACTGTTCAAGGGACATCCTTGTGGAAGTCTCTTCAAAGAAACAAACATTCAAAGCAATTCCTTCATGCAGAATCTGTTTTTGGGAAATGCAAATTACAGAAATCTCTATTAAACCTGAAAGTATTTTAGAAGAACTTACTTGATGTTCTAGATGAAGTGACATACTCTGAATTGAAGGATCAAGAAGTGCCAACCATAAGATGAACTGTAATATCTTGGATAGAACTTGTTTATACAAATCTTTAATTGGTAAATAAATGAGTCCAATTTGGACCTCATCAAAAGGCTGAGGAATCAACTAGATATGAGATATCCCTAAAATTTCCATTTTCTGAACTTCAGATGGTGTTATATCTGGGTGGCTCAACTTTTCCAGATGTTTCATAAATGCTCTTGATATTGTTCCTAGCACTCCTATGACAACTGGAATTATTGTTGCCTTCTTGTTCCAAAGTCATTGAATTTCAATATTTATCATAGTGAATCTTAAAATCTTTAACACTCCCTGCATTAACAACATATTCCAGTAATTTGTTCCAATTCACTGACAATTCTCCATGTAAAAAGTCTACTCCCCCACTACTGTTCTACTCTTTTTATAATCCCCCCCATGGATTAATCCAATAAAATCCCCTAACTTAAATTTCTCTATAGTATCACCTCTTTTCCTCCTATCTACTTTTCAACTCTCCACAATCCACGACCTCTCTCCATAGCCAGCATTCAAAAGTCCTGATATCATCTTAGTCACTTGTCACTGGATCCTCTCCAATGTTTCCACATCACACTGAAAAGCAGACTAAATCTGAGCAGAATAGTCCAAGTTTGGTCTGACTAGTGCTTTGTATACTGGCACAACCATCTCCTGGTCTCTATATATTAGTGTACTTCTTATCATAGTGGCAGTACGAGGTGCAGTTTTTGTAACACTTGCAATATGTCTCTAAACTTCAGTCAACTGTTAACCATCATTCCTAAATCTTGAATCTCATCCACTTCTTGCAGTACACTACCGTCAATGTAGTACAGTGTTATATTTCTGCACTCCAAAATGCAACACCTTGCACTTATTAATATTAAAACTAAAACCTCACTCCTTTGTCCAAATCAAAAGTCTATTCAAATCTTTCTGAAGGGAATTAACATCAGAAGTGTTCTTTATAATTCTCCCCAACTTTTCATCATCAGCAAAGAACTCAAGATCCCCAGTCAGTCCACACGATATATCATTTACAAACCATTAAACCAAGAGGCCCAAGAAGAGTACAGAACCCTGAAGCATGCCGCTGGTTACTCTCCTTTTTTGAGATATTGCTCCATCATACACAACTTTCTGGTATTGTTCAGAGAGCCAGTCACTGTCCAGCTAACCATACATTATCCATTCCCATCCTCTGCAGTTTGTACACCAACTTATCATGTGTTAATCTGTCAAACACTTTTGCAAAGTCCAAGAATATCACTATATATAATTCTTCTTTATCTAACACATTTAGTAACTTATCATAACATGCAAGCAAATTGTTAAAACAATACCTATCCTTTATAAATCCATGTAGACTATCATGAAGAATACTATGTCTATGAACCCAATCTTGTATTCTAATCCTAACCAATCTCTCTAAAAGCTTGACTACAACATACAGACTGGTATGTTATTGGAAACTTCTGTTCTAGAACCATGCTTGTGAAGTGTTACTATTTTGGCTTTTTTCCACTCCTTAGGAATCCTACCCACTGCAAGACTTTCTGTGTACGTTCCTTAAAAGTACATGGTGATATGTCATCCATTCCCATAGTCTTATTACACATCTAATCCAATTAACACCTGATTCTTTCACTTCTAATTCTCTACTACTTGCCTCCCTTCTATATATTGCACAGCATCATTTACACGAGTATGATATACATTCAATAATTCCATTATATCCTTTGCAACCATCCCTCTATTGCCTACTATCCACCACTGTCAACCTGCCATAATTGTTCTTCATCTTGCTTGCCATATAGTGAGAGAATTCCCTTGAATTAACCTTGGCCTGACCAGCTGGTCTTCTCTCATACTGCATCCAGAGGCATAGCTAGGGGGATGCGGAGGGGCGGTCTGCCCCGGACGGCACTTTGAACCTTTTTGAACTTTCACAGTTAATTCTAAAATACAGTCTCGAGAACTCATTTCCAAATATCGTAATACTACTGTGAATTTTCCTCACAATTTCTGTAAGTGTTGCTAGTTGTGAGAGGAGTTTTACTATGAATACTGCCAATGTTATCGACAATTTTGCCTAACAGAAAAGCAAAAAAAATAACATTTTAGAATGTTGAAATTAAAGTTTTACTTCAAAAATAATTTATTTCTCTATACATCATTTTGACTTTTTGTAGTATTTTTGGTGTGTATTGAGAGGGGCGGCAAAAGCTCTAGCTCCACCACTGACTGCACATTGTATTTCTTTACCATACCTTCTAATTCTGCACTTTATACTCCTCATGGATCTGATTGCCACCAACTCTCTTGTACCCCCTCCATAACATTTTTTTTTTAAAACACTGCTTGCTTGATTTCACTATTCATCCATTTCACTGCTACTCTATTTACTTGCTTTACTCTTGGTATCCAGTTATATATTTCTTTTGTCAGATGATACTGCCATTTAAATTTCCATGCACTGTCAGTATCTTTTCTGAACAGCTGAATCTACCCAATATGTTGATGCTAGTTGACTACAGATCTTCCCATAATCACCCATCTTATTATTCCACAGATGTCCTTTTTTTGGCAGTAACCTTTTTTTGTTTCACCACTTTCCAAAGATGTCAGACACCAAATATGTGAAGGTAAAAACAAAAGAATTGATATGTTTTGCAGGTACAAATGAGAGAGAGAATATGAAAGAAGTTAAAAAAAAGAAAGAGAAAGTAAATATTGTAAGTATTGCTGCAATATGAGAGGAATGAATTCAGAAGCAGGATTATGGTAAGAATAAGTCAATGTGTAGGTTGTGAAATGGAATAGTGTGCAGGTTGTACATGTATGGAGTAAATTTAATGGACCAAGGAACTTATATGTGACTGGTAGCTTGCACTTCAGTGCAAGCTGCCAGTCACATATCTGGTGGTAGAGAAAATATTATTCAATGAAAAATTAAAAGCAAATTCAGCACAACTAGGACTATTAAGAAGATTTTTTTAATTTTATTATCCCATGGCATTATTACACCAGATCATAGCGGTCAAGTTCATGTATTTTATACAGCACCTTTTCTGGGTTGTTCTAGAGTTCACATTTGGAAATATTCATACAGTTTAGCAAATGCATTGGTTGTGCTTCCTCGATGTTACAGCTTTTGCAGGTGGGGAAGACTTTTATGCCATTGCTAAACTTGATTGGTCTTGTGTGGCCAGTCTTGAGGCGAGAGATCATGCTAGTAGCACTGTGATTAAACTTGGAGTTGATGGTAGCTCCTGGATTTTCTGCTGAGTACCAGTGTGAGTCATGTCCTGAAGAATTGTTCTTTTTATGTCTTTTTGGGTGGTTTTAAAAAGAACGAAATCTGTGTTATCACTTGATGTTGAGGCCATTTTTGCTACTTCATCTGCAGTTTCATTTCTCTTTAATCCCACATGGGATGGGATCCATTGGAAGATTATTTCGGAATCCTTATGTAGTCTCTTTATGTTTTTTTGCTATGTCTCTAAGTATTTCTTGATGGCTAGTGTAGCAGTTCTTAATAGCTTGAAGGGCTGCTAAGGAATCTGTGAAAAATATAAACTCCTTCGGGTTTTGTTTGTCCAAATATTGCAGTGCTGTGTTAATGGCTATTAATTCTGCATGGTATGAGTTGCATCCAATACTGTTAGTTGTTTTTAGTTCTATATTATGAGAGCCATAAGATGAGTATGCCACTCCCAGAATTGTCATTTGGATTTTTGGAGCCATCTGTGTAGATCTTTATCGAGTCAGGTCCATATTCCATTATTTTTGAAAAAGGGCTAATGATCTCAAGATTTCAGGGTTTTTCTAGGCTTTTTTTCTCATGTTTCCCTATTTCAGAGTTGATAACAATATTTTTCCTGTCTTGATTTGGAGGAAATGCTGGATAGTTGGCTATTTTATTTGGAATCCAAGGGAATTTTATTTTCTATGCATTGTTGATATTTTCTTTATTTTGTTTGTTGGTTTCCAGTTTTTAAAATGTTCACTTATTCTATGATGTGCAAAGTTGGCTCTTTTTTCTACAAATTTGGTAAGATTTTCTTGCCACCTAATTTTTAAAGGAACAAAGTTGGATTCAAATTCTGCTATTTTTCCACGAGTTGTATTCCTTAGTCCACATATGATTTTAGCTGCATTTTTCTGAATTTTTATAAGCTTGTCTAAATTGGTTTGTGATGTTTGTATCCAGATAGGCAAAGCATATTCCATTATGGGACAGATAATAGAGGTATATGTGACTTTTAAGGTTTTAGCATCGGCTCCCCATTCTTTACCTGAGATACTTTTCATGATATTTAGTCTTCTTTTTGCTCTGACTGCAACATTGTTGATATGTTTATTGAAGCTTAGCAATGGATCCAGAGTAATTCCAAGGTATTTGGAGTTTTCATTAAATGTAATTAGTTGACTGTTTAGCTTAACCTTTGGTCTCCACTTTCTGAGGTGGTTATTAATAGTAAAAATGCAGATTTCTGATTTAGTAGGGTTAATTTTGATTTTTTGGTTTTCACAATATGTAGCTAAACTTTCAGTGGCTTTGTTTAAGTGACCTGCTGTTTCTAAGTTGTTGTGAGCTGAGAATAGGACCAAATCATCAGCAAAATAGCTATCTTTGTTTCTTTATTTATATTTTTATCTAAGTCATTTAAGTAGATGGAAAAAAGGAGTGGGCTCAAAATGCTACCTTGAGGGAGTCCCTGTCTTATTTTCACTTTCTTGGAAAAGATATTATTTATTCTAACTCAAATTGTTCTGTTTCTTAGAAAGTCATAGATCCAGTTAAGAACTTTCCCTTCTATTCCAATATGACAAAGTTTGGAAAAGAGTTTCTGCCTCCACACCTTGTCAAAGACATTGCTAAAATCTATAAAAGCTTCAATGGTGGATTTGGTAGGTTTGGTCTGGAAGTTATCTTGAATTGTCTGGGTTAGGTAGAAAAGTTGATCAGTTATTGAGTGATTTCTTCTAAAGGCAGCCTGAAAATGTGGTAGTATACTATTTTTGTTTAAATAGTAATTCAAACGTTGGAGTATCATTTTTTCCATTAATTTGCCTGGAATTGAAGTCAGTGAAATTGGTCTATAACTTCCTGGTTGGTCTTGTGGTTTGTTGTATGATTATGACTGTCTTCCAGTCTTTCGGAACTTTTCCTTGTTTTAGGCTATTGTTGTATAGGCGAAGTAGCCAATCTTGGGCTAGGGAAAGAAGATGTTTGATTATAATTCCTTGTATGTTATCTGGTCCACATGATTTATTTATATCTAGTCTCTCCAAGGCATCTCCCAATTCAGAGATTGTAAATGGATCCCAGAATAGTTCGTTTTGATATTTTGGGGAGTTTGCAGCATTTTTCTGCTGTCAAGCCTGTTTTGATATTTGATGGTCTTTCCTAGTATTCATCTCTAGTTTGCTTATATTTTGAAAATGAAAGACCAAGGTATTTGCGATCTCCCTATCTCCAATTTTGATATTTCCATCTGGATCTTTTAGCATGTTAGTTTCACTTGCCTTTGGTAGGTCTCTTTGTAAATTAGCGGTCAGTTTCCAAAGTTTGATATCTGAAGTGTTTAGATTTAAGTTGTGGCAAAATTCTTGCCACCTAGTTCTTTGTAATATATTATATTTTTGTTTAATTTCAGCATTTATCTGGTTGTACTCGATCCTGGTTTCTGGTGAGCTTTCAATTTTTAAGATATTAAATAATTCATTTTGTTTAGTTATTTTACTGGCAAGAACCTTTGTGTAGTTTGAAATAACTTTTCTCCTGTAGCCTTTTGGGATACTTTTCTTTGCTGCACTTAGGATAATATTCTTCCAAGTTATATAGTCTTTGTCTAAGTCATCATGATATGTGTGATCTTTGAGCATTTTACTTACTTCATCCTTGTATTTCTCCCAATTTGCCTTCTGGACGTTCTAATGATATTTTCTTTTTTGGATTGGTCTAGTCATTTTTGGGTTCAGATTGGTTAATATTGGAGTATGGTCGCTTCCTACTGGTTCCGAAACAAACCAAATAGCTTTGTCGCGAAGATCTAGAGCACCGCAGTGATATCTAGGGCATCTTTTGTACCATAAGAATGAGACGGATAAGTAGGTTCTCCACTGTTGAGAACCTACTTATTAGTCCTGTTTCATCTAAGAAATTACTCAGGTTTTCTCCTTTTGGGTTTATTTCCTCAGAACCCCATAATAGGTGATTGCTATTCATGTCTCCTAAGATAATAGAGTTTTCTTCAGTGAGATAGGCTGGAAAGATTTGGTCCAGGTTTGTCAGGAGGATGATAACAATTGAATATGTTTAATGGCTTTTTACTTGGTTCCAGTATTTAGATTCCTTGTATTTCAGTTCCTTCTGCTACTATGTCTAGCTCAACAACTTTATATGACAAGTTTCGGATTAGTGTCAGAAGCCCTCCTCCATTTTGGTCAGTAGGCCTATCTTGTTGTATGATTTCATAGTTTTTAATGTTTAGTCTGTTGGTTTGTCAAAGTTTGGTTTCCTGGATGCAGATAATATCGATAATGCTCCAAATCGACAAGGCCATAATCATAGACAAACAAGACAACGAAACAATGCTTAGAATATCCAAAACTATCGCCATGAAATGCGATGAAAATTCAATCAACGTCCACCACCCCTACATAATTTCCGAATGTTGGACAATCCAGAACTTACAAATTAAGCCATGCCTCCAGCCATTTAGTGACAACAAATGCCCTTATTTGGCAGATTCAACTTACAGTCTTGACATAGCCCAACACACACTCATTCCGAAAAAGTTCCGATGATGGTCAGTCGACCGAAACGGCCCGCACCCCATTAACCCCCTCCTCTGCCCCAGTTTCCATATAAGTAAACCCTTCCCCCTTCTCTCCCCCCCCCCCACAAAATGCGCCCCTAAACACTAATATATATATATTTATATATATATTATTAATACATAACCCAGGTTTCGAAATTTATTTTCCCACGTCAAAACACACCCCCACGCTCCCTTCCTCCTTTCTCCCCCTCTTTATAAACAACCTTAAGTAGGATCATGAAATTGGAAGACATCCTGGAATCAAAACAAGGTATGTACAAAATTTTTCCACCTCTTTTATTCTGCTATAATTGCCTTCTATACTCACCCATAATGCCCTAAAATATATATATACCCCCTTTTTTGAGTAATAATAGCCAATGTATTTAAAATAAGGGACACTTCTAAACAAAAATAGTATAATAGCCGTTATTATAATATCAGTATCATGTTTGTCAGCTAGTAGTAAGAGTTCATTTAGTTTTTCTTTGCTTGCTGGGGTAACAATACCATTTAAATTACATTGGATGATATTAATATTTCTTGTAATGGGTGGAATGATTTGCTTATTTCTCAACTCTGACATCATTTCCAAATCAAGAGTCGTGTCGGCTGCCCCGTATGCGGTAGCATAGGTATAATCACTGAAATTTGTCTCCATGACAGGAAAAAAAGAAATGCTGCTGTCGTTAGATCATCCAGAGGGCACCACGAGGAGGTGACAGTCAGACTTTGCCCTCAGTTAAGAAGAATAAATCATAAGAATAAATAAGTTAAGGCAATTGAATGTGAGAATGTCAAATATCATTTATTAAGTCTCAAATCTGAAAATGGAGTACTCATTAAAAAGTGGAAGGGTATCTATTGGCATAAGTGAATATTACAATTTACAAATACAAATGACAGTATATCAGAAGGATAAGCAGTTTTTAGAATGAAAAGTCCTTTTTCTAAATTAAAAAAAAAATCTACTAATCACATAATGTGTCCTGCTTCATATTTAGAAGTTTTCTGTGTCACGGTGGCAGGCTATTGAACATGATACTTCTGTAATGTAACATAACACTTTAAATCAGGGAGAGTGACCATGCCATCTTGTTCTGGGAGGTTGCTCAACATGTGGAATTCTCAGAAAAGAAAGGATTTATGTGGAACTACAAAGCTGGCAATTATGAAAAACTTAGAAGGTTGCTTGGAGAAGTGCCCTGACATAAGCTACAAAGAATGAATTTCAATAGTGCATGGGAAGTGGTTATGGATAGTTATGGCAGTATTAGGCTGCATACTCAGGATCAGGAGGATAAATGATTAAGGATTAAGTGGATGAGTAGCAATATCAAGCAGGAACTGCAAAAAAAAAAAAAAAAAAAAAAAAAAGAAAGCGTTGTGGAAGAAATATAAACAAAAAAAAAATGATGGTAAGGAAGACTAAATCAGATTATCAGAGAAAAATTAGCTAAATAAACCAAAGTAAATCTAAAAAGAATTTTTTTGCTATGTAGCAATTAAGAGAAAGAATGATTATGGAAGGATAATTTTGCTCATTGCTGATGGTAGGAAAGTGACAGAAGCAGAAGAAATAGTTGAATTACTATGTGATTATTTTGCAAAGGTGTATCATCAAGATGGAGACTTTGCAATTACTGATGCAACAGAGGCAGATGTGAGAACTGAGGCAAATGAACTGGAGCACTCAACATATTGAAAAATATCAATATGAATACAGCAGTGTAATTGGAAGTTTGTCAGCTCATGTAGTATGAGAATATGCAAGAGAACTGGCAGCGTCTCTGCCAAAAGTTGTTTAATATAAGTCTTAGTTCTGACAAGGCTCCAAGGGAGTGGAAAGGTAAGATGGTTTCAATACATAAAGGTGCTTCCAAGGCAGAAGTAACAAATTACATACCAATTAGTTATCTCTGACACAGAGTAAAAGTATTGGAAGAGTTAGTTAAAGGTAAAATTCAGGAATGGGTGGATCGGAATAAGCTGCAATATATGTGCTGCCCTTATTCTAAAAAGGGCAACACAGCTTTGTAAAAGGTAGGTCCTGCCTTAGTAATTTACTCAGATTTTACAATAAAGTGGCAGCAGAATTGGATAGATTGGACTATGATGCTGCTTCACTTTGCAAAGGCATTTGACAGAATACTGCATGGAAAACCTTTACATTAGTTGAAGTAAATGGGAAAGGATATGAGGCTGATGGCATGGATTGGGGAGGGGGGGGGAGCATGAGAGACAGACATTAGAGAGTGGCATATTGTAGAGTTGTATCAAGGCAAATTGAGGATTACTCATGGAATGCCCTGGGCTCTGCACTAGGTCCATTACCCTTTCATTTGTATATTAATAATATAGCAAAATATTTAAGGTGGGGGGATATTCAGTTGTTTGATGATCACGCAAAACTAGGGAAGGCAATAGTTGATAAAGGTGATGTAGATATTCTGTAGGCTGATTTAAATAAATTGGCAGTGTGAACAAAGGACAATGTTTGTCAATTTAATGTTACTAATTACATATTGTGTATCATATTGATGGTACTAGATTACAGGAAATTTATGAGGCTAGTGATCAGGGGGTAATAGTGGATAGAGATTTGAATTTAGAGGACATATTGCAAGAGTTGGCAAAATAGCTCAGAGGATCACTTGGATATTGAAGAACACACACTGACAAGTAAAAATAGGAAGGTAATTATCCCTTTTTATAAGACTATGATTCAGCCACATCTTGATTACTGTGGACAGATTTAGTCACTTGGGTTTCTCTGATATTATTTTTATTATTATTATTACATAACACCTCCAGGGAGTTCATGGACTCATCGAGGAAGGGCACTTGCTCTACAGCTCTCTGTCTCCATCACCAGCCCCATCTTCAACGAATCATATCTACACCCAATGCCATCTATCGCCTACCACCACCACCACTACTAGTATTTTCACAGACAATCACAAACATCCATGCCTATGGCGGGATTCGAACCTGCAGCCTTTTTGACTGAAGAGCAGATACGTTACCCACTCGGCCAGCCAGGCTGTGTGGGTAAGATAGTGACTAAGAGAGATAGTGACTAAGCCAGTCAGAGGTGTGTGGAATGTTCCCTATAAAGATAAATTTTTGGTCTTAGAGTTGACAAGCAGAGCAGAGGGGACATTATAAGCTACTATTATATGATTCATAAAAGAAATTTTTCAATACCTGAGTAGTAGGGTGAGAATAAGGGGTCATCCCTGGAAGTTGTGTAAGAGTATTCATTATTAAAAAATTATGGAAGCAACTACTGTGTGATAGTAAAACTTTAGTTTAATATAAACCAAAATTATCACCTGATGTTTTGGCATTCACGTCATGGTCATCTGGAGTATACACATATATACAAAAGAGACAAGCTAGATGACAATCTACATAGTATGCTAAAATCACACTAATTTGGTTAACCGTTAACACTAATGGCCTGACCTCTGGTGGAAAAAAAAAACTTAGTGCATCAAAGGTAGAATCTGTTATTTGGTTACAAATCTTTAAGAGATATATTAAACTGGAGAGCAATATGCTTTCATATAATTACTCATAAACAGAATTAGAACAAAACAGTATGCATAGTGGGCAATAGAGTTCTAATTTAAGAATTTGCTGGAGAACTTGAAATAACTTACATGAGCTAAATGCGTGCAATCCAAATCCTTGGGAGTTTTATGCATCATTATTGTTTAGATTAGGATCGTTGATCAAAATTTTGAAGGCTTCCTTAAATTTCTGTTCATATCGGGTTTGGTGCAGGGATTTAAGAGCATAAACCGAGAGGTCTACTTTACCAAAATTGCTAAATTTAATGCCTTATTTTTATTTTTTTTTTAACAGATTGTAATTGTGCATCCAGTATCACCAATATAAGGTAAGTTACAGGTACAATGGATTCGGTACACCCTAGGGTGGGCAAGGGGGATAGGCACTTTTAAAAGTAGCATTAAGATTGTAATGGTGTAGAAGTCTATTAATTTTATTGATAACCTTTAATATATGGAATGGCTGTGGTTTTACTGTAATCTATATTATTTGCTAGACTCTAAGCAATAATTTCAAACCAGCCCTGATTGGCCACCATCTACACTGTTTTGTTCTAATTTATTTGTTTTAAGTAATAATGGGAGAGTACATTGCTCTTTAGCTTAATATATCTCTTAATGATAGCAAGGATTTTTTTTTTCACCATATGCCAGTCAAGTAGTGTTAAGGGTTGACTGAATTAGTGTGACTTTAGCATACTCAGTCCTTTTTATATATGTATATATACTCCAGATAATGACCTTGATATGAAGGTCGAAACCTCGGTTGATTATTTTGGTTTATATTAAACTGAAGTTCTACTATATCATGGAAGTTGTTTCCATCATTTTTTAATAATGATTGCTGATCACTATGTAACTATGAAAGAAAGGGTTGTGTAATCGTGCAGCTAATTAGGTTGTGCGCACTAGGTTTTTTCCTTGGAGAGCTCTGAATGAGTGGAATGGATTGCAAGAGGTATTGAATGCTCCACCAGTGAAAAATTTTAAGGAGAGATATGATAGGTATTGTGTAAATAATGGTTAGTGTAATCTCACACAATGAGTCTTTTACTCCATGGAGATACCTATATACGAAGTGGTATCAAAAAGTTTCGAGACTAGCTCTGTTTACAAGAAATTACTTTATTTATCTACTTTACACACTATCACCTTCAAAATAGTCCCCTTGCATATCAATACAGCGCTCCCAGCATTCTTGCCACTTCTGGAATGTGACCTGGAAATCTTTTCAAAGCATGTCAAGCTTTGAAAAGAAAAGAATGCGATTTGCACTGGATCTCCTGCAGTGGTGTCAAAACGGTGACCTTTGAGCTGGATCTTCATCTTCGGGAAGAGGGCGAAGTCTGCAGGAGCCAAATCTGGCGAGTAGGGTGGGTGCGGAAGTGAGTTCATGTTGTTTCTGGCGAGAAACTCACGTGTGAGGAGAGCTCGGTGACAGGGTGCATTGTTGTCGTGGAGCATCCGGTTTTTCGCGTGTCACAGATCCGGTCGCTTTTGTTGAATGTCCTCCCTCGGAAGCCTTAAAACCTGGCAGTAGAACTTGCTATTGACCATCTGGCCCCTGAGGACGAATTCTCGATGCACAATGTCGCGAATGTCGAAAAAGACGATGAGCATGCACTTGGTCGAGCTGTGGACCCGCCTCGCCTTTTTCGGTCATGGAGATGATGAGCCTCTTCCACTATGAAGACTGTTGCTTCATCTCAGGGTCGTACCCGTACACCCAAGTTTCGTCACTGGTAATGATCCTGTGGCAGATTTGCCCAGTTTCAAGCAGAATTTCACGTTTGTTCTTTGTTCTAACTTGCTGTCCATGATGAAATCGCAGATGTGGTAACGCAGGTGATCAGAATAGCATCAGTTGCACAGCACCCGATGTACACAGGACGATGTCTTTTGGCACACTGACTTATGAAGCAGAATTTCACGTTTGTTCTTTGTTCTAACTTGCTGTCCATGATGAAATCGCAGATGTGGTAACGCAGGTGATCAGAATAGCATCAGTTGCACAGCACCCGATGTACACAGGACGATGTCTTTTGGCACACTGACTTATGAAGGTAGGTGTCCCTATGACTGTGTGTGCAGCCTTGTGCTGCCATCTGTTGGCATGTTACAAACCTAGTCTCAAAACTTTTTGATACCACCTCGTGTATATATATATACGCACATTTTTTTTTAAAGAATGCCAAGGTCCATTATCCTATAAAGGATTTACATATATACAATTAAACCTTATTATTACATTTTCTGTTGAGTTGAAAGTTTCAGTTCAAAATATAGATTGCATTAATTTATTGTAGTCTACATTTTGTTTTCACTATTAATATCATAGTTTATCATTAAACAGCATATTTCCATCATAACATACAATTGAAAACATTAATTTTACATTTCTTATCACTACAAAATCTCAGTATACAAATTACTGAGTACATTCGTTTTTGATAAATAATGTCTATACATATTCATCATCAACAAATTCCTGACATGTCCTATACACCCTTAAGGGGTGTATAGGATATTATAATAGTACAACATGAAAAACTTACATCATTACTAACTTCTTATCAACAATTTTCCTCCAAATCAATCTGTTATCTGTCAAGACTCCAACATATCAGATCTTATATTCCTGTCTTCTAAGACACTTTTTATTGTATCAATCCACCTACAATTCACACCTACACATGTGAACTGTAGACTAAAATACACAAACATTATTCAAGAAAAAATGAAAAAGTTTGAGAACAGGAACCAAACCTTGGAGATTCAATGGCAAGCCCTGAAGAAAACATTGAAGACAGAGAGGCATTGAAGTTGTCTGCAATGATAGAAAAATCAGAACTCCATGATGGATACAGGAAGTTAAAGAGGCAGTGAAGGAGAAAGCATAGCAAAAGTTTTCCTGGCGAATAAGTCGGCTCGTGCTCTTGGAGAATACAGAGACAAATGTAAGAAAACTAAACACTGTGTAAAACTACCTAAACAAAAGTTGGGAAGACTTTGTTAAGAACATAGAGAATAAATATTAGAAAGGTTGCAAAATATTTTGAAGGCTTTTGAAAAAGCTCAAAAGCTCAGAAATTATTATTATGATCATTATTATTATTATTATTAACATCCGACCTCCATGGAGTCAGACTCATCGTGGGAGGTACACACTATTGTACCCAATGCTCATCCAATTGTATTTTAAACTGATTTAATGTGTCTACATTCTCACAACACACTCAGGTAAAGCAGTCCACTCACTCTCCATGCAAAGAACCTTTTCCTCACTCCTTTTCTCACACCCTCCTTATAGAGTTTCCATCGATGGCCTCTTGTTCTACCCAATCCTCTCCCATTCTATCAAAAATTTCTTTCATGTCAAACTGATAACAATCCATGACTAGCTTCATGTCTCAATCATACCCCCCCTCCTTTCTCTTACTCACAAGGCGTTGCAACTTACATTTTCTCAATCTGTCCTCATACTCCACATTCCAAAGAACCACTGACCACCTTTGTGCATCTTCTCTGGACAATTTTCAACAATCCCTGTCACTATGAAAACCCAGCAACCAAATCTGTGCACAATAAATCATATGAGGCCTTAAATAATGGCATCATAAGCTCTATTTCTGCATGTCAGGATTTTCCGCATCATTGCCATTATCTGATGTGATGTCTTCGTAACTTGTGCAATGTGGTCCCTTAATTTCAGATCCTTTCCCACCATCTCTCCTAGACCCTCTGTCCAAAAAGAAACCGAACTTTTTAAGAAAATAAAACAGGCCAATTATAATTATTCAAATCATTTATTTCAATCAATATACTCTCCCTTAGCTTCGATACAGCGTTTGGCATGGTCAATTAATTCGTTGAGTTTTTTATATCGATTTTTGGAATACTGTTGAGGCTCGTGGTCACTGCCACTTGAACATTTTCAATGGTGTCGTATCGCTTTCCTTTCATCGGCAAATGAAGTTGGGGGAAGAGAAAGAAGTCACAGGGTGCTAAATCAGGTGAATATGGCATGTGATCCAACACACAAACATGGTTTTTACTCAAAAACTGTTTCACAATGTTTGAATGATGAGATGGTGCATTATTGTGTAAAAATGACCAGCTGCCTACATCACGATATTCATGCCGTACGTGACGAATTCTCGCTATCAATTGCGTCAAAACTTCGAGATAAAACTCACCATTGACCTGTTGGGAATTAATTCTTTGTGGATAATGCCCTTGGAATTGTAGAAACAAATCAGCATTGTCTTTACTTTTGACTTCTCCAAGTGACTTTTTTTTCAGATGCCCCTCTTCTGGTGGTCTCAGGGTGTCAGCACTCTGGCACTTTGTTTCGGGCTCATACTCAAAACACCATGTTTCGTCACCAGTAACAATCATTTCAAGGAAGTTCGAGTCCTTATGAGCGGTTTTAATGAGGTCCTTGCAGTGTTCAATTCAATACATTTTTGGTCGTTGGTCAACTTGTGGGTAACAAATCGCGAATTCAATTTATGAAGGCCCAAACTCTCAGTCAAAATGTTGTGCACAGTTGATTTTGGAATCCCCAATTCATCTTCAATCAATCTCATGGATGATTTTGGGTTTTCTTTGATGCACTTTTTGGATGTTAACTATGCTCAGTCCAGTTTTTGGATGGCCCGGCTTTTCGTCATCCTCAAGCATCTCATGACCACTTTGAAATCGCTTAAACCACTCGTAAACTTGAGTACAGGATAACATTCATCACCGTATGATTCTTGAAGCATTTGATGCATTTCGGTAAAACTTTTACCAAGTTTAACACAAAAGTCAATCGCAGCTCTCTGTTTGAAACTCATTTTCCGACCTTCATCAAAACACACTGTCGCTCTTGGCACTATAACTCGGCTTCTAATGAAACAAAAGTTCTAAACAGTTGACACAACACTAATGAAGGTTGCCGCTTTCGACAACAAAAAGATACAACAGGTGCCGCCACTAGTTTCTTCTATTTTCAAAAAGTTTGGTTTCTTTTTGGACAGAGGGTGTAGATCTCTCATCTCCTCCACTTCCTTTAAAGTTTCCCATCAAGTGTATACTTTGCATCCCATCGTTGCTTACTAAATCTCAAAACCTTGCACTTTGCAACATTGAACTCGCAGTTCCACTTACCTGTTCATTCATGCAATCTATTCAAGTCCTCTTGTAAGGCCATAACATCTGCTTGGCTCTGCATTGGTCTCCCTAGTTTTGCATCATCCACAAACAGCTGCGTATCACTAGTTAAACCCATCCCAATATCATTCACATACAAATTGAACAATTTGTATGTGAACTGACCTTCCTGCTTCATCAACTATCTGATATCTATTTGACAGCCAGTCAATGATCCAACTCAGAAGTCTGTTAACCAATTCCATCTGTTTCAATTTATTTACCAGCTTGTCATGTGGCAGGCTATCAAAAGCTTTTGAAATATTCAAGTACACTGTTGTATATGCATCTCTCCTATCCAGAGTTTTTTTTATTATTATTATTATTTTGTGAGACCCCTAAGGAGTCCAAAGACTCATTGAGGGAGGGCACATATTCTACAGATCTCTGTCTGCCCTCATCTACACCAACAGCATCTACTGCTCACCACAACTAGTATTTTTTGTATGTGAATTGCATATATTCTAAAGGCCGATTTGTCTGTATGCGTGATGAAAAACTCAAATTTCCAGGAGAAAAAACGCTGCTATTTGTCATCATGTTATACTACATAAATAAGTCAGTGAAACATGACCTCAAATTAACAAACCCATGCTGATAACCACATAGAATACTGCTGTTATCAACCTATTTCTGTATCCTACTTCTCTGCAATCTCTCCAGTACCTTCACAACTCCAGATATACAGATTATAATTTGAAGCTACAGCCTTATTACCACCTTTATGCAGTGGAAAAATCTTACACTCCTTCCACTTCCTTGGAACCTGTGCTGTTGCAAGATTTTTATTAAACAGGCATGCCAATGCTACTGCTAATTCCCTGGAACATTCCCTTAAGATGTGTTGTGATATGTCATCAAATCCTATATTCTTATTGACATCGAGTTTATTTATTTCTTCAAATACCTCTTGCTCACCCACAATTAATCCACCCCCCCCTCCTATGTCCTCTACACTTAAGTTCCTCATGATTCCACCCTGATCAGGATGAAACATCCATATAAATTGATTACTGAATATCTCAGGAATGTCTTCTGCAGGTTAGCATTCTACCACTTTCATCCATTACCATCATTTTACCATGATCATTCTCCCTTCTACTTGCCACATATCTAAAAAACTTTCTAGGGTTTTTCTTCACCTGATTTAACAATTTTTGCTCATACTGCACTTTTGTTTTTCTTAACTGAGTCATTCTCCTGGTTTGTTCTTTATACTCTTCATGTAACTGATTATTACCATTATTCATCTTGTACTGACTCCACAGTAACCTCTTCCAGATTTCATGCTAAGCTCCACATTCATCCATTTTACACTTACCTTATTCAGCCTTTTGGCCTTCAGAATACATTCACACATTGATGCTGTTATGTATTTCTTTGTCAGTTCTCATGCATAATTTATTTCCTTACTGCTTAACTTCTCATTTCATGTTATACCTCCAAGCTGTCTCCTAAGCTTGTCATGATCACCAGTCTTATAATTCCATTTATATCCTTTCTTCACAAAAGTCTGCATATGGCTAGCCACATCCCAGGTGATCACTTTCACCAACTGGAGTGAAGTGTGAAACCCCCCTCTCATAATTACATCCCTTGATAAAATTATCAGATCTGGAACTCTCGATCTTCTCGTGCCCTCCTTCATGTGCTGCCTGAGATAGTTATCTCTCAAGAGCTCAAGAAATTCATTTTCCTTATTCCTGGTTATCTCTTCATTCCAATCTATACTGCCATAATTAAAATCACCCATAATAATTACTCTTCCTTTGTTCACTAATCCGAGTTGTTTATACATTTCTTAATCACCACCCTCCACATTCCTGGGCTTATAGCAACAACCAACTAAATATATCTTCCTGTCCACCTCCACATTATACCACACTGACTTATATCCATTGTCACTATTTTTTTCTTTCATGTCTATCATATGAGGACATATTTCTCATGTTATCATCAGCAGCACCCTCCCCTTCTTGTCCTTTCTATCCTTGCAAAAAATACTGTACCCCTCCATTTCTATTGCTGTTAGAATATCTTCTTTCAACCATATTTCAGTTATTCTAATGATTTAAGGGAAAATAAAAATCATTAAAAAAACCATTTCATCTCCCTTATTTCTGATACTTCTGTCATTTGAGACAAACACAGTAATTCATTTTAGGTCTATAACTGGTCCTATCCTATCCAAGCCACTTGTTAGTTGTGATTTCTCCACCACACCTGCCCGCTCACCTTTATCACCATTTACCACATATATCTGCTCAGTCTCAACTTCCCCACCCACGTCACAATATACTCAATCTGCGTACACACATTCACTGCCACTTGCAACATCCGTTCTCATTATGCCATGTCTTCTCCCTGTCCACCTGGGCTCCTCGCATTTCCTGTTTCTCTTACATTCTCATTCTCTTTCATCTCTGACACTACTACTGTTTCCACTGCTAAGCACTTCTGTCTCTTCAATACCAGTCTTGTGATTTTTCACTTCATCTCTTGCACGCATCACGCACTGTACTTCCATCCAGCAACACTTTCTCTAGTGCACTCACATAATAATAACAATAATAATAATGTTTTGCAACCTATGTTAAAGATACCAAGCAATTTTAAACCTGGTTTTACTCCATTTTTTCCAAGTAAGCAAACAGACAAAATGTCAAGTTTGCACCTGCAATTGATGCAAGACTAGCTGATCCCACAGGTAGTGCAAGACCAAGGCAACTCGTGGTAAAGGTGGAGCAAGCTCTGATCACTAATCTTAATATTTACCCTTAATGCCAAAACACATCTCCAAGAAGGGGATGTGTGATGTTTTGTATTAAAGGCAAGGGGCCACTGCCCAGACCGGTTTCGACCTTTATTGAGGTCTCATCAGTGGGAGCCAGGCTAGAAATACCAAGATTTAGTAATGGTATATTAATAAGTTAGTAATGGATTTAGTAATCTTGGTATTTCTAGCCTGGCTCCCACTGATGAGACCTCAATAAAGGTCGAAACCGGTCTGGGTAGTGGCCCCTTGCCTTTAATACAAAACATCATACATCCCCTTCTTGGAGATGTGTTTTGGCATTAAGGGTAAATATTAAGATTAGTGATCAGAGCTTGCTCCACCTTTACCACGAGTTGCCTTGGTCTTGCACTACCTGTGGGATCAGCTAGTCTTGCATCAATTGCAGGCGCAAACTTGACATTTTGTCTGTTTGCTTACTTTGGAAAAATGGAGTAAAACCAGGTTTAAAATTGCTTGGTATCTTTAACATAATTATACCCAAGTTAAAAAAAGTTAAAAATACTTTCTACGTTTTGCAACCTAGTAAATCAGGATTGTATGGTCACTCTGCCCACTTGAAGGGAATGTGGCTATCTTATTATTGGTAGATTTCTGATCCTGTTATCAGATCCAGTACTCTCAAACTCTGAATCTCATCTGTCGCACATGTTATCAAGTAATCGATTGATATGATTTATGGTTAATATGAAGGCACACACAAAATAAATTTTAAATATATTATTAAATTTATGACAATTTAAGGATCAGATCAGAAATAAGGGAGATGAAATTGTGGCATTGTATTAAGTTTGTTCATCCAAAAATTGACAATGATTATGGGCCTGGGATGCATGGGAAGTTGAATCTGGGAAATATATACCAAGAAATTAATTAATATGCTTATGTATAAATGCCAAGAGAATCAGAAATAAGGAGATGAAATGGTTGCACTGATTGAGCTTATTCATCCAAGAATATCTGAAATAGTGACCCATGATTGAATGAGAGTGATGTCCTGACTGTAATAGAAATAGAAGGGTATGCTATTTTAGATGTGGATAGGACGAGTGAGATGGGTCGGGGAGTGCTGCTAATTAAAACAGGAAAATTATGTCCAATAGTTGAGATTTGAATAGAAAATAAGTGCCAGTGATTTTGTAGCAGTATGATGTGAAATGGAGACAAAGACGTATACAAACAAATTGGCTTAGTGAGCAAGAGAAGATTGATCACTAGTTGATTTTAATTATGATAATATTGAAATGAATGAAGAAATAAAGAGAATGAATTTCTTGAGTTATTAAGCAACAACTATCTTAGACAATATGTCACAGAGGGTTGAGAGTCATTGATCTGGCAATGTCATTGTAGGGGGGGGGGGGTTGGAAGGAGTGTGAATTGTGTAAGGAGTGTCTAATCTCCCTCCAACTGTGAGTGACCATGAGGTGATCACCTGAGTTGTGGCCAATCATATGAGAATTTCAGTGAGGAAGAGATATATGGAACCACAAGGCTGGTGATTATGAAAAATTTAGAAGAGAACTGGTAGCTATAGCATGGAATTGGATGGAAAGGAGATAGATAATACTTGGGCACTCTTTAACAGTAGCAATGTCTGAGTGTATTCCAAAGGTGAAAAGCCAAAGAATGTAGGAGTAAATGGGAGGAATGAAAGGATTAAGTATGAAATCTGGAAAAAGAAGCCATTGTGGAGGAAACACAAAATGAATATTCATAAGAATCAGTTGTGTGAAGAGAAAGCCAAGTGACTTACTTGGTAAAGATGTGTATAAGCAGGAGTTAGCCAGTCAAGCTAAGAAAAATCCTAGCGAGTTCTTCTGATATGTGGGCAAGTAGAAGAAAGAGTGACTATGGAGGATAATGTTAGTAGATGACAATGGTAGATTGGTAACTGCTGCAGAGGATATATATATACTCAATGGACAAAACATTAGAGATAGAGGTGATGAGAAGTTGACACTGCATCTCCTGTGCAGAATGAAACATACCCAAACTTAAAGCAGATGGTAACTAGGCAGACATCAGGGCTTCCCAATAATGCATCTCAATAGACAAACATGAATAAAAGTGGCAATCTTAGCAACTTTGATTGCGGATGTATCATAGACAAAGACAGATGGGTCATTCTATCTCCCAAGTGGTGAGACCCCTAGGGCTCTCGATGGCAACTGTATCAAGAGTCTACCTTGAGTATACCATCATATGTACCAGCACCCAGTAAGCAAGTGGTGGCCACCTACATCGCATGCCACTGATAACCAGGATTGGCATAGAATGTCTAGGCTCATATAGACCAACTGCAGAGCAATGGCGGCACAATGCTAGAGATCCAAGCAGTCAGCAAACAAACGGTATGGCACACCTTATATACCACAAGCTACAGGAGCTGATGCTGGAATCATGTACCACTGTTCACAGCTTGTCATCGGGCATTGTGCCTCACCTAGTGTCAGAGCCATCAAAACTGGACCTCTTCAGAGTGGACCAGAGTCACATGGTCTGATGAATCCCATTATCGGTTGTACTGAGCTGAAAGGAGAGTGCAGGTGTGGCGTTGACAGCATGAGGCCATGGCCCTGTTGTGCCAGGTCAGCCCCCATTCAAGGAGGTAGTGGCTCTGTCATGGTTTGAGGAGCCTTCTCATGTGACATTAGATTCCTTAGTGTGACTGGAGAGATCCTCAAATGCTCCAAGCTACCAGAATGTGATGGCTGATCACCTACACACTTTTATGGCCTTTGCACATCCTGCAGCTGATGATCCGTTTCAGTAGGACAATGTGCTGTCCCACCAGGCCACAACCACCCAAGCATGGCTTGAGGAATACTCATCTGAGTTTGAGGCCATTCAGTGGCCCCAAGATCCTTGGATTTAAATCCAATCGAATCTCTCTCTCTCTGGCATGCCCTAGAGCAAGACATCAGATACTGTAACATTTATGGCTGGAATTACCTCCTGCATCTGGTGGAGTCAATGCCTTGAGCAGTATAGGCTGTTATTCATGCTAGAGGAGATCTGACACACTATTATGTAGATATCTCGAATGCTTTGTCCATTCAACTATACATTGAATGGACGTGAGCAGTTTATCAGAGTATTTCATCCTCATGAATGCAACACCATGAGAGGATGGAGTGTAGAGGGTGTAGTGGAAGAGCGTATATGGTTCCACACTTTACAAAGGGGAAGGGATATAAGACTGAGACTACAATTATAGACCAATTTGTGTTTTGGGGCTGTGATTAAGGTGTTGATAAAGAGGTTAGTATGGACTAAAATTCATAATTGAGTTGATAATAGTAGTATTCTCTATGATAGATAGCATGGGTTGATTGAAGGGCAGTCATGTTCTAATAATCTACTTACAAAGTACAACGTGACAAATTCACTGCATAAGGGAGATGTGTATACAGTGGTATACTTTGATTTTTTGAAAGCTTTTGACAGACTGCCACCCCACAAGCTGATAATTAAATTGAAACAGATGGGAATGAATAACAAACTAATCGATTCGATAGCTGATTGGCTGTCTGATAAGTATCAGCAGGTTGTGTATGGGTTACTAGCAGAGTGCTGTTGGGGTCTGTTTTGGGACCATTGTTGTTTAACTTTTATGTTAATGATATTGAGACAAGCATAACTGGAAGTACTGTTTACTAATGATGCAAAGTTGGGAAGGACTATGAACAGCTGAGTAGATGCTGGTTACAGGAGGATCTCAATAGACAGTGTGAATGCACAAGTCAGTGGAGCTACCAATTCAATGATGTAAAATGTAAGATCTTGAAATTTGGCTATGATCGGTCCACATGTGCTGATCTGGTTTTCAAGGGGATGAGGATATCTTAGAGTCCAGAAAAGTTTCATTAAGTTGGTATCATGTCATTGGAATGACCCCAACTAATGAGTAGATAGAGTTAAGGGTAGAACAAGCAGCCATCCTTGGAAACTGTATAAGGAGGGTGTGAGGAGAAGATTCTTCATGTGTAGTGGTTTGCAAGTGGAATGAATGAAGGTGTGGTAAGTGCAGAACCTGTGAATGGGTTAAGGCATGGTTCAATGATCTTTTTCAATGAGTGCATGGGCTTCTTGTGATGAGTATTTTAATGCCTTGGAGATATGGTGTTAATAATAATAATATTTAAAAATAAAATCAACATTGTTAAAAAAAAATTTAATTTAATCTATTTATTTTTTCTTAGATATCACAAAAGACTTTACGGAATGCAAAAGGAATGCATGTATGGTTCAGTGAAATGGAAGGTGGATTCACAGTAAGTATGATTTCATAATACATTTAAGTTACAAAAAGTATTTATGTTCATATGTAATGTAATATTATATATACTATAATATTATATTTACAACATTACATATTATTACACATTATATAATACAACATTACATATTATTTACACATTATATAATACAACATATAATAATATAATAACAATACGTAATGTTTTATTTATTTATTTTTTTTCTGTTAAAAACTGATCTTATTTCCTGCTTTGTAATCATTTTTCTTATATCAGAGTTGGGTGAATGTCTCCTCTTTGTATCCAGCAGGTTGTGAACTTCAATTGTACTGTAAAATGTATTTCATCTTTAGGTGGAAGATGATTTTTATCATCTAGCACACTTTACTTTACTTCACTTTACTACTCTGCTTGCTGTATTCCTGAAGAGACTTGTGAAAGAAAAGAAAAAAAAAATGTTGAAAAGCACAGTTCCCGGATTATCTCTTATTCCCTCATATTAGTAATGTACTACAGATTTTCAGTCTCTTGTGGGTAGTATGGTAGACTCACACCAGCTCATGCGATTGAATTGTTAAATTTTCACGAATTTTACAAGCTGGTTGTTAAATGAACAATAACTACTGTAGAGCAGCATGCACTTCAATCTACAATGGCTAGTGGCATTTGGGTGATAACCAGTATAGGATGACATGGAAACAGCCAATGCATACTTATTTTGGCACCCTTTGTGCTTCCTTTCTTTTCTCTCACTCCCTTTTCTATGAGGCAGCCTGTGTAGGAATTTAAAAGAATATTTTTTTTTTTAACAAAATTAATTTTGTCTGGATACTTCTTAAGGTAATGATATTTACATGCTCAAAATCTGCCAAATATTTTGCACATATCCAGAATTGTCACAAACCCAATAAGATCACATTACTCTACGAATAAGCAGCCCAGACAAAATCAAGCAAATCAGGTATTTTTTGCTGATAATGGAATTTATTTATACTTTCAGGGAGTTGTAATTTTCACAAAGGGTAAACTCAGTGCATTTTTTTTTTAGTGAGCCTGTTGGTTAAAAATTTACCAGAATATTCCTGGTTAGGAGTTAAGTGGTCTCCTTGTAAATTCATACAATTGGTCTGGCATTTCTGTGACTGATACACAAATAGCACACAAGGTAGTGTTGCCAAACTAATTTTAACTTATGTAACTGAGAGTTAGGTTACAAAGAAAACATTTCATTAACTACAGCAGTGATTCTCAACTTATGGGGCATGTTCCCCTTTTAGGGATGCAAAGAAAGTGGAAATTGTAGGAAAAACTGAAAAACTATTTTATTGAAACAAAAGCACATAAACAATATAAAAACAAAAACATAAAATACACTCTAAAATAAAATAATAAAATGTATAAAATCTACTGTATTGAATAAACTAATTGCACTTTGGGAACATATCAATATTGCAAAATATACCAAGCAACTAATTAAAACTAAACAATAACAATGAATCTAAAAATTTCCTTGGGCCTGTGTGTTGCAGAGTAAAGCTTTTCATATGATGGTGATAGTAACAAATCCCGTGATACAGTGGAAATTGACACTATTAGTTCTCTTTCTATATTTAACTGAGATTTATATTTTGTTTTTAAGGCAGCCACTGCAGAAAACTCAATTTCACAAAGATAAGATGTTAAAAATGGCAAAAGTGCATGAAACGTTCTTGACTTTAGTGCAGAAAATATATCAACACCGGCCAAAAATTCAAACAGTGATTTAGATGCAAATTGTCTTTTGATTTCTCTACTTGACATGACGTCTATAAATTGTTCCTCTCCTTCAATTGAGAAACCTTAAGGGGTAATTTGAAACGGGTTTCTAACCCACTTGTACAGTGCCATTATGTTGTCGTTGGTTATAAGTTTTTTATTATTATTATTATATAAAATATATATATATATTATTCGTTGAGTCGACAAACTCATCGAGGGAGGCCCTAACATCATGTCAAGAACAACTATTCGACATTCACACAGTATCTATCATACCTCGCCTTGAACTCATTCACAGTTATAGCACCCACAACAGACTCTGGCAGCTTATTCCACTCGTTCACCACTCTCCAAGTAAATAACCTGGCTCTGACACCCTTGCTAACCACATTCTTGCCCAGCTTCCATGTATGGCCTCCCTAGACATTCCACCACCAGTCCTATTCTCAAAAATATCTTCTGAATTAATCTTAAAGAAACCCTTTAGTAATTTGAATGTCTCAATCATATCACCCCTTTTCTGCCAATTTTTGCAACCCACAAATCTTCAACCTGTTCTCATAAGGTTCATTCCATAGACCTGCTATTATCTTGGTCACTCGTCTCTGGATCCTCTCCACCTCCTCCCCATCAAGAAGAAACCCCAGCACCCATATCTGGGCACAGTAGTCTAGATGGGGTATTATCAAGGCTCGATACAAAAGAACAATAACTTGTTTGCCTCTGCTTGTTAAAGTATTTTTCAGCAACCAAGTTATTTGATGAGCTGGTTTAGCCACTTTTGTGATGTTCCCCCTAAACTTCAACTCCCTCCACCAACACTCCCAAATCCCTGGCCTCATCAATCTCCTGGAGTACGGTTCCACCAATGTGATATACTGCTGCTAATCTTTTCACCCCAAAATGCATAACCTTACACTTTGCCACATTAAATCGACATTCATTTTCCTTAGCCGAGTCGTCCAAACTATCCAAATCATCTTGCAAACTTTTGACATCCGGTGCACTCACTATTGCCCTACCCAACTTTGCCGCATCATCAAACAAGTGAACACTTCCTCTCAGATCCTTTCCCATATCGCTAATGAACAAATTGAAAAGTAGTGGTCCAAGAACAGAACCCTGCGGCACTCCACTAGTCACAAGCCATTTTTTGGACTCTACTCCTGAATAAACCACTCTCTGATATCTCTCCATCAACCATTCTATATCCATCCCCATATGTTGCAGTTTATGGATTAGAATTCCATGTGGTATCCTGTCAAAGGCCTTAGCAAGGTCTAGTAGAATCACTGTAAACCCATTACCCTTATCCAGTTCAGCCGTCACTGTGTTATAAAACATGAGCAAGTTACTGAGGCATGATCTACCCTGCAAAATCCTTTAGTTATCACCCATACAGTATCCCATTTTCATCTATCCAATCCTGTATTTTTCTCCTGACTAATTTCTCCAAGACCTTGACAATGATTCCTGATATGCTAATCGGTCGGTAATTTACAACAGCAGTCTTGGAACCTCCTTTATGCAGTGGAACTATTCCCCCCCTCTTCCCCCCCCCTCGGGACTAACCCAGACCCGAGACTCAAATTAAACAAAATGGTCAAGGGCATTGGCAATTATTTAGCTGCTTCACATATGACACGAGCTGGTATACCATCCAATCCCACAGATGTATTGACATTGATTTTTTTTTTTTTTTTTTTAAATAACGATACCTGTGGTGCGTTCATAATTAGAAGAAACACACGTATAAACCACAGTGAAAATTATTTAATTGTAAATATTTCATCCTAAGTATCTTAGGATATCATCAGTACAGTATTTAAACAAAAATTAGGAATAACATACAGTTAGGGTGCATGATTACAATAGAATCTCATGAAAACGTGCATAACGTGCTAAAGTAGTACAAAAAAAAAAAAAAAAAAAAAAACGTTAATTATTTAACACAGTTTTGTATGATAATTTCCCATACTTTAGGAATAGTAAGAACGTCATTGCGGTTTAGGTTTGGTCTGTGTAGTAGGGCTTCAGAACTTTCAAACAAATTACTATTCCTAAAGTATGGGAAATTATCATACAAAACTGTGTTAAATAATTAACGTTTTTTTTTTTTTTTTTTTTGTTGTACTACTTTAGCACGTTATGCACGTTTTCATGAGATTCTATTGTAATCATGTGCCCTAACTGTATGTTATTCCTAATTTTTGTTTAAATACTGTACTGATGATGTCCTAAGATACTTAGGATGAAATATTTACAATTAAATAATTTTCACTGTGGTTTATACGTGTGTTTCTTCTAAGTATTGACATTGAGGTTTTGTAATAGACTACTCACCACCACTTTCATTCACCACAATTCCCGTATAATTTATTGGTTCATTCATTCCTGCAATGTCACCACCTGGATGATATATTCTTGCAAAGTGCTCGCTCAGTAATTCAACTATATCAACTGATTCGGTTACCTCCCTACCATCGGCATTCTTTAAAATCATTCTGCCATATACATTTTTTCTTTTACTTGCAACATATCGAAAAAACTGTTTGGGATTCTCTTTAGCCTGCATGGTTAATGTTCTTTCATAATCCGTTTTTGCTTTTCTTACCACACTCGTTACCCTTCTGGCCTGCGCTTTATACCATTCATGTGCCTGCCGGTCACCTTTCTCCTTAAATTCCCTCCATAGTTGTTTCTTCTTTTGCTCAAGCTTAATGGTGTTATTCATCCATTTAACCCCTACTTGATTTATTATTCAGACTCTAGGTATACAGTCAGCCATTACCTCCTGCAAACACTTCTTAACCGCCTCTCATGCACTATCAACATCCAGCCCTTGCAGTTTTACATGCCATGGCACTGAACCAATCAAATTCCTAAGCTTGTCATACTTACCAGCCCTATAATTCCACATGTACCCTGTCTTAATTGTAAATTCCACACCTTTAGCCACCTCCCAAGTCAAGACCCTATGATCACTCTCACCAATTGGTGGCAACATGGTCATATTCATTACAGCCAAATTCTCAGATGCAATTACTAGGTCAAACACTCTCTGACCCCTAGTATTTTCAATTACACGCTGTTGCAGAAAGTTATCCCTTAATAATCGCATAAAATCCAATTCCTTCTTCCCATGTGTCCTTTCCTCCTTCCAATCAATGTTACTATAGTTGAAATCACCCATAATAATGACCCTCCTTCCACTCATTTCTTCTATTTGTTTATGCATATTATCCCCACCATCTATTCCATCACCTGATCTATAGCAGCACCCAACTGTATATTTTGTTCTGCTAGTTTCAATCTCACACCAAATAGCCTCAAATGCGCTCTTTTCTCTATCCTACAGTTCCACTTCTATTCTCCTTGGCTGTAGCTCATCAGCTATCATCAATAACACTCCTCCTCCCACTTTATAATCCCTGTCACTCCTGAACACACCATACCCCCTCACATTCAATCCCACTAGCTATGTAATCTTCTGTCAGCCATATTTCACTAATGTCAATAACCTGTGGCCTGGAAGTTCCAATCAAAGCCAAAAATTCTTCCTTCTTGTTCCTAATACTTCTGGCATTAGTATACATGAATTGCAGAAGCCCATTTGTTCCATCCCTATTTTGATGCCTTATACTAACTATCCCATTCTGATTCGTAGTCGCTTGGGCATATTAAACACATTCATGCACTTAACTGTCTCCCTAAAGTCTGCACATCTACTCCCCCCCTCCCTTAATAACTCTAGATTCCCTGATTCTGCACATCCACTTCCACTACATTCGACAACACCTTTTCAAGTCTTCGTACACCAAATCCATTCAAATGCAAACCATCCATCTTATATAAATCCTTTCACCCATTGAACTCACTCCAAACATCCATAAATTCCACACCACTCGTCCTGCATAATTCACGCATAAATCATTTGCAATTATGGCCCTCCTTCTATACCCTTCACTGTCATACCGTGGAAACAGACTCACCATCGTAACTCTCTCACTCTTCTCTTTTGCTACCTCAAGCAATTCCTTCACATCCTCACTCATAGCAATTTTGTCTCCTTTCTAATCATGTGTATCTGCTACCACTATCAATTCTTTCACCTGCTGCTGTTGCATTCTAATTGACTCGCTTACATCCTTAACGTTCACACCAGGTTGGTACGATTTTGTTAAACTCTCAACTAACACACCTCTTACTAAGGTATCTCCATACAACACTCACTATCATACTCTTATTTTTTCTATCATAGTTTTGCCGTTTATCAGTCGGTACGCTTGGTAAACATTTTTGCCAACGCTCCAGCTGCCGATTTGCCCTGTGTATCGCTCCGTGTAACCGAGCGATCTCACTCATTACATTAATCTCAGCATTTTTATTCTCCGATAATTCATTCATTTGTTCTGTATGTTTACCTTCATTCTCACTTTCAACGCCACTCTCACAGCTATCTGGTACTACCTCACAAATATCACTATTTTCTAGATTCTCACTTTCAACAACGATATCACTGTAAGTTAGTTTCTAAAATTCTTTGTCAGCATTGTTAAATGATTTTCAATAGTTGCAAATAAAACTTTGATTTGTTGCTCTTTTGCCTTGTAGGTTTTGATAAATTCATCCACATTTCTAAACATTTCTAATTTTTGTTGCTTTATCTTTTTGTTCTATAACTCTTAGTTTTTTACAAAAAGCATTAACCTTGTCACTCATCTCTAAGATATGTGTATTTTTTCCTTGGAGTTGCAGGTTTAATATATTTAGTTTCTCGAATATGCTCACCAAGTAGCTCACTTTCATCACACATAAGTGGTCTTTAAGCTTCTCTGCTTCTTCGTGATTTTCCTCTTCCAAGAAGATTGCTATTGCAAACATTTTCCCTGTGATAACCATCTTGATCTTGCAGTAAAATAGTAATGCTAAATATTCTGCTCCAGCGATGTCTTTGCAAAGTTCAAAAAACAGTCTTGATTTTAAGGGTCTTATTTTTATATAATTCACCACGGTTATAACTGTTGTTAACACAATGTTTAGACCAGGACTCATTTCCTTTGCAGCAAGTGCTTCTCTAAGAATCATGCAATGTGTCCAAATATATTGTTTGGATTTTTCCTGCACAAGGGCTTGTAAACTTTTAAACATTCAGACATAACTCACCATCAGTGCAAATTCCAACACAATTTTCCCCTGTATGTTTGCCTTGCATATAAAAATTGTCTAATATTTTGAACAATTCAGATGCTGTGGGCTCTTCTTTCTATTGGTTTACAAAACAATAACTCTTCAACTGCTGATAATCCATTGCAAAATCAAACATAAGCAATTAAATGACAATCCTTGTTGCTATCTGTTGCCTCGTCAAGCTGAATTGAGAATAATTGGTCATAAAGCTTGGACAAAAGTCGTTGTTGCATATCTTCACATATATCACCTCACTGAGCAATAGTATTATTTGATAGAGGTATGCACTATAATTATTTAGTAAAACTTTCTCCAAGCATAGTTTCCACAATATCAATCACAGCTGGCAGAGTTAGGTCTTTTCCGATAGTGTGGGGTTTTTTGCACTTAGCATATTTTATATGCAGCTTTGTAAGAAGCTAGTAAAGCTTCATTTACAGACAAAGCTTTTTAATACTAGATTTTTGCTTTTCAAAACATTTCAGCTTGGTAGCAAAGACCTCTCAAGGTTTGTTAACATACTTCTTATGAAGTGTTTCCAAATGTCTTTTGGATATTCGGTTTCATGTTATCAGCCACCAAAATTTTTGAACAAATAACACACAGTGGTCTTTCTTCATCATTTACTTCAGTCTTTGTAAAACCAAAATCTAAATATTCTGCTGCATACTTTCTTGATTTTACTTTCGGAGTGATATTCTGTGAACCTGAATTTGTTGACGTCGATGCTCCACAGTCGTCAGATGCCCACTTATGCCCAATTAAAAATGTATCCATTTTTCTACACTAGAAAAGATTGTTTTTATACCGTGTATCATAGTCGTTGCAAATAGGAGTAAAATAATGCCAACCATTGACTTCTCACTATTGGTCACTATCGCCACTGTCTTGCCATTTCAAACCTTATTTATACTCGCAGAAACATTTCCAGAACATTCCAGACTTCCCATGATGAAATCGCGAATGTTTCCAAAAGGCCAATACAATTCAACGGTCTGTGCTTGATGTCAGATCTGTAGAATTTTCGAAATATTTGATTATATATTTAAATTTGTGTGAATATTTAAAAATTTAATTAATTCCTAGTTTTTTCTTTTCTTTTTTTTTTTGCTAACTTTTATGGGTTGTCAGTGTTTCAACACAAGAATTGCAGGAGCCACAAAAACTAATATTAAAAAATGGGGCACACATGAAACACTGAACTATAGACTACAAACATGAAAGAGTTCTAAGAAGAATTAGAGGAGTGAACAGATAGCATTAATGGCACAGTCAATGAAAATGGAAACATTGATAGCATTGAAGAATGTGTAAGCACAACTCATCTAAGGTGGTTTGGTCATTTCAATTAATCCTTTAACTGCTATGGTCGAGTTAACTCGAGCGCAGAAAAAAATGGCACCCTCAAGTGGACACCCCTTGCAGATTATGCAAATTTTATAAAACACTATTATTGCCATTTTTGTGAATGAACAAGTGTATATCAAGAATGTATGATGTTGTCCGGACTTCTTACTTGTAAGAATTTTAATTGATTTTATTTATAAATTTTTCGCAAAATTAATTCAGCACATGGGGGAGAATGTCAGTAGAATATAAAATCAGCAGTTAAAGGGTTAAACATTAAACATAAAGGAAAAGGTAGCAAATCAAATGTTTCATGCTAGGATGTCAGAAAAAAAAGACCAAGCATATAACCAAGAACTAACTGAATTGAAGAAGCAGTTAAAATTAGCAGTGTGCCAGATATTTGATTATGCTTGAATATTTGGCTTTGGCTAAATTAGTAAAAAAATTCAGTGTTCAGCCAGCTGAAGCAGAAAATTCTTGTTACAGACATCATAACAAATGCAATGAAATGAGAAAAAGCTTCCTCTTATCTTGCATGACTGAATATCAAAGCACATTGTACTTGCTAGAGGTTCTTTATTTGGAGTTTTCTGTGTTTTAATTTTAGTTTATATTATGCAGTCCAAAATACTGAAAAACAGCCATGAATAATAATAATAAATAAAATAATTTGAACTTTTATGATTGATGGGAACATTCAAAATTTGCATAATGTAAAAGATATAAACAGCAAAGTGATGCCAAAAAAAAAACAATGCATGCACAACATGTATGATTAATCATGTAAAATAGGAAAAGAGTGATTATTATGACAGTTGATTTTAATTATGGCAATATAGATTGATGAAAAGAAAGCAACAGGAAGTCAAGAAAATGAATTTCTCATGTTATTGAGGGAATGATACCTCAGGATTTGATCATCTCATCAGAGCATGTCATTATAAATGAAGTGTCCAATCTTCCTCTGGTTGATGAAAATGACCGCAAAGTGATTACCAACCATGCTAGGACTTTGTGAGGAAAGGATATATGTGAAACTACAAGACTGGTGATTATGAAAAGCTCAGAAGATAGCTTGCAGCTGTAACATACAGTGAGGAGTTAGATGGAAAGGAAATCAGTGCTGTTCAGATGCTATTCAAGAACACCCTAGTAGAAGCAATGTCTAAATGTACTCCAAGGATCAGAAGGTTAAATAAAGTATATGTGAAATGGCAAATTAAGTGATTAGGCATGCAACACAAAAGGAAGAAGACATTGTGGAGGCAAAGTAAGATGAGTGGTAATAACCAGTTCCATGAGGAGCACAAAATACAGACAAACAGGATGACAGACCAAACGGTGGTAGTATATTTCTTAATTTATATTTTAGTATAAACATCACTTAATAATGAAGCATAAAAGAAAAACCTAAGGAAGGGAGAAGGAGTTCTTTTCATATGTAGTCAGCAAATGAATGGAGAAAATGGTATAAGAACAACTGCTGCAGAGGATATACTTGAGATATCTAATGAGCAATTCCTAAAGGTCTTTCATCTTTGTGAATGACAACATGCAGAGTATGAGAGCAGTGGAAGAAGAGGAGAGATTGATTGTCAATGAACAAGACGGAGAATTGAGTAAACTTGATATTAATAAGGCTGTGGAACCTGATGATATATCACCATGTGTTTTGGCCAGGGAGTTGACAATCACCTTGATGTGCTTCATTAATATGAGTCTTACAATGGGTTAGGTTTCCAAAGAGTTGACAGAAAGGAGAGACTGTACCTCTTCATAAGGGAGGTAGCAGAACTCAAGGTTCAAATTATAGGCCAATCTTTTTTTTTTTTTTTTTTTTTTTTTTTTTTTTTTTGATAAGCCCATACATGAGAAGATGCCTGATCAACTAGTAGTACATTAGTACTGATATGGGTAGTTGGGAAAGCAGGAACTTGTTTACATTTGTTTTAAAGGACTGTATATTGTATTCCTTGAGAAACACAGGGAAAGACTATTCCACAATACAGCAGCTGCAGGGATGAAGGAGAAGGAAAACGAAACCTGTTCTGTGGGTTTCAAGTTGCACTCCGAAGGGATGTTGAGCACCAGCTGCACATGTTCCAATGAGCTTAGCATTAAGTGTGGGAATTATTGATGCTATTTCAGATGAACTTTTCTCATGGAAATATTTCTAGAATACACATAGTGCAGAAACCAAATGTCAGTATAAAAATTGGGGAAGTGAGTTGGTAAGAGATGGGTCATTAATAAGCCTATTTTAAGAAATTAACAGCAGTTGAAAGTTTATTTTTCACTTGGTTAGACTATAATAAATTTAGTTTAATCCTTTATCCAAGTGTGAGCAAACAAAGTTTTCACCTGAAAATATCTTCAGGACTGGGGTAAGGTAGTACAACATCAGGCAACTTGTAGCAAAGGTGCCCAAGCTACCATCACTCCTATCTCAGTATCTCCCATAATGCAAAACACATCTCCTTGCGGATATGTATAATCTTATGCATTAAGGGAACGGCCACTACCCATACCAGTTTCGACCTTTATTGAGGTCTCTTCAGTGGGAGCCAGGCCCTGAAGTGGAGATACTAGGCAGAAGCACTGGAGAGGTCATTTTTACCTATAGGAGATGCCATAAGGTGTGCCACCTTATTATTAAATTACTCTGGATTTAGAGAAAGATGACCTCTCCAGTGCTTCTGCCTAGTATCTCCACTTCAGGGCCTGGCTCCCACTAACGAGACCTCAATAAATAGGTCGAAACGTATGGGTAGTGGCCCTTCCCTTAATGCATAACATTATACATATCCGCAAGGAGATGTGTTTTGTATTATGGGAGATACTGAGATAGGAGTGATGATAGCTTGGCCACCTTTGCTACGAGTTTCCTGGTGTTGTACTACCTTACCTCAGTCCTGAAGATATTTTCAGGTGCAAACTTTGTTTGTTAACACTTGGATAAAGGATTAAACTAAATTTATTATAAATTAACAGCAGATTTAATACTTTATTCAAAAATTTTGAGTTACCAAGAAGAGAAGCCAAGAAATTAATTATGTTAAAACTTTCTAATTAATGAGAAATCTTATCTAATTTGGAAATGTCAAAAAAGATGAATAAGAATAATATTCCTTTATCAAAAAAAAAGATGAGATTGTTGAACAATCATGATGAAAAGAAAAAAGTAAGAGTAAATTGTGGCAGTGTTTTGACAATATCATCTTTTCTTCCATTTCAGGTGACATGTTCAGTATCACCATCAGGTCAAAAGGAGAATCAACTGCAGAAAACCATTAAGGATGAGATAATATATATTTTACTATTTTTATATAACAAAACCTGAGGTGAATTCATCATTAAAAACACACGTAATAACCACAGTAAAATGACTATTCAATTCGTAAATATTTCATCCCAAGTATCTTGGGACATCATCAGTACAGTAGTTTAAACAATACTAGGAATAACATACTGTTAGGGTGCATGATTACAATGGAATCTCAATATGTGTGAAGTAACGTGTTATAGAAGTCAATTAAATATCACTGAAAAAAAAAAATAAAATAAAATAAAAAATAAAATAATATATATATATATATAAAGATTATTTTACACAATTTTGTATGACAATTTCCCATACTTTAGGAATAGTAAGAACATCATTGCGGTTTAAATTTGGTCTGTGTAGTAGGGCTTCAAGCACTTTCTTTATATAAACGTTCATATTTATATAAAGATCTGTGTAAAAGTTTTGACGTCTCCCAATGGTTCCTGTGGTTTGGATTTTCAACTCAGTGTTGGGAGAGACCAGATTTCTGCGCTTTCAAAAGACGAATGTGGTCTTGATGTTCCGAGATGCGTTTCTGAACAGACCTACCTGTCTGACCAAAGTAAGACGATTTGCAGGAGCATGGGATCTCATAAACGCCAGGTAACATCAGCGGTGAGAGTTTGTCCTTAGGAGAAGGTAACAAGTTATAGATTTGGTTGATAGGTTTGTAAGTACAGTAGACTCTCGACTATCCGGCCTATTGGGGGCGGAAGGGCAGGCTGGATAACACAAAAGCCAGATAGGCCGGAGTTCTAGGCCTACCTTTTCAGATTTGTGTAAAAAGGTAGGCCTAAGATGAAAGAGTCAAAACTTACAGTTTTTAGTTTTTGAAAAAGTCCTTGATAGATGACTGCTTCACCTTTTAGCTCTCTTCTGCGATGCAATGTCCCTCCACTTATGCAAGCAGATATCAGCTGGCATCGCTTCCTCCTGCTCACTAATGTACTGCAGCACTTCCTCAATCGTCTTGAACCCTTCCAAATGTGGGATGAGATTTTTTCTGTCATCTAAGGATGCCTCCTCCTCTTCCCCCCCGTGTCACCATTTCCACAATATCATTATCGCTTATTTCATCAACTTCGTCGTTTGACATCCATTCTGTAATATCCTCTGCATTGACATTGTCACAGCTCGGTACATTCTTGAGTAATGAAACAAGTTTATCGTTTTCATCTTCCACTTCGGTTTCACACATGGGTTCAAGGTTGAAATGTCCACCTTCATGGTCCAAAAGAATTTTCCAAGACTTTACAAGTGATATGCTTCGAATCTGTTTACTAACAATTTACTAACATAACCAGGAACAGTGGCAAATGTATTCCGCACTTGTGGACATTCGATACACAACTGACGAAGCGGGGAACTCCGCACTTTGCATGTCTCAACCTGTGTTATGCACATGGCATGTAGGAGGATTGTAGCAGATGCCCGCTTGCAACGCCTTGGAAAAGTAATTTACAGTACGTATTCCTCATTTTATCACGGAGAATTACTGTATTATTATAATTCTCCCTGATAAAATCTGGGCTCCGGATAGTACAGAGGCCGGATAGATGAGAGTCTACTGTAGTGGCAAAATTGTATTCATAATTTTTGAAAGACGTTCAGAGATGCCTTTGACGTTAGGTATGGGAATCCTATAGACTTCTTTTCGTCTGGGTTGATGTGTGAGAAGGTGACTGATGATTTTCTGAGTTGTTTTAAGATTATATCCATTTAGTATAGCTGTATTTTTGATTATTTCTAGTTCTTGGTTTAGAGATTCTTCAGAGGAGCAGAATTTGTGTGCTCTGGAAACTAGTGATTTAATGATGCCAAATTTCTGAGATGGATGATGAGTGGATGAATTGTGAATGTAGCGACCTGAAAATGTAGGCTTGCGATAGACAGATGTGGCGATGGAACCGTCTTCTATTTTTTGAATGTGTAAATACAGAAAGGAGATACCCTGTGGAGATTCTTTTTCTACCGTAAAGTTGATGCGAGGATGAAGAAGATTTATTTTATCTAGAAACAGTTGTAATTCCTGTTTGGGATGATCCCAGACTGCAAATACGTCATCGACATATTAACCAAATTTTTGGTTTGGGTTCAAAAGTGAATATTTTTTCTTCAAGGTTTTCTAGAAACAGGTTTGCTAAGTTTGGTGATAAAGGAGATCCATTGTTGTTCCTTCTTCTTGTTTGTAAGTTTGACCTTTCCAGGTGAAGTAACTGGATGTAATAACAAATTTGAATAATTCAGCTATATCAGAAGGAAATTTTTGAGTTAATAATTCTACTGTTTCTTTGTGCAGAATGTTCGTGAAGAGGGAGACAATGTCGAAGCTAATTAACAAATCAGTTTTTAACAGTTGAATGTCTTTTATTTTTGCATGAAACTCTGTAGAATTTTTTATTGAAGAGGCTGAGTGGCCTATATGAGGACGGAGAAGGTTAGATAAGATCTTGATAACTTGTAAGTTGGACTGCTAATAGAATCTATGACTGGTTTGAGAGGAACATTAATTTTAAGAAGCTTAGGTAAGCCATAAATTCTGAGAGGTCTAGCATTCTAGGACATACCATGCTAGACCTCCCAGAATTTATGGCTTACCTGAGCTTCATAAAATTAATGTTCTGCTTAGACCCAGTCGTAGATTCTATTAGCAGTCCAACTTACAAGTTATCAAGATTTTTATCTAACCTTCTCCATCCTCATATAGGCTACTCAGCCTCTTCAATAAAAAATTCCACAGAGTTTCATGCAAAAATAAAAGACATTCAACTGTGAAAAACTGATTTGTTAATTAGCTTCAACATTGCCTCCCTCTTCACGAACATTCCCCACAAAGAAAGAGTAGAATTATTATCTCAAAAATTTCCTTCTGATATAGTTGAATTATTCAAATTTGTTATTACATCCAGTTACTTCACCTGGAAAGGTCAAACTTACTGCAATGGGATCTCCTTTATCACCAAACTTAGCAAACCTGTTTCTAGAACATCTTGAAGAAAAAATATTCACTTTTGAACCCAAACCAAAAATTTGGTTACGATATGTCGATGACGTATTTGCAGTCTGGGATCATCCCGAACAGGAATTACAACTATTTCTAGATAAAATAAACCTTCTTCATCTTTGCATCAACTTTACGGTAGAAAAAGAATCTCCACATGGTATCTCCTTTCTGGATTTACACATTCAAAGAAAAGAAGACGGTTCCATCGCCACGTCTGTCTATCGCAAGCCTACATTTTCAAGTCACTACATTCACAATTCTTCTGCTCATCATCCATCTCAGAAATTTGGCATCATTAAATCACTAGTTTCCAGAGCACACAAATTCTGCTCCTCTGAAGATTCTCTAAACCAAGAACTAGAAATAATCAAAAATACAGCTATACTAAATGGATATAATCTTAAAACAACTCAAAAAATCATCAGTCACCTTCCCACACATCAACCCAGACAAGAAGAAATCCATAGGATTCCCATACCTTACGTCAAAGGCATCTCCGAACGTCTTTCAAAAATTATGAATACAATTTTGCCAGTACTTAGAAACCTATCAACCAAATCTATAACTTGTTACCTGGCGTTTATGAGATCCCATGCTCCTGCAAATTGTCTAACTTTGGTCAGACAGGTAGGTCTGTTCAGAAATGCATCTTGAAACATCAAGACCACATTCGTCTTTTGGAACCACAGAAATCTGGTCTCTCCCGACATGGAGTTGAAAATCCAAACCATAGGATCCATTAGGAGAAGTCAAAACTTTTACACAGATCTTTATATAAATATGAATGCTTATATAAAGTGCTGAAGCCCTACTACACAGACCAAATTTAAACCTCAACGATGTTCTTACTATTCCTAAAGTATAGGAAATTGTCATACAGAATTGTGTAAAATAATCTTTATATATATATATATTTTATTTTATTTTTTATTTTTAATTTATTTATTTTTTCAGTTATATTTAATTTAATTCTATAACACGTTACTGCACGCATATTGAGATTCCATTGTAATCATGCACTCTAACTGTATGTTATTCCTAGTATTGTTTAAACTACTGTACTTATGATGTTCCAAGATACTTGGGATGAAATATTTATGAATTAAATAGTCATTACTGTGGTTATTATGTGTGTTTTTAATGATATATTTTACTAAATCATCATTAAAAAGAATTGATGATCCATTAGTGTGATGGCAAGAATGGAAAATCATTACCCTTTTTGAGAGAAAATTTCTTTCAGCACCGGCATATTCAGAAACTAACAATATTTATGAAGAAACCAGAAGTACACTTCTAAAAAAATCCCAAAAATTGCTTTTCTTATATCACAATTTATCATGACTTTTATTAAATAAATTTTTAATGAGTATATTTTCCTGTTCAAAACTTATTTTTTGATTTTGTTTTGTAAAATTAGTTCAGTATGCTTCAGCCAAATATCCAGTGTTTTGGAGCAAATCCAATTTTTTGCATTAGTTTTTGGCTAAATCATGCTTCGGTGCAACCCTAGTTAAGAAGGTGCCTTAGAAGATTGAAATGGGATGGGGCCATGTTGGACACTTGACAAATAACAGAGGAAGCTAGCAGTAATGTAAAACTATCACATATATAGTATCCTGTGCAGGGTGAGGGCACATATCAGGAATTTGAAGATAAGTGAGAGAAGGTCATTAGTGCTTAGGAAGAAGAGTATTGGTGAAATGACAGACTGGGCTGTATTGTATTTCTGTATTAGGGGAAAGAAAACATTTACCATGACATGTAGTGAACAATTAGAGAGGAAAGAAAACTGGTTGCCCAGTTGCTAGTTGTTAAGGTAAGCTTCTATAGTAGACTCAATCAAATACTTTGAAAGTGCCAAGCATGATCATAGAGTTTCTCCAAATCTTTCCATAGCTTGTGTCCAGAGGCAGATAATATTGTCTTGGAGAACTTCTGTGGAGTGAGTAGTGCAGTCTATACTGGTGATCACTAAATGATTGGTGGGCCTCTAGGTAGTGAAGAAGTTTGTATTTATGACCTTCTCATGATGTTTGAGAAAACTGACTGATAGTTTGCGGGCTTATTTTTATCTTGCTTTTTTTAGGGACAGACTTTATATGGACCTAGGTAATTCTGAAGCGTAAATTATCAATAGAAATAATAGAATCTTTTTTCTTTTTAAATCCACATATGGCACCTAAACTATCAAGAATGCTTCTTTCTGGCAAAAGATTAAAGCAGAACTAAGATCTTACTGTTTTAGTGGAGGTTGATTTGAAGACTGATGCCAGGAGATCATTCTTATTTTTGGGTGATATCATAATAATACCATGATGAGCATGGAAGGAGAGAAGTTGTCCAGAACAGCCTTGGAAAAGAAACATGTTATTTGAATGGAGAGCAAGTTTGCATTTTGTCCTTTCAAAGTCAGATTTAGTTTTTTTTTTTTTTTTTTTTTTTTGTTGTTGTTGTTGTTGTTAAGTCATTTGAAATATGCTGAAGTGTTTTTGGCATGCTAAGATTGGATATCGCATAACCAAGGCTTGAAAATTATCAGACATTTCAAGTGGAGTGTGGAATGAATGCACTCATTTCAGCAATGATTATTTCTGATATATGTGTTAAAGCAAATTTTGGATCAGGAAGAGGAAAGAGAAATTAGACCATTGAAATACGAGTAAAAATCAAGAGGGTACTAATAAATTTAGTTTAATCCTCTGTTAGTGTGTGAAGATGGAGGTAACATATGAGCTATTGAAAAAAAAAAAGTATTAGTAGTAAGGAAAGATATGTTATGTTTATTTTGTTGCCAATACTGGTGTTTTTAGGTTTGAGCTATTCAAATTGACTTTTTTTTTTTTTTTTGTGGTATTTGTTAGGATTTTATTGTCTCAGTATTTTATCCAACCGTATCAACTGTATTCAACATGGCAGCTGCCAGGTTAAGCAAATTCACCTAGTCCACCACCATTTAAAGACTATGTTATTCGTAGCATAGGTGATTTGGTTATTTGCTATGCATCCTGTTGTTTTAAAATTGTGGCAGGTGTGGAACAGGAATGTGTATGTGTGCATGAAATAAAAGAATATAGGCAGTGGTAGGTGATGGAGACATAAGTGTCTTGATCTCGCGATTTAGCGGCAACAGAGATAGTGCTTTGTAAACTGGTGAAATTCAGTTTATGGATACCAGTAGTGTGTTGGAGCATGGGGAGAATATTAAAGATGTACACATGAATTTAACCTTGGGCAATGTAGCAGACAAAAAAGTTTTCTGATAGCCATGATTGTGTGTATGTGAACATAAATTGAGAGAAGCTTGAATGGAAAGAGAAATAGAAATGTTGAGAGTAGTTCTATTGCAAGAAATGAAGATTGAGTGGAGAAGGGTGAATGGAGATATGAAGAGGTTAGCTAGTGCGAGAAGAATGAGAGAAAGAAAATGGCATCAGACAGCAAGAGAGAGAGAGAGAGAATGGAAGAGACAGGGGAAGAGTGGAAATTGCAGAACGTCGAGAGAATGTAGAAGCAAGGCATCAGATAGCAAGAAAGAGAGGAAGGCGAGAGAAGAAGTGAAGAGAAGAAATTGCAGGTAGTTAAGAGAATGTGGGTGCAAGGGATAGAGAGATGAGTGGGAAAGATTGGAAGCCCTTAAAAGAGTCAAGGATGACAGTGAGAGAATGAATGAATGAATCTATGAATAAGTTATTCTATAACTCTATCGAGCTTAGTTTTACAGGGGTCCCGAATCATGAAATTACATAAGATAGTAAAGTAAAGGAGGGTGACTTGGTTGATGAGGGTAAATAAAGAGAGGTATTAACAGCAGTTAGCTAATGAAGCCAAAAAGAATCCTAAGGAGTTCTTTTGATATGTAGCCAGCAAAAGAAAGAATGATTATGGAAGGATGACATTGATAGGAGAAAATGGTATAAAGACAGCTGTTTCAGAATGTCTGGCGGAGATACTTAATGAGCAATTCATAAAGGTCTTTCAATCTTGTGAATGTGACTTCATGGAGAGATTGAGAGCAGTAGATGATGGGGGGAGGGAAGAGACTGACTGAAAGTGAGCAAGAGGTGTATGGGGAGTCCAGTAAACTAGATGTTAATAAGGCTGTGGGACTTGATAATATATCACCACGTATTCTGAAGGAATGTGCCAGGGAGTTGACACCTGTCTTGACATATTTTTTAATATGAGTCTTGCACTCAGTCAAGTCCCTAAGGAGTGGAAGGAGGGCAAGACTGTGTCACTTCACAAAGGAGGTGATCGAACTCAAGCATCAAACTATAGGGCTATCTGTGTATCAAGTGTTGTGGTTAAGTTGTTGGAGAAGCTTGTGAGAACTAGGATCCAGAGTTGAGTTGACAACAATGGTATTAACTTTGATGGACAGCATGGATTTTCTAAATGGAGGTCATGTTTTACTTATTACTTTATTGTAATAAGTAAGTAACCTACTTACTATTACAATAAAGTGACTGCTTCCTTGGACAGAGGAGAAGGATACACAGTAATATACTTAGATTTCTCAAAGGCTTTTGATAGAGTACCTCATGATAAATTGATAGTCAAACTAGAGCAGATGGGGTTGGATATTAGATTAGTGCATTGCATTGGAGACTGGCTATCTGATAGGTATCAACAAGTTGTGTATGGGGGGGGGGTGAAATATCAAGGAAAGGGAAAGTCACTAGTGGTCTGTTTTAGGGCCATTACTGTTTAACTTATATATTAACGATATTGGTGAAGATTTGGATGGAGATATTCAGTTGTTTGCAGATGATGCAAAGTTGGGACGAACCATGAAGAGTAGTGAAGATGTTTTGGCCTTACAAGAAGACTTGAATAAATTGAGTGATTGGGAATGGAAATGTGAATTCAATGTTGCAAAATGTAAGGTTTTAAAATTTGGAAAACAAAGATGGGATGGAGAATTTATGCTTGGTGAGGATATATTGTTGGAATTGGAAGAAATAAGAGATCTGGGGGTGATAGTGGATAAGGATCTGAAATTTAGGGGACACATAGCCAAAATTGTGAAGACAACACAAAGGCTTCTGGGAATGATGTGAAGGACACTGATGTGTAGAAGTAGGGAGATTCTTGTTCCTTTGTATAAGGCTTTGATTAGGCCACACATGGACTATTGTGACCAGATTTGGTCACCTGGTTTTCAGAAGGATGAAGAGATGTTGGAAAGGGTCCAAAGGTAATTGACTAAGGTAGTTTCTGACCTCTGGAATGTCGATTACGAGGAAAGATTGAGAAGATGTAATTTGCAGAGTCTGGTGGACAGGAGGAAGAGGGGAGATATGATAGAGACCTACCTACAGTTTGGTAAGGGATTGTTATAGGATCAATGCTGGAGAAGTTCTACAGAAAATAATGGGAGATCGGGGGAGAACCAGAGGTCATCCCTGGAATCTGTATAAAGAGGGTGTGAGTAGGGGAGTGAGAAGCAGGTTTTTTTCGTGCAGAGTTGTAAATGATTGGAATGCCTTGCCTGAGAGTGTGGTGTCTGCAAGAAGTTTGAATGTGTTCAAGGCATGGTATGATGAGCTGTGCATGTGTGTGTGATAAAAGGACCTCCCAGATGAGTCTTTGACTCCATGAGGTCTTGGGGTAATAATAATAATAATAATATATAAAAATAATAGTTATAATATATGTATGATTTATATTGTCTGTAAAACAATTGTGCTTAATACAAAGGAAAAGAATTATTCTTTGTTAAAGTAATGAGTCAACAGAAAAGTTACCTAGATTAGTAAAGAACAAAGGGAAAATCCTAAAGAAAAAAGTCACAAGAACTTGTGAGGGTTAAAATTTATCAAGAACAAAGACTTCGGTAAAAGCACACGAAAGTGACGCCGACATATCTGAGGATAAGTGCGAAAATTGCGGAGGTAAAGACAAAGAATGGGAAGGGATATTTAAGCGACCTGATAGTAGGAATCGGGGTTCAGTGAGGTTCACTAGAGTTCACTGCAGTTCCTGAGTGTTCCAGAAGTTCAAAAGTACAGAAGTTGCCATGCTTTCCACAACCATCAGCACTGTGACCAGGAACTGATGGAAAATCTCATAAATGAAGTCCAGATCTCCCCAGTAATTTTTCATGATAGAAAGGCTTTCAGTCATTGACTGCAGAGGAAGACAAAGAGAAGACATTGCTTAGAATTCACATAGAGCCACCATTAAAGATGAAATGCATTGCCGTGATGTCCTACTGAGAACAAGAAACATCTAAATCAAGACAGAGGAATAAGATGTCCTAATGGAACTTTTGTTGGATACAATAGACTGTGAAGGAAGATCTGTCAGTAGCTGTAATATGTTGATACTTGTGTTACGGATATAATGCAACTGTGCAAAGATATGAAATAAGTTGTCTTAATTATGTATAAATACTGTGTTGTATAATAGCATAGCGTATAGTGTCATACTGAAAAATAGTGTATGATAATCAAGATTTAGGTAGGCCAGGAAAGGTAGATATAACTAATTATTCATCTCAAATGTACATGCATTTATTGGTAAGAATAAATGACTTGTAAACAACACGCTGATCTGATACTTGTCAATGCACTACTCCAAAATAATTACGAACCTGTGTGCTGATAGGAAATTGCCACGACTAACCTAAGTGTTAAATAAGATGATAAGAAAACTCTGTTAAAGTTATGAGCCCTGCATTGCTGTTATTCCACACTTCAATCCCTCACTCTCTGAAACTCAGTCTGGTTTCTATATCATACATACGATAAGATTAAGGCATGGAAGAAAGGGGGGGGTGTAAATTCAGCATGAGTTAAAAACATAAAGGGAAAAACTTTAGCTCTTTGTAGACATACAATAAATTAGCTCTATAATGTGCATACTATATAGAAAATAGATAAAAGAAAAACATTACAAAATTTTACAAATCTTTTCAGAACATCATGTATGAAGATTCAGGATGTGCAGAGTAGAGTGCCAGAGGAGTGCTTGACTGGTGGAATTATAGAGAGTGTGACACTGGTGGTGAAGAGGAGTTAAAATGTGGAGGAATTGATAGTAATGTTTGGGACGAATGACCTGAGAGATAGTGTAAATCGTGTAGTGTGACATTTAAAGTTGATGTCAGAGATAGTGCAGCAGAAATGTGTCTAAGAAAGATAGTGTTGCACTGCTATGATAATATGGAGTGGAGGAGAAGAACGGTAATAACGAGTGATAGTGAGAATGTGTAGGAAAAGAGGTCTAGAATATGTGGATACATGGAGCATGTTTGAGGATAAAAGAGAGTTATACGCAAGAGATGGCTTACAACTGAATGCAGAAGGGTATAGGCATTTGGAGAAACTGTTGTTTTCTGGACAAGTGAGTGTATTGAGGCAGGGAAACTAGAAATGTAACAGGAATGACCTCATGTCTGGATAGTGGCTTGAGAAATGAAAGGGTATACACTATATTACAGAGCCAGGTGAGTAATAATCTATAAGAATACTAGCAATGGGCTGTTTTTCTGTATACAAATGCTAGGAGCATTAGAAATAAAGAGAAATAAGTTTGTTGCATTGACTGACTCAGCATCTCCAAAGGTTGTTTGGTATCAGACCAAGTTTCACTAATCAATAATAATTAAAAATGAAGAGAATGTACAAACATGCTTGGATGGAAATCAGAATCATATCCCCATTGTTAATTATAATCTGCATGAATCACATAAGTAAATTTTCTGTAAGTTTTCAAAAATCTTTGATCCGCTTTAAATAACTACTGTCAAAATATATTAAAATCTTCAATTAAAAAAAAAACTGTGAACACAGAAAATCATCTTCATTCTCAATAGTGAATATATAGAACACATAACACATTTTATGTACAATTTTTATTCTACATATATATATAAACAAGTGAGAAATCACCCAAAACTGTACTAGCAGCATACAAGGCAGTATCCCTCACTTGGATCTCAAAGTTAGATTAGAAATAAAATCATTGTTTAAAGAACAGACAATTCTAAAGAGTTATGGAATCAATTAGAAGGAGAGTGACTGCATCACACTTATAAGTGTCATTAGATAACATGAGTGGCATCTCATGATAATTAGAGGAGTGTCACAAGAGAGCATCAGTGGCAGATGTCATATTATAAACAAAAATATTAGAAAGGAAGTTAATATGATTACTATTGAAAAATATATCCTTGTATGGTAACTAAATGGAATGACAGATGAAGAGAAAATTTTATAAATATTTAAGAGATAGAGGTCGAGAGGTAGATCAATATATATAAATAGATTAATGAAGTTCGGAGTTAAAAAGTAAAATATAAGATAAGAGCTAATAGAATTATAAACACAGCAAGTAATGACCAATTTTGAAGAAAACTGTTAATAAGCAACTAGTAATGAAATCTTAATTGGGCATAATTATTATATTGCCTATATATATACCTCGTCAAGTTAGATGGTAGCAAATGATAAAGATAATGATGACAAAATTATTTGCTAAAAATATTTAGTAAAACCATGAATCAATTTAGCATTAGAAACTATGCAGGTTTTTTTTTGTGTGTGTGTGTGTGTGTGATAAAGATTCTCATTTCATTATGCAGTTTTACATTGAGGTTACTGCTTGTTGCATTGAACTAAGGATTAGTATTATTAGATTAGTACCATGTTTCATAACCTTTGCAACAGGTTATAAATAGAGTAGTTAGACATGATTAATTAGTAGCTTATGGGTCTTCTGTATGCTATATTGATCAGTTGTACATTTCTGAGAATGCATTTGCATCAAAATAACTCTACCATATAGATTAAAATTGGCTAACTCATTGTTGCTTTTTAAAAGATCAAGAAAAAAAAAGTTAAAAGGGCACAGATTCACATCTTTATATTTTCTTGAATTGCTTCTTTACTTGCTTGCGATTCTTCTGAATTATTTCCACTTGATAAATAAATAGAAAATAAATGGACGAAATGCTTAAAAAAACTGGAAAAAAAAGTGATGAAATTATCTATTGTGTGTGCATGTGTGTATGTATATATATATATATATTATTTAAAAAAATTTTTTTTCCAGTTCACCTATAAGGCTGATCGCATTCAAATTAGTTTCCTACAGTTGCTAAGTCGTCATGCATCTCAGAATATTACATTTAATTGTAAAAACACTGTTGTGTATTTTGATGCTGTGCAGAGATCTCTCAAGAAAGCTGTGAAAATGATGGCTTATAATGATTTGGAGTTAACAGCAGAAGGAAACCCAATGTTTTCTTATACAGTTTTAGAAGATGACTGTAAGGTATGAAATTTATATTTTTAATTAATTGTTTTATATCACTAAAACTTTACTTGGGATAATAATAATAATAATTTATTATTATTATTAACATCACGCCTCCAAGGAGTCAAAAGACTAATTACAGGATGATGGCAGCATCATTCCCAGAATTCTTTGTGTTGTCCTCACAATTTTGGCAATGTGTCTCCTAAATTTCAGATTCTTATTCACTATCACCCCCCCCAAGATCTCTTATTTCCTCTGCCTCAAATATATATAAAAAAATAAAGTCGTCCAACATGGGGCTCGAACCCATGACCCCGAGATTAAAAGGCTCATGCTCTACCAACTGAGTTAGCCAGGCTGCAGATTAAGATCAGTAAGATAAAATAAAAAGAGATTAAGGCTAGTAAGATAAAATATGCAGTTGGTTGCTGATATAGGCCAGGGAATTCCATGGATTATCTGGAAGACACATTGGTAAATTAGTACAAATAGGTTGCGTGATTATTATGGGGGACTTAAACTATGGAGATATAGGCTTGGAGGAAGAAAGATCTCACGCCAGGAAGGAAATGGAATTTATACAACTACTAAGAGATAATTACTTGAGGCAGCATGTAATGGAGGGGGACTAGGGGTGTGAGAGTATTGGACCTGTCATAGAATCAGAAGAGCTATCTGTTACCAAGGTGACCACATTGCCTACAATTGGTGAAAGTGGCCATTCAGTGACTTGGGAGATTGTACATGAGGAATATTCTGTCAAGAAGGGGGGTATGTGTAGAACTGTAAGGCAGGTGATTATGACAAGCTTAGGAAGAAGGTTAAATCTGTTCAATGGCATAAAACATTACAAGGTAAGGATGTTAACAGTACATGGGAGATAGCCAAGGGTTCTAGAGTAAACAATATTAAATTGTGTTCCTAAGGTAAGGCAGTTAATCAGGTAGGAGTTAGATGGATGAGTAATATCATTAAGCATGAGGTGCAGAAGAAGAAAACGTAGTGGAGGGTATATAAAGAGAGAAGTGACTCACAAACAGTACAAGGCTCAGGCAAGAAAGGTGATCAGCATAGCAAGGAAGGCAAAATCATATTATGAGAAGAATCTAGCTGAGCAGGCCAAAGGAAATCCCAAAGAGTTCTTTCATTATGTGGAAAGTAAGAGGAAGAATGACTATCGAAAATTAACCTTATTGAGTGATGATGGTCATGAGTTGACAGAAGCAGATAAAATAGTCAAGTTACTGAGTGACCATTTTGCAAGGGTATATCATCCTAGTGAGGTTACTGCTTTAACATATGTAACAGACACTAATGTGGGAACAGTGGTAAATTTAGGTTGTTAGGATATTACAGAATATGAATGTAAATACAGCTGTGGGATTAGATGGTATTAAGTCTCAGCTCTGGTAGTTCTAAGGGAGTGGAAAGGGGACAAAATTCCCTTGCATAAGAGAGAGAGAGAGAGAGGTTCTAAGACTTCAGTAGAAAATTATAGACCAATCAGTATCTCAGGCATGGTGGTAAAAGTACTGGAAAAATTGGTCATAAAGAGAATTCAAGAATGGGTGGATAAAACTGTGATACTGTATGAAGGGCAGCATGGCTTCATGAAGGGTCAGTCATGCCTTAATAATTGACTATCTTTTTATAATAGAGTAACAGCAGAGTTGGATAAAGGAAATGGCTACATGATGATTCTGCTAGATTTTGCAAAGGCATTTGACAGAATGCCACATGGGTCTCTGTTATGCAAATAAAACAAATGGGAATGGATATGACATTGGTTAAGTAGATAAGAGGGTGGTTTCTAGACAGATTTCAAAAACTGGTTCAAAAATATGGAGGGGCAGAATCGAGGCAAAAACAGGTGACTAGTGGTGTACTGTAAGGTTCAGTGTTGGGACCACTGTTGTTTAATTTGTACATAAATGATATAGGAAATAACTTGAAGGAAAATATTCAGTTGTTTGCTGATGATGTGAAATGAGGTAGAGTAATAGCAAAGCAATGTTGAGAGCTGGTAGGATGATTTAAACAGGCTGTCAGTATAGGCAAAAGATAATGGGTATCCGTTTAATGTGGAGAAATGTAAAGTTATGCATTTTGGGATAAAAAGATTACAAGCTGTGTACCATATTGATGGAACTGTACTCCACAAAATAGATGAAGTTAAAGATTTAGGGGTGGTGATAGAGAGTTAAAGTTTAGAGGACATATTTCTAAGGTAGCCCATAAGAATACGTGGCTACTAAAGAACACATTAACAAGTACAGATAAGGAAGTTGTTATCCCTCTTTTTAAGGCCTTCATACGTATGTGCACATCTGGATTACTGTGCTCCTGGGTTTCTTGTGAATGACAAAATGGTGGAGAAGGTTCAGAGGTAAGTGACCAAGGTGAGTGGTCTGTGAAATGTTCACTATAAGGATATATTGAGGGTGTGTGGATTGCAGAAGTTGGTTGATATAAGAAAAGGAGGGAATATGATAGAAACATTTAAGTTACTTAAAGAGTTTTATAGGATATATGTGGGGAAGGTGTTTCAGCAATTGGCTAGAGGAACCAGGGGGCCATCCCTGGAAGTTGAATAAAGGTGTGGTAAGTACCCCTGTAAGGACTATATTTTTTTCTTGGAGAGTTGCGAATGAGTGTAATGGGTTGCCAGAGTCAGTTATGAGTGCTTTATCTATTAATGGGTTCAAGGAAGGGTATGACAGATTGTGTGGATAGTTTGGCTCCCGCGATGAGTCTTCGGACTCCATGGAGGTGATCTTACAATAATAATGTGTCCATCATCATTTCCAGATCTCTTATCTCTTCCATCCATCTATTCATTAAGCATCATCAGAGTGTAATGTCACTCTCTTCTGCAGTGATGTGCCACACCAGTCCTTGAGTGTTCTGTTGTATGCCTCTTTCAGAGGCTTCTACTCTTTGAAGGAGTGACTTCCTACACCATCTATCCATTCTTCCATCTCATTGAGTGCCTACACTTTCCTCTTTTTTGAGGAATTTTACTTTTTATTACTGTTTTGAGAAGTTCTCCTTCTATCCTCCTAATGTATTCAAAGTATTTCAGCTTTCTTGTGTTAATATCTTTAAGGAGCATTAAACTACTGTCCATCCTTTCCAGGACCCATTCATTTGACTTCTTTTCAGTATAGGATATCCTCAACAGCCTTCTGTAACACCACATCTAAAAAAACAGCTTGTCAGGCTTCTTTAGGTTCGAAGTCTCACATTTATAAGTCACTGTTGGAAAAACAGCTGTCTCCAGAATCCTCAACTTTGTTCCTGTGGAGATACAGATTTTAGACAGGTCTCTGACTGTTATTTTAGTCATTTCTAATGTTCTTCTGATGTCTTTTGAACAGCAATTCTTCACATTAATAATGGATCCCAGGTATTTTGAACTTGCTGACTTCCTTATTTCTTTCTCTGTTACAGCACACTTGTTTTGAAGGAGCTTCCCTGTCTATATTTCCTTTGAGAACCATAATCTTTGTCTTGCTAGGATTGAGTTGAAGTCCTCTGTTCTTATTCATCTCATTAACCTTGTCAAGGAGTAGTTCTTCCTTGTCATTACAAAGGAACACTACATCATCAGCATACCTCAGATTACTGATTCATCTACTGCCTATCCTAATTCTTTTGTTAAGCTCATACAGTGCTATGCATGATGTCCTCAGCATAGATACTAAATAGGTGAGGGGAAAGTAGGCAACCTTGCCAACTTGAAACTAATCAGTTAATCCAGCCCCTGTTCTTACCATAGTACTTGCTCACTATACAAGTTAGCTCTCAACCTGATAATGTGTTGAGAAAACCCCATTATTTTCATTATCTCCCACAATTTCATATCTGAACACAGTCAAAAGCTTTAGAGTTGTCTATGAAACACATTACCATAGGGAGTCTAAATTCTTGATACTTTTCAGTGATCTGTCTAAACAAAAGATTTGATCTCAGGTCCTTTCCTTTCCTAAAACCTGCTTGTTCCTCTGACTGAAAACAGATATACAGTGGCATGTATATTTCATTATAAAGCAGATATCCAAATATATTTCTAACATAAAGCAGAATTCAAAGAAATTATGCTAATTTTAGTAGCATTACTTCTGTGTCAGTGTAAGGCAATTCTAATATTGATTTTGATGTGTATAATGTGTGAAGTCATTAAGTTGTTTTTAAAGGTAAAATCAGATTTAGGAAAGGATTACTCTTTAAAAGTATTATTTATATTCATATATTTTAATGACTATGTTTCTCACAACTCAACAATATTGTAACTTTTTATTTTACAGTTCCGTTTAAATAAGTGGGCTCAGACAGTGCTGGAATATAAAACAGACAAACCTCAAAGGCTTCCAATTGTGGATGTTGCCATTAGGGAGACAGGTGTAAAAAATCAAGAATTCAGATTTAACATAGGACCAGTGTGTTTCTCATAGCAGAGTTTTTTTCTCTCTCCATTCAGTGACTTTCAGAAAGTTGTCCTCTTTAAAACTGCCATTTTAAGTGTAACATTTAAATATCACTGTGCTAATTCTTGTTCCATCATCATTGTCATCATAAGAACTTTATATCACAAAAAAAAAAAAAAAAAAACCACTAAACCTTGTGATCTTTCTCTATTTATGAATATCTGTAATATTATGAAATTTCTGTCCTCTGTCTGATTTCATCAATTTGTTTATGATGAAATCAAAACAAAAAATTAGCATTGTAAAAATTTCACTCATTGAATAAACACTGCCTTTTTATATGTCTTCCAATATTTTGCATTTATTCATTAAGAATAATTTTTTCAAATTTTATAATACTTTAGATGCACTATAATGCAGAGTGGCTATTAAATTTAGAATTATGTTACTTTTTGAAGTACACTACTGGAATTATAATAGCTGATGTTCTTTAGAATTTTAAACATAACATTTTGAAGAGGATAAAAAATACAGTCCATCAAAGGACTTTCTTTTATAATTTAATAATAATAATAATAAAATAAACATAATGCAGATAATTCACAATATTTTTTGTCTTTCCAATTAGATTAAAAAGTAACAATTTCTAGGTTTTAGAAGAAGACTAAGAATATTCCAGATAAACTAATTTTTCATTATCTCAAGGTACTTTCCTATTTAGGCCAATAAGCATGATTATCATCATGCAACTGCAGTATGCATTCCAGTAATTTACTAAAATTCATTTCATTTTAGTTGGCTCAATATTCATTGAAAAGGTACATTGGATGATTCTGCAAGTTTGCACTTTGAAATTTTAGTGTATTCTGTTTCAAAGAGGAAATTTCATGGAAAATAGTTTCTGATATTTTGAAATTAGCAAGTGGTGTAAAGATAAATGCACCTGTTTATAGAGATAAGGAAAGAATGTTGATTTGAAGAGACACAGAACAAAAATGCATAGCACATACCATTGGAACAGCAGCAAGATATTTAGTTGTTTGTAGATGATGTGAAGATTGGAAGGGTTATTAGTAATAATGCCAATGTAGTGGCCCTTAGAAGGATGTGAATAAGCTGGACAGATGGGCAAATGAATGGAGATATGTTTAATGTAACTAAATGTAAGGTCTTGAAATTTGGGATATACTGATGAGAGGTTTCATACACATTGGTTGAAGACGAAGAAGTGGAGGAAGCAACGGATCCTGGGCTGGGGTGATAGTTGATAAAAAAAATTTGAAGTTTAGAGTTCATTGTTGAAAGGGATTAAGGTAACCCAGAGGAATGCTGTAATGCTAAGGTTTTGGACCAGCAGAGATAAAGTTGTGATTCTAATGTTGTTCCTATACGTGAGAGGTTGGTTAGTCCACTTACAGTACATTGGTACTGTGGATGGGTAAAGAGTTGGGAAAGGAGAAACTTGTTCACATTTGATTTGAAGACCTATGTATTGCATTGTTTGGGGAAACACAATAAGAGGGGAAGACTTCTACAATACAACAGTAGAAGGAATGAAAGAGGAGAAAGAAAAACTTGTTCAGTGAGTTTCGAGTTGAACTATGAAGGGATGTTAGCTGGTAGTTTCATGGGTTTGAATGGATTTAATAGAGAGTGGATGAATTATTAATGCTGGTTCATATGAACAATTACCAAAAATTTTCAGAAGATGCAATCTGCAGAAACAAACATCTGTGTGAAAGTGGTTGTGCGGTAAAAGAGAGGTCATTAATTTAGTCTAATTGCCCTTTTCAGTACTGAGTCAAGTACTGAAAAGGGCATATTTCTACATATAAAGCTCTTAGAGCACAACCCACTATCAAATACTTGTAAGAGCAGTATTTGATAGTTGGGAAGAATTACTATTTGTATAAGGTGAATAACTGTTCTGAAGTAAAGTAATGCCTTAAGCAGAAGACAAATCCTTTTTTTTTTTGGATGGTGCCGGGGTGGCAATAGTTGTAATGTGTGTATGCCAAGAGAGGCTTGATGTCAGGGTAATTCTAACAAAAGAAGTTTCATCTTGTCTGGAGATATGAATGTCGTCAAATGTAATACTGGAAGAATTTTATTGGAAATAATGCAGAACTGTGTTTTTCTAGCATTGAAATCGATAGATAAATCTGAACCCACTGAAGAATTGTCAACAGGTAGTAGAGGTTGATGCTCTGTAAGTTATGTGAATTTGTGCAATACAACATATGTCAAATTAGTTTTGCATCAGCAAAACTGTATATTAGGTTAGGTTGTTGTATCTGTAGTAGGTTGTTGATATAAGTTTGCCAGCCTGGTTGGCTGAGTGGTTAGCATATCTGTTCTCCAGCCAAAAGGCTGTGGGTTTGAATCCCACTGTGGGTATGGATGTTTGTAATTGTCTGTGAAAATACCAGTGGTGGTGGTCAGCGGTAGATGGAGTTGGTGTTGTTACAGTTCATTGTAGTTGGTGGATTGAGTGGTGGAGACAGAGTTGTAGAGTAGGTGCCCTCCCTCGATGAGTCTTTGGACTCCCTGGAGGTGTCACATAATAATAACAATATATATATATATATAGAGAGAGAGAGAGGAGAAAAATAGGTGGGTGAGAGAACAGACCCTTGTGAAACCCAGAATTACTTACACAGAGGATAAGGAATCATCCACTATCACATGTAATCACTTCCAGTTAGAAAGCTGGCAACTCAGTTGCATAAGTCATCAGATAGACCAAATTATGAGAGCATACTTAATGACGATTCATGGTTTTAGTGCAGCAGGGACAGAAAAGGTCATAGCAGTAAACAAGGTAAAACAATCACAAGCATCCATCTCCATAGCAGGATTCATACCCATGACCTGTTGGTTGGAGAGTAGGTACACTAACCACTCGGCCAACCAGGCTGGCTACTTAATAGGCCATTGTACCATACCCAGTCACAAACCTTGGAGATATCAAGTGCAACTAGTTGATATTCACCAAAAATTTTCCATGGCATAAAAAGATAAGTAAAGCTTTTATGTTTTTCATGGTATTTATTCCGAGATGAACGACATACGTAAGCAGATCACCTGTTGATCAACAGCGGAAGAATTCACACCAGCAGTCATTTATTAGTTGGTTGTTTTCACAGTAGAACAAGAGTGGGATATTGATGGTTTTCTCTCAATTAGAGGAACTTCAGCTAATACAAAATACCATTTTACATGTGACATGGTATTCCATATTACCCAAAGTTCCTCTACTTTGAAGAGGATTGAGGTGTGAAAGAGAGACAGATTTTATGGTAGGGATTTGTCACCCTTCTTGGAAATAGAATGAACATAGGCCAATTTTCAAGATGTTAGATAGATACCAGTGAAATAAAAAAAAAAAAGGTGCAGGCAGCTCAGAAGTGCAGGCCTTCATGACAGTAAGAGGAATACCATCAGGACTAAGAGACTTTTTGGTATCTAATTTGAACGATATTCTTCTAATCTCTTTCTAGCAAAAGGACAGAGCATGCATTGCCTGTAGAGTATTTGGAATGGTTGGGGAACATATACAAAGATCAGCTATGATTGCGCTGGAAGAAAATATGCAAGATCATAGCAACAAAGTTGCCAGACAAGGAGATACTGCATAAAGAGAGAGCAGATGCTGTAAGGAATATATGTTTTGAAGGTAGTCCACATGAGAATGGGATGGTCTAGAATGCTGGGTAGAACAGCAGAATGTGGGAGAAAAATATAGTGATAGAGGTGAGACAAAGATCAAGTATGGAGAGGTCACAGATGAGAGGTATATGCATGACTGGTTATAGACTCAAAAATGAGTTACTTTATTAATTTCTGAATATTAGAAGTTTAAATTTCGTAAAGTGGCATTTAGCTGAAAGATTTGTGAAAGAAGGCTCTCGGTTCAGATAAGTTTCTTTTGACTAATTAATTGTAGATAAGTGTTTGTTTATATGTGAGAGTTGAGCACTTGCAGTGTTTGTACCTGCACTGAAAGGCAATTCATTGCGTAGATCTATGCAAAAGACATATAAAGTAGATGGCATAGATTTCTCAAAAATGGTACAGTGCTGTGAATGTAATGTGTATGCTTGGGAAAATGGTGCAGATATTTATGTAGAGTGGCTGAATAAGAGAAAAGAACGAGTGTGTGTGTATGTAGGAAATGTGATATTCTGGTGGCCCATGAGGTTTGGCCAAATATGCATTTAAATTGTTTAAATACAAGTAGAGAACATGCCATCATAACTGCATGAATGTTCAGATGGTGTGCAGAAATGATAGTGCTGCAAAAAAAAGTATGGTTCATGATAAAGCAAGTGATAATTTATACAACATTAAAAATAGAGTGAAATTAACAATAAAATGGGCAATAATGATATGGAAAAACAGAGTGCAGTTAACGGTAAGGTGATGAGCAGGATTAACAGTGAACATGTGAATGCTGATAAAATAGCAAGAGTGAATGATAGCGAAAAATAACACAAGATTTGAAAGCTGAGTTGGTGAAGATTCAGTGGATGCAGAGTGAAATAAAGAGAACTGTAGAAGTAGATGTGTATGGAAGAGGTGAAGACGATATACAAAAATACGATATACAAAAAAACAATACCTGAGAGAGTGGCATTGTATGGGAATTCAATTATTAGAGATGTGATAAATGAGAAGATGCACAAAGTTTGTTTTCAAGCAACAGTTGGTAGGGGTAATAGGGGCAAATGACTTGACTGGGAACAAGGAGAATTTAAGAATTGGGTATCATGAGGTTGTTGAGAAGGATAAAAGATAGTGTGATAGGAAAGGTTAGTCAGTGTGTTGCTCAGGTATGACAGTGATGAGATGAGGCAGAGAGCAAGAATTATGAATTATATGTTAGCAGAAATGTGTGAAGAGAAAGGAATGCAGTTTGTTAATGTGTGGAATGAGTTTGAAGGAAGAATTGAACTGTTCAAGAGTGATAGACTGCATTTGAATGGTTTTAGTTTGAGTGATTTGAAGAGACTGCTGCTGCTGGAAGGGAGAATAATGAGTGCAGAGAATGAATCTCTGCACTCATTATTCTAACATTAACATCAAACATAACAGCTCATTCCTGGATCTATAACAAGTTTCACTGATACCACTTATTAGATGTGACTTCTCCATAATTTCCTTGGATTGAAGAGGATTCTGGGCTCAAGGAAATTATGGAGAAGTCACATCTAATAAGTGGTATCAGTGAAACTTGTTATAGATCCAGGAATGAGCTGTTATGTTTGTATATGAATGCTAGAAGTATCAGAAACAAGGGAAATGAAATGGTTGCATTGATCAGGTCTGTTCACCTAACAATTGTTGGAATAAGTGAGATATGGTTGGATGAGGATGACATCCTGACAGGAATAGAGATGGAACATGCCGGGCTGAATGGTTAGCGTATCCGCTCTCCAGCCAAAAGGCTGCAGGTTCGAATCCCGCCGTGGGCATGGATGTTTGTGATTGTGGAAATACTAGTGGTGGTGGGCAGTAGATGGCGGTGGTGTAGTTGTGGTTAGAATGAGCTGTAGAGTAGACAGAGACTGCTGTAGAATGAATTGTAGAGTAGGTGCCCTTCCTCGATGAGTCCTTTGACTCCCTGGAGGTGTCATATAATAATAATATTTTGTGAAGATAGAAAGGATAAAAAGGGAGGTGGAGTGCTAATGATGATAGAAAAAGAGTAATGTCCATACACAGTAGAGATGCAAGGGGGAAAGATTGGTAATGGTTTTGAGGCGGTATAGTGTGAGAAAGATGAATTGAATGAAATATTTTGGTGGATGTTGCTATAGACCTGGTAATGTAGAGGGCAGTGACCAGGAAATGTATAAGCAAATGGGAAAAGGATGATCATTATGGGTGATTTTAATTATGGCAATGCAGATTGGAATGAGAAGATAGCAACGGGAAGTAAGAAAATGAGTTTCTTGATTTTTGAGGGACAACTAGTTCAGGCAGTATGCAACAGAGGGCACACAATGATTGAGGGTCTTGGATTTAATAATCTCATCAGAAAATATTCTTATTATAAGGTGAGGTGTCAAATCTCCCTCCAGTTGGTGAGTGTGACCATGAAGTGATTACCTCCGTGGTTGAACTTCTGTGAGGAAAGGATATATGTAGAACTACAAGGCTGGTGATTATGAGAAGCTCGGGAGACAGATTGGAGCTATAGCATAGAATGAGGAGTTGGGTGGAAAGGAGATCAATGCTGCTTGGGTGACATTCAAGAACTATCTAGTAGAAGCAATGTCTAAATGTATTCCAAAGGTCAGAAGATTAAATAAGGTAGGTGTGAAATGGATGAATGAGAAGAGTAAGCATGCAATAGAAAGAAAAAAAAAAGGCATTATGGAGGTAACATAAGAGGAATGAGTGGTAATAATCAATTGCATAAGGAATACAAAGAACATGCAAGGAGGGTTGGTAAAGTTGGTAAAGGTAGCAAAAGTTCAGTATGAGCAGCAGTTAGCTAATGAAGCAAAAAAAAAAAAAAAATCCAGGGAGTTCTTTCGATGTGTAGCCAGAAAAAATAAGAACAATTATGGTAAGATGGTACTGATTAGAGCAGAGGATATAGTTGAAATATTTAATGAACAGTTCATAAAGGGCTTTCATTCTTGTGAATGTGATATCATGGAGTTTGAGTGCAGTGGATGAGGAGGATGAGAGACTGACTATGAGTGAGGAAGAGGTAGATGGGAATTAAGCAAACTCGATATTAATAAGGCTGTGGGACTTGATGTATCACCACGTATTTCGAAGACCTTGACATATTTTTTTTTAATAAGAGTCTTACTTTGGGTCAAGATTCAAAGGAGTGGAAGGAAGGTAAGATTGATTGTACCCTTCATAAAGGAGGTGACAGAATTCAAGCATCAAATTGCAGGCCAATCTGTGTATCAGGTGTAGTGGTTAAATTGTTGGAAAGACTGGTTAGAATCAGAATCCAGAATTGGATTGACAACAATAGTATTACCTTTGATGGGCAGCATGGATTTGCTAAAGGGAGTTCCTGTTTAACTAGTTACTTCATTATTACAGTAATTTGACAGCAGCACTGGATGTGAGAAATGGATACACAGTATAATACTTAGACTTTGCAAAGGCTTTTGATAGATTATCATATTTTAATAGATTACTGCTCATAAAGTAGTTCTATCCATAAGCAGTCCTCTTCTCTACAATTTATTTTTAGAGAACTCAAGTAATCATCCTGTTGTGACATTTAGTGATATGAAATTTAAGTACTTAAAATTGATGGTTCAATATATGTACCATGGCAAAATTAATATTTCATGGGATAGGCTTCCATCATTGTTAATGGCTGCAGATGCAGTTGTTAAAAAAATTAAAAATTTTTTGGAAATTGCTAGCAAATACTATGATATTGTGGGAGGTACATAGCAGGGACAGGGAACTTCAGGTAATGATCATCAGGAAGCAGAGAAACTGAATATGAATAGTCATACTGTGTCTGGCCAAAGAAAGCTGCAGTCAACTATGGAGACACAGAAAGTAAGAGTCGATGAGGGAAATTGACAAAAAGATCTTTGATGGGCTTAGATCACAATGTTACAGAAAGCCAATTGGCATCAAAAATTGATGCCATTTGGCTTTTTATAAATGCTGGTTTCCATCCCATTTAGTAGAATTAAACTAGTGAATATTTGAAAACATCATTTGACAACTCAAGTGATAGTGTCATAGATGAGTTGGTGTTTTTAAAGGGTAAGGAGTCAGACTTTCCAGTGAGTATGGTCATCTACATCAACTTTCAAGTGGTCTTGACCTGGTTGCTGAAGACCAAATGTCAGGTGAATCTATACATACCAGTGTATTGTCCCTTCATTGAATACTCACCTGTCAATCAAAACCTTTGGTCCTGATGATAATAATCGTTTATTTTATAGTTTTGAAAAATTATCAGAATCTACCATTCCTTCTGTAGTTACAACGGATGTCAGTCTAGATTATTCTTCTTCATCACCCTATGTATCCATGATATCACCTCTTGTACCTGATGCCAAGGTAGAAGTGAAAGTCATGCAGTGAAGTGAAAGTCATGCAGTGAAGTGAAAGTTATGCAGACCATTTCACATCTTCTAATGTGTCTACTGTTTCCCCTCATATAAACACCAAAGTATTTGTGAGATATATGATGATATATCCGGTTTGTCTACTGTTTCGAGTTTAAGTGAACATCAAAACTTCAGATTTAAGTGTGATCAGTCTCATAGGAAGCATGTGTTCCTTATATAACCATCTTATTCTTCTCTCTTCCATCATCTGTGGATGATGAGGCCGAATGAACTCTTTCCACTTCTGTCTGTTCCTGGAAAGTCCAAACAGTTCTGTCCAGTTTGGTGTCGCTTGCTGTGATTTGGTTTTCAGGTCCTCTTTTATTTTGTCTGTCCATCTAATTCCGTACCGCCCTTTGGATCTTTCGCCTTCCATCATTGTATACAAGGCTTTAGTTTGGTAATCATTCTGGTCACATGGCCAAACCATCACAGTCTTCTTTCTTGGATTTTGTCTATTATTGTTATTTCTTGTTTTAGTTGTTTCCTTATGTCTTCGTTTCTTAGTCTATCCAGCAGAGATACTCCAAGTAATCTTCTTAGCAAACCCATTTCAGTAGTTAACAATTTTTTCTCTTCAGAGTTTTTGAGATTCCAGCATTCACTTCCATAGAGAAGTATTGGGAGGACCATTGTCTCATAGATTCTTACTTTTGTTACTTGTTTGATGTCTCCTGACTTCCATATTTTATTTAGTCGCCCAAAAGTTTGGGATGCTTGGCTAATTCGTCTGTTTATATCTTTTGTAATTTCACCGTTGTACTCAATTACTCCTTCGAGGATAGGTGGAGTTTTCTACCCGCTCTAGATTCTTACTATCAATTTCAATTTTCAGACTGGTGTTTCTTTTTCCTACTTGCATCATTTTTGTTTTGTCTATATTTAATTTCATACATTCTTCCTTTATTTTATCAGAAATTCATTGTAGAAAATTTGTTGTACAGAAACTCATTAACATATAAATTAATATTTTGAAAGTTTATTTTTCACTTGGTTAGACTATAATAAGTTTAGTTTAATCCTTTATCCAAGTGTGAGCAAATAAAGTTTGCGCCTGAAAATATCTTCAGGACTAAGGTAAGGTAGTAACACAACACCAGGCAACTCGCAGCAAGGTGGATCAAGCTCTCAACTCCTTGTCTCAGTATCTCTCCATAATGCACAGCACATCTCCTTGCGGAGACATGTATACTGCTATGTATTAAGGGGGGGGGGGCACTACCCATACCAGTTTCGACCTTTATTGAGGTCTCGTCAATGGGAGCCAGGCCCAGAGTGGAGATACTAAGGCAGAAGCAATAGGAGAGGTCATCCTTACCTATAGGAGTTGCCAAAAGGTGCACCACCTTATTATTAAATTACTCTGGATTTAGAGAAAGATGTTGAAAGTTTATTTTTTGCTTGGTTAGCTATAATAAATTTAGTTTAATCCTTTATCCAAGTGTGAGCAAACAAAGTTTGCGTATGAAAATATCTTCAGGACTGAGGTAAGGTAGTACAACAAATGGTGTTGTACTACTCACACTTGGATAAAGGATTAAACTATGGTGTTGTACTACCTTACCTCATCCTGAAGATATTTTCAGGTGCAAACTTTGTTTGCTCACACTTGGATAAAAGATTAAACTAAATTTATTATAGTCTAACCAAGCGAAAAATAAACTTTCAACATCTTTCTCTAAATCCAGAGTAATTTAATAATAAGGTGGTGCACCTTTTGGCAACTCCTATAGGTAAGGATGACCTCTCCTATTGCTTCTGCCTTAGTATCTCCACTCTGGGCCTGGCTCCCATTGACGAGACCTCAATAAAGGTCGAAACTGGTATGGGTAGTGCCCCCCCCCCTTAATACATAGCAGTATACATGTCTCCGCAAGGAGATGTGCTGTGCATTATGGAGAGATACTGAGACAAGGAGTTGAGAGCTTGATCCACCTTGCTGCGAGTTGCCTGGTGTTGTACTACCTTACCTCAGTCCTAAAGATATTTTCAGGTGCAAACTTTGTTTGCTCACACTTGGATAAAGGATTAAACTAAATTTATTATATAAATTAATAATAACAACTATAAATAAAAATAGAGGAAAACTGTTGTTAAAATTTATTTATTTGTAGAATTTTTGAATACGTTTCTTCAGTACAGATTTCCAGAATGACAATCAAACAATAACAGAAAATTATAAAAATAAAAAAAAAAGCACTACCTTAGTAGCTAAAATAAGACAACTAAATTGGTCAATATTTTCTTAAATGAAAAAAAAAATATATATATATGTTAGACTACTGATTTACTTGGTTGAAATACATGATTTTTAGGATTAAATAACTGGGAAACAGATGAGAAATAAAAAAAAATTTTTAATGGCACAACAAGTTTCATCTTTTACAGACTTCTTCAGGTGCAAAAAAAACCAGAAATAACTAACAAAAACCGTAAAGGAATTAACTGTAAACAGCACAAAAAAGTTAGCATATATATTTCAACATTAATGTGTTGACATTTCTGTATTTGAAAACATTCTCTCTCTCTGACTTCATTGTTGTGCATATGCATGTGCTCCAATTCTCGTCTACACCAATACTTAGATAGCAGCGCAATGACAGTCGATAGGTTGTAACTCAGGTTGCTGTTGAGATATATAGGATTAAGGATGATTTCTTTAGATTCTGTTATCTTTCTTCCTAGTTCATCGTAACAATGGAAAATATTATTAGACTTGTCCCATAGTACTGGATGGATGCAGTTTTCTTCATTGGAATTTGCGGAAAACAGAGCACTGGCTCGTGTTCTCCCGTAACTTATGTCTCTCTTGTGTTCTTCAATCCGCAACTCAGTGGATTTCTCTGTTTGGCCAAAGTATGGTTTACCACAGTTGCCCCAAATCTGGTATACACCAGGATATTTAAGGTTGTTATGTCTAGTTTTAGGTTGGCTCAGTAAGGAGCGGAGTTTCAAGAGGTGTGAATAAGGTCCATATGTTGTATCTCCTAAGAACCTTGGCCAATTTGGATGAGCCAGAGCTGATGTAGGGTAGGGAAACGTTACCTTTAACACTTGTGGTACCTTCATTATGGCAAGGGAGTGGATTAAACAGGAATTTGTCAATAGTTTTCTGGGAATAGCCATTCAGTTGAAAGGTAGTTCTTTGTTAAGTTCTTCGTCATAAAGAAGGGAGCCCTATGTCCAAGTGTAGAAATGATTCCCCACTTTTGTTGGGGATAATGGTGAGATTGAACATGGAGATATCTGTTCGTGTGGGTAGGTTTTCTGTAAATTGAAATTTTCAATTTCTCAGCTGAATGGGTCAGTTTAACATCAAAAAAAGGAAGAGAACCATTAACTTCTAACTCAGCTGTAAATTTTATGTTTGGATGTTGATTATTCAGATGGTCTAGGGCATTGGTCGCCAAAGGAGTCAATATGACATTATTAGTAGTCGATTGGGGGTCGACAGAAAAATATAAGACATCATTGTATTGGTAATATTTAATTCAGTTAACTTGGATTACCTCCATGACAAAAGACATGGAGGTAATGACAACGCAATTAAGAGTGAATCGTGGGATCAGTACCTCCATCTTACAGGTCCATGAATAGGACCTGTAAGATGGAGTAAGGCATGAAAATAGTTACTGAGGCCAATCAAGTAGGCCAAAACGATGTATTACCAATAAATGGATGTTGGTGGTTCCTGCCGGCTGGCACAGTGGAGCGAGATTGCAAACACGTGCACGGTTCTTATTTACTGATACTTATAAGTATTCGATCCCAGTCTCATTTTTGTGCATCGACATACAAGTGAGCGTTAATGTTCTAAAATTCATCAACATACATATTATAATTCAATCGTTATTCATTCACGAACTAAACTTTTCTATGTTGAAGAATTGAGCAGCGCTGGTAGTAATACTAGTAGTACCAGTGATATTACTAGCGATAGTAATAGTAGTAGTAGTAACATAATAATATATACTATATTATACATACAATAAACACTGTAACTATAAAATAAACAATCTAAAAACTCACATAAGCGTCTTTTTTTGCTTGTCCTATTATAATTATGTAATAGTAAAATATAGGGGGGTCGATAAAAAGTCAAGAAACTCTTGAAGGGGTCGACGGGAAAATAACTTCGGCGACCCCCTGGTCTAGGGAGTTCCAAAGAGATTCATGGCCGTGGCCCCAAACTAAAAAAATGTCATCTGTGTATCTTTTCCAAATTCTAGGTATTAAAGGGAAGGAGGAGATAGCTTTCTCTTCAAAATCTTCAAGGTTGATGTTAGCAAGTATTGGTGACAATGGGTTTCCCATAGCTAATCCAGAATTTTGTTTGTAGATAGTATCTCCATACTTGAAATATCCTGAATGAACACAGTGATTAACATGGCTATGATCTTCTTAGATAATTTATTTTTTAGTAACAAGAGAACTTCTTCAGTAGGAACATTGGTAAATAAGGAGACTATGTCGAAACTGGCCAAGATTTCTTCTTCCTTAATAGAAATATTTTTAAGGCTAGAGACAAAATCCACGGAGTTTTTTATAAAAGATGATGATGACTTATTGGAGAAACATTTTAGAGATTTAGCAAGAAATTTAGAAAGGTTGGAGAATCAATGCCTTCTACAATTGGTCATAGAGGAATGTTTTCTTTATGAATTTCAGGTAATCCATATAATCGGGAGATTAATGGATGGAGAGAATGAATGTTCCTAGGGAATTCTGTTGTTGTTCTCAGAAGGTTGTTTGTACATTTATGAAGTTCACAGGTAGAATCTCTTTCGAGGATCGATTAAGTGTCAGTTTGTATCAAGTCTGGTATCTTGTGATAATCTTCAGAGTTGAGCACAACTGTAGCATTGCCTTTATCCACCAGAAGAATAATGATGTCTTTGTTATTTTGTAGTTTCTTAATAGCCTGTTGTTCTAGTGAAGATATGTTGTCGATGGGAGGTTTAGCGTTGTTAATAATGAAAATGGATTCCATACGGAGTAGGCTTGCTTCTTGGGCGGAAAGGAAGGAAACAGCTTTATCAATCCTCATAAGTAATAATTCTTTTGAGATTGATCTCAGAGATAAAACGAAGTTGAGACCTTTGGTGAGAACATTTTTCTCAGCAGTTGAAAGGTTATGACTAGATTTGTTGATAACAACTTTATCTGGGTGGAGGTGTAATTTAGAGGTTAATGAGTTTTCTTGTTTTTGTTTTAGAGATTCAAATTTTTTAATTAGTTTCAGTTTGTTCTCATTCTGAACTCTGGAAGCTTGAGATTTGCTTACCTCTTTAAGATGGTTCCATGTGTCATTATCTAGAGAATGTTCAATGTTATTAGATAATGCAGTTTTTTTTAGCAAATAAAAAAAGGCCAAAGTGCGTTTAGCATCAAAGATTCTCTCGGAGAGAAGATCCAACTTCGCTCTATGATAAATCCCACTAGCATGTTCTGTTTTGATGGTTTCTTTGAAAGAAATAAAACTTGGGAAGACGGCATGGAATCTGCAATGTTTTAAAAACACTAACCTGTTGATATTCAGACCAATTCTCTTTAGGGTCCTTTGGAAATCTCTGATGTTTCGATAAGTTCCCTCGTCATAAGGATTAGAGATATTAGAGGACTGATTTACTCGGTTGAAATACATGTTTTTTAGAATTAAATGACTGGGAAACCAAGATGAGAAATAAAAAAAAAAAGTTTTTTAATGGCACAACTAGTTTCATCTTTTACAGACTTCTTCAGGTGCAAAAAAATAACAGAAATAACCAACAAAAACCATAAAGGAATTATCTCTAAACAGCACAAAAACGTTAGCGTATATATATTTCAACGTTAATGTGTTGACGTTTGTGTATTTAAAAACATTCTCTCTCTGACTTCATTATTGTGCATATGCGTGTGCTCCAATTCTCGTCTACACCAATACTTAGATAGCAGCGCAATGACAGTCCGATAGGTTGTAACTCAGGTTGCTGTTGAGATGTATAGGATTAAGGATGATTTCTTTAGATTCTGTTATCTTTCTTTCTAGTTCATCATAACAATGGAAAATATTATTAGACTTGTCCCATAGTACTGGATGGATTCAGTTCTCTTCATTGAAATTTACGGAAAACAGAACATGGCTAAACAGAGCACTGGCTTTCTCCCATAATTTATGTCTCTCTTGTGTTCTTCAGTCCGCAACTCAATGGATTTCTCTGTTTGGCCAAAGTATGGTTTACCACAGTTGCCCCAAATCTGGTATACACTGGGATATTTAAGGTTGTTATGTCTAGTTTTAGGTAAGGAGCGGAGTTTCAGTAGCGGTGTGAATAAGGTCCGTATGTTGTATCTCTGTCTGGATGATATATTTTCACAAAGTGATCATTCTGTAATTCTACTATTTCTTCAGCTTCTTCGATCTCCTTACAAATGTAAATACTGGAGTTATCTTTCCATAATCATTTTTTGTTTTACTTGTTACATAATGAAAGAATACATTTCTTTAGCATACTTGGATGATTTTGTTTCATAATCAGATTTTGCTTTCATTACCATGTTGGTTACCTTTTTTGCTTATGCTTTGCACTGCTCATGAGTTCGCTGATCACATTTCTTTATATTCCCTCCACAACACTTTTTTTCTTTCCTTTTTGTTTTGTTTCATAATCAGATTTTGCTTTCATTACCATGTTGGTTACCTTTTTTGCTTATGCTTTGTACTGCTCATGAGTTTGCTGATCACATTTCTTTATATTCCCTCCACAACACTTTTTTTCTTTCCTTCTGACTATGAATATTCAGTGTGATAGTACTTTCAAAATCTGGGTCTCTCTCTGGTATGAGAGAGTAGCCTAGCAGGACAATAATTAGTTCCTTCAATTCTCACACTAAGTATCCTCAAATGCAGCCTTCTTACTGAACCTTTCTTGTTGGTTGCAATTCCCCCCATCTTCCCTGAAAATACAGCATTATTCATTATAATTAGCTTATATTAATTATTGAAATATCTGCTCGGGTTCAAGTATTCTTTGATATTTTAGATCTGAGAAACTACATTCAGCATTCTTAGATTAAACTGAGAATTTACAGCCTAAAATCCCTGGTCTCCCTCATTCAGAATATATTCTCTCACTGAATAACACTTTCTCCAAACATATAAGTCCAGAGCTATTCAAGAAGGCATGCCATCATTCATATAAAATGCTTTCATCTATCAAATTTCCTCCATTTGGGAATGCCAAGTATAGTAAAAATGACAGCTCATAATAACACAAAACAATATTATCTGCTAGGCCAAATGAAATGCAGAAGTTCAACCAAAGACTGTTTGCCTCAGTAAAACAGATTTTGAAAACAAAATTAAAACATCAACAAAAACCATCACATTTCATTTCATTATTTAAATACTTTTTCAGTTAATTTATTCAAATTATTTTTTGCCGTTATTGCTATTTGAAAATTGCAAAGGCAATTTCTGAAAACACACCATATTCCACTATACAGTTTGATGAAGAGCTGTATGCTATGCAATATTTCCATGAGTCTGTGGCAAAGAGTAAATTCTGCTTACATGGTAGAATAGAGGGGGGGAGGATAAGCAATAATAATGTGTTTCAGTGTCAAGTACAAAATAAGGATGGTGTCCATAACTAAGTGGGTAAGATACAAACACACCGCTTATGAACATTCTGTCTGCACAACAAACTTATGCTACAAATAGCATTTTTAACTAAGAAAAAAATTATGGATTAAATAATATTTTAGTATTTTGTATGCAGTGGAGAGCTATTATAATTCTAATAATGATAATTATTATTATTATTATTATACACAATATAAATTAATGTTGCAAAACCAATTGTACTGGAGTCACAGACTAGGAAAGAGCAAACAAACAAAAACATATACAATGTAACTGGTTAATTAACAAATGAAAACTAATTCTGCATTTCTACAAAAATAATATAGCTGTTTTTATAAAATATGACAATGGTGCATAACAGTCAAGTATTTGAGGTCTTTAGAAATCCAAGAGCATTTTTCTTTCTTGAAATTTTAGTTTGTAAACAGAGTACAGTAAGAAGAGAAAAAGTGTGATTTCCATTTCACATCCTCTTCACTTGAACATCTCATGTAACTGTCCTGTAGATCAGCATATAGCAATATCTAGCATATCTGGAAATACCTTGTTTTCACCTTTCATTTGGTGATTCTGTTTATTTAATTTAGTTTTCCATATGAAAAAAAAAAACATATATAATGACTATGTGCTCACACTTATATTTAAAACATGAAAATGGTTTATGTGCTCTAAAAGAGAAAAAATTAGAGTGAGAGAACAAAGATTGTCAGTTTGGAAGCCACAACATAAGAACAGTATGTTCTTCAATAGCTAATTAATTGGTTATTAAAGGACACACTAACAAGCAAAGATAAGGAAGTTATCATTCCTTTTGCAAGGATTTAATAAGACCACATTTGGGTTAATGTGCACAGATCTGATCACATGTATTCCTTTGGGATGAGGAAGTAGTGAAGAGAATCCAGAAGTCACAATCTTAGTTATTCACATTATATCAAGTACATGTACACTATGTTGACATAAAATATTTGGACACCTTACGTGCCATGAAAATTTCAGATCCTACACATGCAAATATTCAGGGAGTATCTGCATAAGTCTGGTAATAAAAGGTGGTATATGCTGCATGTTTTGCACTGTACTCAATGTCAAGATGCCATATTCAGCTTAACTGACAGATTTCCAACATGAGATGATAGTTGGGCATCACATCAGTGATCTTAATGTCCGTGACATTGCTGCCCATCTCAGTATACCAAAATCCACCGTTGCTTATGTCATTCATAGATGGAAAGTTGATGTGCTATCACAGCAGGAAAATGCCCAGGGAGGCCACCAACACTCACTGACCAAGATAAACGAGCTCTGTCTCAGAAGGTTTGAACATCCCGCACGTCATCAGCATCAGACCTTGCAGTCAACCTGAAAAATGCTGCAGGGACATCTGTCAGCACAATCAAATGTCTGCAGACAGTTGATTGTAAACCTTAGATTACCACAGCAGAGCTGCTGCAAACAAGCCATACATCATCCCCCCCCCCCAATACCAAATGACATTTGGACTGGTGTTTTTCACATCCTTCCTGGACTGTATATGATTGGAAAAGGGTTCTGTGGAGCAATGAATCATACTTCCAAATGTTTCACTCTGATGATCATAAATGGATTTGGAGATTACCACCCAGGGAACAGTTCAGGCAGAATTGCATCATTCCAACTGCCAAGTTTTGTGAAGGCTTGGAAATGGTATAGGGTGTTTCAGTTGAATGGGACTTGATCCACTGGTGTACGTGCCCCAAACCATGACGTCTAATGGCTACCTGGACCTCCTGGAGAACTTCATACTTCAATGCTGTGGAAGTGACCCTTGCATGTTAGCATGACAATGCTCTATGCCACATTGCACTGCATGTCCGAGACTGGTTTCCACAAAACAACATTGACATGTTGGACTTCAACCCCATCAAACATCTTTGGAATGAATTAGAACACAGTATTTGCTCCAGACTACAGCATCCAACATCAGAATCAGCATTGGGGTAGCTTTGCATGAGGAATGGAAGAATATTCCTGTTGCAATGTATTAGAAATTCTTTTAAAGCATTCCCCAAAGGGAAGCTGCTGTCATTCAGACCAAAGGTGCTCCCACTTGGTACTAGAAATGTAATTCAAATGCATTTTTTTTGACCAAAACTCTGTGTACAGATACTTTTGTCAACATAGTGTATATGGAATACTCCCTATGAGAAAGATAGGAGGTCTCCAAGTTAAAAAGGCTAGTTGACAGACAAAAAAGAGTGAACATAATACAAACACATAAGTTATTAAAGGGATTTTATAGGATTGACACGGAAGACTTTCAATAACATGGGAGGAAATGAGAGAACAAGGGGATCACCCCCGGAAAATAGTATAAGTGTGGTTAGCAAAGGTGTGAAAACTATATTTTTTTTGCTTGGAGAGTAGTGAATGGGTGGAATGGGTTGACAAAGGCAGTTGTAAATGTTTCTTCAGTGAATAAGTTCAAGGAGAAGTATGATAGGTATTGTGTGAATAATGGTTAGTATAGGCTAACCAAGATGAGTCTAACTCCATTGAGATGTCTGAGAAAATAATAATAATAATAATAAACCGAATTGCATAGGGGAAAAAAAAAATGAGTAAGACACACATTATAAGCACATGATTAAAAAATTGTATAAAATATAAAAATAGCCACATTAAAAGAGCCAAAATGTGATGAAAATTACTATTTTCACTTAGTTAAGAAAGTATGTTATTTAAACTTATGCACTTCAACACATACCAAGCATACTATATATATATATATGGCAGTTCTTGAGGAGAACTGCCATGTGTGTGTGTGTGTGTGTGTGTGTATATATATACAGCAGTTCTCCTCAAGATGATTTAGATCATAGCTTTATGGAAGTTTCCTCACCTATGGAATGTCCATCCATTCCTTCCATGGTACTTTACGCCTTTTAGTACCAATGTTCCATGTGCTTGGGGACCAAAATTATATCAAATGTGGTTTCCCTGATAATTTTTACTCTTGATGATAAGCACACTTTCAGGTAAAAGTCAATCATAATAATCAAAATAATAATCATCATTATTTGAAACCAGTCAAAACTGGTCTAATAACTCTTTCCATAATGCATAGCAATATACACATCTGAAAGGAAATGTGCTTTGCATTATGGGATACTAAGATATAGTCAACAGACTCTATATACAAGTCCATAATTATGATCTATAATTTGTTACCTCTTTCTTGGATCCAACTCTATGTAATGGAATTCCCTTGCCCTATTTTCACTTCTTTGGGATCCTGCCAGTTCTCAAAAACAAACAGCCTTGGGTGCTGCCATTCATTTCTCCTGTAATTTCTTAATATCCTAAACACTTCAAGTTTATTTACTTCTAATCACATATGAATCCTTGAAATAATGCAGTGACATCAGTCACTGCATTATCTCTGTACAGAGAAGAACACTCTCACAAAGTGATCACTCAGTAATTCTGCTATTTCTTCTGCTTTTGTTCTCTCTACCATATGAATTCATTAACTTTTTCTATCAGCTGCTTTCTTTCACTCACCACATAAAAAAAGAAATCTTTGGGATTTCCTTTGGCCAGTTCAGCTGACCAAAGGAAATCCTCTCATAATCTGCTTATGCCTTCCTCACCATGCTGGTCACCCTTCTTGTCTGTGCTCTGTACTAGTAATGTGCCTACTGATCACTTTTCTCAATAATATAGACTCTATAATATTTTGTTTTTTGCAACTCTTGCATCATGATGCTACTCATTCATTTAAGACCTGCTTGCTTTATCCTCCTGATCCTGGGTATGCATCCTGATGCTGCTTTCTGCAAACATCTCATGACCATTTTACATGCATTTTCTAATATCCTACTCTTGAATTTTCTTATGCTGCTCTAAGTTGAATGAGGTTATCCATAATCATCTATATCGTAGTTCCATATATACTGTATATATACCCATCTATAAAAAGGGAAATAAAACTGAATTTCAGAATTACAGAGGTATTTCCCTACTGAGCGCTCCTGGTAAGATTTATACAAGTATACTTGAGAAATGGCTAAGAAAAATTGTGGAAGGGAAGCTTGTTGAAGAACAAGCTGGATTCAGGCCAAATAGAGGTTGTTAAGATCAGATTTTAATTTTAAGACAAATAGTTGAGAAATCTTGGGCATATAATAAGGATTTGTATTTAAGTTTTGTTGATCTGGAAAAGGCATATGGCAAGGTACCAAGTGGGAAAACTCTTCAAAACACCACAGTTATACAGTGTAAATGGGACATTTCATCAAACATTACATAGTATATTTAAACTGTGAGTCAGCAGTTAGAATTGAAGGAGGTACAGGAAGATGGTTTGATGTTAAATCAGGTGATCAACAAGGGTGTACATTATCTCCACTGTTATTATCTATATGGATCACGTTATGAAGAAGAGTGGTATTAAATCTGATATCAAAATTGGAATCTTAGCTCTTTACTTTATGCAGATGATGTTATACTTCTGAATAAATCCAGCACAAGTCTGCAAGATTCCCCGACTAAATTGAATAACGGTTGTAATAAATTTGGAATGAAAATCAGCAATAAAAAAATGAAGACAATAAAAACAGGCAGAAACATTGAAAACCTCAATCCTGAATGGTGAACCTATAGAACAAGTAAAACATTTCAGCTACTTAGGCACAATTTTTAGTGAAGATGGTAAATTAAATATGGAAATAGACAACACGATTAGTGAAGCGGATATGGTAGGAAGTCAGATGAATAAATTTATGTGGAATAAGAAAGAAATTAGTCAAAACACTAAAATTAGCTGTTTACAAGACACTGTTCAAACCAATTTTAACTTAAGGATCTGAGAACTGGGTTACAAATAAAACACTTGATCAAAGACTGGAGACCTCTGATATGAGAGTTCTCAGAAAGAGTAGTGGAGTGAACAGATGGCATCAATGGCAATATCATATCACATTAAAAATAAGGATACGAGGAAAGAACTTGCCACTGTTAGCATTCAGGAATATGTTAGTAGAGCTAATCTCAGGTGGTATGGTCACTTAAATAGAATGGGGGGAGGAAAAGATTAGCAAGAAATGTTCTTTGCCAGGATGGCAGGGAAAAGACTCAGAGGAAGGCCAAGATGTAGGTGGATTGACTGATTGATAGAAGACAGAAATATAAGATCTGATAATGTTGGAGTCTTCATAGATAACAGTGTAACTTTTACATATAGTACTATCATTATTATCCTGTACTCCCCCTGAGGATACATATCAGGAATTTTGAAAATTCCACATGTATTAACCACCTCCAAGTTCAAGAATGCATGATTACTTTCCCCAATCAGAGACAAAGTGGTTACTACAGATAAATTCTCTGATGTTATCACCATATCCAATGCTCTATGGTGTGAAAACATCGGAGAATTTATCTGAATATGCTGTTTCAGGTAATATCTCTCAGTAGCTGCATGAATTCTATTTCCATCATTCTACTTTCCTCTGTAATCTGATTCTGCCTTTCTTCCCATGCTAGTCATTTGTCCTGTTTGTGCTCTGTACAGCTCTTGAATTGACGGATCACATTTCTCGTTATGTACTCTCCAAGTTCTCCTTTTTTTTTTCACATTTGATGTCTGTAGACACCGTATGGTCATTCCCGTACCTCACTGGGTTTTGGGAGTGAAGCCGTCTGCTAGAAGAAGTGGTAGGGCTGCAGATGCTCTTTACACACAAAGTTAGTAGGACAATCACAAACATCTATGCCCATGATGGAATTCGAACCTGTTTCTTGGCTGAAGAGCAGATACGCTAATCACTTGGCCAACCAGGCCAACTCTATTTCATTCCCACCCAATTAATTCTAGTGATCCTATATACAGATACTATGTGATACTGGTTCTCACAAATTTCCCTTGATATCTTTTAAAAATGATACTGCTCCAAGCCATTTCCTATACTTGTCAAAATCACTTTCTCTCTCTCTTGCATTCTCTATCTATCTTTACTGAAAATTTCATATTCTTAAAATGCTAAGTCAAGAATGCATGAGCACATCTCCCCAGAATGGTTAGATAATTTAAACTTTTGATAAAAAAAAAATCATTTTTCATCCATGCAGAAATGGATTTCAGGATGAGCATATGTTGATGTTTTCAGATTGACAAGTTGGATATCAAGTAAGCTTAGAAACCTGCTCTCAGAAGAAAGTTCATTCAGTTTTTTTTAATTCTCAATCTAAGCAAGTTTATAATCTCCAATTTATATGAATCATGTTTACAACAGGAAAATATGGATAATTCCAACAGATAAATTCTACATTTAAAGATAATGAAACTGATTTTGATGCTCTCAAAAGAAAGTTTACTAATCAATTTGAAACAAAGCTTTATGAAATGACAGCAAAATCAGCTAATATGTATAAAGTAAGAAATTCAAACTTTGTCATTATTAATTATTAGATAGTGCAATACTCTTAATATGTCATCAGATCATTTCTGAAGAAGCAAGATCAATCATTTTATGATATTATTTATGCTCCCATAGTTCAATTATGGAAACATGTGAATTAGAAGAAGAAAAGGGTACATATATGTCTGCACTCACCATCCAGATTGAGAACAAGTGAGAACAAGAGAACAAGTGAAACTAAGAGAGCAGCTTGGAGAAGCATCATGAATCAAAAGCTGCAAAAAGGGAAATGGTTATTAGGAGAAATCAAATGGCATCTAAGGGAAGCAATCATCAACAACTGTTCCAACAGAAACAGCTAAGGGTGGATCAAAGTTCTCCATTTTTTGATATCCTATGCTTTCTTCATGAACACTGTCTGTAAATTCTGAAGGTTGAGGAGATGAGAGATTTGGGAGTGGTAATGGAAAGGGACCTGAAATTCAGGGTTTCCATTTCATAAGTTGCAAAGTCATCACATCAGATTATGTCAATGATGTGGAAGACCCTGGCATGCAGAAATAAAGAGGTTATGATTCCATTATATAAGACCTCAATAATGCTCCATATAGATTTCTCTGCACTGATTTGGTTACTTGGGTTTCATGGGGATTAGGATATATTAGAAGAGATCCAGAGAAGATTAACTTTGGTGGTATCTGGTGTTTGGATTGTGAGATATAAAAAAGTCAGATTTAGAAAATACAATTTGCAGACCTTGTGAATAGGAGAAGGAAAGCAAATATCATTCGGACATATAAGTTGGTAAGGAGTTATTACCAGCTTAATGTGGAAGATATTTTTCATAGAACTGGAGAGTGAAAAAAGAACGAGAGGCCATCCCTGGAACTGTACAAAGAGGGTATGAGCAAAGGAGTAAGGAGCATGGAAAGTGGTTAGTGAGCAGAATGCATTACCTGAAAGAGTAGTGAATCTGAACACACTGAATGATTTTAAGCATGGTCTGATGAGATTTCTGTATCTATTACAATGAGTCTTTTGATTCCATGAATATCTGTTGTTAATAATGATAATTCTTTCTGAATTCATTCTTATTATATGTTCAAATCATTTCAATAAAAGTTCACAAATATTTCTTCAATAAATTATGCCTGCCAAGAAATAATATTCTTGTTTAATCCAAGTGTAATCAATCAAAGTTTGAACGTGGAGTATCTTCATGACAAAACTACTTGAATACAGAGGGTGATGACTTCACATCAGTTGCCTTAGTATCCTATAATGCAAAACACACTTCCTTTTGCACACGGTCTTCAGAAAGGTTGAAACCTACCTGGTTTTAAGCTTTATGAAGGTATTGTTAAAGTGCAGGGGGGGGGGGTTACCTCTCCAAAAAGTCTGAGTAATCTACAAAATCATTCTAAATCTCATTGAATGATCCTAACGGATCACCACTAAACTCATTGCTCCTAACATAAATCACTCTAGAACATTAAACTCAGCAGTGGTCCTACTCAGTAACATGCCAGACCCACAGGTCTCTTCAGTGGGAGCCAAAACCCAAGAAGATACCAAGGTTTAATTCATGCAGAACTCCTATATGCCTGTATATTCCCACAAGTAGTAAAAAGGTGTATCACCTTATTATTAAAGGTGGAAAGTTTTTTTACTCGGTAACAAAGTAAATTATACTTACTAAGAAATGATATTCTAGTTTAATCCTTTATCCAAGTGTAAGCAAATAAAGTTTGCACATGATGTATCTTGGATAGCTTATTTAACATAATATCCTCTGCAGTGGCTGTCATTTTCATCAGCCAACATAATCCTTCCATAATCATTCTTTCTTCTACTGGCCACACATCAGAAGAACTTGATGGTATTTTTTTCTCTCTTGGCTAACAGCTACTTATACAGAACTTTTGCTGTCCTTACCAAATGAGTCATATTCCTAACCTACTCTTTGCATTCCTCATGCAACTGATTTAGACAGCACAGATTTGATAAAGAAGGTACCTCATGCTTTAATAATCTACTTGCTTATTACAGTAAGGTGACGGATATATTAAACATGGGAGATGGATACACAGTAGTGTGCTTGGATTTTACAAAAGCTTTTGATAGATTGTTTTGATAGCAATATCCCAGAAGAGGAGAGTCACTAGTGGTGTGTCTCAAGGGTCTGTTTTAGAACCATCGCTGTTTAACCTCTATAAAGGGAGGTCTGGTTGGCTGAGTGGTCAGTATATCCACTTTCCAGGCAAAAGGCTGTGGGTTCAAATCCTGCTGTGGGCATGGATGTTTGTGATTGTCTGTGAAAATACTAGTGGTGGTGATGGCGGGTGGTAGATGGCGTTTGTGTAGTTGCGGTTTGTTGTAGTTGGTGGATTGAGTGGTGGAGGTAGAGAGCTGTAGAGTGGGTGCCCTCCCTCAATGAGTCTTTGAACTCCCTGAAGGTGTCATGTAATAATAATATTGGAAAAGTTTGAATGGGAATATTCAGTTGCTTGCAGATGAAGCAAAATTGGATAGAATTCTGAGAAGTAGAACAGATGTGGCTTTAAAAGAGAACTTGAATTCAACGAGTGAAGGAGCACGAGTGCGATTCAATGTTGCAAAGTGTAAGGTTTTAAAATTTTGTAAACAAAGATGGAATGTAGCGTATACACTTGGTGGAGACATATTCAAGGCAGTGAAAAAGATCTGCATGTAATGGTGAATATGGATCTAAAATTATGAGGACAGCACAACAAATAGTGGCAATGATATGGAGGACACTGAGTTGAAGTAAGAGATTCTGGTTCCATCATATAAAGCCATGAATAGGCCACATATGAACTGTGCACAGTAGTCCATATGTGGACTACTGTGCACAATGGAATGGTAAATATGAAGAAAGGTTGAAAAGATGCAATTTAGTCTAGTTGATAGGAGAGGAGAGGGGATGATATGATTAAAGACGTATAAATTAGTAAGGGGTTCTTATCGATTAGTGTTGAAGGGATTTTTCATAGAATGGTGGGAGAACAAGAGGTCACTGGAAGCTATATAAGGAAGGTGTAAGCAAATTAGTGAGAAGCAGATTTTTAGCATAGAGAGTAGTGAATGATTGGAAGAATGGATTGTCTGAGGATGTGAATGTATTTAAGGTATCGTATGATGAGCTGTGTGTATGACAGGGGAACCTTCCCATGGTAGTCTTTGACTCATGGAGATTTGAGGATAATGATAATAAAACTAACACTACTTTTTTTACTAGTCTTTAACTCCTTTCCAAAACAAAAGTTTCTTCTTAAGTTCCTCTTTCCTTTTTTTTTCCTCCCCATTTTGTTTCACTGAAATTCAAAACATCTAATTTCCTCTCCATCAAAATGTCCAGTGACTATTCATTTTTACCTGTAAGCATCAATATATTCAATGTTCTTATTCTCACTTTCATTTATGGTTCAGTTCATTTACTATTTATATCTGCCGGGCGTTGATTCCTTTCCTTCTTTTTTGGCTTCATGTAAATATACTGCTGACTTGCTGGGCCAGTTGTAACTTAACCAAAACCCTTTTAGTCAGAATTCAGGGTGCCTAATGAACTTTCATCCATCAGGCATCCCCCTACTAATTCCATTATTGTCTCAGGCATATCTTTTTTGGCTTAGATGTTGGGTTTGGACTTTAAAAAGGAAAAAATATCACACTGAGCCCCCCAGCTTATGATAAATCAAATGAGAGTAAAATGGAAGTAGCATTATTAAAAAAAAGTACCATATTAAAAGACAATACTGTAAAAGGAATATTAATCAAAATGTGATGTGCAAGTTCATAAACAGTAGACAGCATGGACTAAAAGAGTAACCAACATGGTAAGGGAGGCAAAATCAAATTATGAGAGTTTCTTTTTTCTTTTTTTTCTGAATTCCACTCATGAAAGGTTGTAAACTTATCACATATTAGTTCTGTAAGTGGGCTAAGACTCAGGTAAATTTTCGTTATTCTAGAAACAAAACATGCTACTTTTTTTTTAAGCCACTTCAGGCTTCTAATAAACAGAATGGCAGTCTCATATCAAGCAACAGATTTCATCTACTACCTAAAGATGAATTTCATCACTATGCATAAATATCCATGCCTGTAGTGGGATTCAAACACAGCCTATTGGCTGTGTTTGAATTTTACTTCCTTTTACTCACCACTTGAAATCCTGGTTGGCCAATGGATAGTGGCCAACCAGGATTTCAAGTGGTGAGTAAAAGGAAGAATAGTTATGGAAGAACATCTTGAATTAAGGCTGATGACAAGAAGGAGATTTCAGATTTCACTCATTCCACACTCCCTAAGCAAAGAAACTGGTCCACTCACCCTTATTAAACATACTCTTACACAACTTCTAGGGATAACCCCTTATTTTGTCACTACTTCTCATGTCTTGAAAAATTTATTTTCTGTTAATCTGATAAAATCCCTTTGGTAACTTATAAGGTTCTCATGTCCCCTCTCTTTCACCTGTCAACTAAACTTTGCAACCCACACACCTTCAATCTATTCTCATAGGGAGAATCCTCTACACCACTTCATGATCTCCAAGAAACCAAGGTGACCAAATCTGAGAACAGCAGTCACGATGTTGCCAAATCACAGCCCTATATATAAAGAGGGATATAACCTCCTTATCTTTACTTGTCAATGTGTTCTTTAACATCCAAGCAATCCTTTGAGCTATTTTTCCAATGCAATATGTCCTCTGGAATTTAAATTTATATACATCCCCCCCCCTCCGATTCTTAGCCACATAAAAATACTCATCAATTTTCTGTAATTCACAAGTGTGATAATCAATATGATGCAAAGTGTACAATCTTTTCATCTCAAAGTGCATTACCTTACATTCCACCATTATCCTTTGCCCACACTGCCAATTTACTTGAATCATTCTGCAGGATATCTACGCCATCTTTATCAACTATTGTCAGACCAATTTTGTACCATAAGCAAATAACTGAATATCCCTTTCCCCTTAAATCTTCGGTTATATCATTAATATATAAATTAAAGAGCAGTGGCCTTAGTACAGGATCCTGGGACACTCTACTAGTCATCCTCATTATCTTCAATTCAATTCCATCATACACCACCCTCATATCCATTCCTATTTGCTTCAAATTATATAATAGTTTTGCATGCAGTATTCTCTCAAATGCTTTTGTAAAGTTCAGCAGTATCATGGTGTAGCCATTTGCTTTATACAAGTCTGCCGTCACCTTATTATAAAATGTGAGTAAACATCTAACTCCAAAACATTCAAATGCAGTTCATCAGGCATATACAAGTACTTTCATCAAATTCACTTACACATCTACAAACTACACACCATTCCTCCTACTCAGTCCTCTCAATGACTCATTAAAAATTATGCCTGTTCTTCTCAATTCTGTCCTATCATACTGAGGAAGAAGATTCACAAATTTTACTTTCTTACTCTTCATTTTTCCTTCCTTCAACAACTCTTTGATATCCTCTCTTGTTGCATATTTTTCACTTTCAAATCATTTGTGTCTGCCAAAACAATCAACTCTTTCACTGCTTCCTTCTGCAAATTAACAGCTTCACTAACATCCTCGATCTTTACACCTGGAAATCCCATATAATACTTTCTCTTTACTCCCAGTTTCTTGTACTTTTATACTTTTCCCATTTACTTTTTTTGTTCATTCTCCCTCCTAATCGTTTCTTCAGTCACTTGAACTTATATTTATCCTCTGTTTTCTTAGTAAGTTTTAACTTTTTCTTGTTATACATCAATGATCCTTCCTTCTGACTGACTGACTTATTCATAGGTTTGTTGAGGATGGCTCACCCAATTCCTCTTCTTCTTTCTCATTCTTCAAACCTTTTAGTTCACAAACATTCCAAGTTTTAGACTTGTGATCCTCAAATGTCAATCTTCAAATCAACTCAACATAGGTCCTGCATAATTTCTTGAAAAAAAAAAGGAATTAAATAAGACTAGTTTTCTCTTTTCAGAGTGACATTTACCTTCGGCCTTTTCTAGCATATCAAAAGCCTCCTATTCTATTTGAAACCTAACTTCACCTTCCTTATACAAATGCTCACTTCATACAAATTCAAAATTAACCCTACTTTGGAATACTCTTCCCATACATGAAGCAGTTCACCAAAAAAGAGAGCAATTCCCAAAAACAGATGATTATCCCCCGCCCTCATTTGAAGATTTATTCCCTTCTCTGGGGTGCTTAAGGGTCAAAGCTGTATAACTGAGAGGAGACCTCCACATAGCCTTTAAAGGAATGTAGAGAACCGACCAGGGCTTCTGACCTAATGTCTAATCCTCACATTCTCGTGGTGCACCCTGGGGTATCTACTTGGATACTGAACGAATGAGGATGGGCTGACAATTTGGGATTTAGGCGAACAAATTGTATTCTTATTGGTTAAACCAAAATAAAAATAAAAAAATGATGGTACGACATGACAAAATTTCATGCCGGCTGGGCATGTTGCCCAGTTAAACAAGGCCCCCATTGTTTTTGCCAGGGAACCAGGACAAACAGCGAAAAGTCAGCTACTGGAACAAATCTGAAAACAAACCCCAACTCAACATCACCAGAGTTAAAGACCGGTACTATCAACATAAGAAGCATGAATGGCAAAGAAATGGAGATAGCTGAGAAATTAGATAAGTACCAGATCGACATAATAGGGGTGACTGAAACAAAAAAGACAAAAACTGGTGAGGTCTGTCTGAGCAATAAATACAAAATGTTATATTCAGGCAATGACAATCAAGGAAAAGAAGGAGTAGCCATAGTATTCAACACAAAATACGAGGCTAATTTTCTTGAATGGCAGTCAGTCTCAAGTAGAGTAATGTGGGCAAATATGAGAATGGGGAACTGGACAATGAGACTTATTTGTGCCTATGGTCCCACAGAAGGTTCTACTAAGGTAGAAGTGGAGGAATTTTTTGAGGCTTTAGAAAAAGCAACTGACACAATGAAAAATGAAAAGTTGGTCCTTGTTGGAGATCTAAATAGCAGAGTAGGAAATGATTGTGAGACATACAAAAATATTTTGGGAAAATTTGGAGAAAAGAGCAAAGCTAATAATAATGGCAAATATTTGTTGGATTTCTGCTCAGGACATGGACTGGTTATTACTAATACCATGTTCCAACATAAAAATGTGCACAAATTCACATGGAGAGAAGAGGCAAGGAATAAGAAAAGTCTCATTGACTATGTTATTGTTGATAGTGATGTTTTCTTCCTGGTGCAGGACACCAGAGTGTACAGAGGATTTGAAATTGGAAGTGATCACTATTTAGTCTTGAGCAGGATAAAATTGAATTTCATATTGAAAAGAATAACATGCAAGAAAGTTTTAAAGCGAATAAAAGTTGAGCAGCTCTCAGATGTGAAATGTAGACTAAAATACACAAAGATTATTGAAGAAAAAATTAAAGAGTTTGAGAACAGGAATCAAACCGTGGAGATTCAGTGGCAAACTCTGAAGAAAACATTGATTGATTCTGCCAGAGAGGCATGTGGTAAGGTTGTCTGCAAGGATAAAAAAATCAGAACTCCCTGGTGGACACAGGAAGTTAAAGAGGCAGTGAAGGAAAAGAAGAAAGCATATCAAAAGTTCCTGGCAATTAAGTCAGCTTGTGCTCTTAGAGAATACAGAGACAAATGCAAAAATGCTAAACACTGTGTAAAACTAGCAAAACAAAAGTCATGGGAGGACTTTGGCAAGAATATAGAAAATAAATATCAAGAAGGTGGCAAAATATTGTGGAGGTTGTTGAAGAAGCTTAGGAATGGAGGAAAGAGTGCTGTAAAAGGAGTTAGAGATGATAAAGGTGACATGAAAATGGGATAAAAAGATATCCTTGAAGTATGGAGTAATTACTACGAGAAATTGCTAAATGAAACAAGCAGTGATAGCACAGTGGTAAAAAACACTGACCAGGCATGCAGTCAGGAATACATATCCATACTTGAAGTAGAAAAAGCCATCAAAGGCTTGAAATGTGGAACGGCAGAGTCGATAATATATCGACGAGAAATACTGAAGTATGGTGGTATAAAAGTCTTACAGTGGCTGCACTGCATAGTTCAGAAAGCCTGGACAGAGGGACAAATTCCCGATGATTGGAGTAGAGCTCTCATAGTACCCATATATAAAAAGGGAAATAAAACTGCATGTGAGAATTACAGAGGTATTTCCCTACTGAGTGTTCCTGGCAAGATCTATGCAAGTATACTTGAGAAACGGTTGAGAAGAATTGTGGAAGAAAAGCTTGGTGAAGAACAAGAAGAACAAGCTGGATTCAGGTCAAATAGAGGCTGTCAGAATCAGATCTTCACTTTACGACAAATAGTCGAGAAAGCATATGAATATAACAGAGATCTGTATTTAAGTTTTGTCGATTTGGAAAAGGCATATGACAAGGTGCCAAGAGAGAAGTTATTCAATATGCTACAGTTATATGGTGTCAATGGGGCATTATATCAAGCAATACTTAGTCTTTATTTGAGTTATAAGGCAGCAGTTAGAATTGAAGGAAGTACAGGAAGATGGTTTAATGTTAAATCTGGTGTGAGACAAGGATGTACATTATCCCCTCTGTTATTCATTATCTATATGGATCACATTATGAAGGAATGTGGTATTAAACCTAATATCAAAATTGGAGATGTTAATGTCAGCTCTTTGCTTTATGCGGATGATGTTATACTTCTAAATAAATCCGCTACAAGTCTGCAAGATTCTCTGACTAAATTGAATAGCTGTTGTAATAGATATGGTATGAAGGTCAGCATTAAAAAGACAAAGACAATGAAAATAGGCAGAATCATTGAAAATGTCAACTGTGTTGTGAATGGAGAACCTGTGGAACAAGTAAAACATTTCAGCTATTTAGGTACGATTTTTACTGAAGATGGTAAATTAAATATAGAAATAGACAACAGAATCAGCAAAGTTGGTATAGTAGGAAGTCAATTGAATAAGTTCATATGGAATAAGAGAGAAATTAGTCGGAACACTAAATTAGCTGTATACAAGACGGTGTTCAAACCAGTTTTAACTTATGGATCTGAGAGCTGGGTCAGAAGTAAAACACTTGACCAAAGACTAGAGACCACCGATATGAGAGTCCTGAGAAAGATTAGAGGCGTGAACAGATGGCATCAATGGCAATATCATATTAAAAACGAGGATATTAGGAAAGAACTTGACATTGTCAACATCCAGGAATGCGTTAGCAGAGCTAATCTCAGGTGGTATGGTCACTTAAACAGAATGGGCGAAGAAAGATTAGCAAAACAAGTGTTCTCTACCAGGTTGGCAGCAAAATGACCCAGAGGAAGACCAAGATATAGGTGGATTGATATGGTACAAAGTGCCTTAGACGATAGAAATATAAGATCTGATAATGTTGGAGTCTTGACAAGTAACAGACTGATTTGGCGGAAAACTGTAGATAGGAAGTTAGTAATGATGTAATTTTTTTCATGTTGTGCTATCATATCCTGTACACCCCTTGAAGGTACCTGGCAGGAATTTGATGATGATTCACCTTCTCTAACATACAGACTATTTCTGTTAAACTTTTTAGAAGGACAATAAGATCAACAGAGATAAGAATGGAGGAATATGTACACTAATTTCTTCATTCAGATAATTCTGGCCTTGCAGCATACACCATTTCACTAGATATGACAAGTTCAGTAGAAATGAATTGTTTTTACACAAAAGTAACTATATATATATAAATCTCTGTTCAAAGAATTCTGTTTGGCCAATTAAAAAAAAAAAAAACTGACTACATTCCAATATCAAAATTGTGAGTAATTATTTTGAAGAAGCAATTTATATATAAACACACTTATGTAGGATTAGTATAAAAGTATGTCATACTCCAAACCAGTAAACCAAAGGCACACGCTTACAATTCAGTTGTTTCAGACTGTTGCTGCTGCCTGGCAATAAAGAATACTATTATAGTTGTAGTGTTTATATAGTTAATTGGTTGGTTGGTTTATTGGTGCAAGAACAGCAAAGTCATACTGCACCATAGCAAAAATTATAGCAGCACACAAGGTCAAAAGGTTACAGCAATGCATAAATAAATTAGTAAATATGACTTTAAATTTTTCAGGAAATTATAACATATACTAAAATATTAATTAAAAAACTTTAATCAATACCTTCCTATATTTCGGCAATGTTACATTGCCATTTTCTAGGAACATAAATCTATGATATGTGCACACAGGCACCAACAACAAGCAAATGAGGCTGAAGAAGGCAACTGGCATTGGTTCTAGAGTCCTAAAGGTGTCCCTATTTGGGGCAGTCTCATGCAACCACATTTGTTGAGATTTGGTAACTTTTTTTAGAACTGAGGCTGATTCCAAGAACAATCTTTCATATTTATATTTGCTACGGTATAGCAAAGTGGCTTTCTTCCAGAGTGGCTGTATTGGTGAAACTGGATGTAGTCTTGGTGTTCCGATATCCTGATATTAGCTGTCCTGCCTGTTTGGCTGTAGTAGGACAGTTTACCTGCAAGGGATCAGGTAAACCCCAAGTAGGTCTAGGCCCTAGGGGAAGTAACTGGTCTTTGGTGGAGCAGATAAGGGATGCCAATTTCTTATGTGGTTTGTAACAGGCAGGTCATATTTTAAGATTTTTGTGAGCTTTTCAGACATGCCTGGATATACGGAATGGTGATAGATTTAGTGTAATCTCTGTTAAGAAGGGGGGGGGGTAACTGGTTTTAATATTTTCTGAATGTTTTTGGGGTTGTAGCCATTGGCTAAGGAGATGTTAAGGATATGGTTAAGTTCAGTAGTTAGGGCATTGTTCTCTGAACAGATCAATTTAGCCCTGCTATATATAAGGTATTTATAATCCCATATTGTTGTGAGGGGGAGGGGGTGATTGTTGGTGAATGTATCTACCTATATGGATCGGTTTTCTGTAAACAAAGAAAGCCAGGAATCCATCAGGCTGGCGTGTAATCAGAGTGGCTAAAAAAGGGAGACTGTTGTTTTCTTTTTCCAAGGTGAACTGGATTCTGAGGACATCAAGACTGACTTTGATTGTTTAACTAACACACTTAAACACTTTGATTGTTTAAGTGTGCTAGGAAGTTGTGGAGTGTGTCTAAGGCATGTAGCAGCATCATCCACTTAGCATAGCCAGACAGTGGGTTTTTGTGGGGTTGAGTTTAAGGCTTTTTCTTCAAAAGTCTCCATAAAAAAGCTTGTTGGGGGGGGGGAGAATCCATGACTATACCTTCTATCTGTTTGCAGAATTTTCCCTTCCAAATGAAATAGCCTGAGTTCATGGTGAACTGAAATAGGGCTGAGATATCAGGAGAAATTTGGCTTGGATGAGATCTAAGGTATCTTTGAGTGGAACATTGGTGAATAAGGAGGAGACATCAAAACTGACCATTATATCAGTGTGTTAGGAGTGAGAGGTTTTCTATACTGGCTTTAAAGTGGGCTGAGTTTTTAATGTGTGATGGTGTGTTGCCAGTATAATGTGTGAGCAATTTGGCTAAATGTTTGGTAATTTGTATGTGGGGGAATCAATGCCATAAGCAGAATGTGCCATTATGTCCCACTGTGGGTCGCATTGATTCCCCTACAAAATAGCCAAACATTTAGCCAAATTGCTCACACATCATACTGGCAACACACCATCACACACACATTAAAAACTCAGCCCACTTTAAAGCCAGTATAGAGGACCTCTCACTCCAACACACAGACATAATGGTCAGTTTTGATGTCTCCTCCTTATTCACAAATGTTCCACTCAAAGATACCTTAGATCTCATCCAAGCCAAATTTCCTCTTGATATCTCAGCCCTATTTCAGTTCACCATGAACTCAGGCTATTTTGTTTGGCAGGGAAAATTCTACAAACAGATAGAGGGTTCTTCCCTCTCTCGCTCTCTCTCTCTCCCCCCAGCAAACTTCTTTATGGAGACTTTTGAAGAAAAAGACTTAAACTCAGCCCCACAAAAACCCGCTGTCTGGCTATGCTAAGTGGATGATGTGTTCTCTATTTGGCCACATGCCTTAGACACACTCCACAACTTCCTAACATACTTAAACAATCAACACCCCCAGAATCCAGTTCACCTTGGAAAAAGAAAACAACAGTCTCCCTTTTCTAGATGCTCTGGTTACATGTCAGCCTGATGGACTGGCTTTCTCTGTTTACAGAAAACTGATTCACCAACAATCACATTCCCCCCCCCACAACAATATGGGATTATAAAAATCCAATATAACAGGGCTAAATTAATCAGTTCGGACAACAATGTCCTAACTACTGAACTTAACCATATCCTTAACACCTTCTTAGCCAATAGCTACAACCCCAAAAAAATCCAGAAAATATTAAAACCAGTTAACCCACACCCCCCCTCCCTGCTTAACAGAGATTACACTAAATCTATCACCATTCTGTATATCCAGGGCACATTTGAAAAGCTCACAAAAATCCTAAAAAAATATGGCCTGACTACCTGTTACAAGCCACATAAGAAATCGGCGTCCTTTATCCACTCCACTAAAGACCAGCTACTTCCCTTAGACCTACCTGGAGTTTACCAGGTCCCTTGCAGCTGTAAACTGTCCTACTACAGCCAAACAGGTAGGACAGCTAATATCAGGATATCCAAACACAAAGACTACATCCGGTTTCACAATACAGCCACTCAAGACTTGCAAACCATGCACTAGATACCCACCACAGAATAAACCAGAAGAAAGCCACTTTGCTACACTGTAGCAAATATAAATATGAAAGATTATTCTTGGAATCAAGCCTCAGAGCTAAAAAACTTCCCAAATCTCAACAAATTTGAGTGCATGAGACTGGCCCAAATTTGGGAAGCTTGCATCCTTAGAACATCAGCCCAACATCCAAGACAACCCAATTTAGCCTGCTAGGGGGGGGGGGCACCTTTAGGACTCTAGGACCAATGCCAGTTGCCTCCTTCAGCCTCATTTGCTCATTATTGGTGCCTGTGTGCACATATCATAGTTTTATGTTCCCAGAAGATGGCAATATAACATTGCCGAAATATAGGAAGGCATTGATTAAAGTTTTAATTAATATTTTAGTATACATTGTCATTTTCTGAAAAATTTATAAAGTCATATGTAACCAACGTATAAGTTTATCTACAAAAATTAGTAAATAATATGTATGTACAAAAATTAAGTTAAGCAATGCAGTAGCTTCATATAAATAAAATTATAGTTAAATGTGTTTCTACAAATTAAATCTTTGTAAAAGCTAAAAACCTCATGCAATCTGTCTGAGTCTGGTAACATTTGCTTGAGTGTGATTGGCTTGGCCAGATAGGTAAATGTCATTCCTCTCTCATGTAAAATGCTGGTACTCCACCAGAATATGACAAAGAGTAAGATATGTATTGCAATTTTTACACACACTGGTAGGTCATTGGCCATGGGTAACTAAGAATGTGTAAGATGACTGTGATCTATGCAGAGCCTAACAAGAACTACTTCCTCTCTTTTCTTTCTACAATGACTAGAATGCTAATGTTTAATTTCAGACTTAATGTCATGTAATTTGTTTGTCAATACTTCCTGCCATTGAGCAATTAGCTTTGATCTTATATACTGTCTGTAGTCTGTATATGGTACTATCAACAGTACATGGGGGGAAATATGAGCTAATCTAGCAGTTGCATCTGCAGTCTCATTTCCCTTAATTCCAACGTGGGTGGAAATCCAGCACAACTGAACATCAAAATTAACGGTTGTCATTTTTTGTACAACAGGTCTAATGTCCCGCACGGCACTGGATGTGGATTATATATAGGAGAGGAGATCGCCTGTAAAAAGTTCAGTCTGTATAAATTAAACAGTTTTGGTAGCAGTTTTCTTTTATATGCACAAGTGCAAGCTGAATGGCATGCAACTCTCTGCTATATAATTACTGCAATCAGGTGGGATCTGGAAACTCTACTCTAGAGACCAAATATGGAACATTTGGACCTGCAGCCTATTGGTTAGACAATGAATAGTGCTGACCACTCAAGCCAATCAGCCTGTCATATATGGCACTAAAACAATTTTTTTTTTTCAAGTTCTAATCAATGGAATGTGCTTTCTTATAATTAAAATATACAAGTATCTATTAATTTATCATCAACATACTTCTGAAAAGTGAACTCCTGTTGTCATACAATTGTACAAGCTGAACTCTGTGTACTATCATCTTCTGAAAAAAAGAAAAAAAAACAACTTAGATTTTGAAAGTGAATTTTGTTTTACAATAATAGATATATATAAAATAGCAGGTGCATCCAGAAACTAAGTTCCAATCGCGAACACTGATGGTGCAGGTGGTAGAAGTGCCGAAACAGCAATAGCACAGGAGTCAAGAAATAAACAGCAGAACTATTATTGATTCTCAGTCTATGCTTATAAGTTAACTATTGTATCATAAAATGAGTAAGAAAATCAAAAATTCCACCAGTTATAAGATACAGTCAGTGATAAAATTTCTGAATGGCAAAAATATTTGTCTGGCTGAAATTTATTGGCAACCTAGTAAAGTGTATGGAGAAAATGCTGTGATTGCATTTCTGAATGAGATGCATTCCTCCAAGATCATGTGTACCATATTGTCAGTTCTCAGTCTATTCTTAAGTTCATCATCGTGTCATGAAATGAGCATGAAATCAAAATTCCTGCCAGTTGTGAAATACAGTCAGTAATAAAATTTCTGAATGTGACAGATGTAGTGTTCTCCTCATTGACTTTATGCCTCGAGCAACAACAATAAATGAAGATGACTATAAGACTCAAAAAATTGTAGTGGTCTATTCAAAACAAAAGACCAGACCACCTCATTTCTGGAGTTGTTTTGATTCAACAATGAATGATTCCATTCTGCTGTTCAAACATATCAACCTCCAACAATTCAAATGGAAAGTTTTCGAAGCCCTCCACTGTATAGATCTTACACCTGGCCCTCCATCTTTCTAAACTTGAAGAGATTTTTAACAGCTCAACAATTCACCATGAAGGATTTGGCAAAGAAATTCTGATCAACAAAATACTTATTAATCACTATACAGTATGTGGAAACGTAGCTGACAGCATGTGTAAACATATGACAATAAAATCAGAACTTTGTTTCTAGATGTGATCAGTATAATATTGCATCATAAAATAATAATAATAATAATAATAAAATACTGTAATTACTTCCCAACATCCATGAAATCACATTATAAGACTTCACTCTCGATCTATATATCTCTTAGTGTCAAACTTCTCCTTAAATGAAGTGAGTCAATGCAGTCCTCTAGTTTTCTTTTACTTACTAAACTATGTACTTGCATTCTCTCAAGCTTTCTTGTACTGGATTTTTTTTTTATCTTGCAATTATTTTTGTTAACAGCCTCTGAATCATCTTTATAGGCTCTTCATTCTTTCTATTCACTTCTACTTCCCATACCAAAAGAAAATATTTGAGATTCTTATAAAAATGAATGTTTTCACTTACATTTCTTATTGCATGGAAAAAAACAAACAAACAAACTCAGCAAGATTGTAGAAATTGGTTCATAACTTATTTTAACGATATTAGAACACTAAATGAACTAAATTATAAAAAAAAAAGATGTTTTTTAACTGGCTTATATGTCACTGAATTTCAAACCAGAATTATCAGAGCACACTACATGTTACAGTGAACAAGTGACAATGAGTAAGTGAAACAATTCAAATTGTAACAGACAAAAGATCTAAAACCTTAATTTAGTTCCCTCTAATGTAAAAAAGAAGTATTATAGCTTTGTAAGAGTTGATCTTAGGATAATAGTCATCCAAATTTTTGGCAAATGAATGCAACCATACTTGTTTAGGTTATGAGAATACTTCACAGCCATGGATAACTCTAAAAATCTTTCTGCCCTGTAAAGGCTTCTATATACCAGCAGGCATATAATATAAGGAGTAGAGTTTGTTACCTTGATCAATATGTTGGAAACTCAGATTGTAAGCATTAGTGGGGCCTGACTATCAGAATCAGATATACTAACAGTATTTTTAGGAAGGAAAGACAAGACAGGAGAGAAGGAGTGTGATACTAATGATATCAAATGACTTGAATCCGGTTAGTGTTGAGAACTATGATTGTAATACTACACCCTCTGTCCAAAAAGAAACCGAACTTTTGATAGAAAATAAAACACAGGCCAATTATAATTATTCAAATCATTTATTTTAATCAATATACTCTCCCTCAGCTTCGATACAGCATTTGGCATGGTCAATTAATTCATTAAGTTTTTTATATCTGTTTTTGGAATACTATTGAGAGTCGTGGTTACTGCTGCTTGAATGTTTCAATGGTATCATATCGCTTTCATCAGCAAATGAAGTCGGGAGAAGAGAAAGAAGTCACAGGGTGCTAAATCAGGTGAATACAGTGAGTGATCCAACACACAAACTTGGTTTTTGATCAAAAACCATCTCACAATGTTTGAACGATGAGATGGTGCATTATTGTGCAAAAGTGACCAGCTGCCTGCATCATGATATTCATGCCACATGCAATGAATTCTGGCTATCAATCGCTTCAAAACTTTGAGATAAAACTCACCATTGACCGTTTGGCCAGGCAGAATGAATTCTTTGTGGATAATGCCCTTGGAATCGTAGAAATAAATCAGCATTGTCTTTACTTTTGACTTCTCCAAGCGACTTTTTTCGGATGCCCCTCCTCTGGTGGTCTCCTTTGTTTCAGCTCATACTCAAAAACACCATGTTTCATCACCATTAACGATCGTTTCAAGGAAGTTTGAGTCCTTGCGAGTGGTTTTAATGAAGTCCTTACAGTGTTCAATTCGATACATTTTTTGGTCGTCGGTCAACTTGTGGGGGACAAATCACGAATTCAATTTACAAAGGCCCAAACTCTCAGTTAAAATGTTGTGCACAGTTGATTTTGGAATCCCCAGTTCATCTTCAATCAATCTCACGGACGATTTCGGTTTTCTTTGATGAAATCACGCACTTTTTAGCTGTTACCTTTGCTCAGTCCAGTTTTTGGATGGCCCGGTTTTTTGTCGTCCTCAAGCGTCTCACGACCACTTTGAAATCACTTAACCACTCATAAATTTGAGTATGAGATAAGCATTCATCACCGTATGCTTTTTGAAGCATTTGATGCGTTTCGGTGAAACTTTTACCAAGTTTAACACAAAAGTCAATCACAGCTCTCTGTTTGAAACTCATTTTCCAACCGTTCATCAAAACACACTGTCATTCTTGGCACTATAACTCGGCTTCTAATGAAACAAATGTCATAAACAGTTGACACAACACTAATGAAGGGGGCCGCTTTCAACAACGAAAAGATAACAGGTGGCGCCACTAGTTTCTTCTATTTTCAAAAAGTTCGGTTTCTTTTTGGACAGAGGGTGTAGTAACAGTTTTTCACGTGGCAGTGAGTTTGAAACCATCTGGTGGGACGTGGAACCTAACAAGATCAAATACATAGTGGATTGTTGTTACAGACCTGGTAGATAAGTTGCCATAATGGGGTATTTAATTATTCAAACATTGATTGTGTAGCAATAAAATCTCATGCGAAGAATGAAACTGAATTTATTAAGCTGTTGCAAGACAACTTCCTCAAGCAGCAAGTAACAGAAGGAACTGAAGGTCAAAGAGCGTTAGATTTGATTATAGTGTCAGAGGGTGTTTCAGTTAAAGACTTAACTATTCTGCCAACAGTTGGTAACAGTAATCATGCGGTATTCACTTGGGACGTGACTAAGTTTTTGAAAGTTCCATACATGCCGAAATACAAAGCAAGAAACTATTACCAATTGAAGAGGATACTGAGTTTAGCACAATAGTATCGGTTGCTGGATGGGAAGAATATTGACAGTACATGGGAAGCATTTAAACAATAATACTTAAACGATACAATATCAGAATGTGTCCCGAGAGTTTGAAGAATAAATAGGGTAGGAGTCAAATGGATGTGTAATTTTATCAAGTAAGAAAAGAAAGATGTGAAAGGAATACTGTGTGCATAAGGATGATGTCTGTTATGAAAATTATAAGCAGCTGTCCAGAAGAGTCACAACTGTTGTACAGAAAGCTTAGTTTCAGTATGAAAAGAAACTGGCTCTGCAAGCCAAAGACAACCCACAAGAATTCCATCAATATGCTGCAAATAAAAGAAAGAATAAATATGAAAAAATAACTCTTCTGAATGCAGATGGTGCGAGACTGACAGATGCAGAAGAGGTTGTTCAACTAAAGAATGCCCATTTTACTAAAAGCTATCAACCTGGTGTATGCAACACTGAGTTTACTGCTACTTCTGAAGAAACTCAGGAGTATGAAGAGCTGTTGCACAAACTGAATAAGAATTGGGTAACAGGGACTAATGCAAGATCAGCATGACAGCTAAAAGAGTGTTCAGCTGAACTGATTATTCCTTTGACCATGTTATTATAATTTGAGCCTCAAATCAGGGAAGATTCCACAGCAGTAGAAAGAATGTATGGTAATAATTCCATTGCACAAGGGTGGTGCAAAGACCGATGTATCCAACTATTGACCAGTTAGTATCTCATGAGTGGTTGTGAAGATTTTGACAAAATTAGGTAGGGCTTGCATTCAGAAATGGATTGACAGTGAATCTTTATTTTGCAATGAACACAGCACGGATTTACTAAGGGAAGATTTTTACAACTTACTAACATTAGAATAATGTTACACAATGATACTTTTGGATTATAAAATATTAGCAATGCTAAGAGGATGGAGGCTGATTGACAGATATCAAAAAATGGTATATGGGGAATGTGAGTGTGCAAGACTTAAGGTAGCTAGTGGTGTACCAAAATGATCAGTCCTTGGTCCACTGTTATTCAGTCTGTACATTAATGACATTGGGAAGAATTTGAAGCAATATACAGGTATTTGCTGATGATGCAAAGATAGGTAGGGTGATCAAGGATGCTGCTGATATGCAGTACTTGCAGAACGCATCTGAATAGGCTGGAATTATGGGCATGGGAAATACACGTTGGTTCAATGTCAGTAAATATAAAGTCATGCACTTTGGCATGATTAGATATTCAACATATTATAATGGGGGGGGGGGGAATTATGCTAAAAGAAAGATCTTGGAGTGTTAGTAGATAGGAAGTTGATGTTCAGAGGCAATTATTATTATTATTATTATTATTATTTGACACCTCCAGGGAGTCCATAGACTCATCGAGGGAGGGCACCTGCTCTACAACTCTGTCTCCACCAACCGACCACAACTACACAAACACTATCTACCGCTGATCACCACCACCACTAGTATTTCCACAGATAATCACAAACATCCATGCCCACGGCGGGATTCGAACCCGCAGCCTTTTGGCGGGAGCAAAGATTACAAATGCAACTCAAAAGATAATTGCAATGCTGAAATGAATTCTGACATGTAAAGATAAGGATGTCATTTTGCCTTTTTGACAATAGTCCAAGTGAGATGTTATCAAGCCTTTACAAGGCTTGATAACATCTCACTTGGACAATTGTGCACAAGTCTGGTCTCCGTTGTGATTCTGATACGGTGGAGAGAGAGAGAGAAAGTGCAAAGGAGAGTGTTAAAAATGATATCAAGATTGTGGAATACTGATTAGAATTTGAAAACTGCAGATGCTAGCAAACAGGAAAGAGATGGGGGTGATATGATTGAGACATAAACTTCTGAAAGGATCATATAGGATTTCAGTTGATGGAATTTTTCATTTTATGGAGGGTGGTGAAAAGACGAGTGGGCATGCTTGGAAGCTGGGAATGGATGCCACCAAGAAGGGGACGAGATTTTTCTCTCATAAAGTGGTGTGTGATTGGAATGGATTGCCATTGGTTCATTCACACTGTTTGTGAATGAATGGATTGCCATTCATTCACAAACAGTGTGAATGAACTGAAGAATAAGCATGACGGCTGTTTGTGGAGTATGTGGCCTCCCATGATGAGTCCCTGACTCTCTCTGGGAGTCAGGGACTCATCGTCGGTCCCTGATTTGATAAATCAGCGACCCATGTGATAAATCCCATTTGGTAAATCATTGTGGGTCCCTGATCAAATAAGAAATCCATCGTGGGTTTCTTATTTAATAATAAGAAAGATTGGTTGGCCGTGTGGTTAGCGTATTCACTCTCCAGCCAAAAGGCTGTGGGTTCGAATCCCACCATGGGAATGGATGTTTGCGATTGTCTGTGAAAATACTAGTAGTGGTGGTGTGCGGTAGATGGCATTGGTGTAGTTGTGGTTTGTTGAAACAGAGTTGTAGAGTAAGTGCCCTCCGTCGATGAGTCTTTGGACTCCCTGGTGGTATCAAGTAATAATAATATCATCATGTTTTGGTGACAGCTTACAGTAGGCACTATTAGAGTTCAGAGAGATGGTATATGTGTATAATTAATTAATTAATTTTAAAATAAATAAAATTATAAACAATTAACAGCAATCACTTCCCAAGTTTTTAAGTTTTGGGAGGTGATTGCTGTTAATTGTTTATACTTTTTTAAAATTAATTATAAACCTAGACCCCCATCTCTGAACTTGAATAGTGTTTCTTCTTAATGTACAGTTGCAACTGAGACATGTGATATTATATGCATGCTGCATGACTAGTTCTTGTATTTAGAATTTAAATGTTGTTACCAGTTCTTCTGTTTTCTCCCTGAATGAAGCTCATATATTGAGGGAAATATATGGGAGTAATATTCAGTTCTATTCTAATTCTACTCAGTTTTCTCTTACATGTGTGAAGCTGTTATTTAAAAAAATTATACTAGCTCATCAAATTGCTTGGATGCTGAGAAACATTCTGAAAAACAGGAATGTAAAGGTTATTAATCCTCTTTATATGGCTTTAATAAGGCCATGACTGGATTACTGTCCACAATCGGTTGACTGATTTCACTAGGGACGTAGAGATAGTAGAGAAGGTCCAGAGATGAGTAACTAAAATTGTGACAGATTTTATGTAGGTCTGTGGATTACAGAAACTAGTTATTAGGAAGAAAAGAAAAATATAAGTTGTCAAAGATATTTTGTAGAAGTGACACAGAAGACTTTCCATGGCAAGAAGTGAGAAAACACAATGCTACATCTGTAAATCATATAAAAGAAATCATATTTTTTTGTTTGCACAGTAGTACATGGGTGAAATAGATTGTCACATGCAGTTGTAAATGCTTCATTAGTGAATGAGTTCAAGGAGAAATATGATAGATATTCTGTGAATAATTAATACAGGCTTCCACCCACGATGAGTCTTTGACTCCCAGAAGATGATTGAGAAAGTAATAATAATAATAATAAATCTGTGTTTGAGAAGAGATATGTTGAGTTGTAAAGGATTCGAATTCTCCTTACACTTTTTCAAAAACACAGGCCCTCCATCTAATCCTGCAGCTCAGATATTACAAATGAGAATTACAAAATCTCAATACATTCACATTCAAATTAGTTGTGAGTTTAGATTTTATAATATCCTAAGCACTTCCACTTCATCTATCTCTGTTCCAATATCAGCCTTTGTCATAAGTTACTGCATAAATTCCATGTGGATAATATACTCTGATAAAGTGATCACTCAATAATTCAATTATTTTTTTTCTGTTTATGTCAACACGATACTGTCTGCGTCAATTAAAGTTATCTTTCCATCATAATCATTCTTCCTTTTACTCAATATATAGTGAAATAATGCTTTAGAACATACTTCGGCCTGCTGCTTTATATACACTCAATTCTCCATTTACATGGTAGAATGGTTCCAGAAAAAACTGTGTATATGAAAACCGTGTAAAAAAAATACAGTGCATATGAAAAAATAGAGAATTGTTCCAGATGTAAAAACCTGATATGAACAATAAGTTATTTTCAAACAAAATATATGAAAATCATTTGAATAAAATTATTTAATTTTAGCAGAATGTTTTTTTTTTTACTTTAAATACTTATTTAAAGTATACACATATGTATCTTTCTTAAAGAAAACAGTGTGTCACTAATAAAACAGAAAGAAATTCGAAAAGGCTCATATCATCATCATCAAACGTATCAAGGAAATATTTAGGCCTAGTATGGCCTGTTCCGGCCTTAGAAGTCATCGTTGAATCGTTTAAGAGGACGTCCTGGTTTTCTTTTTCCTAATGGCTTGTACTTTAAGGCTTGTTTTGGTAATCTTTCTGTTTTCATTCTTTGAACGTGTTCCATCCATCTATGTTTATATTTTTTAATTTTTTCAATTACTGGTTCTTGGTTTAATTCTTTCATAATATCTTCATTTCTTTTGTGATCGAATAGGGTATACTTTGCAGTTTTTCTCATAAACTTCATTTCTGCTGTTGTTAATCTTTGTTTGTCTTTTTGTTTTATTGTCCAGATCTTCAGTTTTTTTCTTTTATTGAATTTTTTGGTCTTTCCTAAGCTTTCATTTGCTGCTGCATTTAGTATCGTTTTTATATTAGGCCATTCTATTTCTATTTCTTCATTTTGTTTTATTTTATCTAGATACTGGTTAATTCTTTGTTCATATAGCCATTGTACATTTGTGTCATTCAATAGTCTAGTTTTATAAACAAATGTTTCAATTTTTCTTTCTGTTCTTGTTACTTGTAGCCATTTAGGTGGTAATCTTAATTTTATTTTAACAAGGAAGTGGTCACTGCTTATTTCATATCCTCTGTGAACTCTAACATCTAGTGAAAATTTTGATGTCTTTTCATTTAATATGAAGTAATCTAATATTGATTTCCATCCTCTTGCTGCCCAAGTATATTTATGTATGTCTTTATGTTTATAGAAGGAATTCATTATTTTTAGGTTATTATAAACTACAAAGTCAATCAATTTTTTACCATTTCTGTTGAGAGTGTGTTCTCCATGTATTCCTATATTATTATTAATTTTCGTGTTTCCAATTCTTGCATTTAAGTCTCCTGCTAAAATTATGTAATCATTTTTATTTATTTTATTATATATGTTTTGTAGCTGATTATAAAAATCAATATTATCCTGTTCTCTTCCTTCTGCTGGGGCATATAAACCAATTATTGTTAAATAGCCTCTATCTATTTTTATTCTAGCTTCTATTATTCTTTCATTCCATAATTTATAATGTTTTAACTGTTTTGAAAGGGAGTTATGAATCCAAATCATGACTCCTGCTTGTGCTCTTTGGTCTCTGTCGACTCCACTGTATATCACATTAAAATTTTCAGTTCTCATAGTTCCTTTTAATTTCTTTTTTGTTTCAGTGATTACTGCTATTTTAAAATTTCTTTCATTTAATAACTGGTCTAATTCTATTTCTTTATATGCTATTCCTCTTACATTCCAGTTTGCAATGTGTATTATATTTTGTTGTTTCCATTTTCGTTTTCCCTTTTCCATTCCAGGGTCGTTTCCCATAGATTCAATCCGATTATCTTTTTCTGTCAGCTTACAAGTATGGTTATGTTCTCCATGTCAGGGGACTAGCCTGACGATGGAATAGTTCAGTGGTAGGGCTGCTACTTTAAGGCTTCTGAACTCGCCTTCTTCCGAATTTAAACCCATAGGTGGAATAGGGTGTATTGAAGGGGAAAGGGTAGATTATAGAAGAAATATAGTACGATTTATAGAGAGGACATAGTTGTAAGGCCAGAAATAAAAAGACCCCATGGCCCTCGAGCACTCTAATAGCACAAGGGTCATAAAGTAAGAAGAGTTGGTTGATAAGGCCTTATAGGAAAGATTAAAGTAAGTGGGTCTTCCTCAAAGTAGAAGAAGGAGAGGATAGATCCAGCTAGGGATCCATGGGAGTGCCGCTTCCCTTACAATCAAGATGATTGCCCCTTATGGCCCTGTTGGTCCACGAATCCTTATTCAGTATATTCAGACCACCCCACCATATATATATATACACACACGCATGCGCATGTACACACACACACATGGTGGGCTCCCCTATCCGCCACCCAGGGGACGCGCTCTCTAGGGGGTTACAGGGTCCCCTGAGAGAAAAGGCTCATATACACCACACATACGGTTATTAGTTAAATTTTATTCGCCATCACTTTCTGACAGTAGCTGCATTCTTTTGTGTGAGAATGGAATTAAAACACTTCCATCACTTGAAACACTTTGGATTTCTTGTTCATACTGCAATGGCGAAACATTTTCTTCAGTAAAAAAGAATTAAATTAGCACTAATTTCCAATAATACTGAAGGTTGATTTTTTTTTTACCACAAACCCTGTAATTAATTGCTGAGATCCTGTTTTGACAAGATCTTTGTATAATTCTTCATATCGCACCATACGTGACTTCAGTTCACATTTAAACTGTTCAACTCGTTCAGTATTTGGAATCATGTAAGAAAATGACTTTGCAATTTACTATCCATTTGAAGCTCTTCTTTAATTACTCCTGCAGTGAGTGGAATCTTTTCATCATCATCACTTTTTTTCTTTTTCATCGAGATTCTCAAGGACAGTTTATTATTTCGTCATCACTAATAGCCTTGTCAACCATCAATTCTTCAATATCTGCAGACGAAAAATCATGAAATCCTTCTCTGCCAACTGCATGTGCTAATCTGATGATGTTGGGGTATTCACTTGTATGCAAAGGTACATGGTTTTTCTTTTTCACACATTCGGGCCAAGTAGCTTTCCAGTATGCATTTACAGTTCATGGTTTCAATTCTGATAATGCCAACTCAGTAAGTTTGATGAAATCCAAAACAGAAAATTTCTTCCACACATCAATAACTGTCAGTAAATTATCCTTAACTAATTTATCCAAAATGTATTGGAATGTTCTTCTTATGTGGTAAGTTTTGAAAGTAGTGATCACACCCTGGTCTAGCAGTTGTATTAAGAATGCTGTATTAAGTGGCAGAAAATAAAATTCCACATTCGGGTGTTCTAAAAGAGGATGGGCAGATGCATTGTCTATAATCAATAAAACTTTAAAGTCCAGATTTTTTTTTCATCAAATAGTGTTTAACTTCTGGAACAAAACAATGATGGAACCATTCATTAAAAATTTATTTTGTAACTCAACCTTTTGGTTTGCCTTCCATTGCACTGGTAATGTGTTAAAATCCACACCTTTCATTGCTCGTGGTCTTTGGGATCAATTAATGAGTAATGGTTTTAAACATTTCAAATTGTAAACAAGAAATGATTGTTTAGCAAACAGCTTAACTCCTTCCAAGCAGCTTTATATATGCAGGCCTCTGGTAACAGACCAACTTAACTTCGTGGAATCAGCATAGCACCCTTCTGCTTCCAGGAACCAATGGCAAGTGAATATAATGGATTTGTCGGCTTAACTTTGGGGAATCATAATCACAAAAATTGATTTTTTTGTTGTCGCCACAATTGTCTACATTCTGTAGTGTAGGTAATCCATGATATTTAAAACATAAAGGTGTGGTTCCCCAAAATTCATGTTTAAGTACATATGTACCATTCTAGTAAATGATAATTACAATGAAAATATCTTTTTTAACAGAAATTTTAATAAATGCCATTTGAACTGTGTAAAATCAAAATATGCCGAGTCAAAATAGAATTGCTTCTGTATTCTATGTTATTTCGAAATCATGTGCTCAATCGTAAAAAAAGGCTGTGTAAAAAGAGAATTAGCTGTATATAGAAACATTCATATAACTAAAACTGGAAAGAAAAGGTTAACACAAACAACTTCTACTTATTTAATAACTAGGACTAGTTTCTTCCAAATTACATGGAACTTCTTTAAGTATGAAAGAAAATATTAAGAGGCAAACTTACAAATAGTAAAAGATTAGCAGCAACAACAAACACATTATTACATTGGATTTCAATAATTGAAATTAATTGTGAGCACTGTTGTTGTGCACATGCTCCCAACTAATTTGAATCATCGACCTCCCACGGACTCCCAGATTTTTCTCTCAGTTTTGTTATAATAGCAGTGTATGATTTCCAATTCGTTCCATAGAACCTGATGTCCTTCCATTGAGGCATCACAGATCAGCTGACAATTAGCCTCAATGACAGAGCTATAACCTCATATCTCAAGTCATAGCACAAAGGTCACCTGTTTTTGCAAAACACTGGGCTTTATTCCAAAAGTACGTGCACATACATTGATAAGAGAACTGCTGCTGATGCCTTGAACTAAATAACAGTGTGTGTGTGTGTGGATTTCGATTAACCCTCCTGTGACAGTTGTGATAACTGAAAATTCTCGTTTGCTTTTATGTGTAAAGAAATCACTGGTCTTGCATACACTGTTGTAGAATCCACTGGTAAAATATACAAATTGACAATGGTGATCATCTGGTAAACATGCTTGTACCAACTGGAAAAATACAGATATAGAATGAAAATGCAAATTTTCATTCACAACCTTTCAAAAAACAGCTTGGGAGATCATCACCTCCACTGCAATCCTCTGTGTAATATTGAATGGGTTCTGTGTCACTAGATGCAGTCTGTTTCCTTAGTTTTGGCACTCTCATAATTCTTCATCCCCTCCTTCAGTTTGTAGTGTAGAATCTGTGCCATGCTCACAAAGGCAAAAGGAAGATATGACCATTTGCAAGCATAGAGTCTGGAAAACTAGGAAATGACTCTTGATAAAAACAATGTGTTTCATCTGCATTTCTGAAATATGTCCATATTTCAACATACATATCAGCCACTTCAGTAAACAGGAACTCATGCTCCATTGCAAAACACCAACATATGACTTAGAAACTCTGAAACAATTAGCAACAGCTTGCTTAGGTGAATGAACACAACTCCAGTCACATCTTGCCTGTGATTCTGGTTGTTTAAAATCATATAAATCATGGAGTTGTATCTATGTGCTTTGCATGTTGTGCATTCATGCTTTAACTTCAAAGGGCTAAGTATCTTGGAAATGTCAGTTTCCACTGTTGGGTTGGGATCTTTGCATTATATTAGAAGCATAGAATATCCTTTTAAAGTTCATAACAGAGTGTAGAATCATCCTTAAATTTGAATAACGTAAAAGGAAAAAAAATGAAAGCTACAGAGATAATTATCGTTGTTTTCTTTAACATACACAATGAAATTTGATATAACTAGTTGCTAGATCTAGGAAAATAATGACATGCAGGACTTAATTTGAAAAGGGGATGAAAGATTATCTACAGGTAATGAAGGTCCCAGATTTTTTCTTTTTTTTAATTGGCAGGGTTCTACCATCTTTTTCAACAGCAAATTAAGCACTGCCGGCATGTGATTTGATAAATACCTACCTACCACCTTAATTACCTTCTGGTATTCGAGACAGCAGCTCTTCCACTTTTTCCTGTGATGTAGTAGAATACAGATCTTTCACTAAGTCAACAGATACTTTACGTTTTTTATGCATTTCAGCCATCTCAATTAACCTCCTAATATTGTCCTGGAAGCAGAGATGTAAAATAACTGTTAGAATGTTAGATAAATAAACAGCACTGCAGGCAAGATCACAGATTACAAAAGTCATTTCTGCATGAATTTTTGTTTTTTTGTTTCTTTATGCATTTAGACCCTGTAGGAGTGCCAGGGCAGTTAATCAGGAGAGTAATTATCAGAGGAAGTGGTAATTATTATTATTATTATTATTATTACCCCAAGACCTCATGGAGTCAAAGACTCATCTGGGAGGTGCTTTTATTACACACACACATCTCATCATACCGAGCTTTAAACACACTCAAACTCCTCGCAGATACCACACTCTTAGGCAAGGCATTCCAATCATTCACAACTCTGCACGAAAAAAACCTGCTTCTCACTCCCCTACTCACACCCTCTTTATACAGATTCCAGGGATGACCTATGGTTCTCCCCTGATCTCCCACTATTCTCTGTAAAACTTCTCCAGCATTGATCTTATAACAACCCCTTACCAACTTGTAGGTCTCTATCATATCTCCCTTCTTCCTTCTCTCCACCAGACTCTGCAAATTACATCTTCTTAATCTTTCCTCATACTCAACATTCCAGATGTCAGACACTACCTTAGTCAGTCGCCTTTTGGATCCTTTCCAACATCTCTTCATCCTTCTGAAAACCCAGTGACTAAATCTGGGCACAATAGTCCATGTGTTGCCTAATCAAAGCCTTATACAATGGAACAAGAATCTCCCTACTTCTATACGTCAGTGCCCTCCGCATCATTCCCAGAAGTCTTTGTGTTGTCTTCACAATTTTGGATGTGTCCTGTCCCCTAAATTTTAGATCCTTATCCACTATCACCCCCAGATCTCTTATTTCCTCTACCTCCAACAATATATTCACACCAAGCATAAATTCTGCATCCCATCTTTGTTTTCCAAATTTTAAAACCTTACATTTTGCAACATTGAGCTCACATCCCTATTTCCTTGCCCAATCACTCAATTTATTGAAGTCTTCTTGCAAGGCCACAACATCTTCACTACTCTTTATGGTTCATCCCAACTTTGCATCATCTGCAAACAACTGAATATCTCCATCCAATCGCCAATATCATTAATATACAAGTTAAATAGTAATGGCCCTAAAACAGACCCCTGGGGCACACCACTAGTGACTTTCCTTTTCCTGGATATCGCACCCCATACACAACTTGTTGATACCTATCAGATAGCCAGTCTCCAATCCAATGCACTAATCTAATATCCAACCCCATCTGCTCTAGTTTCACTGTCAACTTATCATGAGGTACTCTATCAAAAGCTTTTGCAAAATCCAAGTATACTGTGTATCCTTCTCCTCTGTCCAAGGTAGCAGTCACTCTATTGTAACAGATATACTCAAGTAGGAGAGAAGTTTAGTATAAATTAAAAAAAAAAAAGGGATATATGTGCAACTACAGGACACTGATTAAAGAAGGCTCTACTTGTAGTTGTTGAATATAATACAATGGAATGATCTGCTGTCTGTAAGGGAGGGAAAAAAATGCATGGTGACTGGCTAAAATATACATGAAGCAAACAATGTACAATTATGCCAAGTTAGATGGTTATATATGGGGTTATAAATGATTCTATGTTTGAAATGTTGGTGGCTTGACATACAAATAAAGATTAGTTGAATTCATTTTTAATGATAAAAAGGTTATTTTTGACCTCAAGAACTATAGGAGAGATTGATTTCTATTTGAGTTTATATAGGTCAAATTTATTTCAAACTAAGTAAGAAAATACCGACAAGTTTCGCCAACTTTAGCTATTTGGCTTCGTCAGGGTAAAAAATAGATGCAAGACAACTTAAATGCTAAAACTGTTACAATAAAACTATAAATAAAGGAAGATCTGAATATAATTCTATTTTTACAAAAAACAGAATGCATACATCACACGCATGGAACTCGTATGATCTCACTTGTTGTTATGCAGGAACGTTCTGTAATTGGCAGCAAGATTTAATTCTGGCATGCTTAAAGATCTTATGAGGGTCTTCCAAATCTCAGGCAGAATAAATCCTTGGTTTTTATTTAGGTTTTGTTTTGAACAGATCACTGTTATGACTTCTTTTATGATTTGGGAGTGGAAATCTTCCTCTAAGTAGAGCATGGAGCTTTTGTCCCATTCTATTGTATGGCTTGTCCTGGACAAATGAAAAGCTAACCCCGATTTGTCTTCTCTATTATTGTTTACGTCTCCTACATGTTTCTTTCAAAACTTCTAGAGGTCTGACCAATATAGTTTAAACTGCACGAACAGGGGATGTTGTAGACCCCGAATGTTGTAGCAATGATGGAACAGAAGTAATGTCTTGAGGGAACAGGTAGATGAAGTAATCGACATTTTAAGAAACCTATTCCCTCAAGACATTACTTCTCTGATCTATCATTGCTTAAAATCTAATTTCTTCCTATGGAATAAAACGATTTATCAACAACAGGCCTTGCAGTGGGCAGCCCTCTTTCACCTCCTTGTGCGGATCGCTTTATTTAGAAACTTGAAAGTAAAATTTTATTTCAACTAGACCCTAAACCCATAGTGTGGTGGAGGTATGTGGACGACATTTTTATTGTTTGCAAAAACACAGAAAAGTATCTGTTAGAATTTCTCAGCAAGATAAACTCATTGCATCACAAAATTAAATTCACCTTAGAACTTGAGAAAGAAAAACAATTACCATTTCTGGACACTTTAATTAAGAAACAAAGAGATGGATGCATCAGCCTTACAGTCTATCGTAAACCAACCAACACAGGTCGATACGTGCACTTCACTTCTTCACACCACATTTCTCAGAAACTTAGCATCGTACACGTGCTAAAAATTAGAGCCTCTCTCATCACTACAGATGATAAAGACCTCAAAGATGAACTATCCCTGATTTCAAATAACCATATAAGCAATGGTTATCCTAGAAAATTGATCCACAAGATACTTTTCTGTGACCCCCCCCCCACAAAGACAGCCTGAAAATACAAATTATAATTCCACTATCATTATTCCGTATATGGGGACAGTTTCTGATAAGATTGCTACACTCCTCAAGCCACATGGAATACGAGTGGCTTTTAAACCTTCAAAGACCATCTGCCAATTCTTAAGATCTCCAAAAGACAGTCATCCTTTTTTCAAATATGCCGGAGTCTACAACATCCTCTGTTCATGCGGTTTCAGCTATTATTATTATTATTATGGGGCAACTCCAAGGAGTCAATAGACTCATCGAGGGAGGCCCTAACATCATGTCAAGAACAACTATTCGACATTCACACAGTATCTATAATACCTCGCCTTGAACTCATTCACAGTCATGGCACCCACAACAGACTCTGGCAGCTTAATCCACTCATTCACCACTCTCCAAGTAAAAAACCTAGCTCTAACACCCTTGCAAACCACACTCTTGGCCAGCTTCCATGTATGGCCCCTAGTTCTCCCACCTCCAGTCCTATTCTCAAAAATATCTTCTGAATTAATCTTATAGAAATCCATCAGTAATTTGAATGTCTCAATTATATCACCCTTTTCCGCCTATCAACCAATTTCTGCAACCCACAAATCTTCAACCTGTTCTCATAAGGTTCATTTCATAGACCTGCTATCATTTTGGTCACTCGTCTCTGAATCCTCTCCACCTCCTCTGCATCAAGAAGAAACCCTGGCGCCCATATCTGGTCACAGTAGTCTAGATGAGGTCTTATCAAGGCTCGATAGAGAGGAACAATAACCTGTTTGTCTCTGCTTGTTAAAGTATTTTTCAGCAACCAAGTGATTTGATGAGCTGATTTAGCCACTTTTGCAATGTGCCCCCCCCCCCCCAAACTTCAACTCCCTATCCACCAACACTCCCAAATCCCTGGCCTCATCAATCTCCTGGAGTACGGTTCCACCAATGTGATATACTGCTGCTAATCTTTTCACCCCAAAATGCATAACCTTACACTTTGCCACATTAAATTGACATCCATTCTCCTTAGCCCAGTCCTCCAAACTATCCAAATCATCCTGCAAAATTTTGACATTCTGTGCACTCACTATTGCTCGAGCCAACTTTGCATCATCAGCAAACAAATGAACACTTCCTCTCAGATTCTTTCCTATATCGTTAATGAACAAATTGAATATCAGTGGTCCAAGTACAGAACCCTGCGGCACAGCACTAGTCACAGGCCGCCTTTTGGACTCTACTCCTGAATAAACCACTCTCTGATATCTCTCTATCAACCACCCTCCTATCCATCTCACCAACCCTATATCCATCCCCATATGCTGCAGTTTACTGATTAGAATTACATGTGGTATCCTGTCAAAAGCCTTAGCAAGGTCCAGTAGAATCATTGTAAACCCATTACTCTTATCCAGTTCAGACGTCACTGTGTTATAAAATGTGAACAAGTTACTGAGGCATGACTACCCTTCAAAAAACCATGCTGTTCCCCCATACAGTATCCCATTTTCATCTATCCAATCCAGTATTTTCCTCTTGACTATTTTCTCCAAGACCTTGTAAACGATTCCTGATATTCTGATCGGTCGGTAATTTACAACAGCAGTCTTGGAACCTCCTTTATGCAGTGGAACGATTTTCCCCTCTTTCCACCCCCCCCCTCGGGACTAACCCAGACCTGAGAATCAAATTAAACAAAATCGAAAGGGCACTGACAATTCTTTGGCCGTTTCACGTACAACACGAACTGGTATTCCATCCAATCCTACAGATGTATTGATATTGAGGTTTTGTAATAGCCTTTTCACCACTATTCCCGTATAATCTATTGGTTCATTCATTCCTGCAATGTCACCACCTGGATGATATACTCTTGCAAAGTGCTCGCTCAATAATTCCACTATATCAACTAATTCGGTTACCTCCTTACCATCGGCATTCTTTAAAATCATTCTGCCATATACATTTTTTCTTTTACTTGCAACATATCGAAAAAACTGTTTGGGATTCTCTTTAGCCTGCATGGTTAATGTTCTTTCATAATCCATTTTTGCTTTTCTTACCACACTCGTTACCCTTCTGGCCTGCGCTTTATACCATTCATGTGCCTGCCGGTCACCTTTCTCCTTAAATTCCCTCCATGGTTGTTTCTTTTTTTGCAGCTCAAGCTTAATGGTGTTATTCATCCATTTAACCCCTACTTCATTTATTATTCAGACTCTAGGTATACAGTCAGCCATTACCTCCTGCAAACACTTCTTAACCGCCTCTCATGCACTATCAACATCCAGCCCTTGCAGTTTTACATGCTATAGCACTGAACCAATCAAACTCCTAAGCTTGTCATATTTTCCAGCCGGATAGTTCCACTTGTACCTTGTCTTAATTGTAAATTCCACACCTTTAGCCACCTTCCAAGTCAAGACTCTATGATCACTCTCACGAATTGGTGGCAACGTGGTCATATTCGTTACAGCCAAATCCTCAGATGCAATTACTAGGTCAAGCACTCTCTGACCCCTAGTACTTTCCATTACATGCTATCGCAGAGTTTTCCCTTAATAACTGCATAAAATCTAATTCCTTCTCCCATGTGTCCTCCTTCCAATCAATGTTACCATAGTTGAAATCTCCCATAATAATTACCCTTCTTCCATTCATTTCTTCTATTTGCTTATGCATACTATATCCACCATCTATTCCATCACCTGGTCTATAGCAGCACCCAACTGTATATTTTGTTCTCCTAGTTTCAATCTCATACCAGATAGCCTCAAATGTGCTCTTTTCTCTATCCTGCAGTTCCACTTCTATTCTCCTTGGCTGTAGCTCATCAGCTATCATGAATAACACTCCTCCCCCCCATTTTATTCTCCCTGTCACTCCTGAACACACCATACCCCCTCACATTCAATCCCACTAGCTATGTCATCTTCTGTCAGCCATGTTTCACTAATGCCAATAACCTGTGGCCTGGAAGTGCCAATCAAGGTCAAAAATTCTTCCTTCTTGTTCCTAATACTGATGGCATTAGTATACATGAATTGTAGAAGCCCATTTGTCCCATCCCTATTTTGATGCCTTATACTAACTATCTCATTCTGATTTGTTGCCCTTAGTACTTGCTCGGGCATATTACACACATTCATACACTCAACTGTCTCCATAAAGTCTGAATATCTACTCCCCCCACCTTAATAACTTTAGTTTCCCTGATTCTGCACATCCACTTCATTCAACAACACTTTTTCAAGTCTCCGTACACCAAATCCATTCAAATGTAAACCATCCAACTTATATAAATCCTTTCGCCCATCGAACTCACTCCACAAATTCCACACCACTCCTCCTGCATAATCTGTTCATAAAAGTTATTAGCAATTTTGGCCCTCCTTCTATACTCTTCACTGTCCTACCACGGCAACAGACTGACCATCCTAACTCTCTCTCACTCTTCTCTTTTGCTACTTCAAGTAATTCCTTCAAATCCTCTCTCATAGCCATTTTGTCTCCTTTCACATCATATGTTCCTGCTACTACTATCAATTCTTTCACCCTGTGCTTTTGCATTTTAATTGACTCGCTTACATCCTTAATGTTCGCACCAGGTTGGTACGATTTTGTCAAACTCTCATCTATCACACCTCTTACTAAAGAATCTCCATACAATACTCGCTTTTTCATTTTGTTTACACTCACTATCATACTCTTATTTTTCTTATCATACTTTTGCCGTTTATTAGTTGGTATGCTCAGTAAACTTTTTTTGCCAATGCTCCAGCTGCCGATTTGCCCTATGTATTGCTCTGTGTAACCGTGCGATCTCACTCATTGCATCTGTCTCATCATTTTTATTATCTGTTAATTCATTCATTCGTTCCATATTTTTACCTTCATTCTCACTTTCAACACCACTCTCACAGCTATCTGGTACTTCCTCGCCAATATCACTATTCAGACTTTGCATATCACTATTTTCTACATTCTGACTTTCACAATGATATCACTCTCACGACCTGAAACACACTTTAAATCCTTACACTTTTTGCATACATTCACTCCACTATCATTGTCTAACCAGACTCCAACCGCTCTCCTCAAAGCATCCATTTCACAAACTGTACACTGAATAAAATCCTTTATATTAAAATATTTGGACAAAGATGGTGATCTGGACGCTACTGTATTCTTTCTTGAGAGGTCTGACCAATAAATTATATTGGTCAGACCTCTAGAAGTTTTGAAATCAGAAAAAAGGAACAAGTAGGAGACGTAAACAATAATAGAGAAGACAAATCGGGGTTAGCTTTTCATTTCTCCAGGACAAATCATATAATAGAATGGGACAAAAGCTCCATGCCCTACTTAGAGGAGGATTTCCACTCCCGAATCATAAAAGAAGCCATAACAGTGATCCGTTCAAACAAAAGCTAAATAGAAACCAAGGATTAATTTTGCCTGAGATTTGGAAGACCCTCATAAGATCTTTAAACATGCCAGAATTAAATCTTGCTGCCAATTACAGAACGTTCCTACATAACAACAATCAGTAAGATCACATGCATAACAAGTGAGATCATACACGCTCCATGTGTGTGATGTTCGCTTTTTTGTAAAAATACAATTGTATTTGGTTCTTCCTTCATTTATAGTGTTAGTGTAACAGTTTTAGCATTTCAGTTGTCTTACATCTATTTTTTACCCTGACGAAACCAAACAGCTAAAGTTGGCAAAACTTGTTGGTATTTTCTTACTTAGTTTTAAATAAATTTCACCTATATAAACCCAAATAGAAGTCAATCTCTCCTATGAATTCATTTTTATTTTTCAATATAATCTCCTCTTAGACTAATACATTTGGTCCAATGCTGCAGTTCCGTTATACCATCCTTATAACATGATATGTGAAGGTCTGCAAAAAAAAAAAAAAAGCCTTCTGCTGCTGTAATAACCTCTTAATTTCACAAAAATTCTGTATAACCAAGAAGTTTAATGGAAGTCTGCCATATCATATGAATTTTGATTTGCGTTTTAATGTAGTTTTGTTTATTTTTAATAGCTTAGCATAAATGTGGTGATTGTGGAAATTTAAAACAGACTTTTTACTATTTCTGAAACTTATGGTGAAAACCGACAAAATGGCAGTACAAATGAGAGCAACACATTGCACAGTGCAAAAATCAAACATAATTAACAGCATGGATTTTTCAAGAATGATACGTTATTGCAAATGCAAAATGTATACTTGCTTCAATATGGAGAGTGTTTGTGAAGACACTGAACAGGAGACGAGAGAGGATATGCATATGTCAAAAGTATGACATTCTGTTGAACTATAAGTTATTAGAAAAATGCAAAACTGGTGGATGGAATGAAAGAGTGCATACCTGTGGGAGAAAATGATTGTATGAATCAAATAACAGAAACAGTTGCAGGAGCAAATGATTATTAAATCATAGAATGAAAGTGAGCAGGTCTATAGAAGCAAAATAAATTATAACTGAAGGAAAAAAAGCGAGTGACACTATGGAAGCAAAGGAAAGTCGGAATGAGGAAATGAATGATATACTGAGAGATAGTGTAATTGCCAAGATGCAAGACTTGAAAAATCATTACTAATTTTTTTTGACACCTCCAGAGAGTCCAAGGGCTCATCAAGGGAGGGCACCTGCTCTGCACCTCTGTCTCCACCACTCAATCTACCAATGACCGTAAAGTATTTCCATTTTCTGACTAGTATTTACACAGACAATCACAAACACCCATGCCCACAGCGGGATTCGAACCCACAGCCTTTTGGCTAGAGAGAGTATGATAAAGTGATGATTTAGTGATGATAAACGAAATTGGGAATTAGGTGTGGGGAAATTACAACAAATGGCATGGGCAGGACAGGTAATATACCTAAAAGTGAATTTCTGTATTTACAAATGCTGGGAGCAACATAAATAAGGGAGATGAAATGGTTTCATTGAGTTTACTTGCCCAAAAGTTGTTGGAATAAGCGAAAAAAAAAAGTAACTTTTTGGATAAGAATGATATCCTGACAAGAATAGAAATGGAAGGGCATGATGTTTTCTGTGAGAACAGAAAAGACAAGAAAGGATGAAGGTGCTTTTGATGATAGAAGGCAAATTATGTCCATACAAATTGGAGAAGGGATGTAAATAATGGCAATGATTTTCAGTCAGTATGGTGTGAGGTGAAGGTTGACAGGAAGAGATATTTAGTCAGATGTTAATGGATGAAAATGGTAGAATGGCAACTGCTGCAGAAGACATCATTGAGGTCTTCAGTGAACAATTTATAGGAGTGTTTCATCCTCATCAGGGTGAAATTATGAAAAACTCAAATGTAGAGGACATAGGAGAGGATTGCTTATTGTGAGCAAGCCTTTATTTCCTCACAAACAGGTATGTGAGGAAATAAATAACCTTAATTAATTAAAAGAAATACACATATTAACCACAGTGAAAATTATTTAATTGTAATTATTTCATCCTAAGTATCTTAGGACATCATCAGTACAGTAGTTTAAAACAATAATAGGAATAACATACAGTTAGGGCATGATTACAATAGAATCTCATTAAACGTGCGTAACGTGTTACAAAAAAAAATATAATAAAATAAATAATAATAATAATTATTTAGCACAATTTTGTATGACAATTTCCCATACTTTAGGAATAGTAAGAACGTCGTTGTGGTTTAAGTTTGGTCTGTGTAGTAGGGCTTCAGAACTTTCTTTGTATAAATGTTCATGTTTATATAAAGATCTATGTAAAAGTTTAGACTTTTCCCAATGGATCCCATGGTTTGGATTTTCAATTCCGTGTTGAGAGAGGCCAGATTTTTGCGGTTTAAAAAATTGTCTTACAAAATTGTGTTAAATAATAATTATTATTATTTTTATTTATTATTTTTTTTTTGTAACACGTTATGCAAGTTTAATTATATTGTAATCATGCGCCCTAACGTATGCTATTCCTATTAGTATTTTAAACTACTGCACTGTTGATGTCCTAAGATACTTAGGATGAAATATTTACAATTAAATAATTTTCACTGTGGTTAATACATGTGTTTCTTTTAATTATGATCACACCACAGGTTTCATTATTAAAAAAAAAAAAAAATTAAAAAAAAAAATAAATAATAATAACCTGAATGTCAATAAGGCAAATTTGATGACACAATTCTTAAAGGAATGTTCCAGGGAAGTTTTTAACAGACTCTCGCATGACAAGCTATTAAATAAACTGAAATGGATGGGATTGGATAACAGGCTTCTGAGTTGAATCCGTGACTGACTGTTAGATAGGTATCAGAAAGTTGTATATGGGGGTGCAGTGTCTCCAAAGAGAAAAGTTGCTAGTGATGTGCCACAGGGGTCTGTATTGGGGCCATTGTTTTCCATTTGTATATTGATGATATTGGGATGGGTTTAACTGGTAATACACAGCTGTTTGCAGATGATGTAAAATTGGGGGGAGTAAGTCAGAGTCAAGCAGATGTTATGGTCTTACACGAGGACTTGAATAGATTCTATGTATGGGCAGGTAAGTTGAACTATCAGTTCAAGGTTGCAAAGTCTAAGGTTTTGAAATTTGGTAAAAGTGATGGGATGCAAAGTATACACTTGGTGGAGAAACTTAAAAGACAGTAGAGGAGATGAGAGTTCTGGAAGTGGTGATGGACATGGACCTGAAATTCAGGGATCAGATTGAACAAGTTGTAAAGTTGTCAAATCAGATAATGACAATGATATGGAGGACCCTGACTCACAGAAATAAAGAGGTTATGATTCCACTGTATAAGGCCTTGATAAGGCTTCATGTGAATTATTGTGCACAGATTCGGTTGTCTGGTTTTCATGGTGACGAGGATATGTTAGAAAGGGTCCAGAGAAGATTCACAAAAGTTAGTCAGTGGTCTTTGGAGAGGTATGAAGAAAGAATGTAATTTGCAAAGCCTCGTGAATAGGAGGAGCAGAAGGAGGAGGGGTGATATGACTGAGACATATAAGTTAGTGACATACAGGGTGTTCGGGATAAATTTGACAGTTTCGTAAGGAAAAAGAAAATCTTCTTTGTATCTATTAAATTTAATGAATTGACAAAAAAACATTACAGGCAGAGTTAATTACAATACTATCAACAAGATTTACTCAAAATAACCACCATTAGCATCGATCACAGCTTCAATTCTGCTTCGGAACCTCGAACAAGCTGATGCTACAGTCTCCCTGGGAAGGGCCGCAAAAACTGTTTTAATTTTATCCATTAACTGGGCTTTTGTATTACTGGAAGTGCGATTGGTGTCTTTTTCAACTGCGCCCCATACAAAATAATCCATGGGGTTAAGGTCTGGGGAGTTTGGAGGCCAAACATTTGGACTGGTGAAGTCGTAGAAATTTTCAGACAACCATTTTTGACTTTTCCCAGAGGTGTGGCAAGGGGCCGAATCCTGCTGCCATACATACGGCCTACCATTGGCTACCCTTGTTATCCAGGGCTTGACTACAGTTAGCAACTCCACGAACAAAGCCCGAATTCCAATGCCAGGGTTCTTCAACACCTGTTCCTGCAGATTTGCGAGGAATTCTGCTGTACGAACGCAATCAGATCGTCTGCTAGGGATCTTTCTTCTTGCTACATCCTCGTAGTCACCATTGCAAGTCTCTAGTTCATGCCTGATTGTTTTTACTGTATTCAGGGAGCATTGGGCAGCAGTCGTAATATCCTTATTTTGATGGCGGGCACGAATCATCATGATACAAGTTATTCTCTTCCATGATTCAGGTGGGTTCCAGCTATCCATCCTTTCTGACATCTTGTATATGAATGAAGAAGGGTCCAAACTTTTAAATGAAGAGAAGTGTGTGTTAATACATGTAACTTACGGAAAAATATAATTAATTATAGATATGTCAAATTTATCCCGAACACCCTGTATAAGAAGGGGGAGGTCGAACAAGTGGCCATCCCTGAAAACTGTATAAGGAGGGTGTGAACAAAGGAGTGAGGAGAAGGTTCTTTGCATGGAGAGTAGCTGTTGGAATGCATTGCCTGAGAGTGTGTGTGTGTGTGTGTGTGAGTGTGGTGAATATAGATACAATGAATCAGTTTAAGGCACAGTTGGATGAGCTTTTATGTGAGGTATATATATATATATATATATATATACCTCTCATGATGAGTCTGTGACTCCATGGAATTCAGATGTCAATAATAATAATAATAATGAGGTGCAGTGATAATTTAAAGCCAAATGAATAATGTTTGGCCGCTGCAAATGAAGATGTGTGAGCTGCTGTGTTGTTGTGGTGAAGCAGTACCTTCTTGTTTGTCATTCCTGGCCTTTTCTCATGAAATGTTTTATGCAATTAGTGTAGAAGGTTAGCATAATGCTCTGTTTATAGTTTGGCCCTTTGGAAGATAATCAATCATGATTATTCCCTTGGAATTCCAGAAGATTGAAGCATGACTTTGCTAGTCAAAGCAACTGCATTTGCCTTCTTCAGAAATGGAGATAGATGTTACCATTTTTCTCGTGGAAAGGCTTATATGTTGGTTATGCATTTTCACTATATTATTTCAGGAAATTACAACGTACTAGGATATACATTAAAATAAATTTTAATATATTTCTATATTTCGGCAACGTCACGCTGCCATTTTCAAGAACTTAGGTACAAGATATGTGCACGCAGGCACAGCACAACAATAAATGAGCAAGAAGTATGAAGCTATTATTTCTCCTAAAGTCCTGATGGTGCCCTCTAGCGGGCAATGTTGGTATTCTTGGGCGATTGGGCTGAAGGTCTTCTGATTTAGGTTTCCCAAATTTGGGAAACTTGATGGTGCCCGCTAGAGGGCACCATCAGGACTTTAGGAGAAATAATAGCTTCATACTTCTTGCTCATTTATTGTTGTGCTGTGCCTGCGTGCACATATCTTGTACCTAAGTTCTTGAAAATGGCAGCGTGACGTTGCCAAAATATAGAAATATATTAAAATTTATTTTAATGTATATCCTAGTACGTTGTAATTTCCTGAAATAATATAGTGAAAATGTTACCATTTTTTGACTGATTCTTTTGTCTCTGGTTTGTAGTGACGAATCAAACTCTCATCAGTAATCTTAAATCTCTTCAGAAAATCAGATGGATTCTTTTCCTTTCCTTTAGTGTTATATGGTGATCAGCATTCATATTCATTTTAGAAATTATGGACTCTACAACCGTGTTATAAATAACTATTTTAATTTCCTGATGTTTCAACCTTCATATTAAGGTCATCATCTGGAGTATACACATATATACAGAGACAAGCTGAGTTACATTTCACACAGTATGCTAAAAAGACAATGATTTGATCATTGTCTCTTCTTTAGCATAGTGTGTGAAACAAACAATGATTTGATCAACGGTTATTCTACTGGCATGACCTCTAGTGAAAATAGAATATAAAAATTAAAAAATATAAATAAAGATAAAAAATTAATTAATTACTTAATTAAAAACTACATCAAAGCTATATTCTATTTAAGATAACATCAGAGAAACATTCTTTCATATAGATAGTTTTCTTACAGTAACAATGATGTCCTAATTTAATATGACAATTATTATATTAAATTTGAGATTCTGGATTATCTACGACCTTATTTGTAGTTAACTCTCAGGGAGAAAAGATAAGCAGGTAGAATATGTGCCTTCCACATGCTTGGGATTTTTAGACCATCATTATTGTTAAGATTAGGGTGGTTGATAAGAATCTCACAGACTTCCTTAAATTTACATTCATACCATGTTTTGGTGTGATGTAAACAACTGGTACTTTTCCAGTCAATTCTATGTAAAGTGTTCAGGGCATGATCAGAAAGGCCAGCTTCACCACAGTTATTATATTTAATGTCGTTTATGTTTCTTTTGTCTGATAGGAATTGTGCATCCTGTTTCCCCTATATATGGTAGATTACAGGTGCAATAAATACGGTATACTCCAGGGTGGGCCAGCGGAGGGAGTGGGTCTTTAGATGAGTTAAGTAAGCTCTTTCATTTTGCAGGAGGTTTAAAGGTGGCTTTAGGGTTGTGTTTCTGTAGTATTCTGTTTATTTTATCTGATGTCCCTTTAATGTATGGAATGGTTATAGCTTTATTGTAGTCAAGCTTATCTTTGTTTTTCAGTGGTCTTGTAGAGAATTTTGTTGATAGTATTTTGGCTGTAATCATTTTTTAGGAAAGTCTCGTATGTTCATATTAAAGACAAAGTGTTAAAATGCCAGAAACATTTTTGCAATTCAAGGACTGTCTTTATGTCAGGCCACAAACTTTTAAACACCTCTCAATATAAAATAGAAATGAAATGAATGAATAGTCCATTAACAGCAGATTGCTATTGAATATAGTGTCTGGTAAAGGTAGGTTTTTGATAAACAGAAGTATAGTAGTCCCCCCTTATCTGAGATCAACCCTGTTCTGAAAAATATTAACTTACGAAACTTTCATAGTCTCTACAAACATTTGGCTTTGAAATAATGTTGGATCTAATATCCACTTTGCCTATGTAATTTTACATCGCTGATATGAAGCTGAATGGCTCTTTCTTTTAGTAATAGACAGTTTGGCTGATCCCAGAGATCGTCTAACACCAGACCAACTTGTTGCAAAGGTGGAGAAAGACACATGCACCTTGCAGCCTTTTGGAAGTCAGGAATATCCGGAATTGCGCGCTGTTCTGAATAGTTCTTGGTTATCAGATCGACTGTCGCAGCATTGTAGTGCTTGTGTTCAAGTAACCCTTATTTTACTTAATAATGGCCTAAAGTGTGAGAACAGTGATGCTGGCAATTTGGATATGCCAAAGAGAAGCCTAAATGTTAGTTATTGTTGCTAATCTCTTACTGTATCTAATTTATAAATTAAATTTTATCATAGGTATGTATGTATGTATAGGAAAATACACAGTATATGTAGGGTTCAGTACTATCCACAGGGTATCTTGGAACGTATCCCCCTCGGGGGGGGGGACTACTGTAATCAGTTCATCTGAAGAGGAGAAAAAGAGTAAGATGTCTAGGAAAGCTAACTTGTTTTCTTTTTCTATTACCATTGTGAAATTAATTCATGGATATATATACTGTTTACTTTTTGCTAGAAAGGCAGGCAATGTATCTTTGTTGTGGGGCCAGATGGCATAAAGATGTCATCTATGCAATGCACTCAAATTGAATGCTGAGGTTGTATAGATGAGAAAAAGATTCCTTCTCAATTCTAGATAAAAGTTGGCATTAGCAGGAGAGAGAGCGAGAGAGAGTGGATTCCCCATAGTGGTCCCTTCAACTTGTCTATAAAATCTGTTCTGACAAATAAAATAACATCAGGTCCCACAACCGAGACCCCCACAAAACAGGAAATCGTATTTTGTTTTCATCAATATTTAATCCTAAATGAAAACAGACTGTGCAAAAAGTAACATCATGACGTGCTTTTAGTAAACAGAAAGCAGTTGACTTTGCTACAAACTGTCATCCTGTATTTGAATACAGCAGAAAAATTCTCTTTGCATTATAAGGCAATATACGATCCCTGAGATCATGATTTCTATTATAGTGAAAAGAGAATTTTTTCTCACATCTAAAAGCAGGATGAGAGTTCTAAATAAAATCACAGTACTGCACAGATTGAAGACATATGTTAACTTATCTACAAGTGTCTTAGCTTCTCACTGATAGAGGCCTGTGGATATGCTCTGATCATTACTAGAATGTCATCAGTAAGAAGCTAAGAACAACTGTAAATAAGTTAATATTTGCTAAATTTTTCATGTGAATTTTCAACCTATATTATCAGCCATTGCTACATTTTATTAACCATCTGCTATTGTTAATCCCCCAACTCTCCATTTGCGTGCTCTCTACTGAAAACTATTAAGCCTTTTATATTTCCTTACTATATGAAAGTAGCTATTTCTTTATATGAATGTTACAATATTATGTTGGAGGATGATATGCTAACATTTCATAGAAATAAGGTACTAATCTAAGCTTTTGTCATTTGTACATTAGAAAAACACTTTGTAATGAGAGTGAATCCATGCATCAGTATTCAATCTAAACATATACAGCGAACTCACATAACAGTGAATGCATGGTGCACAGAGCAACACATACAACAGCTCATAATATTGAACCAAACAATAATTAATACAATAAAATAAATTAAGGACACTTACAGAAAGCAGCTAATACTTACAAGTTTTTGCTGTTGTTTAGCTTGCTGTTTCTTCATTAAGAGGAGTTCTACAATCATACTCTGCTTATTTGGATCAACACTCTGTAGAAAAGAAAAGATTACTTGGGATTGTTTTTAATGTTCAGGTTACATTTTTTTTTCTGTTAAGTGTCATAAATAAAGTATGCAGATTAATAAAATATAAATGATTTAAAGATGTTTGACAATTTAGAACCTAAGACCTAAAACTTGATAATAACCTTAATGTAGTTAGAGTAAATTTTTGAAATACGCTAAGTAATAATATAAAGTTGTTATAATTATTATATATCACCTCCAGGGAGTCCAAGGATTCATTGAGGGGGGGGCACCTACTCTACAACTCTCCACCAACTATAACTAACCACAACTACACCAACGCCGTCTACCACTACCACCACTAGTATTTCCACAGACAATCGCAAACATCCATTCCACCGCAGGATTTGAATCCACAGCCTTTTGGTTGGAGAGCAGATATGCTAACCACTTGGCCAACCAGGCTGGCATATAAAGTTATGTTTGCCTATGTTAACAATCACAATACTGCTTGTGATTGTTAACATAGGGAAAAAACTATAGATAGAAACAGGAATATAATGTACTATTTATTATAACATGGAATTGTGAATGATAACTACACTAAATAAAATTCCAAACTAAAGTTTGTATTGTTATTATTATATAGGCGGCTACTCCAAGAGTTCAAAAAACCTTCTGGAGGGCCCCTTCTATGTACACAATAACTAAGCAGATATATTTCTTCTTAAGTATACTGATCAAAGATACATTTTCAGCATCCAACAGCAGTTCAATTTTCAACATCCAACAAAAATTAATGATGGGGCCATATTAATTACTTGCAATTCAATTGGCAGAGATCATTTGACTTTGGAAGAGGAATTAAGGGGAGGCAGTAATGATAATTAGAAAGCATTAAGGTAGAATTACACAAAAGCTAACATTGATGGTATCTTAAGAACTTGAAATTTATAGTCCTTTGATAGCATGCAAGAACAACAGAATAAATTACACCAATGATGAAGAAGACAATGACATAGAAATAAAAAAGGGTATAGTAGTGCTATACAAGGTCCTGATCAAGCTGCATATGGACAACTGTATACAGATTTGGTAACATGGTTTATGAGGAGATCAAGAGATTTTTGAATGGGTTTGATTTTTGAATAGCAAGCAAAGGGGGGGGGTCAAGTGGTAGCACTCAACAGGATAAAAGGCAAAAGGCTGTGCTAAGCAAATTGTGTTTGAAGGAAACTCTTTTCGTAAAGGAAGAAAATTGCAAACTTGGATGTTCTGTAATGTCTTAAACACATCATCTAGATCATAGTTTCCCAAAGTGGGTGGTACTACCCACCCCAGTGGGCGCTGAAGCCTTCTAGGCGGGCTTTAGTCAGATCAGAAGCATTTGGGAGCATTCAGGCGGTCCAGGGATTGGTGGCTCTTTATAGAAGAAATTAATAATATATATTTAAAAATTAATTATTTTCGTGATTTTGCAATTAGATAATCATTTAAAATTTAAGTATTGCATTTTAATTCAACTTATGCTCGTCTTACACGATCAATTTTTTTATCAATTTTCTATTTCTATTTCAATTATTTAATCATTTGAAAATTTAACATGTCAGATAGAAATAGATTTTCTATGTCAATGAGAAAATAGAGCATGTATATCTGTGTGTATAATAGGTTATGTTTACAGTAGCAAATATATTCGTTATATTTCATTTCAAAATATATATAAAATATATAAAACCACTTTTCTAATTGATTTGTACAAAAATAAACCCAATTTTATATCATTTAATATTACGAGTAAAAATAATAATGGCAAGAAAGAAATAAAATCGTAAATTTTAGTTAGCCTAGTTAGTACTAACTTATATTGCTAACTAGAGGGAAAAAAACAAAGCAAATATTATTCGAAACTTATTATACTATTTCCTGTGGTTATGTTTTCTAGGTTTGCTATTTATATCTTGTGTAATTATTGTATTTATTAATTTATTTATAATTAATTATAATTAATAATTAATAAATAATAAATAAATAAATAAATAATAAATAAATAATATATAATTTTAATTAATTATAATTATTCGGACAATGTCATGGTCAGACGAACAAAATGCACTTGCGTGCAAAATAAAAAATTGCACGTGTCATACAGGATATTTTAACTTCTCTTTTTTATATACTGTACTTAAAAAATTTATTCATTTTTTGCTATTGTAAAAATTTATCGTGCCATACAGGCTTTAGTCTATCCATGCAGCAGACGAGTCTTAACTAGTCTGCTGCGTAGTAGTATGTCGGTCAACTATTACGTAGGTAATTCACTCAATTCAGCATGTTTTGACAGGAATATGGGTGCTTGCAGTGACTTGTTCAAAGCATGAGTACGATGGTATTGCAAACAAGTCAATGCATGCAAATCAATTCGGGCTAGATTTCAAATCTATAAATACCAGTGGTTTAGGAATAAGTTTCATTATTTTTTGTGTGCTTTGCCAACAATCATTAGTCGAAAGTGTGATAGATAAGTGGAGTCATACAAAGTGTAAATTAAATCTTTTATTTTGTGAATATTTTTGCAAATTTTATTACTTCATTATGTATGAATATAAGAAGAAATGTTGACAGTACAGTATTGAGTATTTGAAATATGGTTTTATTCAGTCTCCTACGAATCAATTATTACCCATGTAATGAATCAATGAAGCCTTCTAGGCTACAAGAGCATTTGACTAAAATGAATGCTGAAAAAAAGGATAAAGATTTGTCCTATTTTCAAGTACTAGAAGAAAAATATTTTAAACGTCTAACTATATCAAAACTTTTTACATCGTCCACTAAACAAGATAATGACGGATTACAAGTTTTGTATAATATTTCATTATTAATCGCAAAAGCAGGCAAACCACACGCAATTGGTGAGGAATTAATCTTGCCAGCAGTAAAAAGAAGTAATAAACACTGTGCTTCATAAGCCAGCATCAGATATCATCAGGAAAATTTCTTTGGGCAATAATTCAGTGGAAAGAAGAATCGATGAAATGGCTGAGGACGTTGAAAAATCATTTTGCGATTATTTGAAGACATGCCAATTTTCCATTCAACTCGATGAATCAACTCTCCCAAATAATGAACCACTACTCTTATCATACGTATGATTCATAAAAGAAGAAAAAGTTTGTCAAGAATTATTTGCTAAAAACTTGGAAGCTGATACAAAGGGAGAATCTATGTTTAATATCATGAATAAGTTTTTTCAAGAGAAAGACATTGCTATTTGTAATATTTTGTCTGCTGCTACTGATGGTGCTCAATCAATGACAGGGCATCACAATGGTTTCATAACGCATTTGAAACAAGCAGTACCAAATGTACTCGCTATACATTGTGTTCTTCATTGTCAACAATTTAAGTGAATGCCTGCACACGTCACTCCATTACTTATTAGAGTAGTCAACAAGATTAGAAGCAATTCATTGAGTGACAGATTGTTTAGCCAACTTTGTAGTGAAAACGATGAAGATTTCAATCGTTTGCTGCTTCATACAGAAGTTTGCAGGCTTTCAAAAGGTATTTGTTTAAATCAATTTTACAATTTGCTTGATTCAGTACTAGAGTTCCTAGAAAACAGAGACGACGGTTTGCGGCCCAACCTGATTACATCCAAAAATGACATTGCTTATTTGACAGACCTCTATAAAATATTTAATGAAGTCAATCTACAACTACAAGGTGATGAATTAAATTGAATAAAAACAAAAAACGTTATTGCCGCTTTTGTAGGGAAACTTCTTCTGTTCAATTGGAATATCGGCCGAGGGAAATATAGCCACTTTTCAAATTTATCAGCAGTGTCTTTCAAAAAGGAAGATTTACTTATATACTGCCAACACTTGGAGGTTCTGCATGCTGATTTCAATGAGCGATTCAAGGATATTCTAAACATGAATATACCAAATTGGGTTCTAGATCCTTTCTCGCATGTAAGCACGCAGGATCATCAAATTTAGAAGTGGAACTCATAGAACTCACAACAAATGAAGAACTAAAAATAAAATTCTAAACTGGATACCAAGAGTTCTGGCTTCAAAAATCAATACTGACACTGTACCCTGGATTATGGGAAATAGTGCAGAAATTTTTAATTGCATTTCCATCTTCTTATTTGGCTGAGCATGTATTTAGTGCTGTAGTTTACTATCTGAATTTACTATCTAAGAAAAGGAACCGATTGCATATAACTGAACGTGGTGATTTACGACGGTTTTTAACGAAAGTTGAACACGATATTAACAAACTTTTAAAAATGCACCAGGCTCATCCTTCACATTAATTTGTTATTTTTTCTTTGTATTTTTACTTTGTAAGTTCGAAATAAACCATCTAATACTTTGATGGTGTTTTAATTATTACAATAAGATTCTTACTAATGTAATGCAATCTCTTAATATGTATGTTGAATTTTCATATTTAAACCATTGCATGAAACTTCACATTAATTTGTTATTTTTGCTTTGTATTTTTACTTTATAAGTTAGAAATAAAGAATTTTGTAATATATTTAATGGTGTTTTAATTATTACAATAAGATTCTTACTAATGTAATGCAATCTCTTAATATGTATGTTGAATTTTCATATTTAAACCATTGTATGAAACTTCGCATTAATTTGTTATTTTTGCTTTGTATTTTTACTTTATAAGTTAGAAATAAAGAATTTTGTAATATATTTAATGGTGTTTTAATTATTACAATAAGATTCTTACTAATGCAATGCAATCTCTTAATTGTATTCCACATTTTCATATTTAAACCATTGTATGAAACTGTGCATAATGTTATTCGAGCATACATTTTACAATCTTTACATATGGGCTACGTTTCACCAAAATCGGTATAGCAATAACTATATTCAAGATGAAGCACATATTGGCCACTTCTTTTTGAAAATTTAACAGCATAAGCAGTAATGTATCATTAGTTGCTATTTACGTCAAAAATATCAAACGGCTTGAACACGGAAAACTGTTATAATAGGGGACGTTACAAAATTTATGTATTGCAAAGTGGGCAGTGGCCCGAAAAAGTTTGGGAACCTATGATCTAGAGCAAGGTTTTAGAAGTAAGTAAAAAAACAAATATTATTTATTATTACATCTCCATAGATGAGTCTGCTAAATCCATGGAGTTAGCAGACTCATCCTCAGAGGTTCATTCACTAACAACATATTTATCATATCCAGTGGCGCACTCAGGATTTAATGTTGTAGCGAGCTGAGTTGAGTAGACGATTTACGAATACACACTACGCATTGCATACGACCTATGACTGAGCATCTGCAATGATTGCCAATACACGATAATTAGTATAGAAATAGAAGACACATCATAAATAAAAAATGAATTTTAATTAGGAAAAGATTTTTGGAAAATTTTCTAGTGTTTCTTTCCTTTTTTCTTTTGGTGGGAGCCAGGGCCCCTTGGCCTCCTCCCTGGGTGCACCACTGATCATATCAAATCTTAAAATCCTTAACACTCCTTGCATTAACAACACATTCTGGTAATGTGTTTCACTCACCATGAAATTCTCCATGTAAAAAATTTACTTCTCTTCACCACACTCTTTCATAACTTCCAGGGATGACCCTCTAGTTTTTAAACTCTCATCTTCTACTCTTTTCATAATCTCGTCAGGATTAATCCAATAAAATCCTCTCACACACTTAAATGTCTCTATCATATCACCTCCTTTTCTCCTATTCACCAAACTTGCAATCCTTCTTTTTTTAAACCTATCTCCATAGCCAGCAGTCCAAAGTCCTGATACTGTCTTAGTCACTCACCTCTGGACCCTCTCCAATGTCTCCACATATCGAATGAAAAACAGGTGACCAGATTTCAGCACAATAGTCCAAGTGTGGTCTGACCACTGCTTTATACAGTGGCACAACCACTTCCTTATTCCTACATGTTCAAGTACTTCTTATCTTAGCAGCACTACAATATGCAGCTTTTGCAACACTAGCAATATGTCCTGTAAATAAACTTCAGTCTACTATCAACCATCACACCCAAATCTCTAATCCCATCCACTCCCTGCAGCATGACACCATCGATATAGTACTCATCTTTATATTTCTACACTCCAATATGCAACACCTGCACTTATTGATATTAAAACTACAGCCCCACTCCTTTGTCCAAGTCAAAAGTCTATTTAAATCTTCCTGAAGAGAATTAACATCAGCAGTGCTACTTATAATTCTTCCCAACTTTGCATCATCAGCAAACAACTGAAGATCCACAGTCAGTCCACATGATATATCGTTTACAAGCAAGTTAAAGAGTAGGGGCCCAAGAACAGAACCCTGGGTCACGCCACTGGTTACCGTCCATTTTCAAGACAGTGCTCCATCATACACAACCTGTTGGTATTATCCACATAGCCAATCTCTGATCCATCTAACCAAGATACTATCTATTCCCATCCTCTGCAGTAATTTGCACCCAACTTATCATGTGATAATCTATCAAATGCTTTTGCGAAGTTCAAGAATATCACTGTATATGATTCTCCCTTGTCTAACACGCTCGTTACCTTATCATAAAATGCAAGTAAATTGTTAAAACAGGGTCTACCATTTACAAACCCATGCTGACTGTCCATCAACCCAATCCTGTATTCTATTCCATACCAATCTCTCCAACACCTTGACCACAACTGCAGTTATACAGCTAGTCTATAATTGGAAACTTCTGTCCTAGAACAATGCTTGTGGAGTGGTACTATTTTGTCTTCTTTCCACTCCTTAGGAACCCTACCCACTACAACTTTCATCAAATAACAGGTCAAGGGCACAGCCAACTGTGGTGCCCATTCCTTAAGAATGCATGGTAATATGTCATCCAATCCCACAGCCATATTAACATCTAACCCAACCAACACCTCTGATTTTTTCACTTCCAATTCTCCTAATACTTGCCTCTTTTCTATATATTGCACAGCATCATTTACACCAGTATGATATACACTGATAAAGTGCTCGGCCTGGTTGGCCGAGTGGTTAGAGTATCCGCTTTCCAGCTAAAAGGCTGCAGGTTCGAATCCCGCCATAGGCATCGATATTTGCGATTGTCTGTGAAAATACTAGTGGTAGTGGTCAGCAGTAGATGGCGTTGGTGTAGTTTTTGGTAGTTGCGGCTGGTGGAGACAGAGAGTAGCATAGTAGTTGTCCTCCCTCGATGAGTCTTTGGACTCCCTGGAGGTGTCACGTAATAATAATATAATTCAATACAGTAATTCCTCAATTAATTTGCCCCCGATTAGTGCGTCATTTTTTTTATACCAAAATTCGATTAGTGCACCTCTAAAATTCAATTAGTGTGCCTATATACATCTTAAAAATAAATGTAACAGATTTTAAAAATTTTCTATCTATACATTTTTATGGCTATTTTAAAAAATCACTCACCAGAATGAAATAATTTAGTTACTGATTTAAAACATTTTAAAAAGTTAATTTTAATGGCATACTACACTACTTCCATGTACACTATGCTCCAAATTTTTACTGCCAATATTTATGTCATCTGCTATAGTACGCCCACAGATTCAATACCCTTCAACACTTCTGTGCATGTCACAAAAAGGAGAATCCATTCCGATAATAGGGTAACCAATTCATCTTCTGGGATGAGTTGTTTATTATTACACGTCAGAAAATTAACTTCTCTTTTATGATCATTGTAGTTTTTAAAGTGGTAACTATTTTGATTGTATAAAAGTTGGGAAATTTTATCTATAAAGCACATGATTTTGCGTGTTAGTGACCAATTCGTACATCCTTCATTTCTTTCTCCCCTTCAGCATGAATCGACTATTCTTGGCACCAAGCCAAGCAAAGCTCTACAAAGTGTGGAACGAATTATACTTTTTCCCATAGCTTACTATATTCGATTAGTGCATTTTAGATTAATGCGCCTGTTTTAAAGAACACATTAGGTGCATTAATCGAGGGATTGCTGTAATTCCACTATATCCTTCACAGCTGTTATTGTCTTTCCATGACTATCCACCAGTGTCAATCTGCCATAATTATTCTTTCTCTTGCTTGCCATATAGCAGAGAAATTCCCTTGTGTTAATATAAAAGAACAGAATAACATAACAATAAATAAATATTAGCCCACTCAGAGTACTAGTGTGTTATAGGTTTATAACATTTCACAGGTGGGATTACATAAAAAATTGTTTCTATTATATCTCCTCTATCTATTTCTTATATTTTGAAGAACCATATTCTCTGAATCTGCTCTACACAATTACATAGGTTCACACATCACCTCATGTATTCTGCTGAATCTTTCTGACCATCTCTCCATCTCCACAGATTCAATGACCATATCTAATCAAAACAATCCATGTGGGGCCTTATAAAATTATTATGATTATTGTATATACCATGACTCCCCCCCCCCATTTCACTGTCCATCTTGCATTCTCGTTCTATCATTATCACTCACAGTACTACTAGTTTCATTTACAATAACTTCAGTCTTGCCAGTTCCTCTCTCCTGATGTCTTGCTTCACTTCTTACTTCTGCTCTCTTGCTCACATCTCATTGTTCCCCCTTGCAGCAATAGTCTCTTTGACTGACTCAAACCAAATCCATTTAAATGCAACCAGTCACTTTTGAAAATTTCCATCTTTCCTTCAAATGCGTCCCACACATTTACAAACTCTTCACATAGCTCCACCAACATACTATATCCCTGCTCTTCGTCTCAACTCACCACTATCATATCTAGGTAACATACTGACCATCCTTCCAACCACACTGTTATCTTTCACTCTCCTCATCAATCTACTGATATCCATTCAATTCAGCTTGCTTGCTCATCTGCTTCTCTTATCTAACATATTAATTGTCCTGCTAATTCTCCCTCTTGGGAAACACAACTTATGGAATCTCCCATTTACCACACCTCTAATAATGGAATCTGAATATATTGCTATTCTCGAGACATTTATCGCCCCTTTCTCTGCTGTCTTTTGTTCTAACCTTTTGTACTTGTCCATTCTCATCCACCAAACTTCTCATCTTACAATGCATATATTTTATTTGACTTCTCATCGTGATCAACTCATTTTTCAAGTCTTGCATCCTGGCAATTAAACTATCTGTCAGTTTATCATTTGCTTCGCTTTTGTTTCTTCAGCTATACTTTCTTTTGCTGCTGTTCTGTGATTTATAGAATCATTCACTCTTCCAATTGCTTCCATTCCATGATTCATATGGTCATTTGTTCCCGCAATTATGCACTCTTTCATTCCATCATCAGCCAGTTTTTCATTTACCGATAACTCATAGTCCAACAGAATATCACACTTTCGACATATCCATACTCTCTCTCATCTCCTGTTCAGTGTCTCCACAAACACACTCTTCACATTACCTGTTGCATTCACATCATGTTGCAAGTAATTCTAAAATTCTAAATGGGAGCATAACTTCCTAATTCCAATAAGTTATTGCTGTACTGTAATTGTGAAATGTGTTAATCTTAATATTGTTACTCATTAACTTTCCACCCTCTCCCATTTCTCATTTAATTGACCTCTTGCAGAAAATTACCATTAATATGTTAATTTGCTGTTTTCAATATCCTTTCAAAATGCATAATCTTATACAAGGCAATGCTGAACCAATATTCAATATCATCTGTCCATATAAGCATGAAATTGGCCTATAGAGATTCTGTACTGGGCATATCCTTTATCACCCTAACTTTACATCATCAGCAAATAAGTATATATCACTATTCAGATCAACTTCAATACTGTTAATAAACAAGTTAAACAACAATGACCGAAGTACAGAACTTTGTGGTACAAAGACCATCAGATGATTTTTTTCACCTAGTACAAGACCACTATCATACTAATTACTGGGCTGAAGTAGCTTGAAAATACCATATATCTTTGTGTTTCTCATTCCAAAAATGATATGCCTCAACCATTGTGCAGGTAATTTAATTTGAATTCACTGAGGTGTGGGAGCACTTCATACCTCTGAAGATGGAATTAATGAACAAAATAACTATAATAGTAGAAAGAAGTTTTTTTAAGTGAGAGCTCATTTTCAAAATGCAAATTCAAGACAACTAACAGAATATATATGGTCTAAGACAGAAGCCAAAAATTGCAATAGCTTGTTCTGTACATGTAGGAAAGCTTGATACCTATTTACAGCACTTCCCAGATTATTATTATAATTTACTTTCATTGAAATCAGACTTACTAGGAGAAGTCAATTCAGATTTCACCTTTCCTTAAAATTATTCAATGTCATTGTATTCACCAAATGACTACTGTAGAAAACACAACAGAATTATTTAATAAAAGCTTTATTTGAATGTGAGCTATTTAATGATCACTTACTTTGCCACATGACAAACAGTATTTAAATTGTTTGTCATGTGTCACATTTTTACTAGTGTCATGTAACACTAGTAAAATTGTTTTTACTAATGTTCCTCCACAATTAAAGAATCAGAAGGGATAGTAAACTAATTTTATTGATTACTCAACCAGTTTTTTTGAAAATCTTTTTCATTATTTTCAAAATTATATGGATAATTAGGTGAAGTGAAGACTGGTTGCCTAATTGATATTAAAGAGTTATTGAGAAGCAATTTAAAAACAGGATGAGAACAAGTTCCCTAGAGCTCTGCATTCAGACTACTGTTATTCGGATCTATATGGTAATGATATTCTGAATACTTTGGAGAAAAATATTCAGTTGACTGAAAGATGTTATGAAGTTCAGAATATCAGAAATGGTGTAGATATAGAAGCTCTTCAAAGAGATACATATACAATGACAAGTTAAGGTTGTCAGGGTAAATAACAATTCAATCTAATATGTGTACTTCAAATTTCAAACACAGAAAACAATTTATTATATTAGAAGGATTATATCAAAGAAATTAAGAGTAAGAGGCTAAGGACAGTGGGACAATAGATAGAGAGTTATAATCAAGGATAAATAATGAAAAGATAGCGTTGCATAGGCTTCTGTTGAAAGAGGATATGCTAGGAATGCTTTTATTAGTGTTACTCCACAATTAAAGAATCAGAAGGGATAGTAAACTAATTTTATTGATTACTCAACCAGTTTTTTTTGAAAATCTTTTTCATTATTTTCAAATAATGAAAATATTTAAACATGAATAACAATGGAAAGTGTGCAATGCTATGATATTGTTGGTTCATGGTCTGCTGCAAACTGATGGTAACCATGTGTATATTGTGATGAATTAGAAAAAATCAGACCTCATATAAAATCATCCCTTGTTTTCTGTTGCACTGTAGAGGATGTTTCATTATTTCATCTGATTCTTTGGATGCTCTTGAAAAAAAATCTATAATCTATGTGGAGCATTTTTATTTGGTGCCATAATACTTGATGTTTTGTTTTAGTTCTATGTACTGCCAGTCCTGATTTGTGTTTTCTATTGTTCTCGACATACTCAATATCCATTCCTTACAGAATTTTTTTTTAGTTAGAATAGTTAGAGTTCATTCTACCAAAGAATGGTTATAACAGAACATTAATAAAAACAAATACTAAGTCAACTTCCAAAACAATTGGATAAATTGGAAAAATCAAGACTTTAGGGGAGTAGTGATTCTCCCATATATATAATCAGTCACAGATAAAATAGCAAGATTGCTTCATCAACAAAATATAAATGTCACCCTCTACCCAATCAACAAAAATCTCTAATCACCTGAAACTTCCTAAACCTCCTCATCTGCCACTTAAAAAACCAGGTGTCTACAAGATCACTTGTAGTTGTGGTTGGTTTTTCTTGGTTTTTCCATCTTTGGTGAAGTCAAACAAGCTCTGGATTTTTATAGTGGGGTCTAAAGGTGGTTCTGGTATTATTGTTATTGCTACTTGGTCATCTCCATGGACTCCAAAGACTCATTATGGGAGACCCACACTAACCATTATTCACACAAAAACCTACCATACATATCCTTAAAGTCATTCACTGACAAAGCACTTATAACCTAATCTAGTAACCATTCCACTCACTCACCAACCACTCTCTAAGCAAAAATCTAGTCCATATTCCTTTGCTAAACACATATTCTTACAACATTTCCAGGAGGTGATTCCCTTGTTCTCTCTGTTATTGTCATGTCTTAAAAAATTTCTTCAGCATCAATTCTAAAAAACGTCTTTAACTTATATGTTTCTTTCACAATCCCCCTTTTCTGAATATCAATAAAATTGTTTAACCCCCCAACCAGCAATGACGTCTATAGACGTCGAGCTAAATCTAGATACGAAGCTCTAAAACCCATTGAATAACATGGATAAGAAGTGCAATTTGGTGTCACTATTTCATCCAGATTGGCCGGTAGGGAGGTTAACCAAAAACCTTCAATCTATCTCTTCACAGGGAGCATTCTACAAACCTCTCACCACCTTGGTCACTTGCCAGGCAACCAGATTTATACTCATTTATTCAGATGTAGCTGCATCAAAGCCTTATAAAGAGAGATAAAACTATTTTTATATTTGCTTGTCAGTGGTGTTTTCAACAACCAGGTAATATGATGTGCTATTTTAGTCTGGTTTGGAATATGTCCTCTGAACAACACTGTCCTGTTCACTATCATTCCCTCCCAAATCCCTAGCCTCATGAATTTTCAGCAGTTCTAGCAATGCAGTATGCAACTTGTAATCTTTGGATCCCAAAGTGCATAACCTTACACTGGGCTACATTAAACTATCAGATAACCAAAAATGTTTGTGCAGTTTTTCATAATAAAAATTAAACAACCGCATAAAATTTCATAAAATGTTTATTCATTAAAATAAGCACCTTCATAATATACAACTCTTTTCCAACAAGATACTACAAGTTTGTAAATTCTGCTTTTATAAAACATTGTCTTTAGAAGTAAAAAACCTAGCAACCTCTGCTTCAAACTCTGTTTTATTGTGGAACAGTCTATTTTGCATGTGATTGTCTAGTGCCAAAAAAAAAAAGTGATAATTGCTTGGAGAAATGTCAGGGAATATGAAGGGTGAGGGAGTATCTCCCATCCTAAGGCACAAATCTTCTCATGGGTAAGTTTTGCAGTATGAGGTTTTACAACATTGTCCTGTAAGAATAGCACTTTCTTCCAATTAACTAGTCCTGGCTGTTTCTGAAGTAACTCATCCCGAACATGCTCGAGATGCATCGAGTAGATCTTGGCTGTAACTGTTTGGCCTACAGTGAGAAACTCGTAGTTGACAGTACTGGCTCCAGTCCATAACACATAAAGCATAATCTTCTGGAGATGAAGCAGTGCCTTTGAAGTGTGCGGTACTGAATTGTCTGGTGACAACCAATGATAAATCACTTCCTGTTAGAATAAAGTTCCATTTTTCATCACAAGTGAGTAATAATCCAAAAATGGCTCGTTTTTATGATGTGAAAGAAGTTAAGAACAAATGAATAGCCTTTTAAGTTTATTTTCATCTGATAATACATGTGAGATCCATTTGCTTAGTTTCCATGATTTTCCCAGTTAATGCAAGTGTAAATGAAATGTTTCATCACTCACGATAAACATTTGCGAAAGTTCTTCACATGTTAATGTGGATTTATTATTATTATTTGACACCTCCAGGGAGTCTAAAGACTCATCGAGGGAGAGTGTGCCAACAGCATCAAACGATTGGCCCCTTCCAACTACTAACCACGCTCAAACTTACTTAACTGAGCCATTAGTAACAGAGGCTCTACCAATCGACCAACCTTTGCCAGCTATATTTTCAATAGCGGCACGTAATTCTTCATTATCAATAATGAAGGGTCTTCCTGAACCTGGTGCATCTTCAAGTGATTCATCACCAGAAACAAATGTTTTAAACCATTTCTGCGCAGTACATTTTGCTACTGCATCTTTTCCAAATTGCACACATATCTGAAGCCTTCAAACCGAGTTTAAATTCATAAAGCAAACAAGCCCGTATTGCACCAAGTTCAACTTACATTTTAAAAGCGTTCAAAGTCACAGAAAAGAATACACACCAAGTTAGAGCACACCAATTAACTGATGTGTATCTATGCCTAGGGATCCCAGATACATTGTAAAAAAATACGGGACACTTATGACTGAGGGTGAAAGTTTAGTATGCGCATCCATCACATATGCCAGTCTTACAAAATGATTCTAACTTTCCAAGTGTGTACGTGGTAAGGTTTACTATTCACACACTTTACTAAGTATAAGTAAACAAATAGTAAATCCAATTGTTAGGCTGCATATTTTCATTAAGCCACTTTATGTTGCCTTCAAATGGCTTTTTACTTAATATTATAGATACAAAATAGATTGTTAATACAGTAATGCTCTTTTCACCTGACAATATTCTTATTAATCAATCAGTCTTGCTCACTCTTGCAATACTTTTCTGAATAATGAATTTCACTTAACAATTGTTTGTTTTTAAGAATCATGTCATGAAAAGCTACACAATCCTTTTTGAAGTGGCTGTATAATCACATTTCCTTTTTGGCATTTTCAACATTCAACGGGGCCACAGGAGAATTGAAAAACCATACATTTTAACAGCAGCCATACAGTAATTAATACTCTGCAAGCACCAACCTGTTTCTCTCAAAGCAAGCTTCTAAAATGGTGTGTGCCAAGTGGACCGTTCCGTGCTATTTAAAGCCGAGCCAATATCACGGCACATGCCAAAATGTCAATGTGCATGGACACTGTTGTAATGAACTTATCATTGTTGTTGCAGTGTTGCCATCACTCGCCTTGAGAAAATAACATGTCTACAGTTCACTGTAATGATGGAGAGCGATGTTTGTAATAGAATAGAAATTGTAACTCATCGATTTTGTTATTCAGTCTTGAACTCTAAAACAGAACAAAAAGCTGTCCCGAAGAGTTTTCTCGGGACAAAGGGACAGATTAGCCAAAAAACGGGACGATCCCGTATTTTATGGGACGTCTGGGATCCCTATCTATGCTTTATGACACACATAAATAATTGTGCTCTACAAACCACTACAAAATAAAACATTGCAGCGAACTATATCGAAGCTTGCACAATTCTGCAGGAACTCGATATTGATTAACCATTATGCTAATTAATTTTGCATCATCAGCAAAACAACTATTTCCTATATCATTAATGGGCAAATTACACAGCAGGCTTCCACATACCGAGTCTCAGAGGAATTCCTTGATTCGTCTCGTCCATATACAACTCTTTGATTCCTCCATCAATCCCCAGTCCTCCATGCCATCAGCTTCATATCCATCTCCACTTGCTCCAATTTATGCAACAGAGTTTCATGTGATATCCTGTCAGGTGTCTTTTTAAAGTTCAGCAGTATCAACATAGCCTTTTTCTTTATTCAACTTATACATCACTGTTCTCATCCACAGATTCCTAAATTTTACTTTTGAATTTCTATTACATTTCTTTCTGTTACATTAGTCACCATGCTTCAGATAACGATCAATCAATCAATCAATAATAATATTTTAGTTATTTTTATTATTTAATAATGTAGTTATAAAATAACTACAAAATAATATTGTAGTTATTTTGTCCTTCCATCCGTTTTAGATCTTACTAGAGATGAGAACAGCTAATTGTCTTGCACATTCTCATTATACATTAGTAGTGTGCCACAAGATTCACTGCTGGGACCACTACTGTTTAATTTCTACATAAATGATATATGAAATAATCTGAAAGAAAATATTAGGTTGTTTGCCAATGATGCAAAATTAGGTAGAGTAATAGTTAATCAAGGTGATGTGGGGAACTTGCAGGACGATTTAAATAGGCTGTCAGTATGGACAAAAAATAATGGGTGTGGAGATATGTAAAGTTATGCATTTTGGGATAAACAGTTTACAAGCTGTGTACCACATTGATGGAACTGTATTCCAGAAAATAGATGAAGCTAGGGATTTAGGGGTGGTGTTAGACAGAGAGTTGAAGTTTAGAGAGCATATTGAGCACATTATTAGAGAGCAAGGTAGCTCATAAGATTACTTGGCTGTTGAAGAACACACTAACAAGTAGAGATAAGGAAGTTATTCCTCTTTATAAGGCCTTGATACGTCCACATCTGGATTACTGTGCTCAGGTTTGGTCTATTTCCCTATCCCCAAGGATGGGGATACGGTGGAGAGGATTCAAAAGTGACAGACCAAGATGGTGAGTGGTCTATGGAATGTTCCCTATGAGGATAGATTGAGGGTGTGTGGATTGCAGAAGTTGGTTGATATGCTAGAAACATTTAAGTTCCTTAAAGGGTTTTATAGGATTGATGCAGGGGAAATATTTCAGTACTTGGCTAGAGGAGCCAGAACAAGAGGTCATCCTGTTTGTTTGTTATTGGGTTCAAGGAGAGGAATGATAGATTTTGTGGATAGTTTGGGTCTCCTGCAATGAGTCTTTGGACTCCATGAAAGTGCCTTGTACAATAATAATAATACACCTCATATTTTAAAATTCTAACTAAACTATGGAGGCTTTAAAATAAAGCTTCTATAGATTAGTTTATACATGAAGTCTTTTGGTTGGAAAGACCTGAATCCCATTTAGGAAATGCAAAGATTCTTCATAAGGGAGTTTTCAAATAAGGTTAGCCAATCTCATAAAATAGCAGGATATTTTCTCCTGGAAATACAGGTTTATCACCTCACAAGCCAGACAAAAAGCAGCCAGAGAATATACACACAATTAATAGATTTAACAGACTATGTAGATAGGATTATCTGCTGTATCACAGCATTAATTAGATTTTTCATGAAGCCAACTTACATTATTAATATCTGACTTCCATAGAGTGAAAGGACTCATTGCAGAAGGTACATACACTCTCATGCAAAAAGATTATTATTATTATTACATAACACCTCCAGGGAGTCCAAAGACTCATCAAGAGAGAGAGAGAGGGCACCTACTCTACAACTTCACCACTCCACCAACCACAACTACCTTCATCTACAGCCAAACACCATCTCTAGTATTTTCACAGACATTAACAAACATCCATGCCCATGGCAGGATTCGAAGCCGCAGCCTTTTGGCTGGAGAGCGGATATGCTAACCACTCAGCCCGCCAGGCCGGCTAGATCATTGAAGCACGCTTTAAACCCATTTGCAGTTGCCACACTCACCAATCACTCTCCATGCAAAGAACTTGCTTCTCAATTGCCTACTCATACCCTCTAGCTTCCAGGAATGGCCTCTTGTTCTACCCTTGTCTCCCTCCACACTATGAAAAATCTCCTCCTCATTAATCTGGTAAAAACCCCTCACCAACTTATGTCTCAATCATGGGTTTAAAGCATGCTTCAATGATCTAGCCGGCCTGGCGGGCTGAGTGGTTAGCATATCCACTCTCCAGCCAAAAGGCTGCAGCTTCGAATCCCCTCACCAACTTATGTCTCAATCATATCCCCTCTCCTTCTACTCACAAGGCTCTGCAAGTTGCACTCCCTCAATCTCTCCCTTATCTGACATTCCAAAGACCAGACAATAGTGAGCCTTCTCTGGAACTGCTCCAATACATCCTCATCCCCCTTGAAAAACCAGGCAACCAAATCTGCACACAGTAGTCCATATGTGGCCTGATCAAAGCCTTATACAACTGAACCACTACCTCTTTGTTTCTGCATACCAATGTCCTCCTCATTATTGCCATAATCCAATGCGACCCTAAAGTTCAAGCCTCTGTCCACCATCACTTATATTATCATATAAAATGGTAAGATGAGATCACATAAGATCTATAAACAATATTTTAATGTAATTAAATTAAGAATAAAACCAATATACAGAAAAAGCATTAATTTCTACATAAATTCTGTAATAAAACAAATGTTCTTTATTCTCTCAAGTAATGTATAAATCATAAAGTAATTTTTAAATACATGACATACACGTCCATTCATCCGAAAACCTTTCATTAATGTATTTGTCTGGTTTAGAAGATCTGCTTGAAACATTTCCTTAGTATTTTTTCCTTTTGCTCTCACTATTGCTGAATTTCTTGCTTTCTGTTTTCCCCATACATGAACCATAACAAACCCGTCTTTTAGATAATCAACTAACTGTGAAAAGAATAAAAATCAGAAAATAAGTACAATAAAATCAAACAAAAGAAAAATAAATAAATAAAGGAAAAAATGGAAAGCTTGTGCCTTCATGAATTAATGACCAAAAAGGGTATGTAGTTTATAACAAATAAAATGCAATCATAATGCTGGTTAAACAAAATAAAAAACACTAGATATCTACATTATTTTTTGCATGCATAAAATAAGGAAATTAATGAAACTGTGTACCTGATTAGTCACTTGAGTAAAAGAAAACATCTTCCTGTGGTTGAAGTCTGGATTTGAAGTATCCATCACTGTTTCTGTCACAGACATGTCGCTGTCCAGGTAAATTTGGTATTTGCAATTGATATCCTAATAATAGTAAAGTATCCTGAATTTGTGAGCTCAGTTAAGTGCAGAGAAGAAATCATTAAGAGCTTCTTCAACAAAGTGTGAAACAAAACAAATATCCAAGAAAATATTTCTGTTCAAATTAGACAGTATAATGAACTTTGTTATAAATGAGATTTAGTTGTAAATTATACTGCATTTCAGTTAATAAAATCCAATAGTTAATGTTAAGAACATACATGAAAACTTTACAATGAAAAGTATATATAGTACTGTATTACTCTTCACATATGCTACATTTATGAAAAAAAAAGTTAATTAATAATATTAACCAGCTTCTAATGTGTGTGGATCTAAACAGACAAAAATGTTAGTATCAATCAGCATATTCATTTTAGGAAGTCAACTACCATTTGATATAAAAACTTTAATAACAAAATAATAGTTTTCAACCTTTATGTTAAGATTATCTTAAATATATACATCTGTATAAACACAACTACATCCCAGAAAATAGCAACATACCATAGTAAGCTACATCATATCTAAATCTACTTAACCCACTAGCCTGACATGTTTTGATAAATTTTTGCATGGACTCGTTTTTTTTCCACTTCTGATACTTTTTCCAGTCATGATTATACTCTACCCCAGCTCACATAAATACTAAGTATTATAAAAGTGTACAGATACAAATCCACCATTACAACTATGAAGCAGTTGAAACAAATAGAACAGTAGTGACACTAAGTTGGAATTCATTTGTCAGGTTGATCTGACCTGGTTGGTCAAGTGGTTAATATATCTACTCTAAAACCAAGACACTATGGGTTTTAATCCCACTGTGAGCATGGATGTTTCAGATTGTTTACAGATGGAAGATGAATTTCATTGCCCAGTGTGAGACCAATGTCCACTTATTAGAGGCTGAAGTAGCTTAAAAAAGTTCCATTTTTGGTCTCTAGAGCTAAGGTTTCCAGACAGTAAAAAATAAATAAAAGTACAAACATATTAAAAAAAAATGATTAAAAATACAAAAATATATCCTTAATCCATACCTAATCTGCTAGAAGGTTGGGGGAAAAAAGGATGTCTATATTCAATATTATGGAAGGCACATCACATAGTCTGTCTGCCTTGCAAACAACCACTATGGCATGCAAATAACATACATGTGGTAAGTACATTTTTCATAACTTGAATTTTTTCGAGGCCCTTTCAGGATAATTTGCATAAGTCTGAATTTATTATTATTACTATTACCCAAGATCCCCTCCCATGGGGTCAAACACCCATCTGGCAGGTCCTTTTATCATACACAGCTCATCATACCATGCTTTAAACACACTCAAATTCTCTGCAGACACCACACTCTTAGGCAAGGCATTCCAATCATTCACAACTCTGTATGAAAAAAACCTGCTTCTCACTCCCTACTCACACCCTCTTTATACAGTTTCCAGGGATGACCTCTGGTTCTCCCCTGATCTCCCACTATTTTCTGTAGAACCTCTTCAGCACTGATCCTATAACAACCCCTTACTAACTTGTAGGTCTCTATCATATTTCCCCTCTTCCTCCTGTCCACTAGGAGGAAGAGGGGAGATATACCTTAGTCAGTTGCCTCTGGTCCCTTTCCAACCTCTCTTCATCCTTCTGAAAACCAGGTGACCAAATCTGGGCACAACAGTCCAATGTATGGCCTAATCAAAGCTTTATAGAATGGAACAAGAATCTCCCTACTTCTATAAGTCAGTGTCCTCTGCATCATTCCCAGAAGCCTTTGTGTTGTCTTCACAATTTTAGCCATGTCCCCCCTAAATTTCTGATCCTTATCCACCATCACCTCCAGATCTCTTATTTCTTCCACCTCCGACAATATATCCTCACCAAGCATAAATTCTGCATTCCATCTTTGTTTTCCAAATTTTAAAAACCTTACATTTTGCAACATTGAACTCAATCCCCATTCCCGTGCCCAATCACTCAATTTATTCAAGTCTTCTTGTAAGGCCACAACATCTTCTCTACTCTTTATTGTTCGTCCCAACTTTGCATCATCTGCAAACAACTGAATATCTCCAACCAAATCTTCACCAATATCATTAATATACAAGTTAAACAGTAATGGCCCTGAGGCACACCACTAGTGACTTTCCTTTTCCTGGATATCGCTCCCCCCACACACAATTTGTTCATAACTATCAGATAGCCAGTCTCCAATTCAATGCACCAATCTAATATCCAACCCCATCATCCGCTCTAGTTTGACTATCAACTTATCATGCAGTAATAGCCCGTCTCCAATCCACCAATCTAATATCCAATCCAATCATCTGCTCTAGTTTGACTATCAACTTATCATGCAGTAATCTATCAAACGCCTTTGTGAAATCTAAGTATATTACTGTGTACCCTTCTCTTCTGTCCAAGGAAGCAGTCACCTTATTGTAATAAGTAAGTAGATTACTAAAACATGTAATTCTTTCTTTTAAAGTTACACGGTGGTCAGCATTCATAGTGAAGAATTTATGGAGACACAACACATGTGTTAGAATAATTACTTTACTTAACATTAAGCAAGAAACAATCAATGTTTTGACCTCTGTATTGAGATCATCATCAGGAAACATACATGTGTACAATATACAAACAACTACATGCTGCTGCTGCACTATACAAAAGTCAAATTAATCTAAATGTTTGTTAATTATTTATCCTAGCCTGACCTCTGGTGGGAAAAAAAAAAACAGAACTACATTAAACAATTTCTATAGTCCTTTCTTATTGAGATTTTCTTCTGTCTGGGGTTGTTATGGTTGCTATATGGGTTGAAGATGGGTCCACATTCTTGGAATAATTAATCCGTCATTTTTTGCTCATATTTGGATGATGTTTTAGCATTTCACAAGCTTCTTTGAATTTTCTCTCATACCAGGTTTTGGTGCGGTGTAGGGGCTTAGTGCCTTGCCAGTCAATTCTGTGGCATGTTTGGAGTGCACGGTCTGATAGGCCTGTTTCACCATAATAGAGGTATTTAATGTGCTGTTTGTGTTCATCTTTTCTGATTGGGATGGTGCATCCTGTTTCCACTATGTAAAGTAGGTTACAGGTCCACTGAATTTTGTAAACCCCTTGGATGAGCAAGGTATGGAAGAGGATCTCTGGAGGAGCTAAGAAAATTTCTTAGTTTTGCCAGGGATTTGAAAGTTGTCTTAATGTTGTATTTAAGTAGCGTTCTATCTATTTTTCTGAAATGTCCCTAATGTAGGTTATGGCTATTGCATTCTTGTAATCTTTTTTGCTTTTAATGACATTTTTATGGAGAATCTGGTAAGCTGTTTTTTTATTATAGCCATTTTTTTACAAGTGTTTGGTTAATGATTTCAAATCCTTGGTTCAGGGCTTGTTCATTAGAGCAAATTGTTAGGGCTCTGTGTTTGAGGGTGCTGATGACACCTCGTTTTTATGTTGGATGGTGGTATGCATTTTTATGTATGTATTGACCTTTTATGTAGGTCTAGGTTGACGGTAGGAGAGGCAACCTGAGGAAAGACGTGTGACAAGTGTGTCTAGAAAAGGAAGAGTGTTATTGTTTTCAATTTCGATGGTGAATTGGATACATTTATGTTGTTTGTTCAGGTGGCTTAGGAATGTATTTAATGTTTCACAGCCATGGGGGCCAAATGACGAAAATATCATCAACATATCTAAGCCAGACTTTGGGTTTTAGGCTGGCAGAATCTAGTGTTCATTGCTCGAAGTCTTCTATGTAACTCTAGTTACATAGAAGACTAATTCTAGGATTTTAGCCTGCCAAAAATGCACAAAACAAACACACCACTAGGACGGATAGTTGAAGGAATCGACAGCCTTAATTATCACTTAGCCAAGAAATTAGTGGCCACACTCAAGGAGTGGATAGGTCATTCCCACTAATACATAAAAAATAAACAACATTTCATAAACAAGATTAGAAACATCACACTCTATGACAAAGATTTATTAGTCAGCTTTGACATAACTGCCCTTTTCACTAATGTCCCTATCAATAATACTATTCTTCTCTTACAAAACATATTTCTGCCTGATATCACAGCCCTCTTTGCCCATGTACTCTGCTCGTCTTCTTCCATACTTTGCCCATCAGGGGTTTACAAAATTCAATGTACCTGTAACCTACCTTACATAGGGGAAACAGAACACACCATCCCAATCAGAAAAGATGAACACAGATGCCACATTAAATACCACCACTATTGCACATACAGTAAATCATGCGTCATTAGAGACTCAAGAGACCATATTCTAATGGATAAAAAAGAAATCATGGAAAGATGGATTGAATATACAAGGAAATTATACGAGCAACAAAGAAATAATATTCCTGAACAGATTGATTTAGGACCACCCATTTTACTTTTTGAAGTTGAAAATGCCGTCAGAAAACTAAAACCACATAAAGCTGCAGGAATGGATAATATCTTGGCAGAATGGTTGAGGGCTCTTGATGAAGAGGACTGAAATTTCTAACAAAATTATGCAATAAGATATACGAGACTGGATTTCTACCCAAAGATATTAATCATTCAATTTTCATTCCAATTCCCAAAAAAACAAAAGCTACAAGATGTGAAGAGTTCAGAACAATTAGCCTCAGTCAAGTATCAAAAGTTCTCCTATATGTTGTTCTTAAAAGAAATAATGGAAAAATAAACATAGAAATAAATGATACACAAAGTGGCTTCAAGGAAAATGTAGGTACAAGAGAAGATATTTTCAACATCAGAGCCAATATAAAAAGATATCTAGAAAAACAAAAAGAGGTGTACCACTGCTTCATAGATTATAAAAAGGCATTCGACAATGTTCAACATGAGGATTTCAATTAATTGAAATCATTTCAAAAATAGGCATGGATGAAAAAGACATTAGGCTAATAACTAATCTTTACTGGGAACAGGTGCATCTTTGAGAATAAAGAGAGACCTCAGAAGAATTCCCAGTTCAGAAAGGTGCGAGACAATGCTGTGTCTTGTTTCTGATTCTCTTTAACTTGTACACCGAAAAAATATTTAATAAAATTAGTAACCTCAAAGGAATCACTGTAGGGGGCAGAAATATTAATAACCTAAGATATGCAGATGACATGATTCTTCTAGCTGAAAACAAATATGACCTCAAGACTCTTATAGATGAAACCTTCCAGTACAGCAAACAATATAGCCTCAGTTTCAACTTTAAAAAGACAAAAAAGACGTGATAATTTCAAGAGAAAAGGAAATATCAAAAATATGCACCAATATAAAAGGAAATAAATTAGAACAGGTGCAAACATACATACACCTCAGACACTTGATCATAGAGAATGGCAGGACAGAAGAAGAAATTAAAAAAAGGACTGAAATTGCAAGGTCAACTTTCAACAGTATGAAAAATTTACTGACATCTAGATATCTGACATTAGGATAAATGGTTATCCTAAAAGACTGCAACAAGATTCTCTTTTCGGATATAACACAAGACAATGTGATGACACCCAATACATCAGTACTATAACTATCCTATTTGTCAGCAGCATTTCCAAAAAATTGGCTATCCTTCTAAAACCACACAATATTAGAGTAGCATTCAAGCCGGTCAATACTATTCGGAAATTTTTAAGATCACCGAAAGACCCTCATCCATTCTACAAGTACTCTGGAGTATATAATATACCTTGTTCCTGTGGTGTTAATTACATTGGTCAGACCTCTAGAAGCTTCGAAACGAGACAGAAGGAGCACATAGGCTACGTAAGAAACAACAGACAAGATATCTCAGGCCTTTCTTCCCACTTTGCCTCTACCAACCATCTTATTGAGTGGGATAAGAGTCGTATGCCCTATATAGAAGAGAACTACCATTCCAGAACCTACAAGGAGGCTGCTATGGTCACCCGTTCAACAGGAAACCTAAATAAGAATCAAGGTCTAATCCTACCGGAAATTTGGAAAACTTTAATTAGATCACTAAACATCAAAGAAACGAACTTTCACGCCAATTACATTATGTCTTGTAACAAATAAATCATGTTCCCGAGACATGCACATTGTCTCGCACTATACTAACTTTATATGAATTAGAATGTCAGTTAAAACCTAGTCTGTTACCTTCATATCGCTTACCGATTGTATCCCTGAAGATGCCAATAGCAAAAATCGGTGAAACTAGTAGGATAATAAATATTACCCACTTGACTAACATTCCTAAAATGTGACATAGTTTCTTATACAAGTAGTCAAGAAAGAAAATCATACTATTCTAACACATCTTGTGTCTCCATAAATTCTTCACTGAATTTATGTAAATTGAATTTACGTAGGATACTGTCTGTATTTATGTCAAAGCTGACATAAAGATTGCAATTCAGTCTTTCCAAATGGCATTAATTATAACTATTACTGAAAGTAACAAAAAGAAATCTTGTTTATGATACAGCATTGCTTTGACAATGAGATTAATTTTTATCAGTTCTTTCTATGAGAGTTTACTTCATTGATAAATACAAAAGCTCTAATTCTTACATAAAGTTATATTATATTGTTGTAGAAATTTTTGTAGACTTTGCCAAATATTCATAAAGAAGGAATTATTTTAGCTGGTAAGTAGTTTGTAAGTGCTATATCACAGTCAAAATTTGTAATTCATCATCATCAAATTCCTGATATAACTCCTGATACATACCCTCAAAGGGATGTATAAGACATGATAATATTACATGAAAAATTTACATCATTACTAACTTCCTATCTACAGTTTTCCGCCAAATCAGTCTGTTCCCTGTCAAGACTCCAAGATTATCAGATCTTACATTTCTATCTTCTAAGGCACTTTTTACTGTATCAATCCACCTATATCTTGGTCTTCCTCTGAGTCTTATTCCTGGAAGCCTGGCAGAGAACACTTGTTTTGCTAATCTTTCCTCTCCCATTCTGTTTAAGTGACCATACCACCTGAGATTAGCTCTGCTAACACATTCCTGGATGCTAACAATATTAAGTTCTTTCCTGATATCCTTGTTTTTAATATAATATTGCCATTGATCTGTTCATGCCCATAATCTTTCTCAGGACTCTCATATCTGCAGTCTCTAGTCTTTGGTCAAGTGTTTTACTTCTGACCCAGCTCTCAGATCCATAAGTTAAAACTGGTTTGAACACTGTCTTATACAGCTAATTTAGTGTTCTAACTAATTTCTCTCTTATTCCATATGAATTTATTCAATTGACTTCCCACCATACCAGCTTTGCTGATTCTGTTGTCTATTTCTATATTTAATTTACCATCTTCATTAAAAATCATGCCTAAGCTGAAATGTTTTACTTGTTCTATAGTTTCTCCATTCACAATGAAGTTGATATTTTCAATGCTTCTGCCTATTTTCATTGTCTTTGTCTTGTTATTGCTGATCTTCATACCATATCTATAACAATAGTTATTCAAGTTAGTCAGGGAATCTTGCCGGCTTGTAGCAGATTTATTTAGAAGTATGACATCATCTGCATAAAGCAAATAACTGATATTAACATCTCCAATTTTTATATCAGGTTTAATGCCATTTTCCTTCATAATGTGATCCATATAGATAATGAATAACAGAGGAGATAAGGTACATCCTTGTCTGACACCAGATTTAACATTAAACCATCTTCCTGTACTTCCTTAAATTCTAAGTGCTGACTTACAACTCAAATAAAGACTTAAGTATTGCTTGATATAATGCCCCACTGACACCATATAACTGTAGCGTTTTGAAAAGCTTCTCTCTTGGCACCTTGTCATATGCCTTTTCCAGATCTACAAAACTTAAATACAGATCTTTGTTATATTCCCATAATTTCTCAACTATTTGTCATAAAGTGAAAATCTGATCCTGACTGAATCCAGGTTGTTCTTCATCAAGCTTCTCTTCCACAACCCTTCTCAACCTTTCTCAAGTATACTTGCATATATCTTACCAGGAACACTCAGTAGAGAAATACCTCTGTAATTCTCACATTCAGTTTTATTTCCCTTTTTATATATGGGTATTATGAGAGCTCTACTCCAATCATCTGGAATTCATCCCTCTGTCCAAGTCTTCTGAACTATGCAGTGCAGCCACTGTAAGACTTTTATACCTCCATACTTGAGCATTTCTGGTCGAATATCATCTACTCCTGCTGCCTTTCCACATTTCAGGCTTTCGATGGCTTTTTCTACTTCAAGTATGGATATGTATTCCTGACTGCATGCCTATTCAGTGTTTTTTACCACTATGCTGTCATCACTGCTTGTTTCATTTAGCAATTTTTCGAAGTAATTACTCCATACTTTAAGGAGTAAGGATATCTTTCTCTCCTGCTTATTTTCTATGTTCTTACCGTCTTCCCATGACTTTTGTTCAGCTAGTTTTACACAGTGTTTAGCTTTCTCACATTTGTCTCTGTATTCTCTAAGAGCACAAGCTGACTTATTTGTCAGGGACTTTTGATAAGATTTCTTCTTTTATTTCACTGACTCTTTAACTTCCTGTGTCCACCATGGAGTTGAGGGTTGAGGAAGGCAATGTTTTTTGTAGGTGTTAGATCAGAGAATATTCCTTGAGGTATGTCTGCATGGTGGTAGAGCTAGTGATTAAATCAAATTATGTGTAAGTAAAATGACAAAAATTCTGAGATGTTATATGTTAGCGGAATAAATGATCTAAAACTCAAATTATTTAAAAGACTATATTATTTGTAATAAAAAATAACTACACTATGTTTATGGGTCGTAATGATTTAATTAACCTACTAGTTTTGCCGCTTAAACTAGTGGCTTCATCTGGGTTGGGATGTACATACAAATATACAAAAATTAAATATGAATCATTACATCTACATTTCTCCTTGTTGCACCATATTTGACAAAAATTAGGTATTGTACATATGCTGAAAAAGAGGGCAATCTTATAAGAGATGAAGGAACATTAAGAGAAGAATTACATTCTATTCTCCAACTATTGATCAGCAGTGGATATCCTAAAAAAATAGCACAAAGAATACTATTCTCTAATCCTTCTCCACAACAGATCCATGACATTCATTACAGAACCTCAATTTCCATCCCTTTTATTGGCAAATGTTTGCTAAAAATTGCAAATTTCCTGAAATCTCATGACATTAGAGTGGCCTTCAAAACCATCATGATAGTACGAAATCTGTTATGCTAGCCCAAGGACCACAACCCTTGTGACCTTAATTACATAGGGCAAACATCACGGAGTTTAGAAATAAGACAAAAGGAGCATATTGGAGATGTCAATAACAGCAGAGAAGACAGCTCAGCCTGACATTCCATTTCTCTTATACTCACCACAACATTGAATGGGATAAGAGCTCCATGCCGTACATAGAAGACAACTTCTATGTACGGCATAGAAGACAACTTCATCTCCTGCAACATCAAAGAAGCTACAATGGTAATCCACTCATTTCAACCAAGCTAAAAAAATCCCATCCCTGATGGGAGGATTTTTAGGCTCTTTCATAATTTATAAGTGAAGAGTTAAAAAAGTTATTATTATTATCATCGTTACAACTTCCATGGAGTCAGCAGACTCATCATGGAAGGTTCATTCAACTGACAACATATCTATCAAACTGAATCCTAAAATTCTTAACACTCCTTGTATTAACAACATATGCCAGTAATGCATTCCATTCAGTGAAAATTCCCCATATAAAAAAATCTACTCCCCACACTCTCCTCTTCACCACACTCTTATAGAACCAGAGGGATGGCCTCTGGTTCTTCCTTTCACCTTCTACTCTTTTCATAATCTCCTCTGGATTAATCCAATACAATCACTCACTAACTTAAATGTCTCTATCATATCACCTCTTTTCCTCCTATCCACCAAACTCTGCAATCCACATTTCTTCAACCTCTCTCCATAGCCAGCATTCCAGAGTCCCAATGTTGTCTTAGTCACTCTTCTCTGAACCCTCTCCAATATTTCCACATCACATTGAAAACCAGGTGACCAAATCTGAGCACAATAGTCCAAATAATGTAGTCTGACCAGTGCTTTATACAGTGGCACAACCACCTCCTTATCCCTACAGGTTATAGTACTTCATATCATAACAGTACTAGGATTTGCAGTCTTCACAACATTTGCAATATGCCCACTAAACTTCAGTCTGCTGTCAACCATCACTCCCAAATCTTGAATCTCATCCACTTTCTGCAGTACAGAATCATTAATATAGTACATAGGCTTATATTTCTGCAATCCAAAATGCAACATCTTGCACTTATTAATATTAAACCTATAACCCAACTCATTTGCTCAAGTCAAAAGTCTATTGAAATCTTCCTGAAGGGAATTAATATTATCAGTGGTACTTATAATTCTTCCCAACTTTGCATCATAAGCACTGAAAATCCCCAGTCAGTCTACATGATATATCGTTTACAAACAAGTGAAACAGCAGAGAACACAAGAAAAAAACCCTGGGTCACACCACTGATTACCCCTCCTTTTTTTGAGACACTGCTCCATCATACAGAACTTGCTGATATCATTCCAAGAGCCAATCTCTGATCCATCTATTTCCATCCTCTGGAGCTTATATAATAACTAATCATGTGGTATACTATCAAATGCTTTTGCAAAGTCCAAGAATATCACTGGAAACTGTATAAGGAAGATTTTCTACTTCTCTTCCTGTCTTAGTCTTCTCCAAACTTTTTAATTTCTTTCTGACTTCCACTTTAAATGATTCATTTATAGGATTTAAATCAAATCTGATACAGTCCATCCCTTAATTTCAATTTAACTTCAGCTATCAATAATTCATGATCTGTCCCACAGTATGCACTAGGTAGTGTTCTTGCTGCTTGGATAGCACTTCACCTTCTTCTGGCAACAATATAATATATCTGATTTTTGTATTCTCCATTAGGTGAAGCCTATGTGTACACTCTTCTTTTATGTTGTTGAATGCAAGTGTTTGCAATAACCAACATCCTTTCTCCTGCTTTTCCTCAGTCCTAAACCAAATTTTCCAGTGATGCCTCATTCTTCTTTTTCTCTCACTTTTTGCATTCCAATCACCTAATATCAAGAGAAAATCTGTTTTATCAATACTGTATACTACTTGTTGCATGCTGCTGTAAAATTCTTAAACCTTATCTTCACCTGAATCTGTAGTGGATGCATATACCTGTATGAGTGTAACATTCACTGGCTATGCCATTATTCTGATTAGAAATATTCTATCGGACACTGGGTTGTAACACAAAATGTATTTTCTGTATTCTCTTCTAACTATGAATGCTACTCTACTCCATTTCTTCAAAGGTTTCATGTCCAGAGTAATACATCATGAAATCATCAGTAACAAAGTGACCCATTCCAACCAATCTCAGTTCAGATGTTGAAAGTTTCTTTTTCACTTGGTTAGAATATAATAAATTTAGTTTAATCCTTTTATCCAAGTGTGAGCAAACAAAGTTTGCACCTGAAGTATCTTCAGGACTGGGGTAAAGTGGTACAACACCAGGACGACTCCTTGCAAAGGTGGAGCAAGCTACCAACAATCCTATCTCAGTATCTCCCATAATGCAAAACACATCTCCTTGCAGATATGTTTAATGTTATGCATTAAGGGAAGGGCCACTACCCAGACTAGTTTCGACCTTTATTGAGGTCTCTTCAGTGGGAGCCAGGCCCAAGTGGAGATACCAGTCAGAAGCATTAGCAAGGTCATCTCTACCTATAGGAGTTGCCAATTGGTGTGCCACCTTTTTAATAAATTACTCTGGATTTAGAAGAAGATGTTGAAAGTTTATTTGCTTGTACTTTGTTTGCTCACACTTGGATAAAAAGGATTAAACTAAATTTATTATATTCTAACCAAGAGAAAAATAAACTTTCAACATCTTCCTCTAAATCCAGAGTAATTTATTAAAAAGGTGGCACACCAATTGGCAACTCCTATAGGTAGAGATGACCTTGCTAATGCTTCTGACTGGTATCTCCACTTGGGCCTGGCTCCCACTGAAGAGACCTCAATAAAGGTCGAAACTAGTCTGGGTAGTGGCCCTTCCCTTAATGCATAACATTAGACATATCTGCAAGGAGATGTGTTTTGCATTATGGGAGATTTTGAGATAGGATTGTTGGTAGCTTGCTCCACCTTTGCAAGGAGTCGCCCTGGTGTTGTACCACCTTACCCCAGTCCTGAAGATATTTCAGGTGCAAACTTTGTTTGCTCACGCTTGGATAAAAGGATTAAATTAAATTTATTACAATCTCAGTTCACTAATTCCTAAAATCTTGAGTTCTTCTCATTTCTTCCTTTTTCAGTTCAATACAAGCTTCTTACATTCCATGTTTCTATTTTATGCAAATCAGTAAAGTGAAGGTATTGTCTTCTTCTGAGATTAACCCTGTCAGAAATTGAACTTCCAGAAGGATTTGATTCAGCTACATCAGTCTTGTTAACTTCATTGGAAGTTCCTCTCTGCTCTTCCCCAGTAGTGCTTTCCAACCTCGGTGTCCCATCTTCCAGCACTATATTACAATAACTTAAGCCTCTGTTCATAAGATTTTCTTAGCAAAATATATACACGTGGTTTGGCATTGCTTTTTTCTGTGTTTGTTTTGCTTACTAGGTAAGGCAAATACCTTGGAGAGAAGGCAGACTTCCGTTGCAAGAGATGACGAAAAGTAAAATAGGAAAGATTGGAGGGGGGGAGAGCAAGAAGGAAAGAAAGAAGAGTAGGGACCAGTCTGTAGATAATATAACAGATGTATATTACATGAAATAAGGCACGGTCTAGGATCAAGTGCTTCAGGTGCGACAACTCCCATACTCACCCATGGATGTGATTAAGAGGTTTGTCCTTAGGTGAATGGATGAGAGTTGCAGATTTGACATATGGTTCATAACTGATATTTATTAAGCACTCTAGATATCTTTTCAGATATGCCTTGAATGTATGGGATGGTAACAGTTTTTCTGGGGGGATTTCTGGGGAGTATTTAGTATGGGATGGTAACAGTTTTCCTGTAATCTTGTGTGATAGCCAATGGAGGGAATTTCTGGGGAGCATTTAGAATTTTTTCTATCCTATGGGGATTATAGCCATTGGCTAATGAAGGAGTTTATGAAGTTCCCCTGTTCTCGTGACCTTGGTGATCATAAAAAATACATCCGGCACTATCATTATGGCAAGGCAAGTCAGGTCTAGCAGTCATGACTTGCCATAATGATAAGGATTCCTTCATCTATATATCCCTTCAATTATGATTCCTTCAATTATATCCCTTCACACAGGATCAAATGGAAGAAAACAAACATGCTACATAGAAGTCATTATAAATCAGACAGATTGTTTTTGGAATCAACAGCAGCTTTAAAACATACTCCAAACCTCAACAAATATGGATGTATAAATTTACCAAATATCTGGGAAACAGTCATTTTAAGATATAATTAATACTTTTTTCTCTCTTTTTCCAACATAAATGGCAACTAATTAGGACTTTAGTTCCTTGTGTTGTCCATTACAATTTTTTAAACTAGTCCCACTGTTATACCAAATTGTTGTTGTTTCGTGTACTGTGACAAACTGTTCTTGTGCTCTGAAGATGCTTGATATAATACCGGCGAGATATCAGTATTTAAGTTAATAAATATTAATTATTTTCTTATCCTTCTGTGCTGTAATCAATACCATGAAAATAAATTAACATGTACTGACAACACATAAGCCTTTCCGTACATTTGAGATTTCACGATTATGCATTCAATCACCTTGTGCTGCTACAATCACATCTTCAATCATCCTCCTCTTGTTGTACAACCAGTTTAGCTGTGCTGTCCTGCTTCACAAGTACCCTTAATTCATTAGCTACATTAACCCCTTGATTCTGTGCCATCTCATAAAACAATAGCTTTTCTAAGTGTCCAACACCAAACTCATTCAATTGCACTCCATCAACTTTAAACTATTCCAACTTTGAAATTCACTCCACAGATTTACAAACTGAGCTCCCTTTGCATCACACAACTCAGCAATCTTACTATTCATTATTTAAAGTTTTTCAAAATTTACTATTCATTATTTAAAGTTTTTCAAAATTTACTATTCATTATTTAAAGTTTTTCAAAATTTACTATTCATTATTTAAAGTTTTTCGAAATTTACTATTCATTATTTAAAGCAACTATACAGAGAGAGAAAATGGTTTGAATGATAAAAAAAATGAGGAATTATTTGTAGGAAGTGAGATCGCTAGGTTGCGCACAGTGATACAAAATGCGCAGCGGCAATTAGAGCACCTGCAAAACTCTTTCCAGAGTGATTCGGCTAATGTAAATAAACAGCGTAAGCGTGAGAGAGTTTCTGAAATGAAGGAAAGAGTGTTGTATGGTGACTCGTTATTAAGAGGAGTAATAGATGGGAGTTTAACTAAATCGTACTTACTGGGTGCGAAATTTAAGGATGTAAGTGAGAGTATTAGAGCGCGAAAACAGAGGGTGAAAGAATTGATAGTTGTGACGGGTATGAATGAATTGAAAGGAGATAAATTTTTTATGAGAGAGGACTTAAAAGTATTGTTAAAGGTAGCGAAAGAAAAGAGTGACAGAGTTAGAATGGTGAGTCTGTTGCCGCGGTATGACAGAGAGGAGTTTAGAAGGAGGGCCATAATGGCAAATGACATTATGCGCAGGCTATGCAGACAGTGTGGTGTGGAATTCGTGGACGTGAGGAATGAGTTTGATGGGCGAAAGGATTTATACAAGATGGATGGCCTGCATTTGAAAGGACTTGGTGTGCGGAGACTGGAAAAAGTGTTGCTGAATGAAGTGAAAATGGATGTGCAAAACCAGAGAAACTAGAACTACCAAGGAGGGGGGGGGGGGAGTGGATATGCGGACATCAGTGAGACAGCTGAGTGTAAGAATGTATATAATGTACCTGAGCCAGCACTAAGGACAAAAAATGTGAATGGGACATTTAGAATAAAGCATTAAGATAGGGGTGAGACAAAGGGATCACTGCATTTCATGTATACTAATGCCAGGAGTATTAGGAACAAGAAGGAAGAATTTTTGGCCTTGATTGGCTCTTCCTGGCCACAGGTTATTGGCATTAGTGAAACATGGCTGATGGAAGATGATATAGTTAGTGGGATAGAATGTGTAAGTTATAGTGTGTTTAGGAGGGCCAGAGAGAACAAAATGGGGGAGGGGTGTTATTGATGATAGCTGATGAACTGCAGCCAAGGAGAATTGAAGTTGTATCACAGGATAGTGAAAGGAGCTCATTTGAGGCTATTTGGTGTGAGATTGAGACTGGCAGAATAAAATATACAGTTGGGTGCTGCTATAGACCAGGTGATGGAATAGATGGTGGAGATAGTATGCATAAACAAATTGATGAAATGAGTGGAAGGAGGGTAATTATTATGGGGGATTTCAACTATGGTAACATTGATTGGAAGGAGGAGGACAGGACACATGTGAGGAAGCAAACGGATTTTATTCAATTATTAAGGGATAACTCTCTGAGACAGCATGTAATTGAAAATACTAGGGGTTTGAGAGTGCTTGAGCTGGTAACAGCATCTCAGAATTTGATGAATATGACCATATTGCCACCTATTGGTGAGAGTGATCATATCCATCAAATTCTGAGATGCTTGGAGGTGGCTCAAGGTGTGGAATTTTCGATTAAGACAGGGTATATGTGGAATTACCATGCTGGCAAGTATGACAAGCTTAGGAGATTGCTTGGATCAGTGCCATGGTATGTACAACTGCAAGGGCTGGATGTTGATACAGCATGGGGAGTGGTCAAGGAGCATTTACAGGAGGTTATGGCTGATTGTATACCTAGGGTCCAAATAGTAAAACAAGTAGGGGTTAAATGGATGAATAACACCATTAAGCTTGAGCTGCAAAAAAGAGAAACAACTGTGGAGGGAATTTAAGAAAGGGGTGACCTGCAGGCACACGAACGGTATAAAGTGCAGGCCAGAAGGGTAATGAGTGTGGTAAAAAAAGCAAAAGCGGATTATGAAAGAACATTAACCATGCAGGCTAAAGAGAATCCGAAACAGTTCTTTCAATATGCTGCAAGCAAGAAAAAAACTGTACACGGCAAAATGATTTAAAGGAATGACGATGGTAAGGAGGTTACTGAATCAGTCGATATAGTGGAGTTACTGAGCACGCACTTTGCAAAAGTATATCATCCAGGTGGTGACATTGAAAAAATGAATGAACCATTAGTTTATAAGAGAATTGTGATGAATGAAGTGGAGGTGAGTAGTCTATTACAGAACCTTAATGTGAATACATCTGTAGGATTGGATGGAATACCAGTTCGTGTTGTACGTGGTGGCCAAAGAATTGTCAGTGTCCTTTCCATTTTGTTTAATTTGATTCTCGGGTCTGGGTTAGTCCCGAGGGGGGGTGAAAAGAGAGGAAAATCGTTCCACTGCATAAAGGAGGTTCCAAGACTGCTGTTGTAAATCACCGACCGATCAGAATATCAGGACTCATTTACAAGGACTTGGAGAAAATAGTCAAGAGGAAAATATTGGATTAGATAGATGAAAATGGGATACTGTATGGGGGAACAGCATGGTTTTGTGAAGGGTAGATCATGCCTCAGTAACTTGTTCACATTTTATCACACAGTGATGGCTGAACTGGATAAGAGTAATGGGTTTACAATGATTCTACTGGACCTTGCTAAGGCTTTTGACAGGATACCACATGGAATTCTAATCAGTAAACTGCAGCATATGGGGATGGATATAGGGTTGGTGAGATGGATAGGAGGGTGGTTGATAGAGAGATATCAGAGAGTGGTTTATTCAGGAGTAGAGTCCAAAAGACGGCCTGTGACTAGTGGTGTGCTGCAGGGTTCTGTTCTTGGACCACTGCTGTTTAATCTGTTCATTAACGATATAGGGAAGGATCTAAGTGGAACAGTTCATTTGTTCGCTGATGATGCAAAGTTGGGTAGGGTGATAGTGAATGTAGAAGATGTCAAAATCCTGCAGGACGATTTGAATAGATTGGAGTTCTGGGCTAAGGAGAATGGATGTCAATTTAATGTGACAAAATGTAAGGTTATGCATTTTGGGGTGAAAAGATTAGCAGCAGTATACCACTTTGGTGGAACTGTACTCCAGGAGATTGATGAGGCCAGGGACTTGGGAGTGTTGGTGGATAGGGAGATGAAGTTTAGAGGGCACATTGCAAAAGTAGCTAAATCAGCTCATCAACTCGCTTGGTTGAAAAATTGAAATATATTGAAAAATACCTTGACGAGCATAGACAAGCAAGTTATTGTACTTCTGTACCGAGCCTTGATAAGACCTCATCTTAACTACTGTGCCCAGATTTGGTCACCTCGGTTCCTTCTTGATGGGGATGAGGTGGAGAGGATCCAGAGGCGAGTGACTAAGATGATAGCAGGTCTATGGAATGAACCATATGAGAACAGGTTGAAGATTTGTGGGTTGCAGAAACTAGTTGATAGGCGGAAAAGGGGAGATATGATTGAAACATTCAAATTGCTAAAGGGATTCTATAGGATTAATTCAGAGGATATTTTTGAGATCAGGACTGGTGGTGGGAGAACTAGGGGACACCTATGGAAGCTGGGCAAGAGTGTGGTTAAGAGGGGTGTTAGAGCTGGGCTCTTTACTTTTAGAGTGGGAAATGAGTGGAATAAGCTGCCGGAGTCTGTTGTAGGTGCTATGACGGTGAGTGAGTTCAAGGCAAGGTATGATAGATACTGTGAGAATGTCATATAGTTGTGTGGAGATGATGTTTAGGGCCTCCCTCGATGAGTCTAAGGACTCCCTGGAGTTGCCCGAAATAATAATAATAATTATCTCTGATCTCCTCAATTTACTATTATCATATCTGGGCAATATGCTAACAACTTTTTCAACAACTTTATCCTCTATCTGTTGCAACAACTTCCTCAAATCTCTATCAACATTCTTTATATCATCAAATCATTTGCTCACAACTACCACTAATTCTGATGCTTGCACTGTCTTTCTCTGCAATACATCAGTTATTTGTTTCATTATTCCACCAGGAATGCATGTTTTGTGTACTTTATTAGTCTTGACACCTCCAATAATCAAGTCCCCATACAATGATTATCCTTTGACTCTTTCTTCTTAACACTAACTTCCTCTTTCTCATTCACATCAGCCAATCTCATCTTCCAGATGCTTCATTTCACTTTTCATTTTCACTAACTCTTGCCTAAGCTCTCCAACTTCTCCCATTTCTAATTGCTTGAATGTATCAATACACTTTTCACATACATTTATGCTTTCCTTCTTTACCTTCACTCTAACAGTCCACAAATTGTTTTTTTACATTTTTTAGTGTATATGTGAAGGAATTTTTGGAATGCATCCACTGGAAAAAATCCAGGCCAGAACTTGACCTTCATGCTGAAGCTTTCTGTGCTGCTGACATCACTTCTTTATGGATGCCATTTTCAGAAGCGGAAGAAACAAAGCAGATGGAATGAAACAGTAGAAACAAGTAGCAAAAATGCAATAAACAAAATACAAACACTATTGAAGGACACTTGTATCCAACAAGGAAAAAATTTTTTTATCATAAACTGTGCTACATTTTATGATAAAAATCTACATTATAATGCCTATATTTGATATCAAAAAATCCATGGTCAAAGCAATGGCAGCTAACTGGATTCTATGTAAGCTATTCCTCCAAGAAGCCAGTGTAGCCTTGTGGAAATGGTATCTGCATCCATAGCCCATCTGAAGAAAGACTGTTCTAAGTTTGATTCTAGTCACCAACTAGAGGCTCTTTTTAAACCTTTCTCTGACCAGTTCTCGAGTTAGTCAATCTCTAGCACAGGCAAGCAGCATTTTTCTTTTCCATGAAACTTGAGTGTTTCATCCCCCAACTTAAAAAAAACTCAAGTAGAACTAGCACTATTTCAGACAATTATGCAAGATTAGGGTCAGGAACCATAAAATGGTGGCAGCTCTGCTGTACACTCTTTCCCAGATGGGAACTAATAAGTCTTGGGCAAACTGTCCATGACTGAGTGAAAGCGGAGATTGGCTGTCCTTCCCAGTTACTAAAAGTTAGTCAGGGATAAAGAGCCTTGGCTACTTACTTTGGAAATAAAAGGTGTTTGCAAATTTATTTAATACTTCAAGATTGTGCTTTATCGGTTTCTTAATAATCAGAAATGGTTTGGTAGCAGTGGATCTACCGAAATGATACCATAGGAAATGTATGGCAATTAATTTGATGAAGTTATAATGGGTATTTCCAAATAATAACAGACATTTTCTTATATATGTGGTTTAAATTATTAACAAATTATTAAGTGTATAATAAGCCATATACTGTGGGAATTTCTGAGTCTTGGCTTAATGATGGCATTCATAATAAGTGAATAATGGTAATTAGAGTGTTGTTAGTGGAGACCAAATAGGTAAAAAAAAAGGGGGGGGGGGGAGAACATATTATTGCTTAATCAGAAGGAATTTAGATTATTAAGTCAAACATGCATCAAATTCCTATCTGGAACAGGAAATTGAGATACTGTGATGCATAATAAGTATGGAAGTTGTACTGGTGGTGGTTGGAAGTATGTTACCATAGTGATGGTGTTATGGAACAGTTACTTAAAAAGATAAGGGAAAAAGTAATTAATTTTTATGGCTATTTAGCCTATTTTTCTTAAATAGTATCACTTATATAATATCACTGGGTTTTTTTTTTATTACTCAATTTATTTAAGGCATTATTTATATTTTAGAGCCATAGATAAACAAAAAAAAAAATGGAATAATTTTGGACATACCTTTATAGGATGTTCAAGGTTGTCTTCTTCTTCTTTAGGAGCAGCATCAGGTGTATAACCATAACACATTTAATACACTGCGGAAATATGACCGAAAGGAATGGGGGGATAGAAAAATGTGGAAGCTAGAAATGCGGAGAGACAAAGGTATGTGAATTGAAAATTGAGTTTCCAAGGATGAACTATAAATTCATTGGGAAAAAGAGAAAGTAAGAATATTTTTAGGGAAAACAAGAAGGATAGAATACGATGAATCAAGATTAGGGGTGGGAGTAATGAGGTGGGAGCTCTGAAGACGACACTCAGTCAAAATGGCTAACACTTTTTTCGCAAACTTTGAAGGCGACACTCAGATGAAATGGCTCACACCCTGTTACTCCCACCCCTAATCTTGATTCATCATATTCTATCTCTCTCCTTTTCCCAATGAATTCATAGTCTGTAATTCAGGGCCGGCAGAAGCGGGCATGCAGAGCATTTGGGCATCGCTACAAAGGGGATGCTGCCACCAGAGCACCGTTCATAAGTTCATTTTTATGAAACAAAATTTTTATCATGAAATCAAAAAATTCTTAGAATGATCAATATTAAAATAAATAAGGCCGGATACACCAAACAAAAATTTTAAAAAATTGTATACTGCCACCTCTTTGATCAGCCGGCTGTTTACAATTTTGCAGCGAGACCAAGCTAAATGCTTGCGTACAGAATGTTGTGTCTACTGCAGTCTATCTAAAGTGAAATGGTGAAAGGTTTTTGTGTGCAGAAATGAATTTTCGTATAAAACATTTGTTGCTAGTTAACCAGTCATATGGTATGCATCTCAGTAGGCTACTGACAGTAGCGCAGTGCACACTATTATTTTGTCTCTGTGTCGTGTTGTGTAATACTGTCTTGTGGTTATAAAATAGAAATGGCATAAAAAATTTAAAAAATGTTATCCGGTGCACAAAATCGTAAGCATCATGCTGCGAAAGAAGCAGATGTTAAGAAACAAACTGGGGCTCTTAATAAATTTGTTAAAATATTAAAATATTCTGATGCAGATTGTAACCAACGATGCATCAGAAATCAGAGTTGAAGAACCGTGCACATCATCCAGTTTGCATGAAGGTACTATTGCAACTATTGAACAAGATAACTGAACATGATTTAAGTGAAAAATAGTTAGGATTTAGTCAACTACAACAAGATTTAGTTGTAGTTGACCACGAAACTAACACATTGTTAGTCTCTGTAAATTTAGAAGATCCAGGTGAATGCGGAAATATTGATGAAAAATTACGAGTTGTTTTAATTGAAATGGGGCCTGTTCAAAAGAAAAATATAATATATCCCAGAGATACATATGGTAATAAATTTGGCGACACGTATTATAATAGAAAAATTGAAAATGGGGAGTTCGTGCGAAGAACATGGCTCCTTTATTCCGAAGCTTTAAATTCTGTTTTTTGCTTTTGTTGCAAACCTTTCGCACCTACCGAATCAAGTAGTCTTGTAGAAGGTTATAACGATTGGAGAAATGTAAGTACAACTTTGCATAGACATGAGACTAGTTTAACTCACATGAAAAATTTCTTAAAATGGAAGGAAGTCGATAAAAATTTAAAAAACAAAACTACTATTGATTGAGAGACTCAACGGAAAAGAAACATTGGACGAGTGTTTTAGAAGGCTTGATTGAAATTATAAAAGTCCTTGGTGGCCAAAGTTAGGTTTTCTCGGATCATCTGATAAATTATATGAAAGGAATAACGGCAATTTTTTAAAATTAGTCGAACTGTTTGCGAAGTTTGACCCGTTATGGAAAATCATGTTGAAAGGGCCCTACAACGAAACAATAGAGTACACTATTTGAGTAAAGACAGTCAAAATGAAATATTGGAAACTTTAAGTAATGCAATCAGGGATACAATTTTATTATCAATTCGAAAATCTAAATATTCTTCCTTAATTTTTGACTGAACGCCTGATGTAACACACAACAAATGACCATTATTATTAGCTTTGCTTCCTGTGACAATGGAATTGTCAAGATCAGGGAAAACTTTTTAGGTTTTGCAGATATATCAGATTCCACAGGATGTGGTTTATGTGCAACAATAATGGAACAACTGGAAAAATGGAACATTCCCATTGAAGACATGCGAGGTCAAGTGTATGACAATGGGGCAAATATGAAAGGGAAAAAATATGAGCTCCAAAATTTGTTTTCAAACAAAACTCCTCGAGCTTTTTACATGTCATGTGCTGCTCATACTCTAAATTTAATCATTAACGATGCAGCCACAATTACTTTCTTTGCAATTATTCAAGAGAATGAAATGTCCTTCATGCTGAGTTCGTAAAAAAACTGACATTGAAACAGCCATCAGAAACGCGATGGGAAAGTAAAATTGATGCAATCCGCCCTCTACGATATCAGTCAGGAGAAATTTACGATGCACTTTTTGAAATTTTAAATAATAAAAATTTTGATAAAGAAACTTAGCATGAAGCACAAACATGCCAGAATAAAGGACTAGAAATTTATTTGCTCTCTTATAACTGGGCATCATTTACTTAACAGAATAAACCCTGTGAGTAAAATGCTTCAAGACAAAAATATGAACATTACACTTACTGTAGAATCTATCAAAAACTTAAAAATATTCTTACAAGAGTATCGTTTTAAAGAAGTTCTAAAAACAACAAAAGAACTGAGTGAAGAGGTGGACAGAGAACAAGAATTTAAAACTGGTATGGAATTCCAACAACGAAAAAAGACACGACAATTTGATTATGAGCATCATGACAAAATGCCACAATCATCAGAAGATAAATTTAGAGTGAATGTATTTTCTACACTTCTAGACATTGCAATGTGTTCGTTAATAGAACGTTTTGAACAACTAAAAACATATTATGATACTTTCAATTTATTGTATACATTACTACAAAGTAATAACAAAGATTTACGAAAAAATTGTAATGATTTAGAGATTCTCTTGAAGGATGGTGACAATAAAGACGTAAATGCAACAGAACTATATGACGAGTTATGTGCTTTCCGGGATATTTTTCAGAAGGATAATTTAAATATTCAAAACCATTTCGATATTTTTAATTTTATTGTGTCCAATAATTTATCTTTCCCTAACTTTTCAATTGCTTTAAGAATACTATTCACCTTACCTGTTAGTGTAACGAGCGGTGAACGTTCCTTTTCCAAGTTGAAATCGATTAAAACCTACTTAAGAACAAGTATGTCACAAAAAAGGCTTGTTAGTTTGGCGTTAATAGCTATTGAAAATGATATATGTGCGGAATTAGACGTTAAGACCATTATTTCTAATTTGGTGAATATGAAATCAAGAACCCTAAAATTTTAATAAAAAAATTTCAAGTATATTTATGTAATTTAATTCATATTCTGTTATTCTGAAAATATTTTATTTTTTGAATACTTACATTAATATTAATAAAATGTTCTAATTATTATTTCTGAATTCTTTTCTTATTTTCTCATCTATGTTGAGTTTCTTTTATTTTCCTAAAAGATAGTTCCACTTATAAAAATTATTTAAAAATATTTACAACTTACTAAGAATTTAGTAAAATGCAAGAATTTTTTAAACCTTAGTTCAAATAAAGTTTAATTAAAATTCATTTGAATTTTGTTAGCGATTCGGTCGGTCAGAAGACTATAATCCCCGTATCGTTATATTCAATGATTAAAGTGAAGTGGCTTTATCAGTATTTGCTTTAACTTTTGAGAATTTTTTGAATATTTGGGTTTTTAACGATTATCCTGCCTAGTCAACAACCGCAGTTCGTTACATTTAGCAAACCCACGTGTGGCTGTTCTGTCAAAATTTATTTAAGAAATTTCAAATAACTTAAATTTTTATTATCGTAAAAGAACCACACACGCCAGGATGGTTACACGGGGTGCTTAGAATGACACTGCATGCGGGTGACAAAAACCCCTAGTGCCGGCTCTGCTGTTATTAATATAGGAGATACTGACTAGCAGAATGAAAGAGCTGATAAGATAATATAATATAATACAACCAACAGTAATTTCTGAGTAAAACTATGAAAAGTTTTTGAAGCAACATGTATGAGAACCTACTAGAAGGAACAGGCTTTAGAGTTTATAATAACATCACAAAAATTAATGACGGGGCCATATTAATTACTTGCAATTCAATTGGCAGAGATCATTTGACTTTGGAAGAGGAATTAAGGGGAGACAGTAATGATAATCAGAAAGCATCAAGGTAGAATTACACAAAAAGCTAACATTGATGGTATCTTATGGACTTGAAATTTATAGTCCATTGATAGCACTGCAAGAACAACAGAATAAATTACAGCAATGATGAAGAAAACAATGACATATAGAAATAAAAAAGGTATAGTTAGTGCTATACGAGTTCCTGATCAAGCTGCATATAGACAACTGTACACAGATTTGGTAACATGGTTTATGAGGAGATCAAGAGATTTTTGAATGGGTTTGATTTTTGAATAGCAAGCAGAGGGGGGGGGTCAAGTGGTAGCACTCAACAGGATAAAAGGCAAAACGCTGCGTTAAGCAAATTGTGTTTGAAGGAAGCTCTTTTCGTGAATGAAGAAAATTGCAAACTTGGATGTTCTGTAATGTCTCAAGCACATCATCTAGATCATAGTTTCCCAAAGTGGGTGGTACCGCCCGCCAGTGGGCACTGAAGCCTTCTAGGCGGGCTATAGTGAGATCAGAAGCATTTGGGAGCTCTTTATAGAAGAAATTAATAATATATATTTAAAAATTAATTATTTTCGTGATTATGCGATTAGATAATCATTTAAAATTTAAGTATTGCATTTTAATTCATCTTATGCCCGTCTTACACGATCAATTTTTTTTATCAATTTTCTATTTCAATTATTTAATCATTTGAAAATTTACCATGTCAGATAGAAATAGATTTTCTATGTCAATGAGAAAATAGAGCATGTATATGTGTGTGTATAATAGGTTATGTTTACAGTAGCAAATATATTCGTTATATTTCATTTCAAAATATATATAAAATATATAAAACCACTTTTCTAATTGATTTGTACAAAAATAAACCCAATTTTATATAATTTAATATTACGAGTAAAAATAATAATGGCAAGAAAAATATAAAATTGTAAATTTTAGTTAGCCCAGTTAGCACTAACTTGTATTGCTAACTAGAGGGAAAAAAAACAAAGCAAATATTATTCGAAACTTATTATACTATTTCCTGTGGTTATGTTTTGTAGGTTTGTTGTTTATATCTTGTGTAATAATTGTATTTATTAATTATTATTTATAATTATTTGGACAATGTCGTGGTCGGACGAACAAAATGCGCTTACATGCAAAATAAAAAATTGAACCTGTCATACAGGATATTTTAACTTGTATTTTTTATATACAGTACTTAAAAATTTATTCATTTTTTGCTATTGTAAAAATTGATCGTGCCATACAGGCTTTAGTCTATCCATGCAGCAGACGAGTCTTAACTAGTCTGCTGCGTAGTAGTATGTCGGTCAACTATTACGTAGGTAATTCACTCAATTCAGCATGTTTTGACAGGAATATGGGTGCTTGCAGTGACTTGTTCAAAGCATGAGTACGATGGTATTGCAAACAAGTCAATGCATGCAAATCAATTCGGGCTAGATTTCAAATCTATAAATACCAGTGGTTTAGGAATAAGTTTCATTATTTTTTGTGTGCTTTGCCAACAATCATTAGTCGAAAGTGTGATAGATAAGTGGAGTCATACAAAGTGTAAATTAAATCTTTTATTTTGTGAATATTTTTGCAAATTTTATTACTTCATTATGTATGAATATAAGAAGAAATGTTGACAGTACAGTATTGAGTATTTGAAATATGGTTTTATTCAGTCTCCTACGAACCAATTATTACCCATGTGCTTGATTTGTCAAAGTGTTTTCAAATGAAGCAATGAAGCCTTCTAGGCTACAAGAACATTTGACTAAAATGAATGCTGAAAAAAAGGATAAAGATTTGTTCTATTTTCAAGAACTAGAAGAAAAATATTTTAAACGTCTCAAAACTTTTTACATCATCCACTAAACAAGATAATAACGGATTACAAGCTTTTTATAATATTTCATTATTAATCGCAAAAGCAGGCAAACCACATGCAATTGGTGAGGAATTAATCTTGCCGGCAGTAAAAGAAGTAATAAAACACTGTGTTTCATAAGCCAGTGTCAGATATCATCAGGAAAATTTCTTTGAGCAATAATTCAGTGGAAAGAAGAATCGATGAAATGGCTGAAGACGTTGAAAAATCATTGTGCGATTATTTGAAGACATGCCAATTTTCCATTCAACTCGATGAATCAACTCTCCCAAATAATGAACCACTACTCTTATCGTATGTACGATTCATAAAAGAAGAAAAATTTTGTCAAGAATTATTTGCTAAAAACTTGGAAGCGGATACAAAGGGATAATCTATGTTTAATATCATGAATAAGTTTTTTCATGAGAAAGACATTGCTATTCGTAATATTTTGTCTGCTACTACTGATGGTGCTCAATCAATGACAGGGCATCACAAGGGTTTCATAAAGCATTTGAAACAAGCAGTACCAAATGTACTCGCTATACATTGTGTTCTTCATTGTCAACAATTTAAGTGAATGCCTGCACACGTCACTCCATTACTTATTAGAGTAGTCAACAAGATTAGAAGCAATTCATCGAGTGACAGATTGTTTAGCCAACTTTGTAGTGAAAACGATGAAGATTTCAATCGTTTGCTGCTTCACACAGAAGTTCGCTGGCTTTCAAAAGGTATTTGTTTGAATCAATTTTACAATTTGTTTGATTCAGTACCAGGGTACCTAGAAAACAGCGACGACGGTTTGCGGCCCAACCTGATTACATCCAAAAATGACATCGCTTATTTGACAGACCTCTATAAAATATTTAATGAAGTCAATCTACAACTACAAGGTGATGAATTGTATTGAATTAAAACAAAAAATGTTATTGACGCTTTTGTAGGGAAACTTCTTCTGTTCAAGTGGAATATCGGCCGAGGGAAATATAGCCACTTTTCAAATTTATCAGCAGTGCCTCTCAAAAAGGAAGATTTACTTACATACTGCCAACACTTGGAGGTTCTCCCTGCTGATTTCAATGAGCAATTCAAGGATATTCTAAACATGAATATACCAAATTGGGTTCTAGATCCTTTCTCACATGTAAGCACAGCAGGATCATCAAATTTAGAAGTGGAACTCATAGAACTCACAACAAATGAAGAACTAAAAATAAAATTCTAAACTGGATACCAAGAGTTCTGGCTTCAAAAATCAATACCGACACTGTACCCTGGATTATGGGAAATAGTGCAGAAATTTTTAATTGTATTTCCATCTTCTTATTTGGCTGAGCGTGGGATTAGCTGTAGTGAATTTATTCTAAGAAAAGGAACCGATTGCATATAACTGAGCGTGGCGATTTACGACTGTTTTTAATGAAAGTTGAACCTGATATTAACAAACTTTTAAAAATGCACCAGGCTCATCCTTCACATTAATTTGTTATTTTTTCTTTGTATTTTTACTTTATAAGTTAGAAATAAACAATTTTGTAATATATTTAATGGTGTTTTAATTATTACAATAAAATTCTTACTAATGCAATGCAATGTCTTAATTGTATTCCACATTTTCATATTTAAACCACTGTATGAAACTGTGCATAATACTATTCGAGTATACATTTTACAATCTTTACACATGGACTATGTTTCACCAAAATTGGTATAGCAATAAGATGCTCAAGATGAAGCACATATTGGTCACTTCTTTTTAAAAATTTAACGGCACAAGCAGTAATGTATCATTAGTTGCTTTTACATCAAAAATATCAAATGGCTTGAACGTGGCAAACTGTTATAATTGGGGGTTACAAAATTTATGTTTTGCAAAGTGGGCAATGGCACGAAAAAGTTCGGGAACCTATGATCTAGATGATTTCATGTGGGAAAGAATTATTGGGAAGCTTGAAGAAAGATGCAGAATTACTAATTTTGCCAGAGAGTTTGGGATCTCACCTAGCATTGTATCCATTCTCTGAAAATTGTTTCAAACAATGGAATATGTTCCAGATGTTTGCTAAGAGGTCGCCCTCACTCTACCACAGAGCAAGAAGACAGATTTTGGGTTATAATAGCGAAACATAATCAACACACCACGGTTGGTCAGTTTGCAAGTCGGCTCCATTCAAGCACAAGAACGCAGATAACTCAACAAACTGTGGCAAATAGGTCTATATGCCTGAAGGCTTGTAGTCATCCACAGCTCATCATAGATATTGTTTTCAGTGGTGTTATATCCATAAAAATTGGACAAGACACCAATGGGCTAATGTATTTTTAGCAGATGAGAGTAGTTTTAGTCTTTCCTCTGATTCTAGACAACACTGATCTGGCATGAAAGTGATATTGCTTTGCAAGAAGGTTCCTGAAAGAGATAAATACAGCAATGCTGGGATCATGGTGTATGTGGGGACACATTATGCTTAATGAATGCACCAAGCTACAAGTGCTGGAAAAACAGACTATGACTGATGAACGTATTGCAATGAAGTTCTTCAATGTCATATTTGATTGTTTTGTAGTTCTGTAGGTGAAGAATTCATTTTTATGGATGACAATGCCACACCACATTACACATGACCAGTGCAATACTTCTAGAGACAAAGGAAATTAATCAAATCAATTAGCCAGCACACTCCCGAGATCTCAATCCATAGAACACTTAATTCTTAGTTTTTAGTTTAAAATTTAGTTCATTCACTTAATTTTTATCATTCTTCTTTCCAGTTTTCTCTGTGTTATCCTCAGATCTTCACATTGCTTCTGTGTTATGCTCCATATTTCGCTACCATATCTAAACACTGGTGTCACATAGATGTTGAATAAGATCCTTGTTTCTTTTTTCTTTGTTTTCTTTTATGTATATATCCCATTTTTTTACTTCCATTTTCAATCTTCCTTGAGGATTTAAGTTGTAAACTTCATTGGAATGGGAAGGAATCCTTTCTGGATGAGAGAAATAATGCCCATTTTGGCCTTGGTTTATACTGTTTTTCTTTCTTGCTGTCATATGAAGGATTTCTGGTCTATTCACACGATGACCAGTCATCTTGGGAATTGTATTTTATACCTTTCTACCAGGTACTTCCTATGCTTCCAGTTACTTCCGTTAATCTAGACACATCAATATAATAGATAAATACAGTTTGTAACTTGCAAGCTGCTCATATCTTATAGTAAACTCTAAAAATCTTCCAAATAAGCATTATTTTAATTTTTTGCTAAACATTTTTGATATCCTAGGTGTTTATTTTGAAAAGTACTGAAGGAAAATTTAAATCTATGTCAAAAAGAACAACTACATAAAGAGGTGACATAACAGAAAATGTTACAGTATTTTCCGGATTTTAGCAAAATTCAATTATACAATAGAATAAAATAAGTTTAAGGATTGTATAATTGAAAATATTCAATTATGCAATGGAACAGAATAAGTTTAAGGATTGGTAAAATTGACTAAAACAATCTCAAGAGAATGTTATAGTCTTTTCCTATTTTAGCAAAATTCAGGATAAAAGATAAAAAAAATTATATTTTTATATAGAAGAGAATATAGAAAATCAATTTATAATCTACAATGGTTTTGTAACTTATTACACTTTTTTTTTTTATTCTTGCCAATTTAGGTAATGTGGAGGACCCAATGCAAGGGAAGTAGTGAGCAGAGCCCAGATAATTGTTGTAATAGTGAGAACAATCACTAGCAGAAATAAGGATATTAACTGTGCTGTATAAGGCCCTCACTGGACCCCATTATGGGATACCGTGCCGAGGTGTATGGGGGGAGGGGTGAAAAGTTCTGATAAACACCTAGAACAAGAATGATATTAAAGCAACTGATATAACAACAAGAACATAACTTAAAACCCTTTAACTCCCATGTTTCATCAAATTGTAATAATTTGTATTCTTTTTCTTTTCGGATATATAAGACATATCAGAGGTTTTGAAGAAATTTGAAGACACAGAAGTGTGAGCCATCATTAAGTTTTTTGTGCTGCAAGACAAGTTAGCAACTGAGATTCACCAAACTTTGTGCGAAACCTTAGGGGACGGTGCCGCAGCATATCCAATAGTTGTCAAATGGGTGGCCAAGTTTAAAACTGGGCACCAAAGACAACAGATGCCCCAAGGTCAGGCAGACCTTTTCGAGTCATCACACCTGAAAACATTGATCCTTGATGATAGACAAATACCAGCCAAAAACATTGCAAAGAGTTTATGGATATCCAGGGAATTAGTTGGAGTCATTATTCACTAACATGGACATGCAGAAGTTCTCAGCAAAATAGATCCCCAAATGTTTGAATGCCAACCAAAAGAGAGAATGTGTGCTGTCATCTCAAGGGATTTTGAGTCATTTTGAGAAATCAGGTGCAAATATTTTGGCTCATTATTATTATTATTATTATCCAAGCCTCCATGGAGTCAAAAGACTCACCGTGGGAGGTCGTTTTTAGAAAACACAAAGTTTATCATACCACTCCTTGAACCCATTGACCGTTCCTGCTCCAACCACTCTCTCTCTCAAGCAATGCATTCCAAGGTTCAACCACCCTCCACGCAAAGAAACCACTCCTCACCCTCCTGCGCACAGCTTCCTTTCGTAACTTCCAGGGATGGCCCTTTGTCGTTGCTTCTTCCCGCCGTTCCACCAAGTGAAAGAACTCTCCAATGTCTACCCTGTAACTGCTTCTCAACAGCTTAAAAGTTTCAATCATATCACCTCTCCTTCTTCTATCCACCAAACTCTGCAGTCCATTCCCTCAGGCGATTCTCATAACTCATATTGTACAGTCCTGAAACCATCTTTGTTATCCGCCTCTGTACCCTTACCACAGTCAATTTATCCCCTTCAAAATCCTGGGTACCAAATCTGAGAACAAGACTCTAAGTCTGGTCTGATCAGAGCCTTATACAACGGAATGATAACTCTTTTATCTCTGCAGGTCGGCATGCTTCTCAGTATTGCAGCAGTCCTCTGAGTTACCCCCTCACCACCTTTGCAATGTGCTATCTCAATTTCAGTTTTCTATCAATCATCACCCAAAGATCTCGTCTCTCCTACCTCCTCCAATTAAGTAAACATCCTCCCATCGATGGATCACAAACCTCAAGTATATACATTTTACTGTATTGAACTGACACCCCCCATTCATTTGCCCATCTGTCTAGTTTATTCAAATCCTCTTGCAGGGCTGCCACATCTGCACTATTACTGATAACCCTTCCCAGCTTCACATCATCTGCAAACAACTGAATGTCCCCATGCAATCCATTGATAATATCATTGATATAAAGGTTGAACAATACAGATTCCAGTACTGATCCCTGTGGAACCCCACTTGTAACCTTCTGCTTCCTTGATATTGACCCACCATATACAACTCTCTGATACCTATCAGTCTGCCAATCCTGAATCCATTTGACTAAAAGACATCTAAACACATGTGCTGCAACTTAAATATGAGCTTATCATGTGGCACCCTGTCACACGGCTTTGCAAAATCCAAAAAAATGATTGTATATGTCTTTCCCTCATCAACTGCTCTTGTCACTTTATTATAAAAGGCAATCATATTACTGAAGCAAGAGCACTCCTTAAGAAACCCATGTTGATTCTCACAGATAACATTACACTCCTCTGCCCAACACTGTATATAGTCCCTCACTAATTTCTTCAAACCCTTAACAACTACTGATAACACACAAACAGGCCTATAATTAGACTTCCAGTCTGCTACCGCCCTTATGCAGCAGCACTATCTTACCTTCCTTCCATTCTCTGGGTACCTTTCCCACAGCCAGACTTTTATTAAAAAGCCAGGTCAACAGTGCTGTCAGTTCTTTAGCATATTCTCTCAAAACCCTTGGTGAAATACCATCCAATCCAACAGCTTTACTGGTATCCAGAGTACTCAGTATTTGGAACACACTCTCCGCTTGCACCTCTAAACCCTGAACCTGCTCTATCCCTCTAGTATTAAAACCTCCTCTAGGATGAAATACTAAAATAAAATGCTCATTGAACAACTCCACTATGTCCTCTGCATCAGTCACTCTATTCCCATTTTTATCCAGCAATGTCATTCTTCCACAATCCTTTCTCTGCCAACCAGCCACATAGCTAAAAAATTTCCTAGGATTTTCTTTGGATCTTAGTGCCAATCTCTTCTCATATTTCAGTTTTGCCTTCCTCACCATTCCGGTCACTCTCCTCGCCTGCGTCTTATATTCTTCATGTATCTGTCCTCCACCCCCTCTCCTTATATATCTTCCATAATCTCTTTTTCAACTGCAGTTCCTGTTTGATATTGTTTGTCATCCACTTTACACCAAATTGTGTCCGCTTCTTCAGCTGTGGAATGCAGCTTACTATTGCTGGTAACAAATATTCTCTCACAATTTCCCGTAGGAACTAATGATATCCTGGCCTTCCAATTCTGCCCTCCATGGAACTACCCCTAGTTTATATCTAAGACTATTATAATCACCCGCCTTATAATTTTACATATGTTTGTTCCCTTCTCTTTGATACACCTGCATGTCTGTTCATCTTCCAAGTCAAAACCACATGGTCACTATCTCCAACTGGTGATAGAGATGTCATCTCACTTATTATCAGCTCTTCGGATGCTACGACCAAATGTAAAAGTCTTGAACCTCTTGTTCCCTCTATCACATGCTGCCGAAGACATCTGTCCCTCAAGAATTCCAAAAATTCTATCCCCTTCTTACTATTTGCATTTTCCTCTTCTCAGCTTATACTGCTGTAGTTAAAATCTCCCACAACAATCATTCTTCTTGCGCTTGCCAAGCTCAACTGCCTAAACATCTCCTGGTCCCCACCCTCTGTGCTCCCTGGTCGGTAGCAACAACCCACTAAATATCCTGTCTTGGCCACTTCCACCTCACACCACATGCTTTCGAAACCACCTGTGTCACTGCCTTCCAAAGCCTCTGCTCTCAGAAGACATAAGTCATCACTTATCATAAGCAGTACTCCACCACCACGTTTTCCTTTCCTATCCTGCTGAAAAATGCTGTACCCTGCCACTTCAATTCCAGTTATTATATCATCCTCCGTCAACCACGTCACAGAGATCTCAAAAATTTTCAGCCAGGTCGATGCTATCAGTGCCACCAATTCATCTCCTTTATTTTGGATACTCTTGGCATTAGTATAGAGCAGAGGTGTTCAATCTATTTTACTATGCGAGCTACTTTTCTATAAAAAGTTATTCGGCGATCTACTCTCTTATATAGATCATGTTCCCCCAGCCTGATATCTGATTATGCACAAATAAACAACTAAAAATAAACAACTAAAAAAAATACACAACTAAAATCTTTATTTGTGTATTTAAAAATTTATTTATCACTTTTAGTTATTTTAATACAACAAATATTTTAATACAAATATATATATATATATATATATATATATATATATATATATATATATTGGAATAAAATACTTATTTCTCTATTTTGGAAAACCAAAGTTAGAATAAACAACAGATTGATTACAAACTCACAAGTTACAGGAAATGCTGATTGATTTAAAAAAAAAAAAATGTGAAATTTGGCATTGTTTGAACCTCACAATATTTTCATATTCAAGTTGATATGAAGTGGTCAATCGCAGACAATCATCCAAATGATCATTTGTAATTTGGTTTCTTAATTGATTTTTTATGATGGTTATATTTGGAAAAGCGGATTCTGACAAGTATGTCGATCCGAAACACGACAGAATTTTTTGCGCAATATCAGTTAATATTGAAATTTTTCATATGCATACTTCCAAATGACTTCATTGTTTATTGCTTTTAATGAAAACTATTCTAAATGTTTATTATCTCAAGTTCTACTTCAACTTGGTTTATATCAAACAGCCTACTAATTTTATTTGAAATTTCTGTGATGTTCAAGTTTCCTTGAAATGGATTATTGATAAAAGATACAATCATTTCAGTTTTATTAAAATCTTTAAATCTTGAATTTATTTCTTCCTCAACTAATTCTATTTCACGAATAAATTCTTTTAAATCATAGCGAAGCATTTCTTGATTTTGTTCAAAAACTTTTAATAAATATGGGAGATGTCTAAATTCGCAGTCATTTATATTTTTCTTTAATAAAAGTAACTATTGTTGGAAAGTTTTTATTGAACTTAACATGTCAATTAAATTTTTATCTCTACCTTGTAACTCTAAATTTAAATTGCTTATTTTTGTACAAAAATCTACTAAAAATGATAAGTGTAACAAGTATCTTTTGAATAAATATCTCCTTTTTTCATCAATAAAAGTTTTTATATCGTTAATTTTTACAAGAAATCTTTCTAAAAATTGACTTCTGCTGAGCCAGTGAAGATTATTGTACAAGAAAAGTTCCCTATCATCATCTGCCTGTAATTTAAATATCTGCCATTGCTAGACTTTTCCTTGAACAGAATTTACAATTTTAAATGTAACATCCAAAATATATTTTGTGTTTAATCTTTTACTACACAGTACTTGTTGGTGAATAATACAGTGGTACGTTAAAAAATCTGGATATTTGTTATCATTTTTACATAATGAAATGAAGCCTGATTTATTACCTATCATTGCAGGAGCACTGTTAGTAGTAATAGACACAAGCTTAAAAAGCAGAAATTTGTGTTGTTTCACAAATTCATCAAATGCCAATAAAATGTCTTCTCCCCTAGTCCTTCCCAATAATGGTAAAAATTTCAAAAGTTCTTTACTTGAATAATCTTGAAATACCATGCGAATAAATACCATTAACTGAGCAATATCAGTGAAGTCGTTTGATTCATCAAATTGTAATGAAAACACGGCACAGTGGTGAATGTCTGAAATTAACCTGGCCTGTAAACTTTTCTCTGGCAATTGGAACTCTTCCTTACGGCAATTTGAAACCTTGCCTGTGGCCTAGAAGTGGTCTCTCTCTAGCGACATCTCAAACCGAGAAGCTCCTTTCTAGAAGCGGGAAACTTCCCTCTCAAGCAACGTGGGTCCGGGCAGCCTCTCTGTCGATGACTCTGGACTGGGCAGCCTCCTCTCTGACAGCAATTCTGGAACCGGGACCCCTTCTGCTTGCTTCAGTCCATTTTATTAGGCCTCCTCTGAGACCTCGCATGAAGTTTGCCAACCCCTAAAGAATCGGTATGAGTCTTTCATCTTAAGTTTCAAGTTCGGCATGCCTTTGGTTCTCCTCCGTTTTCTTTTGATTGTAAGTTGACTGCCATCGGAAAGTTGTTTGAACTCTTTCTGACTGACTTCGGAGATGTTTACACTTAGAGCATGCAAGCCTTTCTCATACATATGAGTTTCAATAACCATCTTTCTAATGCCGCCATGTACAGCTTCGGCGACAAAAACATTGGCTTTGTTTTTAACACTATCATATTCTTATTAAAGCAGTATATACAGTTAGCTTCAAAAGAGTTATTTACAAAAACATCTAATACAAACTGTACCGAGACAAACAAAGTTTATTTTTTACAATATTCACATGGGACTTAACCTAAGTAAACAATCGAATGTAATGTGCTTTGGAATATTTAAGCTACAATTGAGTTTTTACACTTTGCTTATAATCATATTCACTCGGCTCGCTGTTTGACTTCCACTGATCCAAATTAATTCATTTACCCGGACTTATAAGAAAATTACTGATTTGACAATTTTAAAGAAAAATAAATAAACAATAGCAATACACTTAAAACGAATTAAAAATAATAAAAAATAATGATAAATAAAATATTACGTTTTCCGTTTTAATTAAATTTGTAAGTAAAGAGGAATACACAAGAGATCGACCAAAAATCGTTCCGCGATCGACGGGTTGAACACTCCTTGGTATAGAGCATAAAAATGTCACTGATTCTATACCTATCATTGTCCCCTCTCGACCCCCCCCCTGGGCTCAATGTTACCTGATATCGTCCCCCTTCTCCCGAGCACCTATTCCCACAAGAGGCCATCCCTGCTACCATCCACCCTGGGAATTCTAGTTTTCCTGCATTGACACACTGACTTGTTCAGAAAACAGCAATCTTTCCAGGATGAAGGCATTTCCAGAGATGCCTTCATCCTTCCTCATTCAAATGCAATGAGTCTCTAGCATACAGTTCCCTTTTGTCTTCAAACGCCCTCCAAGCATCCACGTATTCCAATCCTCTCATCTCACACATTTTGGCTATTATGTGATTCAGTATTGCTGCTCTTCTTCTCAGCTCGTCACTATTATACCTGGGCAACACACACACACACACACACACACAATCTTCCCTCTCTGCATTTTCTTTTGCACAACTTCAAGCAAGAATCTCAGATCTCTTGCCGCCTGATTTAGACTGCCTCTCAAGTCATTCATGCCCACCATCACAATCATTTCATCCATCCTTTCACCCCTCTTAATTGCCATAGCCACATTTTCTATCATCCCTCCAGACAAACACACTTCTGGCATCTTATCTTGCACAGCAGAGATCATCGAGTCTCCATACATCACACCTCTAACCACTTTGTTCCCTGATTGCTCGCCTACATCCCTCACTCTCTCTCTGCTAACCCATTCTCTCTGTGTTCCCCTACTTACCTGCTGTCCTTGCATCACTCTGTCCCTGGTTCCAGCACTCCCTCGCATTCTTCTCATTTCCTCTCTCTGTTTCCATTCTCCCCTCCTCTATCATTCCCATAACTCTCTCACTCCCTCTCTTCTACTGTTTCCAATCTCTCCTCTTCTATCATTCCCATACGTTTCTCTCCTTCCCTCTCCTCTACTGCTCCTATTCTCTCCTCTTCTAGCATTCCCATATTTCTCTCTCTCCTACTGTTTCTATTCTCTCTTCTAGCATCCCCATACCTCTCGCTCCTACTGTTTCCATTCTCTCCTCTTCTATCATTCCCAAAATTCGCTCCCCACCTCCTACTCTGATTCACCTTGCATTTGTCTCTTCCATTCTCATCTTTCATACTTCACATCTCATTTGCAAGACTTTCTACCTTCTCTTTCAGCTCATCTCTCTCTCTTTACAAGTCAGTCACTCTTAATCAAAATTCATTCTCTCAAACAAAACCATCTCCAAAACTTTCACAGTCACTCACACCTTTCACATTATCGACTATTATTTTGTCATTCATATTTTTTTCTTCATTCTCTCCTATCACACTACTTGTCTTCCGATATTTATTTCCCGATCCTGGAGCTACTAGGTCAGTTATCGATATATCTATTTCATTTATTTCCTCTCACTGCTTGCATTTTGTGTACATACTCCCCCCCCCCTCTCAACAGCCACATATCCAACTCCCAAGATGCATGCCGCAAGCACTGAATGCCACAAAGTCCCTTATTATATTACTTATAATTGAGTGGCAGAGGACTTGGCAGCATGCCATTTGCGATTGCAGCTGAATCTGCCATCATTCCTTACTGCCAAGGAACTACTAAAGTAATCGTTAATTATATATAAATGCTATATAAACACTGTATTATATATATATAAAGGCTAATGTTATATACATATATATAAACGCTATATTCATCTATACCAAATAGTGAATAACTTATCTTTTCTTCTGCCGCCAATACTTCCACCTGACTGTGACCGCACGTTCTCAGTAACTCAAAAATAATACGATATGCAACAATGAAACTCTAAAGCAGAACCACTAAACAACACTTGTGTTACTGAGAAAAAAATGGAGCACAATTCACAAAAGAATTCACACTATACACCTTTTATAAAACACTTTTTTTAACAACAGCTCAAATCCACTGCCACGTGCTTCAGCGACCCTAGAACATTCCCTTTTGGCTCATAATGTGACCGGTGATGAAACATGGCTTCATCACTATGACCCAGAGACCAAACAACAGTCAATGGAGTGGAGACACAAAGGTTCTCTATGGTCAAAGAAGTTCTGAATCCGAAAGTCAGCAGGGAAGGTTCTTGCCATTGTCTTTTGTGATATGGATGGTGTAAATCTTACCAAGTAGCTCAAAAAAAGGTGAAACTGTTACAGCAGTAGTTTATTCAACAGCTCTGAAGGAATTTAAGGAGGAGGTACTGAAGAAAAAACATCATGGGCAACTGAACAGAAGCGTGTTGCTTCTGCAGGTCAATGCACATGCTCACACTGCTCATGAAACCCAACAGACAATACACAACTTGGGCTTTCAATGTCTGCTTCACTCACCCTATTTGCCAGACCTGGCCCCATCTGACTATTTCCTATTCCCATATTTAAAGAAACACTTGAAAGGAACAAAATTTACCACAGACTATGAAGTCATATCTGCAGCTGAGGACTAGTTTGTGCAACAAGGGAAAGACTTTTTTCTCAGGATTGAAAATGATCCAGTGGCATTGTAACAAAGTATATAACTTCGTGGGGAATAAGTAGAATAATATGTAAGTTACATGGTTCTTCAATTCCTTCATGGTGATTATCGCAATTTTTTAGCACACCCTTGTAGATACTGGATTTTAGGAGGATGGAGAAGCTTTCGACACCATGCAAGGTTGGATAACAGAAATTTCAGGACTGTGAAATGTCAGTTATGAGGATATAACTGAAAGGATATAATGCAGTGTTTAGCAGACAGAAAATGGAGAGATGATATAGTGAAGATATATACATGTCATTAAGAGGTATTTATTATATGCACACTGGGGAGATTTTCCAAAAAGCAAAACAATAAGAAGGGCAAGAGGTCCTTAGCGAATGTGTAAGGGAATAAGAAACTGGTTTGGACATGGAAAATGGAGGAGTGATGGAATTTATCATCTGAGAGGGTGACAAGAGTGTAGAGAATAAATAAGTTTAAGTAGTAATAATAAAACTGACTAAAATAATCTCAACACTATGAAAATGCTGGTTATTATAATAATAGTAATAATAATATTATTTAAATTAAGGGGATATTAAATCCCACATTGTTTTAAAACCGAATAAGAAACTCAAAGATTGGAATCTGAGAGTTTCATGCCGAATATAGAAAACTATAAAAGTATCCGCGATTACTAACGTGAGCTAATGCAAGTAATCCTAGTACGTAGTACAATACCGGGCAACTTGCAGCAAAGGTGGTAAAGTTCTGATCGCTATTCTTAGGTATTTTCCATAATGTAAAAACACACTTCCTAGGAAATATATGCTGTTATTACATTATGGTGGGAGGTCACTACCCAGACCGGTTTCAGCCTTTTTTGAGGCTTCATCAGAGCTAGACCAAATTAATACCAACTGGTATAGCGAAAAGAACTTATATACTCTGCATTACGAGTTGTCAAACAGGTGCACCATTAAGTTACTTAAATATAAAGAGCCAATTGGCTTCATTTCAGCGATATAAACATTATTTAAATTAAGGGGATATTAAATCCCACGTTGTTTTAAAACCAAATAAGAAACTCAACGATTGGAATCAGAGAGTTTCATGACGAATATAGTAAACTATAAAAGTATTGGCGATTACTAGCGTGAGCTAATGCAAGTCAGTTTTAAAACAATGTGGGATTTAATATCCCCTTAATTTAAATAATGTTTATATCGCTGAAATGAAGCCTATTCGCTCTTTATATTTAAGTAATAATAATAAACTTTATAGAAATCAGGATGTTCAATTTGCACTTACGGTAAATCGAGCTGGTAGACCTCGACAGCCTAGAACCTTCACAATAAAATAAAGGTCAGTGCCAACTAATTCTTGTGGGTTGTCCACAAATACATCATCATGTTCTGTGTATTCTATGCCATCTGGAGTGCATGGATTTATTTCTATCTATAATACAGAGAAGACATATGTTCAAGAATACATGGAATTGAATACACAATATAAAAAAAAGTTCAGACAACGTGAAAAAGATCAAATACTTAAAATATTATTCACATATAAGTAATTACGTAACTGGTTGTTTAAGCTCAGTTACAGTACAATTCCCAATGTTTAATTATGCTAGGTCAGAGATATAAGGAGAATTTTACATGAATTGACTGCCCCCCCCCCCACGTGCTGTCCAGAAAGTTAAAAATAAAGATATAAACAAAGTATTTAAACTGATACATAGAATGTGAGAGGATTGAATCAACTGGAAAAGTAGCAAATGTGCATAGAGAAATTGAACGATTACATATTAAACTACTTGGATTGTCAGAAACATTCTGGAAAGGTGATATGTAATTTTTAACTGTTCTTCTAAATGGAAAGGAATATCATTATTATTATTACATCCTCCATGGATGTTGACAGACTCATCGCGGGACGTATCTAGAAAAGGAACTGCATTCATTATAGAAAAAGAATTCCCACATCTAATTATTAATATTAATAGAAAATCTTAAAGAATAATATCAGTTTTAATAGATGCAATTCAAAACTCCCTGTGATTTTACAAATTTATGTGCCAACCACAGCTGAATATGATGAGGAAATTAAAGAATATTATGAAAAAAATAAAAGAAGCTATCAAAGACATCAGAGAAACCACAGTAAGAAAGCAAAGAATAAGCTATGTCATAGGACTATATTATTATTATTAGTAGTAGTATTATTCAGGCCTCCAAGGAGTCAAAAGACTCATCGAGGGAGGTCCTTCCTAAGACATAAAGTCTGTCAAGACACATCGAGGGGAGGTCCCCCCCCTGAGAAACACAAAGTCTATCATACCACTCTTTAAACTCACTGACCGACCGTTCTCGCTCCCACCACTCCATCAGGCAATGCATTCCACGGCTCAACCACCCTCCACACAAAGAAACCACTCCTTACCCTCTTGCTCACAGTTTCCTTTCGTAACTTCCAGGGATGGCCTCTTGTCATCACTCCTTCCCGCTGTTCAACCAAGTGAAAGAACTCCCCAGTGTCAACCCTGTAACCACCTCTCAACAGTTTAAAAGTCTCAATCATATCACCTCTCCTTCTTCTATCCACCAAACTCTGCAGTCCACATTCTCTCAGCCGATCCTCATAACTATCCTTGTACAGTCCTGTAACCATCTTTGTCATCCGTCTTTGTATCCTTTCCACAGTTAATTTATCCCCTTCAAATCCTGGGGACCAAATCTGAGAACAATAGTCCAAGTGTGGTCTGATCAGAGACTTATACAACGGAATGATAACCCTCTTATCTTTGCAGGTCAGTGTCCTTCTCATAATTGCAGCGATCCTCTGTGTTACCTTCACCACCTTTGCAATATGTCCCCTAAACTTCAGGTTTCTATCAATCATCAACCCCAGATCTCTTGTTTCGCCTTCTTCCTCCAGTATAACTCCTCCCCCAGAGTATGCAACATCCCATTGATGTTTTCCAAACCTCAAGACCTTACAATTTGCTGCATTAAACTGACATCCCCCATTCATTTGCACATCTATCTAGCTTATTTAAATCCTTTTGCAGGGCTATCACATCTGCACTATTACTAATAATCCTTCCCAGCTTCGCATCATCCGCAAACAACTGAATATCCCCCTGCAATCCACTGGCTATGTCATTGATATAAAGGTTAAACAATATAGGTCCTAGTACTGAGCCCTGTGGGACCCCACTTGTAACCCTCTGCCTCCTGGAAACTGCTCCACCATACACAACTCTCTGATACCTATCAGACAGCCAATCCTGAATCCAGTTGACCAATCTGACATCCAGATCCATGTGCTGCAACTTAAATATCAGCATATCATATGGCACCCTGTCAAATGCCTTCGCCAAGTCTAAGAAAATTGCAGTATATGCCTTTCCCTCATCTAATGTTCTTGTAACTTTATTATAAAAGGCTAGCATATTGCTAAAACAAGAGCGTCCTTTCACAAATCCATGTTGATTCTCACAGATAACATTACCCTCATCCGCCCAATGCTGTATACGGTCCCTCACTACTTTCTCCAAGATCTTAACAACTACTGATGACACACAGACTGGCCTATAATTAGACACTTCCAGTCTGTTACCACCCTTATGCAATGGCACTATCTTACCTTCCTTCCATTCCCTGGGCACCTTTGCCAAAGCCAGACTTTCATTGAAAAGCCACGTTAAAGGCACTGTCAATTCCCTAGCACATTCTCTCAAAACTCGTGGTGAAATACCATCCAGTCCCACAGCTTTACTGACATCCAGAGTACCCAGTATCTGAAACACACTCTCCTCCTGTACCTCCAGACCTCGAACCAGTCCTATCCCTGTAGCATTAAAACTGACTCCTCTAGGATGAAATACTCCAATAAAGTGTTCATTGAACAATTCCACTATGTCCTCTGCATCAGTCATTCTATTCCCATTTTTATCCCACAATATCATTCTTCCACAGTCATTTCTCCTCCTACTGGCCACATAGCTAAAAAATTCCCTAGGATTTTCTTTGGATCTTAGGGCCAATCTCCTCTTATATTCCAGTTTCGCTTTCCTTACCACACTAGTCACTCTTCTGGCCTGTGTCTTATATTCCTCATGCATCTCTTCACCTGTCTCCTTATATCGCTTCCATAGCCTCTTTTTCACATGCAATTCCTGTTTAATATTGTTTGTCATCCACTTTACTCCAAATTGCGTCCTCTTCTTCCCTCGTGGTATACAACTTGCCATTGCTGATAACAAATATTCTTTCACAATTTCCCACGCACTAGTGATATCCCAGCCTTCCAATTCCTCCCTCCATGAAACTTCCCGAAGTTGACGTCTAAGACTATTATAATCAGCTGCCTTATAATTCCACATAAGTTCCCATCTCTTTGATATTCCTGCATGTCTATTCATTTTCCAAGTCAACACCATATGGTCACTCTCTCCAACTGGTGGGAGAGACGTCAACTCAGTTATTATCAACTCTTCTGATGCTATAACCAAATCCAAAACTTTTGAACCTCTTGTTCCCTCTGTTACATGTTGCCTAAGACATTTGTCCCTCAAGAATTCTAGAAATTCCATTCCCCTATTGCTACATGCATCTTCCTCTCTCCAATTTATACTACTGAAGTTAAAATCTCCCATAACAATCATTCTTCTTGCACTTGCCAAACTTAGCTGTCTAAACATCTCCTGGTCCCCATCCTCTGTGCTCCTGGGTCTGTAGCAACACCCCCACTAAATATCCTGTCTTGCCTACCTCTACCTCACACCATACGCTCTCAAAATCATTTGTCTCACTTCCTTCCAAATTCTCCACTCTTAGAGGACATAGGTCATCACTTATCATAAGCAGTACCCCACCACCACGCTTTCCCCTCCTATCCTGACGAAAAATGCTATACCCAGCGACTTCTATTCCTGTTGTTATATCCCCTTCTGTCAACCACGTCTCAGTGATCGCAATAATTTTTGGCCAGGCTGATGCTATCTGCGCCACCAATTCCTCTCCCTTATTCCGGATACTCCTGGCATTAGTATAAAGCATATAAATGCCATTGTTTCTATACCCAGCATTATCCCTTCTAGACTCCACTGGGCTCAGTGTTACCTGACATTGTCTCCGTTCTCCCAAGTATCCATTCCCACAAGAGGCCACCCCTGCTATCATCCTCCCTGGGACACACTGACTCGTTCAGAACAGCAATCTTTCCGGATGCCTATGTCCTTCCTCATTCAAATGTAAACGGTCTCTCGCATACAATTCCTCTCTTTCCTCAAATGCACTCCAAGCATCCACATATACCAGTCCTCTCTTGTCACACATTCTCGCTATTATGCCATTCAATATCACCGCTCTTCTGCTCAGCAGATGTAAATCAATACAAAAAGGTATTAACAAGGAATTTTCTAAATGGATATGGCATAAAAAATGATAGAGGAGATAGATGCATTGAGTTTGTTTAAAACATAAATTGATAATCACAAACGTTTTATGAACTGAAAGAAAAAAGCAATGTAAGCAATGTACATGTTGAGATCTCCAATTAGTACATATAGTAATTAAATAGATTTTAGAATTGAGTTACTATTCCCATGGCTTGTAGTATTCATATTTTTAAATTAATACTACTTTCATACATAACTATTGTGTATTATTAAAACACTTAAGGAAATTGAACAACGTAGTTAAGGATATAAATTAAATTAAACTTTAATAAATATTTTCCGATATTTCATGAGTTCCTTTAGAAGATGGCAATGTCACATTGCCATCTTCTAAAGGAACTTACAAAAAAGCACGTGCACGTAGGCACTACAAACACAGTAACTGGGAATGAAGCTATTGTTCTCCTAAAAGTCCTGATGGTGCCCTCTAGCGGGCTAAGTAGGTGTTCTTGGCCGTTGGGCTGAAGGTCTGCTGATGTAAGCCTCCCAGATTTGGGGCAGTCGCATACAACCAAATTTGTTGAGGTTTGGAGAATTTCTTAGGGCTGAGGCTGATTCCATAAATAGTCTTTCGTATTTGTATTTGCTACGGTGTATTACTGCAGCTTTCTTCCACCGTACTCTGTGGCGTGTATCCAGAGCGTGGTCCGCAAGACCAGAATGGCTGTACTTGTGAAACCGGACGTAGTCCTTGCGTTCAGAAATTCTGATATTTGCTGTCCTGCCTGTTTGGCCAAAGTAAGACAGATTACAACTGCAAGGGACCTGGTATACACCAAGTAGGTCTAGGGGAAGTGGTTGGTCTTTAGTGGAGCGGATAAGGGATGCCAATTTTCTGTAATGTTTGTAACAGGAGGTCGGGTCATGCTTTTTTAAGATTTTGGTAATCTTTTCCGAGGTGCCTCGGATGTAAGGAATGGTGATGGATTTAGAGTAATCCTTGTTGTGGAGGGGGGGGGAATCTGTGGTTTGTAGGTTCTAATATTTTTTGGACTATAGGGCACCATCAGGACTTTTAGGAGAACAATAGCTTCATTCCCAGTTACTGTGTTTGTAGTGCCTACGTGCACGTGCTTTTTTGTAATTTCCTTTAGAAGATTGCAATGTGATATTGCCGAAATATCGGAAAATATTTATTAAAGTTTAATTTAATTTATATCCTTAACTACGTTGTTCAATTTCCTTAAGTGTTTTAATAATGCATAACAAACGTATAAGCCTGTCTAGGAGAAATAACTATTGTGTACTTCTTCAGATTGCTACAAAAAACACAAATACAAAAAGGTATTAACAAGGAGTTTTCTAAATAACAAACCATCATTTTTTAATTAATTCAACATTCACAGATGTTGAATGTAGGAAAGAGATATCATGAGCGTGGATCATTGTTACAGGATATACCATACTTTCTTTCATATCCTAATTGTCTCATATCCTTTATCTCATAACCGGAGTTGATTTAATATCAGGCCTTGGTTTTGACTACAATAGGTTAGACATCATATAAACTCACCAGACTTCTGAAATTTACATACATAAGCATTAAATTATATATAAAGTATTGTAGTGAGTTGACAATTAACTTGATGGTTTTTGTTAGTAGTGTCAAAGGCCAACCAAATTTATATGCCTGTTTATTTCTCCACATCTCTGACATGTTCTTTTTGATGGATTTCTCCAGAACAATTGCGCTTATGTAGACCAACTGGAAGAATGAAAGTACGTTGCACCCTTTGATTGGAAAAGGCCTAAGTTGATTTTCATCACGACGAGAGGAATCTTTATGAGTTTTTTAATTGGAGGAGAGTTAGCCGATCTCATACAGAAGTAGTATGGTTTTTCCTCCTAGAAAAACGGGTTTTACATCCCACATACAGACAAATTGGCCTTCAGAATACTTGCAATTTACAGACAAAAAATAATAATGGTGGAGGTGGGTAGAAGATTGGTGCTGGTGTAAATGCCGATGACAGTAATGGTTCGGTGTAGGTGGTGGATTAAGCGATGCAGACGGAGAGTTGTGGAGTAGGTGCCCTCCCTCAATGAGTCTTTGGACTCCTTGGAGGTGTTGCAAAATAATAATAATAACATCTGTCCAATGTAATAACATCACCATTGCAATAGATTTTAGAAACTCCTGGTTTCTTCATAGGTTGATAGGATTGTTTTGTCAATCTTAATATTGTGGAGACTTTTTTTTTTTTTTTTTGTAGAGATCTAAAGGCAATGTTTAAGTTATGTTTTTGTAAGATTTTTGTTATTTTGTCTATGATATTTTTGACATAAGGTAAAGAAACCTCACCTCTACTCATCTGGTTGTTGTCTTGGAGTCATTTGGCCTATCCATCTACCAGGAAGTTGGATGTTCAAAAGGAACATGACTCCATAATGGATGTGTAGCAATGCTCCATCTTGCTGAAAGACAGTATTGGGTCTGTTTCAGAAGTTGAGGTAATAGCCTTATCTCCAATATATTGCAATACACAATTCTGGTTACATTTTTTTCAGCAAGCATGCCCACAAACTTTATCTTCTGTCAGGGAAAAAAACACATTTACCTTTAGATTGTTCCTTGAATGTTCAACAGCTGCAAGTGGGGTTTTAAAACCCCATACACGGATGTTGTGTTGGTACACTTTTCCTGGCAAATGAAATGTAGCTTCGTCACCGAAACACTTCTTGACATGAATGTCTCATCCTCTTTGATGCAGGTCATAATGTCCGAGCAAAAAGAGAAGCAAACCAGCTTATCATTTGGCATAATAGTATATAATCTAAAATTCTTTGAGTTTCTTTTTCAATTATTGCATGTTGCATTTTCCTATTGCTAATTGGTTTTTCATAAAAATAGACAGAAATTGATCAAATCATTTTGACTCACCCTGTATTTCATCCAATGTTATGAAATTGTCTAAACTGATTGGACTGCATGCTGATATCCAAGTTTTGGGAAGTGATCACTATTAACTAATCTATGCAACTTTTTACAATGGTTCTTTTGAACTCTAATATTGTAATATATACTTGAACAGTGACCGAGACACAAGCTAATATGCACATGAATTCATCATCATCATCATGCTTTTCATGGAGCCTAGAGTGGCCTGTTCTAGCCTTATAAGTCATTGTTGAATCTCTTTAGAGGTTTTGTCTTGGTTTTCTTTTTCCTAATGGTTTGTAATTTAAGGCTTGTTTTGGTAATCTTTCTGTTTTCATTCTTTCAATGTGTTCCATCCATTTATTATTTGGCCAACCAGGCCAGAATTTATGTTTATTTTTTAATTTTTTCTATTACTGATTTCTGGTTTAATTCTTTCATAATTTCTTTATTTATTTTGTGATCGAACAGAGTTTACTTCGCAGTTTTTCTGATAAACTTCATTTCACCAGGTATTAATCTTCATTTGTCTTTTTGTTTTATTGTCCAGATTTCACTTCCAAACAATAGGACTGGTAGGGCTAATGTGTTGTATACTTTTAGTCTGGTTCATTTTCAAACTAGGTTAGGTTTAAATAGAGAGTTAATTACACCTGTTATTTTTAAATATTTTGCAATTTTTAGGTTTATATCTTTTTAATTTTTCATATGTAATCATGCGTCCTAGGGAGGTAAATGAATTTACCTGTTCTAAAATCTTCTTATCTATTACTATTTTAGTTCTTATTGGATCTTGTCCTTTAAAGCTCATTGTTTTTTATTTTTCTGTTGATATTATCATTCCGTAACTTTGGCTATTTCATTTAAATTAAAATATCTTTCTATAAGTTATCTTTAGAATTTATAATTATGATTTGATCATCAGTAAAAAGGAGAGTGTTTAAGTTCACAGTAGGAGAAAGTTTAATACCTTGATGGAAATTTTTATTCCATTTTATTATTATTTCATTTAGATAAATATTAAAAAGAGATGCTGAAAGGGAAATATCCCTGTCGGACTCCTCCATTTATCTCTTTCTTTCTTTCTCTCTCTCTCTCTCTCTCTCTCTCTCTTGGATATAATAGTTCATAATTTAATCTTATTGGTATTTGATTATTTTCATATATACTTATGATAGCTTTTAGAATATTATTTGATATTTGTCTTTCTTTCAAAATGTTAAATAGAATATTTCTTGAATAGAATATGTGCATGCATTATGACTCATTATTGTGATTCATCTTTTGAATGTAGTTAATGGTCTGCCTCTCTGATGAAGGCCATGTAATGTTGGATAAAATATATTGGAATTTTTTTAAACAAAATTCTATATTATTTTTGCTACATGTGTAAGTGGTGATAGAGTTACTTTATAATGTCAAGTGCACATGTCCCATTAAAAGTATTAAAACTGGTCATTAATTTATTAAATTGTTTTACCTTTTTACAAGTTTTTTTGCCAGTACTAATTTAAAGATTTTATAATGACACATCTGAGATATAGAAATGGAATAACAAATGCAAAAGTTATGCCAAGTGCTGACTGTGGATTGGGCCACAGACTTGTGAGAAATACAATAAGTTAGAAAAAGAAAACTAACACCTTAAGCATTCAAATAGGATAGAGCTAAATTAAATAACAGTAATACCAATACTTTATTTCAAAAAGACAGCACAGTATATCGAAAAGAAAGAGATAGAGATCCCAACAAATGGATCAATATAAAGGAATCAATATTGACTACAGCAGTAAAATAAAGAGAGAATTTAAAAAACCAGGCATGAACATGTAAAATATTAGATAAACAAATAAAAAATAAATGAAAAGAAGAAAAACATAAATGGATCAATAATAGTTGCCTAGAAGCAGAGAAACTGGATAAAGAAAGTAAGATTACATTCAAAAACAAAGTACCTTAATAACCAAAAGAAAACTGAGAGGAGTCAAAGATAACAGCATAGTGGGAAAGGTTGTCATCGTGTTGCCAAGGTATGATGATGAGTTGGGAAGGAGAGACAAAATCATGAATGGTATGCTAACAGAGCTGCGTGAGGAGACGGGACTGAAGTTTCTGGATGTATGGCATGTGTTTGAGAGAAGAATAAAATTATACAGGCATGATGTGTTGCATTTAAATGGCATTGGAGTTAGTATACTGGAGAAAGTGTTGCTGGTTGAAAGTGCAGTGTGTCATGCGTGAAAGAGATCAGAAGGAGATGAAGAAAAAAATCAGGAGAGTGGTAGCGAAGAGACAGAAGTGCTTGGCAGTGGAAACAGTAGTAGTGTGAGATATGAGAGAATGGGAATGCAAGAAGAACAGGGAAACAGGAGGAGCTCGAGTGGACAGGGAGAGTGGATGTTGAAAGTGGAAGTGAATGTGTGTATGAAGATGAAGTATATTGTGTGTGGGTGGAGAAGTTGAGACTGAGCAGATATATGTGTGGTAAGTGGTGATAAAGGTGATTGGGCAGGTGTGGTGGGGAAATCACAACCAACACATGGCTTGGATAGGACTGGCTATAGACTTAAAAATAAACTGCTCTGTTTGTTTACAAATGACAGAACAATTAGAAATAAAGGAGATGAAATGGTTTCAGTGATTGAGATCATTTGCCCCAAAATCATTGAAATAAGTGAAACATGGTTGAATGAAGATATCGTAATGGTAAAAGAAATGGAAGGATACAGTATTTTTCGTGAGGATAGAAATGGCAAGAAGGGAAGGGGAATGATGCTGATGATAGAAGGGGGAATTAAGTTCACATAAGGTAGACATGAAAAGGAGAAATAGTGGTAATAGTTTTGAGGAGGCAGTATGGTATAACGTGGAGGTTGAGAGGAAGAGAGAAATTATTATTATTATTACCTCAAGACCTCATGGAGTCAAAGACTCATCTGGGAGGTCCTTTTATCACACACACACACATCTCATCATACCGAGCGTTAAACACACTCAAACTCCTCGCAGACACCACACTCTCAGGCAAGGCATTCCAATCATTCACAACTCTGCATGAAAAAAACCTGCCTCTCACTCCCCTACTCACATCCTCTTTATACAGTTTCCAGGGATGACCTCTGGTTCTCTCCTGATCTTTCACTATTTTCTGAAGAACTTCTCCACCATTGATCTCATAACAACCCCTTACCAACTTGTAGGTCTCTATCATATCTCCCCTCTTCCTTCTCTCCACCAGACTCTGCAAATTACATCTTCTCAATCTTTCCTCATACTCAACATTCCAGAGGTCAGAAACTACCTTAATCAGTCGCCTTTGGACCCTTTCCAACATCTCTTCATCCTTCTGAACCTTTTTTTAACCTGGTGACCAAATCTGGGCACAATAGTCCATGTGTGGCCTAATCAAAGTCTTATACAATGGAACAAGAATCTCCCTACTTCTACATGTCAGTGTCCTCTGCATCATTCCCAGAAGCCTTTGTGTTGTCTTCACAATTTTGGTGATGTGTCCCCTAAATTTTAGATTCTTATTCACTATCACCCCCAGATCTCTTATTTCCTCTACCTCCAACAATATATTCTCATCAAGCATAAATTCTGCATCCTATCTTTGTTTTCCAAATTTTAAAACCTTACATTTTGCAACATTGAACTCATATCCCCATTTTGCTTGCCCAATCACTCAATTTATTCACGTCTTCTTGCAAGGCCACAACATCTTCACTACTCTTTATGATTCGTCCCAACTTTGCATCATCTGCAAACAATTGAATATCTCCATCCAAATCTTCGCCAATATCATTAACTTACAAGTTAAATAGTAATGGCCCTAAAACAGACCCCTGAGGCACTCCACTAGTGACTTTCCTTTTCCTGGATATCACACCCCGATACACAACTTGTTGAAACCTATCAGATAGCCAGTCTCCAATCCAATGCACTAATCTAATATCCAAACCCATCTGCTCTAGTTTGACTGTCAACTTATCATGAGGTACTCTAGCAAAAGCTTTTGCGAAATCCAAGTATATTACTGTGTATCCTTCTCCTCTGTCCAAGGAAGCAGTCACTCTATTGTAATAAGTAAATAGATGACTAAAACATGACCTCCCTTTAGCAAATCCATGCTGTCCATCAAAGATAATACCATTGTTGTCAACCCAACTCTGGATCCTAGTTATCACAAGCTTCTCCAACAACTTAACCACAACACCTGACACACAGATAGGCCTATAGTTTGATGCTTGAGTTCGATCACCTCCTTTATGAAGTGGCATAATCTTGTCCTCCTTCCACTCCTCAGGAACTTGACCAAGTGCAAGACTCATATTAAAACAATATGTCAAGGCAGGTGTCAACTCCCTGGCACTTTCCTTCAAAATATGTGGTGATATATCATAAAGTCCCACAGCCTTATTTACATCTAGTTTACTCAACTCCCCAAACACCTCTTGCTCACTTACAGTCAGTCTCTTCTCCCCATCATCAACTGCTCTCAATCTCTCCATGAAGTGACATTCACAAGATTGAAAGATCTTTATTAACTACTCATTAAGTATCTCCATCACACACATTCTGCAACAGCTGTCTTTATACCAATTTCTCCAATCGGTGTCATCCTTCCATAATCATTCTTTCTTTTGCTGGCTACATATCGAAAGAACTCCCTAGGATTCTTTTTGGCTTCACTAGCTAACTGCTGTTCATACCTCTCTTTAGCTACTCTCACCAACCAAGTCACCCTCCTTGCCTGGTCATTGTAGACCTCACGAAATTGGTTATTTCCACTTCTCTTATGCTGCCTCCACAATGCCCTTTTTCTCTGTATTGCATGCTTGATCTCTTTATTCATCCATCTCACACCGACCTTATTTAACCTTCTCACCCTTGGAATACATTTAAACATTGCATATGCTAGATAGTTTTTGAAAACCCCCAAGCTGCATTGATATCTTTTCCAGCTAACTCCTCATTCCATGCTACACCCGCAAGCTGTCTCCTAGGCTCTTCATAATCACCCCCCCCCCAACTGGATTAGTGAACAAAGGAAGGGTAATTATTATGGGTGATTTCAATTATGGTGGTATAGATTGGAAGGAAGAGATAGCATTTGGGAATAAGAAAAACGGATTTCTCGAGTTCTTAAGAGATAACTATGTCAGGCAGCACGTAAAGGAAGGCACATGTGAATCGAGAGTTCTAGATCTGATCATTTCATCAGAGGATGCAATTGTGAGCGGGGGGGGGGGGGGGTCACACTTACCTCCACTTGGTGAAAGTGATCATGAAGTAATCACCTGTGTTATAGCTAGCCATATGCAGACTCTTGTGAGGAAAGGATATATGTGGAATTATAAGGCTAGTAATTATGACAAGCTTAGGACACAACTTAGAGCTATAACATGGAACAAGAAGATGAGTGCTGAGGAAATAAATGCTGCATGGGAACTGACAAAGAAATACATAACAGCATCAATGTGTGAATGTATTCTAAATGACAAAAGGCGGAATAAGATAGGTATAAAATGGATGAATGTGGAGCATAAGCATGAAATCTAGAAGAAGTTACTTTTGAGGCAGTACAAGATGGACAATAGTAATAATCAGTCACATGAAGAGTATAAAGAACAAGCTAGGAGAGAGAGAGACTCAGTTAGTAAGGAAAACAAAAGAAGAGTATGAGAAGAAATTGGCAAATCAGGTGAAGAAAAACCCTAGAGAGTGTTTTAGATAGGTGGCAAGTAGAAAGAAGAATGATCGAAAAACGGTGTCGAGGCTAGCTGGTGAACGGTCGTGCTATCGGAGAGCTCCTGAGAGATTTGTGTTTTTTGTTGATTTATTGATGTTTTGGATTCAATTTAATGGACTTAAGTGTGTAATTTTGGTATATTATTGGAGCTTTATTAGCGTGGTTAGTGTACTAAAGTGTTTTATAACATAATCTATGTCGGGAAGTCGCCGCTAGATGAATTCGTAATGTGTAGTGTTCGTGCAAGCTCCAGATAAGATAAGTATCATTTTCAGTTATTGATACAAATTACTTAATATTGTGTAGTTTTGTTTTGTTTGCCTTGCGTATTTTAGTGCGTCTATTTTTGGTGTGTTATAACGTATAATTTGACAAAACACGTTGCAAATTAAGTATGGCACCTATGCAAAGGAAACTGGCAGCCAGTAATGATGGTTCACCATCGTTATCAAAGAACGGTAGCATAAAAGAAATGAGTCAGTGTACTAGCTGTGAAATGTACGGTCGGAGTGTGGTTAGATGATAATAAAGGATTGAATGTGTGTAGAAAATGTAGGGAGAATGAGGAATTGAAGTGTATTTCGGATCGTGAGTGTGATATTTTTGTCAACCTTCAGAATGAAGGAAATAGGGATATGACAAGAAACGGCAAGGTTGTACATGAAAATTGTGAGAGTGTGAATGTAGAAAGTGTGAATGATAGTATAAATGGTTTCTCAGAGAATAAAAAAGATGAGATAGATGCATTGAGTGAGATCGCGTTGTTGAATAGTGCGATAGAAAGAGCAAAACAGCAGCTAGAGTGCATGAACAAAAGTAGACTGAATGAACCAACCAATAATAAAAGGTATGACAGGAAAAATAGACATATGAATGTGAACATGAACAAAATGAAGGATAGAGTGCTGTATGGAGACTCGTTAGTACGAGGTGTGTTAGTAGAGGACTTGACAAAATCGTACCAACCTGGTGCGACCATAAAGGACGTAACTGAGTCTATTAGAGAGCAAAAGGAAAGGGTGAAAGAAATGATTGTTGTGGCAGGTACGAATGATTTGAAAGGAGATAAAATGGAAATGATAGTAGACCTGAATGAATTGTTTGAGGTAGCAAAAGAAAAGAGTGAGAGAGTTAGAATGATTAGTCTTTTGCAACGGTATGACAGTGAAATGTTTAAAAGGAGGGCCATAATTGCGAATGACTTTATGCGTGGGTTATGTATGACGAGTGGTGTGGAATTTGTGGATGTGTGGAGTGAGTTTGATGGGCGAAAGGATCTATATAAAATGGATGGCTTGCATTTGAATGGTTATGGTGTAAGAAGACTTGAGAAAGTGTTGCTGAATGTAGTGGATGTGCAAATTCAGGGAAACTAGATTTTTTAAGGGGGGGGGGTAGATATACAGTCCTTATGGAGGCAGTTGAATGTAAGAATGAATATAATATGCCAGAGCAAATAAGGACAACAAATCTGAGTGGGATAGTTAATATAAGGCATCAAGGTAGGGTTGGGGCTAATGGGGGTCTTAAATTCATGTACACTGATACTAGGAGTATTAGGAACAAGAAGGAACAGTTTTTGGCCATGGTTGGCACTTCCAGACCACAGGTTATAGGTATTAGTGAAACATGGCTGACTGTAGATAGTGGGATTGAATGTGATGGGTATAGTGTGTTCAGGAATGACAGAGAGAATAAAATGGGGGGAGGAGTATTGTTGATGATAGCTGATGAGCTACAGCCAAGGAGAATAGAAGTTGAATTGCAGGATAGAGAAAAGAGCAATTTGAGGCCATTTGGTGTGAGATTGTGGCTAGCAGAACTAAATATACAATTGGGTGCTGCTATAGACCAGGTGATGGAAAAGATGGTGGTGACAGTATGCACAAGCAAATAGAAGAAATGGGTGGAAGGAGGGTGATTATTATGGGAGATTTCAACTATGGTCGCATTGATTGGAGTGAGGAGAGGACACACGGGAGGAAGGAACTGGATTTTATGTGGTTATTAAGGGATAACTATCTGCGACAGCATGTAATGGAAAATACTAGGGGTCAGAGAGTGCTTGACCTAGTAATTACATCTGAGGATTTGGCTGTAACAAATATGACCACATTGCCACCAATTGGTGAGAGTGATCATAGGGTCTTAACTTGGGAGGTGGCTAAAGGTGTAGAATTTTCAATTAAGACAGGGTACATGTGGAATTATTGGGCAGGAAAGTATGACAAGCTTAGGAGTTTGATTGGTTCAGTGCCATGGCATGTACAACTGCAAGGACTAGAAGTTGATAGTGCATGGGAGGTAGTTAAGAAGTGCTTGCATGAAGCAATGGCTGACTGTATACCTAGAGTCCGAATAATAAATCAAGTAGGAGTTAAATGGATGAATAACACCATTAAGCTTGAGCTGCAAAAAAAGAAACAACTATGGAGGGAATTTAAGGAGAAGGGTGACCGGCAGGCACATGAACGGTATAAAGCGCAGGCCAGAAAGGTGACGAGTGTGGTAAGAAAAGCAAAAAAGGATTACGAAAGAACATTGGCCATGCAGGCTAAAGAGAATCCTAAACAGTTTTTTTAGATATGTAGCAAGTAAAAGGAAAAATGTACATGGCAGATTGATTTTAAAGAATGCCGATGGTAGGGAGGTAACTGAATCAGTTGAGATAGTTGAGTTACTGAGTGAGCACTTTGCAAAAGTATATCATCCAGGTGGTGACATTGCAGAAACGAATAAACCAGTAGATTATACGGGAACTGTGGTTAATGAAGTGGAGGTGAGTAGTCTATTGCATAACCTCAATGTCAATACATCTGTGGGATTGGATGGTATACCAGCTCGTGTTGTACGAGAAGCAGCTAAAGAATTGTCAGTACCCTTGACCATTTTGTTTAATTTGAGTCTCGGGTCTGGGTTAGTCCCGAGCGGGTGGAAAGAGGGGAAAATAGTTCCACTGCATAAAGGTGGTTCCAAGACTGCTGTTGTAAATTACCGACCGATTACCATATCAGGAATCATTGTCAAGGTCTTAGAGAAATTAGTCAAGAAAAGAATACAGGATTGGATAGATGAAAAGGGGATATCGTATGGGGGACAACATGGTTTTGTGAAGGGTAGATCATGCCTCAGTAACTTGCTCACGTTTTATAACACAGTGACGGCTGAACTGGATAGGAATAATGGGTTTACAGTGATACTACTGGACCTTGCCAAGGCCTTTGATAGGATACCACATGGAACCCTAATCAGTAAACTGGAGCAGATGGGTATAGATATAGGGTTGGTGAGATGGATAGGAGGGTGGTTGAAGGAGAGATATCAAAGAGTGGTTTATTCAGGAGTGGAGTCTAAAAGACGTCTTGTGACTAGTGGAGTGCCACAGGGCTCTGTTATTGGACCACTGCTTTTCAATTTGTTCATCAATGATATTGGAAAGGATCTGAGAGGAAGTGTTCACTTGTTTGCTGATGATGCAAAGTTGGGTAGAGCAACTGTGAGTGCACAGGATGTCAAAATGTTACAGGATGATTTGGATAGTTTGGAGGACTGGGCTAGGAAAAATGGATGTCAATTTAATGTGGCAAAGTGTAAGGTTATGCACTTTGGGGTGAAAAGAATAGCAGCAGTATATCGCATTGGTGGAACCATACTCCAGGAGATTGATGAGGCCAGGGATTTGGGAGTGTTGGTGGATAGGGAGTTGAAGTTTAGGGGGCACATTGCAAAAGTAACTAAAACAGCTCACCAAATCACTTGGCTTCTGAAAAATACTTTAACATGCAGAGACGAACAAGTTGTTGTTCCTCTGTATCGAGCCTTGATAAGACCCCATCTGGACTTCTGTGCCCAGCTATGGGCACCATGGTTTCTTCGTGATGGGGAGGAAGTGGAGAGGGTCCAGAGACGAGTGACCAAGATGATGGCAGGTCTGTGGAATGAACCTTATGAGAATAGGTTGAAGATTTGTGGCTTGCAGAAATTGGACGATAGGCAAAGGAGGGGTGATATGATTGAGACATTCAAATTACTGAAGGGTTTTTATAAGATTGATCCAGAAGATATTTTTGAAAATATGACTGGTGGTGGGAGGACTAGGGGCCACGCATGGAAGCTGGGCAAGAGCGTGGTTGACAAGGGTGTTAGAGCTAGGTTCTTTACTTGGAGAGTGGTAAATGAGTGGAATAAGCTTCCAGAGTCTGTTGTGGGTGCTACGACCGTGAATGAGTTCAAGGCAAGGTATGACAGATACTGTGTGAATGTTGAATAGTTGTTCTTGACATGATGTTAGGGCCTCCCTTGATGAGTCTGTCGACTCCTTGGAGTTTCCCGGAACAATAACAATAATAATAATAATAACGATCATGGTAAGATGAAGTTAATGGATGGAAGTGGTAGAATGGTAACTGCTGCAGAAGACATTGTTGAGGTATTCAGTGATCAATTTATAAGGGTGTTTCATCCTGATCAGGGTGGAATCATGATGAAATTAAGTGTAGAGGATGCACGAGGGGGGGGAGATAGCTTAATTGTGAGTGAGCAGGAGGTATTTGAGGCTATAAATAACCTTGATGTCAATAAGGCGATAGGATTTGATGACATATCACTATGCATTTTAAGGGAATGTTCCAGGGAATTTGCAGGCATTGGCATGCCTGCTTAATAAAAGTCTTACAACAGCACAGGTTACAAGGGAGTGAAAGGAGTGTAAAACTGTTCCACTGCATAAAGGTGGTGATAAGGTTGTAGCTTCAAATTATAGGCCGGTCTGTATAGCTGGAGGTGTGGTGAAGGTACTAGAGAGAGATTGGTGAGAAGTAGCATATAAAAATGGGTTGATAACATCAGTATTCTCTGTGGTTATCAGCACAGGTTTGCTATGGGGAGATCATGTTTCACTAACTTATTTATGTACTATAACAAGGAGACAAATACCTTGGACAGGGGAGATGCATATACAGTGGTGTACTTAGATTTTGCAAAAGCTTTTGATAGACTGCCACATGACAAGCTCTTAAATAAATTGAAACAGATGGGATTGGATAAGAGACTTCTGAGTTGGATCAGTGACTGCTTTTGGATAGGTATCAGAAAGTTATGGAAGTGCAATATCCCGAAAGAGAAAGGTCACTAATGGTGTGCTGAAGGAGCCAGTTTAGGGGCCATTGTTGTTCAATTTGTATGTTAATGATATTGGGATGGTTTTAACTAGTGATATGCAGCTGTTTGCATATGATGCAAAACTGGGGAAAGAAATGCAGAGTCAAGCAGATGTTATGGCCTTACAAGAAAACTTGAATAGATTGCATGAATGGGCAGGTAAGTGGAACTGTCAGATTAATGTTGGAAAGTGTAAGGTTTTGAGATTTGGTAAGCAACAATGGAATGCAAAGTATACACTTGGTGGGGAAACTTTTACGAAAGTAGAGGATAATAATAGAGGAGATGAGAGATTTAGGAGTAATGGACAAGGACCTGAAATTCAGGGGCCACATTTCACAAGTTGTGAAGATGTCACATCTGATAATGACAATGATGTGGAGGACCCTGACATGCAGAAATAAAGATGTTATGATTCCATTGTATAAGGCCTTGTTCAGGTCTCATGGATTATTGTGGACAGATTCGGTCACCCGGTTTTCATGATGACGAGGATATGTTGGAAAGGGTCCAGAGAAGATTCACAAAGGTGGTCAGTGGTCTTTGGAATGTGGAGTATGAGAACAGATTGAGAGAATGTAAGTTGCAGAGCCTTGTGAATAGGAGAAAGAGAGGGAGGGATATGATTGAGATATATAAGCTAGTTAGGAGTTGTTATCAGGTCGACATGGAAGAGATTTTTCATAGAATGGGAGAGGGGTAGAACAAGAGGACATTGCTGGAAACTGTATAAGGAGAGTATGAGCAGAGGAATGAGGAGCAAGTTGTTTGCATCGAGAGTGGTTGGTGAGTGGAATGCATTGCCTGAGTGTGTTGTGGGTGTAGACAACAATGAATCAGTTTAAAGCATGGTTGGATGAGCATATGTGCAATAATGCATACTTCCTCCAATGAGGCTCTGACTCCATGTAGGTCAAATAATAATAATAACAAGCCAACAGTTAAATAATAAGAACTACAATGTTATTATAAATCCAGAAGACAAGATACAAAGATTATTATTATTGTTATTATCACATCCTCCATGGTGTCAGCAGATTCATCATAGGAGAGTGCAATACTCATCAACACTTTTATTATACTGAATCCTAAAATCCTTAACACTTCCGACATTAACAACAAATTTTGGCAATGTGTTCCATTCATCCACAATTCTCCATGTAAAAAATCTATTTCTCACACTGATCTTCACCACCCTTACACAACTTCCAGGGATGATTTCTGGTTCTTCTCCTCTTGCCTTCTCTTTTTTATAATATTCTCTGGTTTAATCCAATAAAATCCCTTTACTAATTTAAACATCTCTATCATATCACCTCTTTTTCTCCTATCCACCAAACTCTATAATCCACATTCCTTTAACCTCTCTACATAGCTAACATTCTAGAACCCTGATATTTTCTTAGTCTCTCATCTACGGATCCTCTCCAATATTTCCACATCACAATGAAAACCAAGTGACCAAATCTGAGCACAGTATCACAAATGTGATCTGAGCAATTCTTTATATAATGGCACAACCACATCCTTATTTCAACATATGTTAGTGTATTGCTTATCATAGCAGCAATATAATGTGTAATCTTTGCAATGCTTGCAACTGCCTTCTAAACTTCTACTTAAAACAGTCTAAAGTCAACCATCCCTCCCAGATCTCAAATCTCATCCACTTCATACAGTATAAGGGTTCTTTGAAAAGTTTGGTAAAAAAATAAGTTAAATTTTTTTTTTTGGAAAATTCACCTTTATTTCTCAACATAGTCTCCATCAAGGTCTACACATTTGGTCCAGTGAGTTTCCAATTTTTTCATCCCATCTAAAAAGTAGGATTTGTCAAATTGTGCAAAATAGTCATTGGTAGACTTGATGACATCCTCGTTTGAAGAAATTTTTTCCCACCAACCCAAATTTTTAAGTTTGGGAGCAAGAAGAAGTCACATGGAATCAAGTCCGGAGAATAAGCTGAATGCGGAACCAATTCGAACCTCGATTAGTGTAATTTTACCACCGCAACGGCCAATGTGTAGGATGGGGAGTCTCGATGAAAGAGCACTTTTTTATGTGCCAATCTTGGCCATTTTTTCTTCAGTTCTTCTCTTAAACAGTCCAACAATGACGCATAAGACTCCTGTTATTGTCTTACCCTTTTCCAAATAGTCTATCATGACAATTCCTTGGGAATCCCAAAAAACAGTGGCCATCACCTTCCCAGCTGATAAAACGGGCTTCGCTTTTTTTTTGTGCTCTTTCACTGGGCATTGTCCAGTGTTTTGACAGCTGCTTGGACTCAGGTGTGTGGTGGATCCAAGTTTCATCTACAGTCATGAATCGATACAAAAAAATCCTGCGAATTGCGATTAAACATCACCAAACACTCCGTTGAAATGTCTTTTTGCATGAGTTTTTGATTGACAGTGAACAATCGTGGCACCCATGGGATACAGCTTTTTCATGTGCAATTTTTTGTGCAGGATATTATACACCCATTCAGTTGAGATGCCTACAATCTCAGAAATCTTATGCACTTTCGCTCAGCTGTCTTGCATAACGATACCATGGATTTTGTCAATCTTTCCTTCATAGTGACCTCATTCGGGCATCCGGAGCGCGCTTCATTTTTGATGGACTTACTACCATGTTTAAACTCATTTATCCAAAAATAGTCTTTAATGCTGGAGCAGAGTCCCTATTAACTACATCTAACTCGGCTTTGATCTTCATGGCTGTCCACTTCTTCAAATAAGTGTTTTTATCACTGCAGGAAACTCATTTTTCTCCATTATTATGAAAAATGCAAACACAGTCATTTTAAATGTTTGCGAAATGAGAACTATGCTAGGGATGATGAAAAAGATGATACATGCCGACACTGCTATGAATGAATGAATTGTGTCGCCATCTATTGGAAATTTACCAGACTTTTCAAACAACCCTCATATAGATCCATCAATATAGTACATAACATTATATTTCTGCACTCAAAATGCAACACCTTGCACTTATTAATATTAAAACTACAACCTTACTAATTTGTCCAAGCCAAAATTCAAATCAAATCTTCCCAAAGGAATTAAGATCAACACTGCTCCTTATAATTCTCCTGAACTTTGCATCATCAGCAAACAATTGCCAGGAAAACCCATGATTGATGTAAACTCAAATAATCCAGTTATACTTAAATAAATAGTTAAAGCAATAAATGAGATACCTAATGGTAAACTGACAGGATGTGATGGAACATCATCGTACTTGAGTTAAATAGATGAAAAAGGAACAGCTCATTTAACAGAAATAATAAAGAATATATATAATACAGGCATACTATCAGTATGGTAGTATTTTCTGATCTTCGTGTTTCATATTCGGCTTTGAAATAATGAGGGATTTATTATCTCCTTCACTTAATTTACGTTGCTGGAAAAGAAAAAAAAAATAGCCTCTTGGTTCTTTATTGTAGTAATAATATATATATATATATATATATATATATATATATATATATGCAGGGCCGGCGGAAGCGGGCATGCAGAGCAAGCAGTGCATGCGTGCGCCGCTATGAAGGGGGCACCCTGCCGGAGCACTGTTCATAAGTTCATTTTTAAGAAACAAAATTTTTATTATGAAAACAAAAAAAACTTACAATGATCAATATTCAAAAGAAAAATATAATATATCCCAGAGATACATATGGTCACAAATTTGGCGACACGTAATAGAAAAATGGAAAACGGTGACCTCGTGCCAAGAACATGGCTCATTTATTCTGAAACTTTAAATTCTGTTTTTTGCTTTTGTTGCAAACCTTTCACACGTACCGAATCAAGTAGTCTTGTAGAAAGTTATAACGATTGGAGAAATGTAAGTACAACTTTGCATATACATGAGACTAGTTTAACTCACATAAAAAATTTCTTAAAATGGAAGAGAGTTGATAAAAATTTAAAAAACAAAACTACTATTGATTGAGAGACTCAATGGAAAAGAAACATTGGAAAAGACATTTTAGAACGCTTGACTGAAATTAAAAAATTCCTTGGTAGCCAAAATTTAGCTTTTCGCAGATCATCTGATAAATTATAAGAAAGGAATAACAGCAATTTTTTAAAATTAGTCAAACTGTTTGCGAAGTTTGATCCTGTTATGGAAAATCATGTTGAAAGGACCCTACAACGAAACAACAGAGTACACTATATGAGTAAAGACAGTCAAAATGAAATATTGGAAACTTTAAGCAATGCAATCAGGGATACAATTTTATTATCAATTCTAAAATATTATTCCATAATTTTAGGCTGCACACTTGATGTAAGTAAAACAGAACAAATGACCATTATTATTAGCTTTGTTTCCTGTGACAATGGAATTGTCAAGATCAGTGAAAACTTTTTAGGTGTTGCAGATATATCAGATTTCACAGGACGTGGTTTATGTGCAACAATAATGGAACAACTGGAAAAATGGAATATTCCAATTGAAGATATGTGAGGTCAAGGGTATGACAATGGGAAAATATGAAAGGGGAAAAAATATGAACTCCAAAACTTGCTTTTAAACAAAAATCCTTGAACTTTTTATGTACCATGTGCTGCTCATACTCTAAATTTAATCATTAATGATGCAGCCAAAGTGAATGCAGATACAATTAGTTTCTTTGCAATTATTCAAGAAATAAACAATTTCTTTTCATTCTCTTACAAACATTAGGCAATCTTTTTAAAGTTCGTAAAAAAATTAACATTGAAACAGTCATCGGATATGCGATGGGAAAGTAAAATTAATGCAATCCGCCCTCTACGATATCAGTTACGAGAAATTTAAGATGCACTTTTTGAAGTTTTAAATAATGAAAATTTTAATAAAGAAACTCAGCATGAAGCACAAACATTATGTGCTAAAATAAAGGACTACAAATTTATTTGTTCTCTTATAACTGGGCATGATTTACTTAACAGAATAAACCCTGTGAGTAAAATGCTTCAAGACAAAAATATGAACATTACACTTGTTTAGAATCTATCGAAAACTTAAAAATATTCTTACAAGAGTATCAGATACAAATTTTAAAGAAGATCTAAAACTGCAAAAGAACTGGGTGAAGAGGTGGATGGAGAACAAGAATTTAAAACTGGTATGGAAGTCCGACGACGAAAGAAGACACGACAATTTGACTACGAGCGTCATGACGAAACGCCACAATTTCCAGAAAATAAATTTAGAGTGAACGTGTTTTATACACTTCTAGACAGTGCAATGTGTTCGTTAATAGAACGTTTTGAACAACTAAAATCATATTATGATAATTTCAATTTCTTGTATAGATTACTACAAATTAACAACGAAGTTTTACGAAAAAATTTTGACGATTTAGAGATTCTCTTGAAGGACAATAAAGATATAAATGCAATAGAACGATATGATGAGTTATGTGCTTTCTGGGATATTTTTCGGAAGGATAATTTAAATATTCAAAACCCTTTCAATATTCTTAATTTTATTGTGCCCAATAATTTATCTTTCCCTAACTTTTCAATTGCTTTAAGAATACTATTAACCTTACCTGCTAGAGTTAGTGTAGCGAGCGGTGTACGTTTCTTTTCCAAGTTGAAATTGATTAAAAAGTAGGTTTTAATTTAAAACCCACTTAAGAACAAGTATGTCACAAAAAAGGCTTGTTAGTTTGGCGTTAATAGCTATTGAAAATGATTTATGTGCGGAATTAAATGTTAAGACCATTATTTCTAATTTTGTGAACATGAAATCAAAAATTCTAAAATTTTAATTTAAAAAATTTCAAGTCGTGTTGTACCATCATTTTTTATTTTGTTCCTGGCAAGATCTATGCAAGTATACTTGAGAAGAATTGTGGAAGAAAAGCTTGGTGAAGAACAAGCAGGATTCAGGCCAAATAGAGGCTGTCAGAATCAGATGTTCACTTTACGACAAATAGTCGAGAAAGCATGGGAATACAACAAAGATCTGTATTTAAGTTTTGTCGATTTGGAAAAGGCATGTGACAAGGGGCCAAGAGAGAAGCTATTCAATACGTTGCAGTTATATGGTGTCAATGGGGCATTATATCAAGCAATACTTAGTCTTTATTTGAGTTGTAAGTCAGCAGTTAGAATTGAAGGAAGTACAGGAAGATGGTTTAATGTTAAATCTGGTGTGAGACAAGGATGTACATTATCCCCTCTGTTATTCATTATCTATATGGATCACATTATGAAGGAATGTGGTATTAAACCTAATATCAAAATTGGAGATGTTAAGGTCAGCTCTTTGCTTTATGCGGATGATGTTATACTTCTAAATAAATCCGCTACAAGTCTGCAAGATTCTCTGACTAAATTGAATAGCTGTTGTAATAGATATGGTATGAAGATCAGCAATAAAAAGACAAAGACAATGAAATAACTGGTAATTAATTTACGGAATTAACAACGCATATAAAGTAAATTAATTAAAGATAACTTTAATGAATCACTTCTATATTTCGACAATGTCACATTGTCATCTTCAGGAACATAAAGATATGGTATGTGCACTACAGGAACTAACAAAGCAAATGAGGAAGAAATTAAGACACTAATTTTGTTCCTAAAGTCCTAATGGTGCCCTCTTGCGGGCTAATTTGGTAGTCTTGGCCGTTGGGCTGAAGTTCTCATGATGAAAGTCTCCCAAATTTGGGGCAGTTTCATGCACCCAAATTTGTTGAGGTTAGGAATGTTTTTTAGAGCTGCTGAAGATTCTTTGAATAATCTTTCGTATTTAAACTTGCTGCGATGGATTATTTTTGTCTTCTTCCAACGAATTTTATGGTGGGTATCTAAGGCATGGTCTGCCAGCCCAGAGCGGCTGTACTGGTGAAACCGGATGTAGTCTTGGTGTTCTGAAATCCTGATATTTGTTGTTCTGCCTGTTTGGCCAAAGTAGGACAATTTGCAGCTGCAAGGGACCTGGTATACACCAGGTAGGTCTAGGGGAAGTGGTTGGTCTTTGGTAGAGCGGATAAGGGATGCCAACTTTTTATATGGTCTGTAACAGGAAGTAAGGTCATATTTCTTGAGGATATTAGTTATTTTTTCAGAGGTGCCCTGGATGTAGGGGATAGTGATAGACTTGGTGTAGTCTTTATTGTTGAGGGGGGAAGGGGGGTTGTGGTTTTCAGGTTTTAGTATTTTTTGGATTTTTTTGGGGTTATAGCCATTGGCTAAGAAAGTGTTGAGGATGTGGTTTAGTTCCATAGTCAGGGCCTTGTCATCTGAGCAGATTAATTTTGCCCTGTTATATAGTGTTTTTATCACCCCATATTGTTGTGAGGGGGTGGGGGGTGGGATTGCTTGTGAATGTATCTGCCAGTGTGGGTGGGTTTTCTGTAAACAGAGAAAACCAAAGATCCATCAAGCTGGCGGGTGATTAAAGTGTCTAGGAAGGGGAGGGTGTTGTTTTCCTCTTTTTCTAAGGTGAACTGGACTCTGGGATGTTGGTTGTTTAAGTGTGTTAGGAAGGAGTGGAGTGAGTCTGAGCCATGTGGCCAAATAGCAAACACATCATCCACATAACGAAGCCAAATAGTGGGTTTTTGTGGGGCGGAGTTTAAGGCTTTTTCTTCAAATGTCTCCATAAAGAAATTGGCCAAGGGTGGGGAAAGTGGTGAACCCATGGCTGTCCCCTCTATCTGTTTGTAGAACTTTCCTTGCCAAACGAAATAGCCTGAGTTCATTGTGAACTGAAATAGGGCTGAGATATCGGGAGGAAACTTGGCTTGGATGAGCTCAAGGGTTTCTTTGAGTGGGACATTAGTGAATAGGGAGGAGACGTCAAAACTGACCATTATGTCAGTGTGTTGGAGTGTGAGGTTTTCTATACTGGCTTTAAAGTGGGCCGAGTTTTTTATGTGTGATGGTGTGTTGCCAGTGTAGTGTGTGAGCGTTTTGGCTAAATGTTTGGCTAATTTATATGTGGGGGAATCAATGCCTTCCACTATGGGACGTAATGGCACATTTTGTTTATGTATTTTTGGGAGTCCATATAATCGGGAGGGGGGGGGTCTAGAGTTATAAGGTTTAAGCTTGTTGGTGACTTCCACAGGCCAAGAAGTGACTTTCTTAAGGAGTCTGTGGATAGTTCTAATCTGAGAGCTGGTCGGATTATATTCAATGGGGAGGTAAGTAGTACGGTCTCGTATTAAGGAATTTAGCTTACCTTTGTAGTCTTTTTGATTGAGTACCACAGTGGCGCTTCCCTTATCAGCTTTGGTGATTACTATTTTTTTGTTGTTTTTTAATTCTTGTAGGGCTGTATATTCGTTTTTGGATAAGTTGGATTTTGGAGGTTTGGCTTTAGTGAGAACACCGACTACTTCCTGTTACAGACCATATAAAAAGTTGGCATCCCTTATCCGCTCTACCAAAGACCAACCACTTCCCCTAGACCTACCTGGTGTATACCAGGTCCCTTGCAGCTGCAAATTGTCCTACTTTGGCCAAACAGGCAGAACAACAAATATCAGGATTTCAGAACACCAAGACTACATCCGGTTTCACCAGTACAGCCGCTCTGGGCTGGCAGACCATGCCTTAGATACCCACCATAAAATTCGTTGGAAGAAGACAAAAATAATCCATCGCAGCAAGTTTAAATACGAAAGATTATTCAAAGAATCTTCAGCAGCTCTAAAAAACATTCCTAACCTCAACAAATTTGGGTGCATGAAACTGCCCCAAATTTGGGAGACTTTCATCATGAGAACTTCAGCCCAACGGCCAAGACTACCAAATTAGCCCGCAAGAGGGCACCATTAGGACTTTAGGAACAAAATTAGTGTCTTAATTTCTTCCTCATTTGCTGTTAGTTCCTGTAGTGCACATACCATATCTTTATGTTCCTGAAGATGACAATGTGACATTGTCGAAATATAGAAGTGATTCATTAAAGTTATCTTTAATTAATTTACTTTATATGCGTTGTTAATTCCGTAAATTAATTACCAGTTATGTCTAACCAACGTATAAGTCTTACCACTAGAAAGACAATGAAAATAGGCAGAATCATTGAAAATGTCAACTGTGTTGTGAATGGAGAACCTGTGGAACAAGTAAAACATTTCAGCTACTTAGGCACGATTTTTACTGAAGATGGTAAATTAAATATAGAAATAGACAACAGAATCAGCAAAGCTGGTATGGTGGGAAGTCAATTGAATAAATTCATATGGAATAAGAAAGAAATTAGTCGGAACACTAAATTAGCTGTATACAAGACCGTGTTCAAACCAATTTTAACTTATGGATCTGAGAGCTGGGTCAGAAGTAAAACACTTGACCAAAGACTAGAGACCGCAGATATGAGAGGCCTGAGAAAGATTAGAGACGTGAACAGATGGCATCAATGGCAATATCATATTAAAAATGAGGATATTAGGAAAGAACTTGACATTGTCAGCATCCAGGAATGCGTTAGCAGAGCTAATCTCAGGTGGTATGGTCACTTAAATAGAATGGGAGAGGAAAGATTAGGAAAACAAGTGTTCTCTGCCAGGTTGGCAGGAAAACGACCCAGAGGAAGACCAAGATATAGGTGGATTGATACGGTACAAAGTGCCTTAGACAACAGAAATATAAGATCTGATAATGTTGGAGTCTTGACAAGTAACAGACTGATTTGGAGGAAAATTGTAGATAGGAAGTTAGTAATGATGTAATTTTTTCATGTAGTACTGTCATATCCTGTACACCCCTTGAGGGTACATGGCAGGAATTTGATGATGATGATGATGAAAATTTCAAGTATATTTATGTAATTTAACTTATTTTCTGTTATTCCGTGAAGATTTTATTTTTCGAATACTTATATTAAATGTTCTAATTATTTCTGAATTCTTTTATTTTCTCATCTAACTTGAGTGTCTTTTATTTTCCTAAAAGATAGTTCCACTTATAAAAATTATTAAAAATTTTTTACAAGTTACTAAGAATTTAGTAACTTGTAAAATGAAAGAATTTTTTAAACTTTAGTTCAAATAAATTTTAACTTTAATTAAAATTCATTTTAATTTTGTTAACGAATAGGGTTGGTGAGTAGGCTATAATCCCTGTATCATTATATTCAACGATTAAAGTGAAGTGGCTTTATCAAAATTTACTTTAACTTTTGAGAATTTTTTGAATATTCGGATTTTTAACGATTATCCTGCATAGTCAACACCCCCAGTTCGTTACATTTAGCGAACCAACGTGTGGCTCTTCTGTCAAAATTTATTTAAGAATTTTCAAATAATTTAAATTTTTATTATCGTAAAAGAACCACACACGCCCGGATCGTTACAGGGGCGCTTAGATAGACATTGCATGTGGCCCTAGCGCCGGCTCTGTATATATGGGTACACCTTTCTGGCAATTCGCACAGTAAAGTATGTAAGTTCGGTTCACTTAAACCTTGTTATTATCTAGGTCTACCTACTCACTGATGAGACCTCAATAAATGTTGAAACCGGTCTGGGTTGAAATCTTCCCTCATAATGTAAAACAGTAATACATCTTCTAAGAGCAGCGTTTTACATTATGAGAAAATATTAAGGACAGTGATCGAAACTTGCTTCACCTTTGTCCCAAGTTGCTCTAGTGTTGTACTACCAGGTGTTGACTTAGGCTTGGAATCGCCGAAAGTTCTTCAGCATGAAACTTTTAGATTCCAATCATCGAGTTTTTTTATTTGGCTTTGAAATAATGAGAGATTTATTATCCCCTTAACTTAAAATTTATTTGCTTTCCGAAACAAAAAATAATAATAATAATAATAATCCACCAAAATGTAAAGATTTAAGAAGACTTGGTATCATATCTCATTCTTCAAAAATACTCCTGAAAATTATAAAAAAATAAAATAATATCTGGAATTAAATTGCCACATAAGCCACACAATAAAAACGCCTTGTGTCAGAAAAAAGTACAATTAATGCAACTTTTTAATTAAAAACCATCACTGTAAAATCACTGTAAGATAAATAATATTTAACTATGCTTCATAGATTTTCAAAATCATTTTACACAGTTAAACCAAAAAAGTTAATAGAAATATTAAAAGACAGACAGATATAATATATAATAAATATAATAACAAAATATAGACATTCAAGTTGATACAAAAGACCTCAGAATAATAATAGAATTATATGGAATTAGACACAAATTATAAATGAAAATGATAATGAACCAACAGATATTAAAAGAGGAGTGAGACAATAGTGTATAATATTCCCTATACCAGTTGTGGTGAACCTTTTTATGTGTCGTGCCAAAAATTTACAAATCGAGTTCCTGGCATGCCGGCACGTGCCAAAAATTTACCAATCAATTTGCTGACGTGCCTGGCAGTTTTTAATAGGGGAAAAATTAATAGAAAATTAATATAACTTAATTTATTTATAAATTTATAATATATATATATTTATTTATTTATAATATTTTATAAATAATATTTTATTTTATTTATAATATTTATTTATATATAAATTTATAATGTTATTCAGTGTAAAATTAATTATTGTATTATTAAATTGATTATCATGTTTGTTTGAAAAAAAAAAAAAAAAACAGTTGTGAGAAAAATATTTATGCATTGCAACTCACCATTCAAGTTAGCTGAGCAAGGGATGCAGCAAAAGGATGTCAACTTGTCGGTGAAACACTTACCATATTTATTTGAAAATAATTCGGCATCGCGTATAACTGGCACCCTGATTTTACTTTATGAAAAAATACATTAAAAAAAGTGTTGCATATGCCTTGCACACGAAAAATGTTTAAACATATTCATGTCAAGGCAAGGCGATAGTAACTCGCTCCCTGCGGTTAACAACATGCCCCCCGCAACAGCCATTATACTGCAGATGCAAGAAAAACAAGTAGTTTTATTGTATCCCTGATTAAGGTACGGAGGCTTTTGCAGTCTGTCTAATATATTTCTCAACAAATAGTACAATTAGAGACAGATGTAATAAAAACGGTGCTAACTAATGAATCACCTGTTCCCTCTCACAGAAACTATGCTGTATAGACTTAAGAAAAACCATATGTTGCACTGGAAAATCAGTGTCTAACTAAAAACTCTTGTCCAATTTTTCAATTACATGAAATAAATGTTTGTTTTATTGCATTTGAAATTTTCGATGTCATTATGACAGATCTCAAAGGCTAACTTCAAATAAAATTCTACCACAAATTGAAATATGCCATATAATGCATGTGTAAGTTCCTGTGCCAGCTCAAACGAGATAGCTGCTCAAAAGAGAGTAGCTGTCTTCATAGCTGCTCTCTGGTGTAAAACAAAATTTAACTTGTACATATTGTAACAATTTATAAAAACAGGTTGAATAATTTATAAGTGTATAAAAGGATATCACCTGTAAATCATTGACGTGCCAGCAAAATTCTCGAACATGCCATAGGTTCACCATCTATGCCCTATACTTTTCAATATATACAATGAAATAGTAATGAAAGAATATGAAGAAATTGAAATAGGAATAATAATAAATGGCAACAGAATTAACAGTATTACATTTTTTTTTTTTTTATGTAGCTCCCACCCACAAAAGGTTTATTTGTAAATTTATGGTACACAGTAATTCATATCATGGGTAGCTTAAGGATATTTTTTCTATTTTTATTGATTTTATTTATTTATTATTTTTTTCTGTATTTTTATTTAGTTACAATTTTTGTATTTTTATTTAGTTACAAAGGCTGGAAGCCCTGCTATAGACACCAAACATGTGTCTATAGCACATGTTTGGAGGCCTCAAGTGGTATACAACCACTTGAAGCCTCCAATAAGCAGGGCAGTGGTCTCAGACTGCTTGATGAAATTCATCTCGCCTAAAGATGACCACAAAACACTCATGTACACAGCAGGATTTGATGCTGATTGGAGAGCAGATATTCTAACTACTCAGCCAACCAGATTGCCATTTGCTGATAATCTTGTTTTAATAGCTAAATGAAAAATAGTCTGGTGGTAAGGCTTATATAATGGCTACTAATAACTGTATTTTTTAAGGGAATCACAACATGGACTAATACATTAACTAAAATAAATACTTCTAATATCAGGGAACAAAATGTAATAAGATATGTGCATACAGATAATACGCTAAGTAATGAGGATGAAACATGTCAAATGAGAGTAGGCCTAAAGTTCTAAATAGCCCCCCCCCCCTCAAGTAATCTAAATTGGGCATCCTTGGCTATTGGGCTGATATACAGAAGATTAGAGCTTCCTGAATTTGGGGCAGTTTCCTGCATCCAAATTTGTTGAGGTTAGGGTAGTTTCTTAAGTCAGAAGGAGATTCGAGGAAAATGTCTTTCATATTTATATTTGCTGCAATGGAGTAGATTGGCTTTCCCCAGGCATATGGTTGCGAGGCTTTGCGCCTCGCAACCATATGCCTGGGGAAGGAGTGTCCCAGGTTCGATTCCCGTTGTAGACGTGAGGAATTTGAGGATCTTCTTCAGGCATAGCCAAGTTAGCCGGTCTTGGGCGCGGTCAGTAGGGTTTTTTCCGCCAGTTTATCTGGCGTTTTTCATCCCGCAAATAGGCAAACCGGACCCCATGAACATACACCTCTACAGTCAAAAATATATCCCCCCTCCCCCCAGCGGCAGACCAGGCGACGGGTCGGTTGGGAGTAGTACTAACAAGAAGTCGCATCTAAAGTAACATGCGGACCCTGCATGGGAAGCGGGAATAACGCGTAGTAGAAGAAGAAGAAGAAGAAGAAGAGTAGATTGGCTTTCTTTCAGTGTATTCCATGGCAGGTGTCCAAAGTATGGTCATCAAGTCCTGAGCAGCTATTGTGATGGAAACAGATGTGGCCCTTAGGCTCAGCAATTCTGATGTTGGCTGTCCTGCCTGTTTGGCCATAGTAGGATAGTTTACAAATACAAGGAACCTGTGTTCCCTGATGATGGCAATTTGACTTTACCAAAATACTGGAAGTATTAATTAAATTCATTTTAGTTAATACATTAGTCTATGTTGTAATTTCTTTAAAAAATACAGTTACGAGTAACCAACGTATAAGCCTTACCACCAAATTTAATGTAATCCATGGAAATTTCATAGTGTGCAAGGGCTGTTATTATTATAAGCTGAAATTGAAACTTTCTAGGCAACTGAATAGATTAGTCTTTCTAAAATGCTGCCTGGGATAATAATGTCATACCAGATTGTGTTAAATTGAAACACCGGTTTATTTTGAAAAAGGCTCTCTGCGCCTACAGATGCACTAGCTTCTGCCTTTTATGTGAACAGATTGTCACTACTTGCTGACACTAATGAAGCTATTTGGCAATAGAAGCAGAGCTTGCCACAACTCTGAATGCTGACTTTGGGACAATACTTTCAGACGTCTCTAATGCAACAGCTGCCAAAGAACTTCTGAAAATAAAAAGTTGGCACATCAATAAATTTTCTAAACATCTAACAATGTCAAGTAAACGCTGTAATAAACTTATCTTCCTTCACTCTCAAACCTGAAGCAATTAGTGCACTATCTCTTGGCAACAACGATGTGCTTGCACCTAAAAAAATTCCTGCGGAAAAATTATGATTCAGATTGAACGTGGGATTCTCAGCCTTCTTAACCATACTGCCTGCCATATCGGACTGAATGTTACAAAAACACTAATTCAAGAAAACCTCCAAAAAGTAACCTCTTCCATAAACCATATGAAGCACTACTAGAAATCAAGAAGAAGAATAAAATAGTAATTAATAAATCTAATAAGGGAAATCTACAGTAGTTCTAAACTACTATGATTACACATTAAAACGTGCTTCTTTACTTCAAATCACTCAACCTACCTTCCCTTGGACTATGACACCACCAATACACAGATCAGATTACTTTAAGAAACTTCCATAACCTCAACAAATTTGGTTACATGAAACTGCCTCAAATTTGGGAAGCTCTCATCCTCTGTATGTCAGCCCATAAGCCAGGGATGTCCAATTTTGCCCAATAGGTGCATTATTTAGGACTTTAGGCCTACTGTCAGTTGACATGGTTCATCCTCATTACTTAGTGTAGTACCTGCAAGCATATATCTTATCATAGTTTGTTCCCTGATGATTACAATTTGACTTTGCCAAAATACTGGAAGCATTAATTATTATTATTATTACCCAAGACCCCATGGAGTCAAAGACTCATCTAGGAGGTCATTTCATCAAACACACAGCTCATCATACCATGCTTTAAACACACTCAAATTATCTGCAGACACCACACTCTCAGGCAAGGCATTCCAATCATTCACAACTCTGCATGAAAAAAACCTGCTACTCGCACCCACCTCATACAGCTTCCAGGAATGACCTCTGGTTCTCCCCTGATCTCCTACTATTTTTTGTAGAACTTTGCCAGCATTGATCCTATAACAACCCCTTAATAACTTTTAGGTCTCTAACATATCTCTCTCTCTCTCCCCTCCTCCTTCCTCCTGTCCACCAGACTCTGCAAGTTGCATCTTGACAATCTTTCCTCATACTCTACATTCTAGAGGTTAGAAACTACCTTAGTCAGTCACCTCTGGACCATCTCCACCTTCTCTTCATCCTTCTGAAAACCAGGTGACCAAATCTGGGCACAATAGTCCTGTGTGTGGCCTAATCAAAGCCTTATACAATGGAACAAGAATCTCCCTACTTCTACAAGTCAGTGTCCTCTGCATCATTCCCAGAAGCCTTTGTGTTAAAAAAAAAAAAATTTAAGTATCAATTGAATTCATACAAAATATTAAAGTTCATAATTATTCACAAGTAATGATGGCAAAATATGGAACAACAGCTATAGAAATAAAATCAAGAATATCTAACCTGAGGAATAAATAAATAGACTATAATAAGAATAATAAAATCTTATGTAAGGTCTCCATTGAATTATGGATATGAGACATGATCATACACAAAATCCATAATTGGGAAATTGCAGGCCTTTGAGATGTGGTACTCTTTCCAAGAAATCTTGGAAAGAGAAAAACTAATGCAGGGGTACTAAAGTTGATGGGAAAACAGTGCTCATGGAAGACCTTATAAAGATGGCAAATACATATTAAAAGGATCAGCTGGGAAAATACTGGAGAGAAAATCAGAGAGGGGTTCTCCTGATAGACCAAGAATTTCTTATGTTGAAGATTTAAAGAAATGGATGGGTGACAAGATTAAAAAGATGTTAGAGGAATGGACAGCCTGGCATACCATGACTGCTAACTTCAAAATTTGAGAAGCTACTTAAGAAGAAGTAATCATGTATGATATAATGTGTGCGAGATGTAACTAATTTGTAAAAACCATTATAAATCGACAAGATCTAAAGGCATTATTCTTTAACAAACTAAATTTACTTTATGCGAAAATCAATAGAGACAGGATAAGATATGCAAAAGGATAAGTTTTTAGAATTATGAGGGAGTTTTTGTGTGTGAATATATACAATTACATATATATGATATCAAGCTTTATGTTAGCATGAATGTTCATTTGTGTGATTTTTGTAGTTGTTTTTGATAAGTTGGCAATTTACTGTATCTTAAGTTTAACTTTATCCTTTGTTTTTATTATGGCATTTACCAAAGTTCAGTTCACTAATGTGTTGTCACCCTGCCCACTCCCATTTACAAATGACACTGTGTGAATTCCAGTGAAGGATTATGTACGAGGGAGGTCTGAAAAGTTCTTGGCCTAACAATGAAAAAACGAATTTATAATTTCAAAACTACTTTTATTTTTTAACATAATCCTTAAGACTAATACATTTATTCCAGCGATGCTCCAGTGCCATAATTCTGTCCCTGTAGTGGTTCTCAGTAAGATCTGCAAAATACCCCTCTACAGCTGCAATCACCTCTTGATTCGAAGAAAACTGCTGACCAGCAAGGAAGAGTTTTAGTTTTGGGAAGAGACAGAAGTCAGAGAGAACCAAATCTGGGGAATAGGGTGCATGTTCCAACAATTCATAGTGCAGATCCCTTAATTTTCCCATTGCCCAAACACTTTTGTGGACAGGTGCATTGTCCTGACAAAAGATGATTTTTTTCTACTGCAAACCAGGTCTTTTCAATTTACTGTCGATTGCATTTAAATGATTTTAGTATGAGTCAGCTGGAGACTATTTTTCAGAAGGAAAAGTAATGAATGCAGTCAATTGAAGATGTGATGAGATAAGAGCAGGAAAGTAAGATAGAAGAGGTGAGTAGTGTGAATAAAGGAAATGGGAGGACAGGAACACAAGAGAGAGAGACATAAAAATGGAAAAGTTGGGATAGACAGGGAGAGACTACTTGTGAATGTGTGAATGTGAATTAAAAAGTGAATGTGTGAGCAGACAAGAAAGGAAAAAGATCATCTGGGATGTGGGATGAGTTGCAGGATTGGTGGTGAAAGAGAGCAATGGAGAGGTGAAGAATGGCCAAGAGAGGCATGGAGGAGTCACATCTGAGAAGTGGATTTTGAAATGAAATTAGCTATTGTATTGTTTGTATATAAATGCAATAATTATCTGACATAAGGGAAACAAAACTGTTGTACTTGATTGAGTTCAATCACCCAAAAACTGTCAGAATAAGTGAGATGAGGTTGAATGAGGATAACATCCTGATAGGAATAGAAGGGGAGCGTACGATGTTTTTCATGAAGATAGAAGAGCAGAAAAGGAGGAGTGCTCTTGATGAGGAGTTATGCTTATCCAAGGTGGAGATGTAAGAGACAAATAGTGTCAATAGTTTTGAAGCAGTATAGTATGAGTTACAGGTGGACAGGATGGAATATATTGAGCGTTACTATTGGAATGATAATCTGGAGAGTAGTGAGAAGGAAATAGCCTGGCAAATAAGAAAAGGGTAATAATTATGAGTAATTTTAATTATAGTAATATAGAGTGGAATGAAGAGATGACATCCGAGAGCAACGAGAATAAATTTCTTGAGTTTTTGAGGCAACTACCTTAGGTAGTACATAACGGAGGAAACATAAGAATCTTGGATATGTTCATCTCATCAAAGAATGTTATTATAAATGATCGTATCAGATCTTACCATCTTGGTGAGATGGTAAGATGCAGCTCGCGGGCTGCATACAGCTTGCAATGCTATTTATTTTGGTCCATCTGCCTGATTGAAATTAATTAATCATACTGGGGAATATGAAATTAGATGATTTGAATTAAATTTTTATTAAGACTCTGCATGTTTAGGTTCATGAGATTAATGTCACAATCATGTTTCTTTCAACTCGACAATAAATTGCATTTGGAGTTATTCCCACTGTTGTATTTAATAACAAATTATTACAATCGCTTCGAGGTTTTGTTAGCACTAGTGTCGCTGTGGGGAAACTCAAAGTTACAGCTCCCTGATAACGACTTCATGTCTACGAACGAGAACGAATCGTATTACACAAAGTTGGCAGTGCCTTGACCGCTTTGGCAGTGTAGTGGTTGATTATAGCTGGAGCAATACATTACACATAACTGTTATCATAACCTAAATTATTGTGAGTTTTCGTCATTAGTTTTTTGCAATTAATATTGTCAATTTCAACACAATGAGCTTGAGTAAAAAGCGTAAAATAGATTCGGAACATAGAGCATTTAACCCTGAGTGGACAAACAAATATTTTTTTACGTTGTTCAAGGACAAAACAGTGTGCATTGTTTGCCAGGAATCTGTCGCTGTGCCGAAAGAGTACAATCTGAGACATCATTTTGAATCAAAACATCCTGACCTTGGCAAGTTGAATGCAAGTGAAAAGCAAATAAAAGCAGCAAAGTTATTGAAAGTCCTTAGCAGTGAGCAACAAGCCTTTAAAAAAAGTGACATCTGCAAATGAAGTTGCCACAAAGGTAAGCTTAAAAATATTACAAGAAATAGTTTGTGCTGGCAAATCATTTACTGAGGGAGAGTTGATAAAAAAGTATCTGATGACTGCCATTTCCAAATTGTGTCCTGATAAGAAAAATAATTTTGAAATATCATTTTGTCCCGTATGACTGTTCAGCACAGGGTGGCTGATATTGCCAAGGATTTTAAAGATAACCTGCAAAAATCGGCTGGTGAATTTGTCTATTATTCACTTGCTATGGATTAAAGTACTGACGTGAAAGATACTGCACAGCTTTTAATATATGTAAGAGGCATTAATAAGAATTTTGAGGTGACAGAGGAGCTTGCTGGTTTGTGTTCAATGAAAGGAAGAACAACAGGAAAGGAGATTGCAGAAAATGTCAAGTTGTGTATAACCAAAAAACTATCCTTATATTTCAAGAATTTAGTGGCAGTTTGCACTGATGGTGCTCCATCTATTGTGGAAAAAATGTTGGTGCTGTAATATTTATTGAACAGTATGCAGGTAAGCCATTGACAAAATTTCACTGCCTAATTCATCAGCAGGTGTTATGCTCAAAGGTTTTGCAGTTTGATCATGTGATTAAAGTAGTATTTGCTCTGGTCAATTATATTCGAGCTCGGGGTTTGAAATACAGAATGTTACAGGCGTTTCTAGAAGAAAATGATGCCTGGTATGGGGTTCTAATATACCACACTGATGTACGTTGGTTGAGCTGCAGTAAAGTTTTGTCATGCTTTGTCGTTCTAAAAAATGAACTAGTTGAATTTTTGGAATCTCAAGAAGATATGGAAAAATTCCCAGAAATAATGGATGAAGAATGGAATCAAGATTTATTTTTCTTGCATGACATTTGGGGTCACTTGAATGACCTTAACTTACAGCTTCAAGTAAAAAATAAGTTTGTTTCTTATAAAGGCATTCAAAATGAAATTCAGTTTGTTTGAAAATCAACTTGCTAAGGGGGATATGTCACATTTCTTAACTTGTCGACAGAATATCATTCAATAGTGGGTGGGTAGAAAAAAATAGTGGCAACAAAGAAATGCAATGTGTCACATTGTGACATTCTGAATGTCACAATGTGACATTCAGTCACTGATATTTCACTGAGAATAAGTGTGATATTCTCAGTGAAATTATTAGTAAACTTTGTGTTTATGTTTAAGTGGTTTTTCTTGAGAAATTTTGCAGCTATATCTGTTTGTAAATAATTTTGATTATATTTTAATTGAAACTCACTAAAAAATTTAAATATGCATATTAATTAGTATTTACTGTAGACCTACTAACAAATTTACTTAAGTTTAGCTGCAGTGGACTAGTCTAAGATTCAAGGTCTGAAGTGATCTGGCCCTTGGTCAGGTGGTGCAAGTTGGGTTTGGCCCTCAAAGACAATCAAGTTGTGCAGGCCTGGTCTAAGTGATACCATAATGTGATCACTTAGGTGGTGGCCAATCATCATCAATATTATTACTGATGATAATTGGCCTTCCTAAGAAACACAAAGTCTATCGAGGGGAGGTCCCCCCCACCCCCCCTCCTAAGAAACACAAAGTCTATCATACCACTCCTTGAACTCGCTGACCGTTCTTGCTCTCACCACTCCATCAGGCAATGCATTCCATGGTTCAACCACCCTCCATGCAAAGAAACCACTCCTCACCCTCTTGCTCACAGTTTCCTTTCGTAACTTCCAGGGATGGCCTCTTGTCATCACTCCTTCCCGCTGTTCAACCAAGCGAAAGAACTCCCCAGTGTCAACCCTGTAACCACCTCTCAACAGTTTAGAAGTTTCAATCATATCACCTCTCCTTCTATCCACCAAACTCTGCAGTCCACATTCCCTCAGCCGATCCTCATAACTATCATTGTATAGTCCTGAAACCATCTTTGTTATCCACCTTTGTACCCTTTCCACAGTTAATTTATCCCCTTCAAATCCTGGGGACCAAATCTGAGAACAATAGTCCAAGTGTGGTCTGATCAGGGTCTTATACAACGGAATGATAACTGTTTTATCACTGCAGGTCAGCGTTCTTCTCATTATTGCAGCAATCCTCTGTGTTACCTTCACAACCTTTGTAATATGTCCCCTAAATTTCAGGTTTCTATCAACCATCAACCCCATATTTCCTGTCTCCTCTACTTCCTCCAGTATAACTCCTCCCATAGAGTATGCAGTGTCCCATCGATGTTTCCCAAACCTCAAGACCTTACATTTTGCTGCATTAAACCGACACCCCCCATTCATTTGCCCATGTAACTAGCTTATTCAAATCCTTTTGCAGGGCTGCAACATTTGCACTATTACTAATAATCCATCCCAGTTTTGCATCATCTGCAAACAACTGAACATCCCCCCACCTGCAATCCACTGGCAATGTCATTGATATAAAGGTTAAACAATATAGGTCCCAGCACTGAGCCCTGTAGGACCCCACTTATAACCCTCTGCTTCCTTGAAACTGCCCCACCATACACAACTCTCTGATACCTATCGGACAGCCAATCCTGAATCCAGTTGACCAATCTGACATCCAGATCCATGTGCTGCAACTTAAATATCAGCTTATCATGTGGCACCCTGTCAAATGCCTTCGCCAAGTCTAAGAAAATGGCAGTATATGCCTTTCCCTCATCTAATGCTCTTGTAACCTTATCATAAAAGGCTAGCGTATTGCTAAAACAAGAGTACCCCTTCACAAATCCATGTTGACTCTCACAGATAACATTACCCTCATCTGCCCAATGCTGTATACGGTCCTTCACTGCTTTCTCCAAGATCTTACTAACTAATGATGACACACAAACTGGTCCATAATTAGACACTTCCAGTCTGCTACCGCCCTTATGCAATGGCACTATCTTACCTTCCTTCCATTCCATGGGCACCTTTCCAGTAGCCAGACTTTCATTTGAAAAGCCAGGTCAAAGGCACTGTCAGTTCCCTAGCACATTCTCTCAAAACTCGTGGTGAAATACCATCCAGTCCTAAGGCTTTACTAACATCCATAGTACTCAGTATTTGAAACACACTCTCCTCCTGTACCTCTATACCTTGAACCTGCCCTATCCTTCTAGCATTAAAACCGACTCCTCCCGGATGAAATACTCCAATAAAGTGGTCATTGAACAATTCTACTATGTCCTTTGCATCAGTCACTCTATTCCCATTTTTTTATCCCACAATATCATTCTTCCACAGTCATTTCTCCTCCTACTGGCCACATATCTAAAAAATTCCCTAGGATTTTCTTTGAATCTTAGGGCTAATCTCCTCACATATTGCAGTTTCATCTTCCTTACCATACTAATCACTCTTCTGGCCTGTGTCTAATACTCTTCTTGTCCCTCAAGAATTCTAGAAATTCCATTCCCTTATTGCTACGTACATCTTCCTCTCCCCAGTTTATACTACTGTAGTTAAAATCTCCCATAACAATCATCATTCTTCTTGCACTTGCCAAACTCAACTGTCTAAACATTTCCTGGTCCCCATCTTCTGTACCTCTGTACTCAAAATCATTAGTGTCACTGCAGTGGCGCACTCAGGATTTAATCTTGGAGGGGGGGAGTTAAGTAGACGATTTGAGATTTGAGAATACACACTACGCATTGCATATAACTTATGACTGAGCATCTGCAGTGATCGCCAACACATGATACGCATGATCTCTGGCCCAGCTTGAGCAAACAAAGTATCACCCAAGCACTACTTCGTTTGCATTGCGTTCACAACGACCATGATTCCAGAGCCAGAGGATATTCCCACCTTATGTGACCGCTAATTCATAAGTAGTATAGAAATAGAAGACGACACAACATAAATTTAAAAAAAAAAGAATTTTAATTAGGAAAAGATTCTTATAAAATGTTCTAGTCTTTTTTCCTTTTTCTTTTGGGGGGGAACCAGGACCCCTCAGCCCCCCTCCCTGGGTGTGCTAATGTGTCACTGCCTTCCAAAGTCTCCACTCTTAGAGGATATAGGTCGTCACTTATCATAAGCAGTACTCCACCACCACCATGCTTTCCCTTCCTATCCTGCCGAAAAATGCTGTACCCAGCGACTTCTATAACTGTTATTATATCCTCTTCTGTCAACCACTTCTCAGTGATCCCAATAATTTTTGGCCAGGCTGATGCTATCTGCGCCACCAATTCCTCTCCCTTATTCCGAATACTCCTGGTATTAGTATATAGCATATAAATGCCGTTGTTTCTATACCCAGCATTATCCCCTCTAGATCTTATGAGGACTTCTGTGAGAAAGAGATATATGTGATTAATTTAGGGTTTTATGGCACAAGGACAGCAAATGTCATACTGGAGAGGTGACAGGACATGGGTTACAGTAGTACATTGGGTGTTGGTAGGTAAGTAAGTAAATAAATAAATACTTACAAGGAGATAAAATAGTGAATAGTGTAAAACACATGTACAAACTTATTAGAACATAAACGATTAAGTAAAACACATGTACAAAGTTTATTATTAACGATGTATACTCTCTCTCTGGTGCAAAGTGCACACTTCACTCCACCAGAATACAACTAATGGTAATTTAATAAGCCTAAAGGCTATTTTACTGGCGAATATGTTAATAGAAAGGGGGATGGTAAATCCCTTTATGCTTTTATAGCCGGGTACGAAACTCAGATCGAAATCCATAGAGTTTCATGCCGAAAAAACTATCGGCGAGCCCAAGTGTAAATGATCACTTGGGTAGTAGACTTGGGCTCGCCAATAGTTTTTTCTGCATGAAACTATGGATTTTGATCAGCATTTCGTACCTGGCTATAAAAACATAAAGGGATTTACCATCCCCCCTTTCCATTAACATATTCACCAGTAAAATAGCCTTTCGGATTATTAAATTAGTAATTAACAATAAATATAGGAGTACACCACTTCGGCAATTCGATAGTAGAGGTGTATAAGTTCGTGTTCACTTTATTCCAGGTCTACCTACTCACTGATGAGACCTCAAAAAAGGTTGAAACCAGTCTGGGTAGTGACCTCTTTTCATAATATAAAACAATATATATATACATCTCTTAGGAACTGGGTTTTACATTATGAGAGAATATTAAAGTTAGTGATGGAGCTTGCTCCACCTTTGCATGGAGTTGCCCTGGTGTTGTACTACCCAAGTGATCATTTACACTAGGGCTCGCTGATAGTTTTTTCGGCATGAAACTCTATGGATTTCGATCCAAGTTTCGTACCCAGCTATAAAAACATAAAGGGATTTACCATCCCCCCTTTCTATTCTACAACTAATGGTAAGACGGCTGTTGCATTTCCCACACATAAATGGGTCATCAGCCCTCAGTAAATAAGAATGTGTGAGATAACTGACTTATGCAGAACCTAGAAAGAACAACTTCATCTCTTTTGTTCCTATGTTGACTAAACTGCCAGTGCTTAATCTCATGTAATTTGTTCGTCAGCGCTTCCTGCCATTAATTGCCATTGTGCAATTAACTTTGACTTTATAACCTGTGTGTAGTCAGTATAAGGGACCGTCAAACATTAGGTTGAGAAAGTATGAGCTGATCTAGCAGCTGCATCTGCAATGTCATTTTCCTTAATTTCAATGTGGCTGGGAATCCAACACAACCAAACATCGAAATTAAGGGTCTTTATTTTGTGCAAGAGTTGAAGCACTTCACCAAGCAATAAATGTGGATTATACACCAGAGAGGAGATATCCTGTAAAGAACTCAAAGAGTCTGTAGAAATTATATATTTCTGGTAGGAGTTTTCTTTGATATGCATAAGTGCGAGTTGAATGGCATGCAATTCTGCTGTAAAGTTACTGCAATTGAGTGGGATCTGATTAGAGATTATAATGTTAAAGAACACAGCAGCACAGCCAACAAAGATCTCTGATCTTGAACCATTAGGTCAGATGGGCAAGAAATCAGAGTGGGCTGCTCTGTGTGCATTGAACAATTAAAAGTAGGCAAATGAAGGTGTATAAGACTTCTATAGTTGACAAAGTGAGAGGCTGCAGGACGGAGTGCAAGCCTGCCATGGAGGAATGCTGTGTTTGTTTGATGTGGGTAATCAGCACTCATGTCAATAGTTTCCATAGCCTCTTTAATAAGCATACCAAAAGGACAAATTACAGTCTGGCATGATGCAGGACCTCCCAATGTAGAGAAAATAGACTAGTCCATGTAGGGTGATCTGGAAGGGATTTTATTTTAAGGGCATAATCAAGAGACATATATTTTCGTCTAAGTGATAGAGGCAATCATTTGATTCAACATAAAGGCTTTGAATGGGTGATGTGCCAAAAGCACCGGTAGCTAATTGATGGACCTGGGTCTAATCACAGGAGTGTGCTTTCCCATGCAGAACTGTGCATCTGGGACCCATAATCATGATTTGAACATACAAGCGCACGATAAATGCAGAGCAACAAACATCGATCAGCACCCCATTCAGTAAAGGATAGAGTGCAGAGGATGTTTTTTGCATTTATCCCAAAGATAACAGTGTGTGTGTGTGTGTATATACGTGCACGTGTGTGTGTGTATACGTGCATGTAAAGAAAGTGAGCTTCTATCAAAGATAAATCCTAGAAACTTGGCCTTGAACTAAAGGGATACTAGCTTGTCCGATTATTAAATCAGGATCAGGGTGGAGAGTGCATTTCCAGCAGAAGTGTGGTGGTGGTGGTTTATCCCTTTCAGTCGTTTCCAACCCTATGTGACTTTGTAGGCTTACCCACAAAGCATTCTTGGTGAGATTTTTACAGGGTAAAAGTTTTCACCATTGCTTTCTCCAATCCCCAATTTTATCCGGGCTCGGAACGTATTCATGACTGTAATCCATGTGTGTTCACGAGGCCAGTTTGACTGTTCTGGGGGACGAAAAACCCAAGTTTCCGAGTTAAAAAAAAAAAAAAAACACCTCAATATGAGACCAGATAACTCACTTTTTGTCGAACCAGATAACGGTTCCTCACGTCACTGATGGGAATTGAACCCATGTCTTTCCAACCAAAGGGCTTCATCTATACTGACTGAGCTACTGTGACTCAGCAGAAGTGTACACAGATAAATTTTTCAGCAGATAATCTGAATCCATGGCAAAGAGCTCATGAAGAGATATAATCAATTGCTTGTTGAAGTTGTTCTTCAATGACTTGCATATTGCAGGAGCGACAGCATATTGTGAAATCATCGACATAAAGACAATTGCCTACCTGGAGGAAGCTGTTCAGTAATTGAGTTCACTTTAATAGCAAAGAGGCTCACACTTAAGACAGAGCCTTGAGGAACGCCTTCTTCTTGATGATATGGTCAAGATAATATGCTACCCACCTGGACTTGGAACACAAGGCTGGAGAGAAAGTTCTTAATAAAAAGAAGAAGGTAATCCCTCAGACCAAGATTAAACAGGTCCTTTAATATGCCATATCTCCAGAATGTGTCATAGGCTTTTTCCATATCAAAGAACATTGAAACCACAGATTCTCGTTTCAGAAGTTCGTTGCTTTCTAAGTACCAAAGAAGCCTTGCATTTACCATCTTTTCCAAGACCTTACAAAGACAGTTAGTCAGAGCAATGAGACAATAATTGTTGACCTGGATTGGATCCTTGCATGGCTTTGGGAGAGCAATGACAATCAACTTATGCCAAGAGTCTGGAAGCTCTTCCTCTGTAAATATTCTGTTGTATAGTAAGAGAAGAAGATCCATAGAAGACAAGAGATATTTTATCATCTCATAATGGATAGTATCAGGGCTAACTGTGCTAGGATGAGATAGCAAAAGGATTTTGAGTTCCTCTTTAACAAATGGCTGAATGTATAGCTCTATGCCCTTGGTTACAAAAGCTTAATCACTGTTTCTCTTGCTGCTCTTTCAATATTAAAAATTCAGGAGGATATTGAGGCTGTTGCTGAGATTCTGAAAAAGTTTTTGCCCAAAGTGTCTGCAATAGCTTTGGGATCAGCAATAACACATCAGTTATGTTCCAAGGTACACAATTGATGTGTCCTGTATCTACTTTTCATCTTCCAGATTTTATCCCAGATAATTTTTGCACTGGTTATTTGATTAATTGATGATGTAAATTGGATACAAGATTGTTTTTAATTCTGATGTCTTACATGATGTGCTTTGGCGTGAGCACACTTAAATGCTATTAAGTTTGTTGTGGTAGGGTATCTATGAAAAATACCCAATGCTCTATCTTGATCTTTTTTGGCTGCTTGGCACTCTTGGTTACACCAAGACTTTGGACAGAGTGGAAATCAGGATGATGTTTTGGGACCGCTGCAGTTGCTGCATGGACAATACAATCTGCGACATGCTTCGCTGCTTTATTAATGGGTGTTTGGCTGACAGCTTCAGTATTAAATTTCACAAGATGGGAAAATGTATTCCAGTCATCCTGGTACATTTTCCACGTGAACATCTGGGTAGGAGGACATGGTTCCTGTGAAGACATAGTACTTATAAGAGGAAATTATCGTTTCCATACGTTTTCATCAACATCTCATATGAGCAGTGGAAATACAGAAGGGGAGCATACTGTAAGATTGATTGCCAAATAAGAATGGATAGGCATGTGACAGAAGGTATTTGCTCCATTATTAATAAGGGAGAGGTAATGGTTATTGAGCATTCACTCAATGATATCACCTCGTCTATTCATGTTGGCACTATCCCACAGAGTGTTATATCCATTAAAGTAACCCTTAGGAGTATGTGCTGAGGCAGTTGCATTATAAGATTTTTTGAGTTCCATTTCATTTAGTTCAAAACCTAGTGGTAAATATATTAAGCATACTGTGATTAGATACTCCACAGACAGGCAAATCAATACTGCTTCTAGAGCCGTTTCCCCCCCCCCATGAGGGGGCACACATGTTCATGGTGGAGGGAACCTCCCAGTGATGGTACTGGCCTTTTTCATTCTTCCTTTATTCCTTTGCTTTTCTTCCCATTTTCTTTGCTCTACTTCTCCTGAGTCTTTTTCACTATCCTTTTTCCAGACCACCATCACTGGGATCCAATGTGCTGCCACGTGTTTGCCGTGCAGTGTGACCTGTGGACATCCGGAAAGGGGGATCTTGGTAGTCTTGCACTACTTTGGCCCCTGCTTCGGCAAGACGGGCAGTCCTGGATGGCCCAGCCAGGATCAATTGGCTAGCGGGCTTGCCTGCAAGGATCAACAATTGTGTTGCAGTAAGTCTCTCACCCCATGGTCTGGGGATCTGGATTCTAGGCTTGCTGTAGTGCTGGTATAGCATCCAGGGTAGCCCTGGCATTCCACTTCTGAGCACAGTCATTGCTTACTAGGCAGTGAGCATCCATGTGTGGCTCCATGGTGGGTGGGGGGGCTCTGATGACGAACCAAAAACTCCTTGAGCATGAATCCTTCATCCTCAAATGTTTCAGGCATGAATGATTAATGAAATTAATTTCATTAATCATTCATGCTACAGGTAAAAAACCAATAGGGAAAATGTCACCCTTCTTTATTCAAAAGGGTTTAGAAGGATTGGCAAGACCTCCCAAAACTGTTAAGAAATTGTGTTCTGGAGATGTCCTTGTGGAAACATTCTATGTCAAAAACATTCTGAGAAACCTGAGAGCCACAACAATGGGTGGAATAGAAATTACAGTAATATATCATAAAACACTCAATCATATAGAGGAGTCATATCAGAATGGGATCTCCTTTATGTTGCTGATCAATAGATATGTTCAGAACTAAAAGATCAAGGAGCGACGGGTATGAGGCGCATCCTGATAAGTAGGGATGGTCGCCTGGTTCCAGCCAAGAACATCATCCTTACTTTTGATAAACCTAAACCTCCAACATCTATAAAAACAGGGTATCTGAGCTGTCCTGTTAGAATGTACATCCCTAACCCACTGTGATGCTTTAAATGTCAGAGATATGGACATGCCCAAACTGTCGTGGTTCTACCACTTGTGCCTGATGTGGTAGTAAAGAACATGATAACAAATCTTGCTGTGCAAAAAAAAGCTAAATGTGTCAACTGTCAGGGAGATCATCCAACTTACTCTTGTGCATGTCAGCAATGGAAAGACAAAAAAAGAAATGCAAAGAATGAAAACAAAGCAAACCATAACATATCAGGATGCAACAAGGCTCTACACCCCTCTGGCACGCCACCAGTGACTTTCTTTTTCAGAGTACTGCATCCACATCAGGGACGAATGCTGGTCTTGAAATTCATGCTTGCTCTTGTTATCATTCAGGGAGTGAGAGGTGTGATTGAAATCTGATTATCGGAATAATGAATTACAGGTAACCCTTGTATACCGCAGATGTGAGGTTCCATAGAAATGCCGCATTATCTAAATCATGTTATGCGAGACTCAGATAACATACAAAACGTAGGATTATGTTCCAAAATCGTTTTTTTTTTTTTTTAAATTATATAAACAACAATGACATATCCAACAAAAATATATTTTTATTTAATTCAAGTAATTTATGTAAGTTAAGAAAATATAAACTATGACACAAATAATTTTTATAATTTTATAATTTTTAAAATTATAAAAATTACAAATTGTAATTAAGCTTCATTGCACGCAATGCATAAATGTTTCAGGCAAAATAAAAATAAGTGCATATTTTAATCTTTCATAGCACGAGGATTTGAGAATCGGTTAATAAACATTAGTCATGTAATCACCTGATGCATTACTACAAAACAGTAGAGTAATTCTGTCTTTGGAAACTTTGAATCCAAGAGCTGATCTTTCATTTTTTGAAATATAGGTGCGTTTTGGCATTTTATTCCAATATAACCTGGATTCATCAGCATTGAACACCTGGTCTGCATTATAAATGTTTATAAACTTTGAGAGTTTTTTTGTTTAATAAGATTTCCATCCAAAGGAATTTTCTTTTGAGTGCATCCTCTTTCAAATCATTAGAGATTGTGTCATTTTTCTCTTAGAAAATTGCGTACATGAGCAACGAGCTTTGCACTTACCGTTGATCCAGCAATAAACACTTTTTCGGATTTTATGTTCATTGTGTTTGATTGTTTGAACTGTTGATTCATTTAAATTCAAAGTCCTTACAACAACTGGTTTTTCTCCATTTTTCAACCGATCCATGATTTTAATTATTTTTCTTCGAGAGAAATTTTCTTCAAGACGAATTTTCTTTTCAATATTTATTTTTTCCCTTTCAATGCAAATGGTGGCCATTACTATAAAAATAATTATTTTACATAAAAAAGCATTACATATTAATTATGTATGTAACTCACCAGAAAATAAAGTGCTCAGCTTGAGATAACACACTTATGATTTTTAATGCACTTTCCTGGCAGAAAACGATGACAATTTTCAACAACAAACACTTTATACAATATACAATTGACGTACATGCGTGCTAAAGGGTGTTTCCCTTAATATAAATTCGCTACTTATAACTACCTGCGCGATATGGGCAGACACAAATTTAATGAAGATAAAATTTGATTTTTAAGTAGAGTGGTGAAAATATATGAAAAGATAAAGGATTACTACAATTTCTAGACTGTGTTTTTGTCAAAACCACGTCATATAAGTACTGCATTGAACAAGGGTTACTACAATTTGTAGACCGCGTTGTATAAGTACCGCGTTATAAGAGGGTTACCTATACTGACCATTTAAAACTATATATTTAGAAAGTTATGTACATTTAATCATACAAATACAACATTTATTTTACAAATGATATTCTATATTTTTCAATTTAGCTACTTGAATACATCTACCCTACGGTTCTTCTTTATGAACATGTCAATAACATCGTCATAAAAACTTGGTTGTAATTGAATTTTCCCAAGCAACACACATACTTGTAAAGGCTGCTGAAGCTCACTGGCTAGGGCTACGTTGACTGCATATGGCCTGTGGTTTAAGCAACAGAGTGAGACGACGTGAAATGGCTATGCGCACACATGAAATCACAGTGCTGCTGTGAGGACCTGTAAGCTCCTACAACCGAGCAAGTCAAGGTAGCTTTGACTAGACGAGCAAGCATCGGCCTTCAATACACAATGTAAAGCTCAATTATTACCGAGCAAGCTGTTAACAAAAATAAACGCCTAAATGGAAAGCTTATAAATGCATGCATTTATTAACAAATAAATAGTACTTCTTTCTCAATTAATGAGCTTGGCAGCAAGCATGGAGAATTTGCCACTGATCCACATACACAACTTGCTGATACCTATCTCACAGCCAGTCACTTATTCAACTCACTAATCTAACATCCAATCCCATTTGCTCCAATTTAGTTACCAAATTGCTGTGTCGCACTTTACCAAAAGACTTTGCAAAATCTAAATATACCACCATATATGAAGTTCCCTTGTCTAATATGTTCATCACTTATTACAGTACATAAGTAAATTACTAAAAATAATTTTGGGTGATGAAGTCTTTTACGAATGCCACAAACAGACCACTGGGAATCCTATCAGTGATCCTATCCTTTTGTAATAGTTTTATAAGTTCTCCATATGCCAATTTCGATTTACATTCAATTCTAGTTATGTATTATTACTATTATCAGATATGAACTGGAATAGCCACATAAACCATCTACACAACAAACTCCGAACAATAACTGGCAAACTCTACAGGTTAAAAAACATAGTTCCCACATGCCTAAAAACACTAATATACAAAGTACTATACCAAAATATACTAAGATATGCTATAACAACATATGCTTTCTGTGCACCCTACAAACTAAATAGATTAATGTCATTACAGTACAAAATGATAAAACTGATCTTTTGGGAACAAAGAGACAATAACGACTTTATATATACTGCAATGTCAGAACATAAAATATTGACAGCAAAACACTTATGTCACTATGCAGCTTTGCTAAAACATTATTTTGATGCAAACTATAGGACAGTCAGAAATACATACCGTATAATAAGACCTCAGACAACTAATTATATCACATATAAATACAATAATCACTTCGGAAAGGCCACTCAAAACTTCTACATCCCAGACATGACAAACAAATTACCTTTTGAATATAGACACCTTACAAACTACAACAGCCTGAAAAGAGCTCTAAGGACATACTACGAACAAGAAACATGCACCCAAAATACCATACAAACTTAATGAAACACAATATATTCGTTCAAGCTCCCAGTTCAGCGACGCATCAAGACATTCCAAGTAATTGTGTGTGTGTGTGTGTGCACGTGGCATGTGCGAATTTCACAATTAAGCTGCAGTAGAAATCAAACTTATTAAACATAGGTTTGATTTCGTAATAACTTCCTAATACAAACAAACCTATAAATAATAACTAACTGGTGTCATCCTCAGATAAGCTTACAAATAAGCTTCATGGATGAAAGCTGAGAAATTACATCTCGCCCAAGATTTAAAAAATTAAATCTTGGGTGAGATGTACTTATACAGAGCTTATAAGTATTTCTGTTTGCTTACTTGGAAAATGGAGTAAAACCAGGTTTAAAATAGCTTGGTATCTTTAACATTTATTATACCCCAGGTAAAATACTTTCTACATTTATATCTCCTCCTGATATTTTATTTAATAAGGTTAAAACACCTTATGGTAACTTGTTCTGGTAAAATACTTATAAGCTCTGTATTACTAAAATCTTGGTATTTCTAGCCTGGCTCCCACTGATGAGACCTCAATAAAGGTCGAAACCGGTCTGGGTAGTGGCCCCTTGCCCTTAATACAAAGCATCATATATCTCCTCCAGGAGATGTGCTTTGCATTATGGGTAAATATTAAGATTAGTGATCAGAGCTTATTCTACTTTTACCATGAGTTACCTTGGTCTTGCACTACCTGCAGGGTCAGCTAGACTTGCATTACGTGCAGGCGCAAACTTGACTTATTTGTCTGTTTGCTTACTTGGGAAATGGAGTAAAACCAGGTTTAAAATAGCTTGGTATCTTTAACAAGTTTAGTCTGCTTCCATTAAAAATCTAACTACCGCTGATGCAGAATATGATATGCATGATGCTATAGAATGTGAGAGCAGCAACTAGCATTGTTCCACTATATATACAGAAATTCAATTAACGTTTTTATTCTGGTTATTTATTATATATATAAATTGTTAAGTTCTGATAACATCTATGTGTAATTACTAGTTTCTAGTCTCTTGTCTATGCAACTTTTGCTAATATCCCTGATGATGTAAGTCTGATGACTTACAAAACATGTAGGATTATATTTTATTAAACTCATTAATCATTTTAAAACATGAGATCTCAATACTGGAAATTATCTACAGAAATGTCAAATTACATTATTGGTATGTAAGTTAACAAAAGAGAACGTTTTTAAGTTCTTTATATAAACTGTCGAGTATTGAATGCTGCATAATAGAGTACTCATCTCACTCCACTCTATGTCACAAGCATTATACATGTAATATATCCAATGAAATATGAGTGAGTAACATATCTCCTGAATATAATAAGCATCTCCATAGTGCAATTGGAAGAATGATGGTACATTGCGCCCTTTGATTGGAAACAGCCTAAGTTAAATTCCCGTCATGACAGGAGGAATCTTTATATGGGTTTCTTTCGATTAAAGGTGAGTTAGCTGATCTTATACAGAGGTAGCAGGGTCTTTTCTCCAGGAAACTCTGTTCATCCCACACACAAAGACATATCAGCCTTCAGGACACACACAATTTACAGACAAAAAATACTAGGGGTGGTGGTGGGGGGGGGGGGGGTAGTAGATGGCATTTGTGTAGATGATGGACACAGATGGAAGTGGTGGAGACAGAGAGTTGTAGAGTAGGTGCTTTCCCTAGATTAACCTTTGGATCCTTGACGGTGTCAAGAAATAATAATAATAATATGAGTGAGTAATATATCTCCTAACATTTGAGGAGTGATATCTGTGATGAGTCTTGTGACTTCACTTTTTTTTAAGTTCTTTATATAAACTATCGAGTATTGAATGCTGCATAACAGAGTACTCCTCTCACTCCACTCTATTTATGTCACAAGCATTATACACCCTCTGTCCAAAAAGAAACCGAACTTTTCGAAAATAGAAGAAACTAGTGGCACCACTGTTGTATATTTTTGCTGTCAAACGTGGCAACCTTCCTTAGTGTTGTGTCAACTGTTTATGACATTTGTTTCATTAGAAGCTGAGTTATAGTGCCAAGAGTGACAGTGTGTTTTGACAAATGGTCAGAAAATGAGTTTCAAACAGAGAGCTGAGATTGACTTTTGTGTTAAATTTGGTAAAAAGTTTACTGAAATGCATCACATGCTTCAAAAAGCATACAAGCATACAGTGATGAATCCTTATCCCATACTCAAGTTTATGAGTGGTTTAAGCGATTTTGAAGTGGTCATGAGATGCTTGAGGACGACAAAAAGCCAGGCCATCCAAAAACTGGACTAAACGAAGTTAACATCCAAAAAGTGCGTGATTTCATCAAAGAAAACCTAAAATCGTCCGTGAGATTGATTGAAGATGAATTGGGATTCCAAAATCAACTGTGTGCACAACATTTTGACCGAGAGTTTGAGCCTCCATAAACTGAATTCGTGATTTGTTCCCCACACGTTGACCGACAACCAAAAATGTATCAAATTGAACACTGCAAGGACTGCATTGAAACTGCTTGTAGTTACTCATGACGAAACATAGTGTTTTGAGTATGAGCCAGAAACAAAGTGCCAGAGTGCTGAGTGGAGACCACCAGAAGAAGAGCATCCGAAAAAAAGTCACTTGGAGAAGTCAAAAGTAAAGAAAATGCTGATTTGTTTCTACAATTCAAAGGGCATTATCCACAAACAATTTGTTCCACCTGGCCAAACGGTCAATGGTGAGTTTATCTTGAAGTTTCTAAGTGATTGACAGCGAGAATTCGTCACGTACGGCATGAATATCGTGACGACCGACTCTTCATCAAAACACACTGTCACTCTTGGCACTATAACTAGGCTTCTAATGAAATAAATGTCATAAACAGTTGACACAACAGTAATGAAGGTTGCCGCTTTCAATAACAAAAAGATACAACAGGTGGCGCCACTAGTTTCTTCTATTTTTGAAAAGTTCGGTTTCTTTTTGGACAGGGGGTGTATATGTAATATATCCAATGAAACATAAGTGAGTAATATATCTCCTGAATATAATTATTGTCTCCATAGCACATTTGGAAGAACGATGGTACATTGTGCCCTTCGATTGGAAATGGCCTAAGTTTGATTCTGGTCATGATGGGAGGAATCTTTATATGGGTGTCTTTCAATTAAAGGGTGAGTTAGACAAACTCATACAGAGGTAGCAGGGTTTTTTCTCCTGGAAACTTTGGTTTTTCATCCTACACACAGACAAATCAGCCTTCAGGACACACAATTTACAGACAAAAAATACTAGTAGTGTTGGGTAGTAAATGGTGTTTGTGTAGATGATGGAGACAGAGAGTTGTAGAATAGGTGCTTTCCCTCAATGAGCTTTTGGATCCTTGAAGGTGTCATGAAATAATAATATGAATGAGTAATATATCTCCTAAAATTTGAGGAGTGATATCTGTGATGAGTCTTGTGACTTCATGGTTCCTGAATAATAATATACACACACACACACACAGCAAAAAAGGTTACAATGAGAAGTGGTAAACACTACTACGTTCAGCTGATGACCAATATGTGTGATTGTTCACATCAACAAATATATATATAATAATCAGTGGCTTTGGCTGCCCATTTCAGTTGGGTGTGCTGTGTGCGGCTTATGCAACCTGCACTATAAAATTCATGTCAATTTCACTGTATGACTGCATTTTTATCGATGTATGAAAGTTTTAAGAGTTCATAGAGCATTCAGCACTCATCTTAATTGGTCTAATGCAATTAATTGTAGGATAACTTTGAAAACGTTAATTTATCAATTAACTGTAACCAAATCTGCGGAGAATGGGGGAACAAAGTGTATGTTTTAAGCTATATTAGAAAACAATAATGAAGGAGAACGCTGTATTTGGTTGGCATATTTGAATTACACAAAGGTGTAAATATAATAGTAAATTTGGAAGAGGAGGAGGATGAGGCTTAGCTCCTTCGACTACAATCGTACAATCTGCAAAAGCTATAGCAGAAAACAGCACATTCAATAGATCATCAACACTGTTTTCCATTGTAAATATGGGCAAAATAAGTTATAAATATTTATAGAAAATTATATATTAAAAACTAGTCTATACCAGTGTAATAAACACATCAGTTCACACTTCACACACACAAAATAGAAGAAACTCAGTAAATAAAAACAACTCATGACAAATGACAATGTTCAATTGGATTGGTTGACACAATAACCAATCACAGCCAATGATTTCTGGGTGCTATTGTTAGAGCACACACCATGCCTTGCCTGCTGGGTGATTTAAAAACCACTGTAATGCTAAGATGTTAATGTTAAAACACTAAGAATTTGACCCACTGCACCATCTGCACGTCGGTTCAAAGGGCTCAAAGGTGTCTGTATTTGTGACTACACACCTGGACTATTAATGCAAATGTGATGAAATGTTTACACATTGAAAAATGTCCTCTTTGTGAAGCACTAGTATACTGTGTTTAATTTTAGGTATCAATCACGAAAAGCTAGAAATCAATTAAGGGAGTCTTTAAGAGGAATAAATTCAAAAATATAATATCGGTGATACTGCTATTCCATGGGTGTACAGTGCACACCTAGCACACCCTGAATATATGCCCCTGCTAACTATATATATGTATAATGCTAACATAATGGCAACTTGAAAATATTACAATGGTAACTTGAAAATGATTCTTACATTCATAATGCCCACTTCATTGCCTCTGTAATCAATGATTTCCAGTTGCTCTCTTAATTCAACCTGTAATGAAGAAAATGTAATAGTTAGCATCTTATAGAACACCATGTGTTCCACCATAAATGGTATTCCCACATTAGGTGTATGCCATTCTAATTACAGGATGACCTGTAATAAGAATGGCTTACACCTAACAGATAATATTTTTTTGCAAAAACAAAGGCAAAATGATATCTATAATGCAGAGCAAAAAACATGACAGAGGGATACTTCATGTTCAAAGAATTTAAAATAAGTATTAGGAATTCAAAAATGTATGTGAATTGTAAAGAGAGTAGAAACTAAACTTTTTAGTAGAACCTCCATCACAAAGTACAATATTTCCAAAATTTGTAAAAAAAAAATTGAGACATGCTGTACTTTACAAGGTGTGAAAAGAGCCTCTACTCATCAGTGGGAAAGAAAAATTCTACTATGGCATGTCACATGTTACAATGTGACATACTCTTGAGAATGAAACTATCAGGGAAGATAAGCACCATATTCTCAAAAATTGCAACTCTTAATATGTACAACTCTCATATGTAGATACTATCTGTTGCAGCCTGTTTGGCTGAGTGGTAAACTTACTCACTTGCCAGCAAAAGCTATGGATTCAAATCTAACTTTGGGCATGAATGTTTGTGAATGTCCTTAGGAAAAGTGGGAAATAAATTTCATTGCTTGGATTGAGACTCTGTTTTCCTTATTGGAGGCTGAAATGGATTGAAAATGTTGCATATTTGGTCTGCGTAATACAGTTCTTGAATTACGTAATAAATAAACAGAAACACACAAAAAATAAATAATTTTAATAAATAAATAACATTAAATAATTATGAAGTAGAAAAAAAAAAAAAAAATATATATATATATATATATATATATATATAGTTTTATGAAGAATTGAATGACTAGAACCAAGATTTAAGTAAAAAGGATTTAATATAAAAACACTATACTAGTTTCAGCCTGTAACAGCCTTTTTCAGGTGACATTATGAAAGAAAGAAAAAACACTAAACATTGAAGATTAAAAGACTATGAACAACATGGACAGTCTCTATACATAATTAGCATGAAAACATTGTAGTTGTATTTGAAGCTGTTCTTTAGTTTGTTGCATTGTTGGGAGAGTGCGTGCTTGCGGCATCACGTGAACGCCAGTACATGATTACAGTTGAATGACTATCTGGGAGGTTGTAGCTCAAGTTGTTATTTAGATGAAAAGGACTGAAGATGATTTCTCTAGATTCCATGATTTTTCTCTCTAGTTCGTCACTGCAACGGAAGATGTTAGTAGATTTTTCCCAGCTGACTTGATGACTTTGGTTTTCATCATTAGGATTAGCCGAGAAAAGGATATGACTTGATAATGCACTAGCTCGCTGTCTCTTGTAAGTAATGTCCCTCATGTGTTCTTCCATATGCAATTCGACAGATTTGTCTGTCTGCCCAAAATAAGGAATATCACAATCACACAATATTTTATATACACCAGAGTATTTGAGTTGATAATGACAAGGTTTTGGGTGGCTAATTAAGAAACAGATCTTTGGAAGTGGAGTGAACAAGGTTCTGATACTGTATTTTCTTAGAGTTTTTGAAAGTTTTTGAAAGAACAGCTTCAAATACAACTACAACATTTTCATGCTAATTATGTATAGAGACTGTCTAAGTTGTTCATAGTCCTTTAACCTTCAATGTTTAGGGTTTTTTCTTTCTTTTATAATGTCATCTGAAGAAGGCTGTTACAGGCCGAAACTAGTAGTGTTTTTATATTAAAACCTTTTTACTTAAATCACGGTTCTAGTCATTCAATTCTTCATAAACCTATGTATGTTAACCGAGTTAATGATCATTCTGTCATACATATATATATAAATATGATCTTATACTGTATATCTTAACCCATCCAATGTAATTAGGTGGAGACCCAAAATAGCTTGAAAAAGATGCATTTTGTCTACTGAATAGAGTTCCTGGATTTTTGAATGATAAACAATTTTTAATAAATAACTAAAGTAAATAATTATGTGTAGGGAAAAAGAGAAATATAAGGGAAAAAACATTTAATCTCTTAATTACAAAGGTGGTGAAGGTAACACAGAGGATTGCTGCAATAATGAGAAGGACGCTGACCTGCAGAGAGAAAACAGTTATCATTCCGTTGTGTAAGACCCTGATCAGACCACACTTGGACTATTGTTCTCAGATTTGGTCCCCAGGATTTGAAAGGGATAAATTAACTGTGGAAAGGGTACAAAGACGGATGACAAAGATGGTTTCAGGAACTGTACAAGCATAGTTATGAGGATCGGCTGAGGGAATGTGGACTGCAGAGTTTGGTGGATAGAAGAAGGAGAGGTGATATGATTGAGACTTTTAAACTGTTGAGAGGTGGTTACAGGGTTGATACTGGGGAGTTCTTTCGCTTGGCTGAACAGAGGGAAGGAGTGATGACAAGAGGCCATCCCTGGAAGTTACAAAAGGAAACTGTGAGCAAAAGGGTAAGGAGTGGTTTCTTTGTGTGGAGGGTGGTTGAACCATGGAATGCATTGCCTGATGGAGTGGTGAGAGCAAGAATGGTCAATGAGTTTAAGGATTGGTATGATAGACTTTGTGTTTCTTGGGGGGGGGGGGACCTCCACTTTATGAGTCTTGATAGACTGTGTTTCTTTGGAAGGACCTCCCACAATGAGTCTTTTGACTCAATGGAGGCCTGAATAATAATAATAATAATAATAATAATAAAAATCCATACAAGGTAACTAGGTTTATATCCTTTGGAGGTGGGAGTCACATAAAAAAAATGAAAAGTAAAAGTTTAAAGATAATTTCAATCAAAAAAATCAACCCAATACACAGTTTTGCAGATTACAGCATATTACACACCTCCCTTTCATTTGATAAACTTTATGCTACACAATTCTCCTCAACCTACAGAATATCAACCACCACTGCCTTCAATTCTGATCTCCAAGCAATCCTCAAATAGAGTTCAGATAATTTCATCAATTTCATTGCTAGTAAACCCAGTTCTGTCTTATTTCTCACAAATAAGAACCATTTTATCCCAGTATTATTTTTGATAACACCCAAATTTCCAGACAAGATGAGCTTTCTCTTTTTGGAATTACCCTTTCAAGGCTCTCCTGACAAACTACATGCCACTACATCCTCAGCTTCTAAAAAACTAGGATTTCTCTTTTGCTCCAGACATCACCTCACCTTTGAACAGCTGTTAACCTTATACAAATCACAAATCCATCCAGCTATTGAATAATGCTCTCACATTTGGAGTGAGGTTCCTAAAATCTTCCTCAAAATGCTTGACTCAATACAGAGAAGAGCAATTAGACTTATTAATGACACATCTCTTACCAACTCATTCTTCCCATTTTTGCACAGACATTTGGTTTCTGCAATATGTGTATTCTATAAATATTTCCATGGCAAATGTTCATCTGAAATAGCATCAATAATTCCCCCACTTAGTACTAAGCCCACTGAAACATGTGCAGCTGCTTCCCTTCATCCCTTCACCTTGAAATCCACAAAACAAGTTTCTTTTCCTCCTCCTCCATCCCTGCAACTGCTGTACTGCAGAACAGTCTCCCCCCCTATTGCATTTCCCAAGGAATACAATATACAATCATTTAAATCAAATGCAAACAAGGCGCTCCTTTCCCAACCCACTACTCATTTACGATACTAATGTACTATTGGTTGATTAACCAACCTCTCGTGTATGGGCTCAAAATAAAAAACACCCCAAATTGTAAGACCTTACATTTATTAATATTAAAACTACAACCCCACTCATCTGTCCAAGCAAAAAGTCTATTCAAGTCTTCCTGTATGAATTAACATCAGCAATACTCTACTCCTGATAATTCTACCCAACTTTGCATCATCAGCAAACATTTGAGAATCTCCAATCAATCCACATGAAATATCATTAACAAATAAGTTAAACAGTAGGGACCTGTAAACTGTACCTTGGGATACTGATATGGGTTACATTTCTTTTCTGAGACACTTTTCCATCATACAAACTTGCCTGATATCTTTTAAAAAACCAATCTTCTATCAATTTAACCAATCTGTTATCCATTCCCATCTTCTGCAGCTTATAAACCCAAGTAAATCACTGTAAACAAATCTCCCTTATTCAACACATTCATCACCTTATCATTAAATGTAAGCAGATTGCTAAATCAAGACCTGCTCTTCACAAACCCATGCTGACCATCATAGAGAATCTTTTGTCAATCAATTTAATCTTGTATTTCTTCTTCTCATTTAACATGACTAACATTTTTGAGCACATACATGTAACAATTGTCATCGTGTATCCACTGTGAAAAGTACAGGGAAAAATTAGATCTCCATGTTGAAACCTTTTGCATTGTGGCATCTGCTTTTTTTACTGCTGTCATTTTTGTAACATTAACTAGCACGTTAATAAAAACAACAACCAAATATATCATAACTATTAGAACAAATACTATAAATCCTATTTAATACTATAAATACTATACTAAATACTATTTTTTAATATTTTTTAAAACATCAATGTAAACATAAATCATACAATTTCAGATGGTTCCCTTAAAGATTGAAGAAAGACATTACCATGTAGGCCAGTGGTTGAAGGAACACTTGAACGCTACCAATGCGAACTTCAGTATCTTCATTTTCAAGAAAAGGATCACGTTCCTAAATGGACAGAATTTTAGTATTTCTGGATCTACTTAATTTATTATAGATACACACGCATTACATATAATAATCATGCGTACTTAACTTGGTAATTAATATATAACTGAGTAATTTACACAAGAAGGAGGGAAAAATGTACATTTAATCAAAGAAATGTAAAATGCTAGTACTATGAAAGCAGCATGTCTTATGGTATCAACTATTAACCTCAGCATCCTATTCATTCATTACTACATTATATTTGAGAAAAACTTATCCTTTCAGGGACAAACTACCATATTTTCTGGTGTATAAGATGCACTTTTTTACCTTAAAAATTCATCTTAAAAATGTGGTGCGTCTTATATAATGAAGGTAAAGATTGTTTCCTCTTTTCAAAGTCATATGCACTCCCTTTTATGTTCCAAGATCTTTGTAGGTGGTTATTGGTGCAATCAAATTGATGCGTGACCTTCACGTGACTTCTAGCGCATCATTGGCTAAGAACTTGGCATGGTCAGAAGGAGATTTTGTACAATTTGTGTAAAGAAAAGCACGCGGAACATGGAAAAATTGCAAAGTGGCCAGAACTAGAGACCGAAGTTTTGAAATGGGTGCAAGAAAATCGGCAAAATGGCATTGCCATTTCAACAAAAATGATTCGTACACGTGTAGTCAAAGTAGCCTGTGAGCGTAACATTGAAGATTTTTAAGGTGGTGCGTCATGGTGTTACCGTTTCATGAAACGCAGTGGACTTTGTAAGCGTACAAAAACAAAAATCAGTCAAAAAATGCCAGAAGAATATGAAGACAAAATTATTTCTATATTATAAGAAATTAATGATGATAGAGAAGAGTCAGATGACAGTGACATGGGTTTTGCAGGTTTCTGAAAGGTCAGTTTACTATTAAAAATTACCTATTATTTTATCCATTTTTTTTTTTAAATCATACTTTAAAGTTTAAGTTTTTTCCAGAAAATCATATTAAATTTCTTGGGTGCGTCTTATACATAGGAGCGTCTTATACACTGGAAAATACGGTATATTGCTTTTTCTTTGTTGTAGCGTTATAAAAGTTTCAGGTCCTATAAGGACTTCATTAATGGTGACAAATAACTAGTAATATTTATTATTACCATGCTAACCATAATTCACACAATACCTATCATATTTCTGATTGAACTCATTCGCCAATAAGGTAGTGATAACAATCTCTGGCAACCTATTCCACCCTTTTATCATTGTCCAAGCAAAAATTCGGTATTCAAAAATTCATAATTTACCAGAGGTGATCCCTTGTTCTTTCACCTCCTCTACATACTGAAAAAAAAAAAGGCTTCCATGTCAATCCTTTTAATAACTTATGTTTCTATCATATTCCCTTTTTTTCACCTATCCAACTAGTCTTTGTAACCCATAGACCTTCAATATGTATTAACATTCCATAGACATGTCACAATCTTAGTCACTTGTCACCCCTCCACATCCTGAAAGAATCCAGACAACCAGGTTTCTGCACAAGGCTTTAATAAGAAAAGCCTTGTAAAGAGGAATAATAATATTCCTCATAAAATATTATTATACAATAATATTTTATGAAGAATCAATAAAATTTAAAAAGAAAAGCATTAATTAGCATACCTGTGTCTTGAAAATATAAATGCTGAAAACTTGACAAAAGACTTCATTAGAGCTGAGATGGTATGCAATTTAGGGTGGTGGATACTAGATAGTAACAAATGAGTGTAGGAAAAGTGCTGGATATGCAACATTAAGCAAGCAAGAGATCCACAATAAGAAAATGACATGGAAAGAATATCATGAGGACAAGAGTGAGAGGCATCATGAAATATTTAAAGCACAGGCCAGAAAAGTAATGAGTATTGTGCGGAATGCTAAATCAGAGTATGAAAAGAAATTAGTTATGCAGGCTAAAGGCAATTCGAAAGAATTTTATCATTATGCCACAAGCAAAAGAAAGAATAAATGTGGAAGAATAACTTTGTCGAATGCAGATGGTACTCTAGTGTCAGAGGCTAATGAGATTGTTCAATTAATAAGTGCTCACTCTGCTAGGATATATCAACCAGGTGTATGTAACAAGGCGCACAGTGCTACTGCTACATCTGTTAATTAATAGCAAATCTGTTATTAATTAGCAGATTTGCTAATTAACAGGGAGAGATCGAATATCAGCATGTTTGCTAAATGAATGTTCAACTGAATTGGCTAAGCCTTTCACATATTTGTATAACTTGAGTCTCAGCTTAGGAATACCACAGGAATGGAAAGGTGGTGCAAAAACTGATGTGTCTAACTACTGACCTATCAGTATTCTGGTGTGGTGAAGATTGTAGAGAAGTTAGTAAGAACTCACAAAGAGAAATTACTAGACAAACAAGCTATAATCTACAAGGAGCAGCAGACTAAAGAAAGGTCATGTTTTAGCGACATGCTCATATTTTATAATAATGTTATAGCCGAGTTGGATAAAGGGAATGGATACACTACAGTAACGTTGGATTTTGCTAAGGCATCTGACAGGATACCACACAAAAGACTGTTGCATAAACTGATAAATACAGGATTAGGATATAAACTCTTGACTTGGATCAGTGGATGGTTGGCAGACAGATATCAAAAAGTGGTATATGGTGGGTGTGAATCTAGCAGATTTAAAGTGATCAGTAATGTACCTCAGGATTCAATCCTTGGGTCATTGTTGTTCAATCTATACATTAATAACATTAGGAAGGAGTCTAATAGGAAATTTGCATTCTTGTGTAGAGGCTTAAGTGCTGTGAGGACATTATGTTGGAGGTTTAATGGATTTTTTACAACACTCAAAAAGCTTTTTGAGTGTTGTAAAAAATCCATTAAACCTCCAACATAAGGAAATTTGCAATTGTTTGCCAATGACACAAAGATAGGCAGGGCAATCAGGGATGCTACTGATATCCAGCACTTATAAAATGATTTGAATAGGCTGAAAATTTGTGCAAATGAAAATTGCTATCAGTTTAATGTTAGCAAGTGTACAGTTATGCACTTTGGTGTGATGAGACTTCCAAAAGCATGTTATATTAGCGGGGTTATGCTACAAGAAACTGAGGAGGCAAGGGATCTTGGCATAACAGTGGAAAGGAATTTAAAATTCGAAGGTCACATAGCAAAAGTTGCAAATACAACTCTGAGGATAACTGCGATATTGAAGCGAACCTTGATATGTAAGGATAAGGAAGTCATTTTCCTCTTTATAAAGCCTTGGATTACTGTGCACAGATTTGGTCTCTTCGGTTCCAAGGTGAGATAAAGAAGCTATGGAAAGGGTGCAAAGAAGCATTACAAAGATTATATCTGGATTATCAGATTTTGATTATGAGGACAGATTGCGAGTATGTGGATTACAGACTCTGGTTATCAGGAGAAAGAGGGGGTGATATGATAGAGGTCTATACACTTCTGCATGGATGTTATAGGATATCATTTGATAAAATTTTTCATTATATGGAAGATGGGGAGAGAACACAGGGGCATCCATGGAAGTTAAGTTTGTTTGTCAATAACACACTTTGGGTAGTGAGTGCATCTAGCGTAAATGAATTTAAGGGAAGGTATGACAGCTGGTTTGGGTTACAATAATCCAAATTTCCAAAGGTTACAACCTTTGGATTTTTAAAGAACTCAGAATGAAACAAAACCTATTATATATATAGTAAGCCAGCAATAAACATGATGAGTACTGGCCATTTCATTATGCTGAAAACATCATCAGATGAATTAAGCAGAAAACTGACTGTAAGCTAGCCACAGCCATTGTACCACCAAACCCCCCTCCTAATACTGTACAAAGTATTAGGAGGGGGGGGGGGGTTGGTGTTCAAGAGTATTCGGGAATAGGGCTGGTTTGAGAGTACAGGGAGTAATTTATTTGGCAATTAAACCAAATAAATTACTCATCACCCACTCCACTAGGGATTCCTTCTTTTAAGAATCTTGTTAATTGAGCACATTAAACGATTAACTTCCTGTAACATGTTTTTAAAATCCAATGATATGTCATTAAGTCATATCACCTCATTAACATGAAGTTTATTTACCATATTTTTTGCCTGATAAGATGCAACCTTGTATTGGGTGCATCACATTTTTCATGTCAAAGTTTTGTAAAAAAAATATTCTTCATAGTATAAGACACATATTATGCATCAAATTATTTGTGTAAATATTCTTTTTTATTTTAGAGAGTTTAACAAAATCGTACCAACCTGGTGCGAACGTTAAGGATGTAAGCGAGTCAATTAGAATGCAAAAGCAGCGGGTGAAAGAATTGATAGTGGTAGCAGGTACAAATGATTTGAAAGGAGACAAAATGGCTATGAGTGAGGATGTGAAGGAATTGCTTGAGGCAGCAAAAGAGAAGATTGAGAGAGTTAGGATGGCGAGTCTGTTGCCATGGTATGACAGCGAAGAGTATAGAAGGAGGGTCATAATTGCAAATGACTTTATGCGTGAATTATGCAGGACGAGTGGTGTGGAATTTGTGGATGTGTGGAGTGAGTTCGATGGGTGAAAGGATTTATATAAGATGGATGGTTTACATTTGAATGGATTTGGTGTACGGAGACATGAAACGGTGTTGTCGAATGTAGTGGAAGTGGATGTGCAAAATTGGGAAACTAGAGTTATTAAGGGGGAGGGTATATATGCAAACTTTAGAGAGACAATTGAGTGTATGAATGTGTGTAATATGCCCAAGCGAGTATGAAAGACTACGAATCAGAATGGAATAGTTAGCATAAGGCATCAAAATAGGGAGGGGACAAATGGGCTTCTACAATTCATGTATACTAATGCCAGAAGTATTAGGAACAAGAAGGAAGAATTTTTGACCTTGGTTGGCACTTCCAGGCCACGGGTTATTGGCATTAGTGAAACATGGCTGACAGAAGATGATATAGCTAGTGGGATTGAATGTGAGGGGTATGGTGTGTTCAGGAGTGACAGGGAGAATAAAATGGGGGGGAGGAGTGTTATTGATGATAGCTGATGAGCTACAGCCAAGGAGAATAGAAGTGGAACTGCAGGATAGAGAAAAGAGCACATTTGAGGCTATCTGGTATGAGATTGAAACTAGCAGTGATGGAATAGATGGTGGAGATAGCATGCATAAGCAAATAGAAGAAATGAGTGGAAGGAGGGTAATTATTATGGGTGATTTCAACTATAGTAACATTGATTGGAAGGAGGAGAGGACATATGGGAGGAAAGAATTGGATTTTATGCGATTATTAAGGGATAACTATCTGCAACAGCATGAAATGGAAAATATTAGGGGTCAGAGAGTACTTGACCTAGTAATTGCATCTGAGAATTTGGCTGTAACGAATATGACCATGTTGCCACCAATTGGTGAGAGTAAATCATAGGGTTTTGACTTGGGAGGTGGCTAAAGGTGTGGAATTTACAATTAAGACAGGGTATATGTGGAATTATCAGGCTGGTAAGTATGACAAGCTTAGGAGTTTGATTGGATCAGTGCCATGGCATGTAAAACTGCAAGGGCTAGATGTTGATAGTGCTTCAGAGGCGGTTAGGAAGCGTTTGCATGAAGCAATGGCTGACTGTATACCTAGAGTATGAATAATAAATGAAGTAGGGGTTAAATGGATGAATAACACCATTAAGCTTGAGCTCATAGACAAGTTTATACGTTGGTTATGCATTTCTAAATCACTTAAGGAATTGAATAACGTAGATCAGAATATAAATTAAATTACACTTTAATAAATATTTCCGATATTTCGACAACGTCACATTGCCATTTTCAATAGGAACTTACAAAAAGGCACGTGCACGCAGGCACTACAACACAGTTACTGAGAATGAAGAGATGAAGCTATTGTTCTCCTAGAAGTCCTGATGGTGCCCTCTAGCGGGCTAAGTAGGTGTTCTTGGCTGTTGGGGCTAAAGGTCTGCTGATGTATGCATCCCGGTGTGTATCCTGTGGATACATGCCACAGAATACGGTGGAAGAAAGCTACAGTAATTCACCGTAGCAAATACAAATTTGAAAGACTATTTATGGAATCTGCCTCAGCCCTAAGAAACTCTCCAAACCTCAACAAATTTGGTTGTATGCGACTGCCCCAAATTTGGGAGGCATTATTAATGAAGATCACATTGTTATGTGATCTTCATTAATTTTAGTCTTATCATTATGTCTCGCTTCTTTTATACCTTTTCTTACGTAATTTAACCTTTTAACGGCCACTAGAGATTACCTGTTCCCTGAATTCTATGAGTTATCCCGGTCACTCTTAGAATTCTTAGAAGTCTTGGGTTCTCTGGCTTATTTTATTTGCAGTCGTGCCCTACTACTTTCAATTAGGGTATTCGCACACCACACACACACACGATCACAGGTTCGAAGTTTTATGAAGGGTCAGTCATCATGATCAGAAATACATGTAAGGAACCAAAATATTTATTAAACTCATTATATAATGCCATACAAGTTAAAGTAGTTATCAATTCTAATTTAATCTTCTACCTTTCTCTCACCCTCTCACTCTTAAAACCATTATGCATTGACTTCAAAATGTTAGCAAATTCAATAACTCAACATATAATACATTCTTAATTACAGCTCAAATGGACATTACGGCATTTTAGCACATTTATAATCTCTCTCGGATTAATTACGACAGAATCTCTATTTAACTGAAAGTTCTTAAAGTTCATTTCAAAAGCATAGTCATTTACATAAATCTTAGTGCTTCACTCTTTCTTCCATTACAAATTTTAAGATGCATTCTCTTAACACTGTTAGTCAATTCTCAAAAGGGGCTAGAACAAGTGAGAGTACTTATCTATTCTTTATCAGTTTTCTTCCGTCCTTCCTTCTTTGTTTTGATTCTGGTTGTCTCGATCTTATCGTCACATGGGTTACACGTGCTCACCTGAGTTGGGCGCTATCTCTCTGCTAAGGTTTTACGTTGATTGCCCTCTCATTGACGGCCTACGATTGATCTTGCCGAAATCTGCTGCGGTGTCATCCGGATCCTTTTGTAAGTCAGCTCTCAAAAATGAGAGCTGAACTGCGATGAACTCTTGAAGTATATGAAGAGAAATGCAGGAACAAGAAAAAACAGGGGGGGATTTACTTCCGTGTCGCGGGTTTTATTCGCTCCCCTAGAGCACCACCTTTCCAAGCGTGAATTTCTCTTATCATCTCACCCATTGGTCTCAGGCTGGGTGACTTCACTAATCAACATATGGGACTTCTTGTTTCCAGGAACGTATACATCATGATGTCTTCTTAGATGTGATGCCTGCAGGTGCTTACATTGCTCTTATAGTATTAGGGTGATCTTTGCCCCATGTTGCTGAATAATATGCATTCTTTCATTTATAACATTTCACTAATGATTTCTCTCATATCTGCCTCTTTTGCTGACTTACATTCATGCTAGACATATAGATACATTAATTTAAATTCACATAATTCACAGTTTATCATACAAGATGTTCTTACAAAAAAAAAAAAAAAAAAACATAGTTACACTGCGCTAAAAGATAAGTATGCATATATATTTTTTGTTAATTGTTAGATTCTGGAATGGTGATGTCATGTAAAATTTGAAGTCGCCTATTTCAGATCTAACAATAGGGAGTTGAAGTTTAGGAGGGGCACCGCAAAAGTGGCTAAATCAGCTCATCAAATCACTTGGTTGCTGAAAAATACTTAAACAAGTAGAGACAAACAAGTTATTGTTCCTCTGTATCGAGCCTTGATAAGACCCCATCTAGACCAGCGGTCTCCAAAGTGGGGTACGCGAGTCGATATGTGGGGGTACGTCAAAAAAGTTTTATATTCATAGGAAAAAATAAGTAATTAATTAAAGATAAAGAATATTACTTTCTTTCATCAATTAAACATATATCTAATATAGACAAAGATGTTATAAAGATCTTGCAAACTTAAATTTGCGAGTAGTGCACATTGGGCGACTTTGCACACATAATCGTCCGTGGCAAAGCTGTCATGTATTTTTAAAACTAGGGAGTAAATCTCTTACTTCTTATCATTGCCATTGTTTGTAGAGCATCCTAGTGTTGACAAGCCCAACTTAGAGAAGGAAAATTGCTTAGTTATCATGCTATCTACAGATGACACCACAGTTGTATTATTTCTAATAGTGAATTAATATTAATTCACTATTAGAAATAGTGAATTAATATTATCAAAATTGCTTACATTTTTTAGAAGTGTTTGATATTATTAATAGTAAATGAATTATATTTAAATTTTACAAATTAACCCTCACAAAATGGATAAATGGATTATTACAATAGATTTTTGCTCAATTAATTGGGGGTAATCGCTATTTATTATTTCTGTCTTGGGGGTATGCGATCAAAAAAGTTTGGAGACCACTGATCTAGACTACTGTGCCCAGATATGGGCAACAGGGTTTCTTCTTGATGGGGAGGAGGTGGAGGATAGCAGGTCTATGGAATGAACCTTATGAGAACAGGCTGAAGATTTGTGGGTTGCAAAAATTGGTTGATAGGCAGAAAAGGGGGTGATATGATTGAGACATTCAAATTACTGAAGGGTTTCTATAAGATTAATTCAGAAGATATTTTTGAGAATAGGACTGGTGGTGGGAGGACTAAGGGTCATACATGGAAGCTGGGCAAGAATGTGGTTAGCAAGGGTGTTAGAACTATGTTTTTTACTTGGAGGGTGGTGAATCAGTGGAATAAGCTGCCAGAGTCTGTTGTGGGTGCTATGACTGTGAATGAGTTCAAGGCGAGGTATGATAGATACTGTGTGAATGTCGAATAGTTGTTCTTCAGATGATGTTAGGGCCTCCCTCGATGAAATGTGTGAGGGTTTGTGGTATATTTTCGTGGTTATTTTGTTGTGTGTTCTGGTTAATGTCAAGTTTAAGAAATTGATGGATTTGTTCTGTTCGGTTTCAGTGGTGAATTTTAATCTGTTGCTGTAACTGTGGCCTCTTTATACACTAACGTGGACGTCCCCAGAACTTTAGACATCGTATACACACACTACTCACAGAAGTCCACACCTTAAACTCTCGTACTAAACAAACATCCACTGACATTATTAACTTAATAAAACTAATAATCTCGGCAAACTTCTTCAAGTTCAAGAACGACATGTACATTCAAATCTTCGGACTCCCCATGGGCCAAAACATCAGTGGACAACTAGCGGAATTATTCCTGGCACATATAGAATCACTCCTACTCCACCCTTCCCTTCCCCCCCGCATCACCTTTTATGGCAGATACGTGGGCGATATTCTGTGCATTGGTAATCCCACACACATCACCACCTTAAAAAGATCCCTAAACAGTTACAGCAACAGATTAAAATTCACCACTGAAACCGAACAGAACAAATCCGTCAATTTCTTAAACTTGACATTAACCAGAACACACAACAAAATAACCACGAAAATATACCACAAACCCTCGCACATCGGAAACTATCTCCATTTTCACTCATACCATCCACATTCTGTTAAAAAAATCTGTCATCTTATCACAATTCATAAATGCTTACAAATTTTCAACCAATCAAAATAGTCTAAACACAGAAATAAAAAAACTAACACAGATCTTCTTAAATTGCAACTATCCTACACAACTGATTAACTACGCAAACAAGACGGCAAAAAACCACCAAAACAACCCAAGTACCAAAACGAACTTCCCTACACAAAAAATTATCAAACTACCATACACCCAAAACACATACAAAGCATATAAATACATCTTCAAACATACTGACTACAAACTGGTATTCACTACAAACCAAAAACTGGCAAACCGCCTAAAATCCACCAAACCCCACACACAGAAAGAAATATTTGAACAGTACAACGTAGTCTATAAATTTCCCTGCCAACAAGACTGTGACATCACCTACACAGGTTCCACCATCAGGTCTTTATGGGCAAGACTACAAGAACACTTCCGTGACTGTAACATCCCTATTCCAGAACATTTAAACACTAAAAAACGTAACATCAAAAAGAAAAATCAAATACAAAGCACAGGAAAAACGGAAATAGCTATTCACGCCCTTGAACAAAAACATACCCCGCAGATCGACAAGGCCATCATAGTAGACAGACAAGACAATGAAACAATGCTCAGAATATCGGAAACAATAGCTATAAAGTGTGACGCGAACTCTATCAACGTACACAGGCCCTACATAATCTCCGAAGTTTGGAAGCTTCACAACATAAAATTGAGGTCACAACCCCGACCAATAGGCGACAACACAAACACTTCAAAAGCAGAAGCACCTACCCGACCTGACATAGCATCCACTTTCCCAATGTGCTCAGATGACGACTAAGAATAGTCGAAACGGACTGCACCCCATCGACCACCTTTCCCCTTCCCCCTCCCTATTTTAAAAAATCAACCCTTTTACCTTTTCCCCCACCCTATATAATATAATATATATGTTTATATATATTATGAAAAAAAACCCGGGTTTTTCAAACTTAATTCTCCCAAATTGCCTACCCCCCCCCCCCTGACACACACACACTCAGTAGTTTTTCGACATCACAGAAAGAGGAAAAGCCGCAACACCCAGAAAAAGGTATGTGTAAATTTCTATTTCTTATGCTACATATACTTTTTGGTAAATTTACACCTACAATGCCCTAAGAATCCATGAGTAGATAGCCGATGACATTTAAACAGGGGCACTCCTAAACTGAAGCAGGCTAAATAGCTGTAATTATAATAGTTTATTAAGAGGAGTAACATGGGAGTTTTCCCAGAAATAATATACATTATCCAAGTTTTTAATTCATTTTCAATTTCTGGCCATTTTGCCAGTTTTCTGCAGAGATTGTGTTTTTTACAATTTTGCTTCTATTAATTGCTGCTCTTGTTTCCTTCAACTTAGTACCATTTTTTCTGTAGGTGGAAGCCCAAAATGCATCTCTGCCACCCTATTGTCATTTTTTTTTGCTTACTCAATCACACTACATTTAAATTCAATCATATAGCAATGCCTGTGCTTCATAGAATCCATGGGTTATAAAAAAAATGTAAATATACTAATGTATTGATTACTAGTTTAAATGCGAGATCATTAACGACAGTGCAACTATTCAAACTGATCGCGCTTTACCGACAAGCAATGATACATCATAATTAAGCATACATAAAAAGAACATCAGTGTATAAAACACACTGGTTTATAAGACGCATTTGACTTATAGGACACATCCTAATTTTCAAATAAATTTTAGGTACAAAAAAGCCAATCTTATAAGGCAAAAAATACAGTAATTCCTTATATACACATGGACAGGGCCTCTGAGAGGAATTTTATCAGGGGTAGAGTTTCTTTTGGGTCCCTTCCCTTCTCCATTAGTCATTTTGTTTTTATCCGCTATGGTTTATGCCATGCGCTGTAACGTGTAAGGTTAAAACAGTATGGAAGACAAGAGAGGAGCAGAGTGGAGTACTCTATTAATTTTCTGCATTTAACGCCTTATGCTCTTATACTACCTCCATGATAAATCACATCCTTTTATAATGCAATGCAGATCAGATCATCAGAAGACGTAAGTATTACTTAAAAAAAAAAAAAAAAGTGCTCTCTCCTGGCCTTTTTTTTTTTTTGTGAAAAGTTTCGAATCACAGCATGAAAATTAATTGTTCAAGCAATGTTTGATTCAATACTTAACCTGGCCAATCCACATGACATTCCTGAAACATTGTAGACCTTAAGTAATTCTTAATCAGCTCAAGCTTGCTAAATGACCTCTTTCCAGAAGCTACTGTTGTTAGAATGGTTAATAGTATTATTAATCTAATACAGCGTGGTTAGCCTAGTGGCTTTGCGCTTTGCAACCATATGCCTGGGGAATGAGTGTCCTAGGTTCAATTCCCGTCGATGACGCGAGGAGCTTAAGGATTTTCCTCAGCCATAGCCAAGTTAGCCGGTCTTGGGCGTGGACAGCAGGGTTTTTTCTACCAGTTTATCTGGGGTTTTTCATCCCGCAAACAGGTCCCGTGAACACACACACGGATTACAGTCAGGAATACTGACCAGCCATAGGTCTGATTTGTCAGCTATGCCGGTTCCGAGCCCAGATAAAATATGGGGGGGGGGGGACTGAGATGGTGCCATACCTCCCCATAAAAGGGGACTCATGGCCATGTATCATCATACGATAATTAAATTATCTAATACAAACATTTGGAAACAGGTCACCAAGTCTTCTGTACTCTTAACAAATTCAACAGTTCTGATAGCTTTAACTGTACATCTACAAAATTTGCTTTATGTAATGAGGGTAAATGTTGCATTTGTTTTCCAAAATTATATATATATATATATATATACAGGGTGTTCGGGATAAATTTGACAGTTTCGTAAGGAAAAAGAAAATCTTCTTTGTATCTATTAAATTTAATGAATTGACAAAAAAACATTACAGGCAGAGTTAATTACAATACTATCAACAAGATTTACTCAAAATAACCACCATTAGCATCGATCACAGCTTCAATTCTGCTTCGGAACCTCGAACAAGCTGATGCTACAGTCTCCCTGGGAAGGGCCGCAAAAACTGTTTTAATTTTATCCATTAACTGGGCTTTTGTATTACTGGAAGTGCGACTGGTGTCTTTTTCAACTGCGCCCCATACAAAATAATCCATGGGGTTAAGGTCTGGGGAGTTTGGAGGCCAAACATTTGGACTGGTGAAGTCGTAGAAATTTTCAGACAACCATTTTTGACTTTTCCCAGAGGTGTGGCAAGGGGCCGAATCCTGCTGCCATACATACGGCCTACCATTGGCTACCCTTGTTATCCAGGGCTTGACTACAGTTAGCAACTCCACGAACAAAGCCCGAATTCCAATGCCAGGGTTCTTCAACACCTGTTCCTGCAGATTTGCGAGGAATTCTGCTGTACGAATGCAATCAGATCGTCTGCTAGGGATCTTTCTTCTTGCTACATCCTCGTAGTCACCATTGCAAGTCTCTAGTTCATGCCTGATTGTTTTTACTGTATTCAGGGAGCATTGGGCAGCAGTCGTAATATCCTTATTTTGATGGCGGGCACGAATCATCATGATACAAGTTATTCTCTTCCATGATTCAGGTGGGTTCCAGCTATCCATCCTTTCTGACATCTTGTATATGAATGAAGAAGGGTCCAAACTTTTAAATGAAGAGAAGTGTGTGTTAATACATGTAACTTACGGAAAAATATAATTAATTATAAATTATATTTTGCTATATAAAGCTGAAAGATAATAAAACATATTCAGAATATAAATTTATTATTACTTCTTAACAAAGAATTGAGCTAACGTAATTTGGCAGGCATTCTGTTTCTTTTTTTCATATAACTGATGGTATGGCCCTATTGCCTTTTCTACTCTTCTGAAAATTTTACTGCATCTCTCTTCATCAGGGTCAGCCTCTAAGTTGCTGCTTAAAAACTTCGGTTGCATGAAAAATATTTTCACTTTATTTCTGTCAAATCTCTTTGGGCTTGTCACTGATTAAATTTTGTTCATATTCTTCAGGATCTTCTCACTGTGTATCTAAATTTGGCAGGTTGGAATCACTCAATTTCTCAGAATGAGATTTAATTAATTAGATTCATTTGAAAAACCTTTAAAATCATTTGTACAAGTAGAAGAATGTACTTCCAAATGGCTCACATATTACTAGCAGTATATTCATTTGACTTTGTGACTTTATAACCAGGCTGAGATTTCTTTGATTTGGCCTGAAAAGTCTTGGAAGGCATTAGGTTCAAAAAAAAAAGGCCAGTTGCATCGACATTAAATATTTGTTGGTCACAACAGCTTCCCTTCTTACACAATAATAAGTTTAGTTTAATCCTTTATCCAAGTGTGAGCAAATTGTTTGCTCACACTTGGATAAAGGATTAAACTAAACTTATTATAGTCTAACCAAGTGAAAAATAAACTCTCAACTTCTTACACAATGTTCTTCAAAATCTCTGAATAATTTGTGGCCACCTCCGTATCTGCACTTACAGCTTCGCCTGTGATTAGAACATTATGTAGGCACTTTCTCAAACCACCCAGCACTAATGTGGAATTCTTCTTTTCCGTCATTGATAACCCTTTCTTTCAAGGTTATAAAGAGACAATGCTTTTGATTTAATAAGCTCAGTGTCTAGCGAGATCCGTTTTTTGGTTACAATCTTCGATATGTGTAGAAAGAAGTCTCTAATTCAATCATTATAATACTTTGATTTCGAGTGCATACATGATGAACTTAAACCAGCCTTAACTTTCTCTTTATATTCAGCAGCTTTGCTTAAAATTGCTCGTATAGTTGATTCACCCATTTTTGTGTTCTTGTCCTAGCTTTGCTCTGGACTCGCCTTATTCATTTTTCTTTATTATTTCAAGTTTTTCTTCCAATGAGATTACTTTTCGAATCATTTTCACACTTCCACTTTTTTGCTCACCAATTCTTTTACTCATGATGAAAGGTTGGGAAAATACTTCAAAATAAAAAAGTAAGGAAAACAGTAACTAAATTATTTCATCCTGGTGAGTGATTTTTTAAAATAGTTAGCCATAAAAAATGTATAGATAGAAAATTTTAAAAATCTGTAACATTTATTTTTAAGATGTATATAGGTGCATTAATCGACTTTTAGAGGCACACTAATCAAATTTGGGTATCGAAAAAAAATGACACACTAATCGAAAACGCACTAATCTAGGGCACATTAATTGAGGGATTGCTGTATAGCAATTCATTACTTGGTCTCTAACCAGTTCTACCCATACCACCCCTCACGTGTAACTTCAAACTTGCTCCTGTCTGCCCACCCTTTGTGCCATATATCTTCCCCACTCCAGTCTCAACTACTTCCCACGTATTCAAGGTTATTCCATTCCTATGCTGCCAATCCCCATACCCGCATTCATTACTGCTTTCAGAATCTCTTCTCTTTATGCTGTCTTCCTGACCTTTCTGGCCCAACTTGCTTTCCTGTTTACACATTCTCATCACCATTCACAATCACATCAGTTTCACCTGGTCCATTCTCCTTCTCATTTACATCATTTCTGACCAGGGGCACATCAGCCATATGTACAATGTGTGCGATGCACAAAGGCGCCAGGATAGTAAAGGTGCCAAAGAGGAGGAAATACTTAAAAAAAAAACGTTTTTTTAAAGTGATTTTTTAATTGGAGGGGGGGGGGGATAGGGCGCCAACTAAAGTTTTGCACACAGACGCTGGACACTACTGGCTTGCTACTGGGTATAGGGGGGTGCCAACTAAAGTTTTGCACACAGGCGCTAGACACTACTGGAGCACCCCTGTCTCTGACTTCTGGTGAAATAACTTGTTTACATCACTCATTACACTTCCTTCCAGTAGCTTTTCCAAATAACTCAGTCCATCACTTTATACAGTTCTATTTGTACCTCAACCTCATCCCTTGCATTCACAAACTGCACTCCTTTCTCTTCACACAAATCCACTAACATTTCATTCAAAATCTTTGTTCTTTGCAGCAACTCATCATTGTCATATCTGAGCAACATACTAACTACTCTTCTTCCAAACGGTTGTATTTCAGTCTTCTCAATAATCTGCTGATATCCCTCCTCACATTCTTCCTATGCTTAACCAAATCATTTGTTCCAATTACAACAATTAACTCTTTTGAATGCTTAGTCTTAATCACTCTGTTCATCCTCCCTCATATAGAACAGACATTGCGGTCCTCATCCACCACACCCTTTATAATAGAATCTCAGTATAGTGCTACTCTTAAGTTATTTGCTACTTCTTTTTCTCCATGATCTTTCATTTTATTCTTTTGCACTTTCTGTTTGTATCCACCATATGTCTAATTTCATTTTGTATATGCCTCACCTTAATGATATATATTCTTCAATCATTGTCTTCCAGAAACTGTTCTCACTATTGCTCCATCAGTCAGGATGTCTTCTGTTTCTCACAGTCACAGAAATGCTTGTCCCATCAGTCAGGCACACTTCCATTTTCATAGAAATAAAACAACAAACTCTAGAGGTACATCAAAAAATAAAAGAAATGACAAAAATGAAAATGAATGATTCCTGGAACTTTTCAGTAAGGAGCAATGATGGTAAAATATTATTCAAAACTAAAGAATAAGTTTTAGTAATGGCAAACCGAGACATATAAATACAAAATTAATAATGGAAAAACTCATGTAAAAAGATTATTTAATAGTATAATTTTCGCCTGTGTGTCACAGGCATCTTCAGTACATTTTAAGCTCAAATTAAACAATAACTGACAATTCCAAAAAGCACCACCTAAGTAGCTAGTGAAGCATAACTAAAAAGGTCAATAAATTTCCTAACAAAAAAAAAAAAAAATTATATATACAATAAAAAGTTAGGAAAGATTAGCTGAATTATAAAGTACTATCTCCCATAAAGGAGACAGACGTAAACCATCAGATCTGTTTAAGTTAGGCGAGTGAAGTAAAGTTTCATATGTTTCTTTGCAAAGCCATTCCATGAGGAACCGACTTTTGTGAAGGAACTCGTCTTATTCCAATGAACTCTATGTCTAGTGATGATGGCATGTTCTGCAAGTCCAGACTGTTCAGGTTCAAGGTACTGAATATAAGACTGGTGTTCTTCTAGCCGAATAGAGGCAGATCTTCCTGTTTGTCCGAAATAAGATAATCCACAAGAGCAAGGAATCTGGTAAACACCTGGATAATTAAGATGTGGAAGCTTGTCCTTAGGAGAAGTGAGAAAGGTGAAAAACTAAAGAAATTTAGTCAAAGATGGGTAGATATACTTTTCAGAGATGAGGAGAGAGAGAGAGATATTCAAATTTAATAATACTGAAGATGGGATGGTCTTCCAAATACTTAAAAAAAAAAAAAGAAGAAAGAAATGCTAAGAACTATTAGAGCAGATGAAGAAGACATTAAAGGGGCACAAAGTAATAGAGGAACATACATAAAAGTGAATATTTTCACGATGAACTCAGGAATTCCATCATTATAACAGCCTGAAAACAGCTCAGGAGCTGAATGTGAAGATTACAGACCAGTAATCTTAATAAAAGACATCTGAAGAAGTGGATTTATGAAAAATAGAGGGAAAAGAAGAGGGCATCTTCAGCATCAAAATGATATTAAAAAGAAGCATGGAAATGGATAAAGATGTTTATATCTTTTTTTTTTAAAGAATTTGATAGTGTTCACAATAAGAAATGAATAGAAACACTAATAAAGAAGAAAATAGAATGACATAAGCCCAATATCCTATGTATATACTGAAACCAAACTAGAGACAAAAATCAATAGCAACCTATCAGAAATTTTGAAAATAAAAATGGTGTTAGAAAGGGTTGTGTTATATCATCCACTTACAATGTAGAGTAAAGAAATGTTTTTTTTTTTTTAAGTTTAGAATAACTGGATGGAGTACAAATAGGAGGAAGAAATATAATTAATCTTCATTATGCAGGTGAAACTGTATTAAAAATGCTGAGAGAGAGAGACTTGCAAAAATTAATAAATCAAATAAACCACAAAGTAAAAAAGATGGCCTTTCATTAAAGATAGTAAAATAAAGAAAATGTACCCCAAATTTTAAAAATCAAAGTAGAAAAACCAATTATACAAGTCAAATGTTACAATTATTTAGACATTCAGTTACCAGAGGATGGAAAATACAAAAGAGAAGAATAGAAAGTGCAAAAATGAATCTTTAAGAAAATAAAATACAGTAACATTAAGAAAGTTTAAAAAAAAAACTAGAATAAATAATAATTAAATAGTTCATTTGATCTGCTTTTTTTTTTTCCTATGGAGCAGCAGCATGTACAATAAACAAGAAAAATATTAAAAGAATATCAACTTTTTTTTGGAAATGTGGACATCATACAGATGAATCAGAGGGTTACATGGATTCAAAAGAAGAGAAAAGAAGTTTTGCAAGATAATAGGTAATAAAATGGAAGTAATGAAGCACATAGAGAAAAGACAAATATCATATTTATTATTATTATTATTCAGGCCTCCAAGGAGTCAAAAGACTCATTGAGGGAGGTCCTTCCTAAGACATAAAGTCTGTCAAGACTCATCGAGGGGGGTCCCCCCCCCCCTGAGAAACACAAAGTCTATCATACCACTCTTTAAACTCACTGACCATTCTCGCACCCACCACTCCATCAGGCAATGCATTCCACGGCTCAACCACCCTCCACACAAAGAAACCACTACTTACCCTCTTGCTCACAGTTTCCTTTCGTAACTTCCAGGGATGGCCTCTTGTCATCACTCCTTCCCGCTGTTCAACCAAGCGAAAGAACTCCCCAGTGTCAACCCTGTAACCACCTCTCAACAGTTTAAAAGTCTCAATCATATCACCTCTCCTTCTTCTATCCACCAAACTTTGCAGTCCACATTCTCTCAGCCGATCCTCATAACTATCCTTGTACAGTCCTGAAACCATCTTTGTCATCCGTCTTTGTATCCTTTCCACAGTTAATTTATCCCCTTCAAATCCTGGGGACCAAATCTGAGAACAATAGTCCAAGTGTGGTCTGATCAGAGACTTATACAACGGAATGATAACCCTCTTATCTCTGCAGGTCAGTGTCCTTCTCATAATAGCAGCAATCCTCTGTGTTACCTTCACCACCTTTGCAATATGTCCCCTAAACTTAAGGTTTCAATCAATCATCAACCCCAGATCTCTTGTCTCCCCTACTTCCTCCAGTATAATTCCTCCCATAGAGTATGCAGCATCCCATCGATGTTTCCCAAACCTCAAGACCTTACATTTTGCTGCATTAAACTGACATCCCCCATTCATTTGCCCATCTATCTAGCTTATTTAAATCCTCTTGCAGGGCTACCACATCTGCACTATTACTAATAATCCTTCCCAGCTTCGCATCATCCGCAAACAACTGAATATCCCCCTGCAATCCACTGGCTATGTCATTGATATAAAGGTTAAACAATATAGGTCCTAGTACTGAGCCCTGTGGGACCCCACTTGTAACCCTCTGCCACCTGGAAACTGCTCCACCATACACAACTCTCTGATACCTATCAGACAGCCAATCCTGAATCCAGTTGACCAATCTGACATCCAGACCCATGTGCTGCAACTTAAATATCAGCTTATCATGTGGCACCCTGTCAAATGCCTTCACCAAGTCTAAGAAAATTGTAGTATATGCCTTTCCCTCATCTAATGTTCTTGTAACTTTATTATAAAAGGCTAGCATATTGCTAAAACAAGAGCTTCCTTTCACAAATCCACGTTGATTCTCACAGATAACATTACCCTCATCTGCCCAATGCTGTATAAGGTCCCTCACCACTTTCTCCAAGATCTTAACAACTACTGATGACACACAGACTGGCCTATAATTAGACACTTCCAGTCTGTTACCACCCTTATGCAATGGCACTATCTTACCTTCCTTCCATTCCCTGGGCACCTTTGCCAAAGCCAGACTTTCATTAAAAAGCCACGTTAAAGGCACTGTCAATTCCCTAGCACATTCTCTCAAAACTCGTGGTGAAATACCATCCAGTCCCACAGCTTCACTGACATCCAGAGTACTCAGTATCTGAAACACACTCTCCTCCTGTAGCTCCAGACCTCGAACCAGTCCTATCCCTCTAGCATTAAAACTGACTCCTCCAGGATGAAATACTCCAATAAAGAGTTCATTGAACAATTCCACTATGTCCTCTGCATCAGTCATTCTATTCCCATTTTTATCCCACAATATCATTCTTCCACAGTCATTTCTCCTCCTACTGGCCACATAGCTAAAAAATTCCCTAGGATTTTCTTTGGATCTTAGGGCCAATCTCCTCTTATATTCCAGTTTCGCTTTCCTTACCACACTAGTCACTCTTCTGGCCTGTGTCTTATATTCCTCATGCATCTCTTCACCTGTCTCCTTATATCTCTTCCATAGCCTCTTTTTCGCATGCAATTCCTGTTTAAAATTGTTTGTCATCCACTTTACTCCAAATTGGGTCCTCTTCTTCCCTCGTGGTATACAACTTACCATTGCTGATAACAAATATTCTTTCACAATTTCCCACGCACTAGTGATATCCCGGCCTTCCAATTCCTCCCTCCATGAAAAATCCCGAAGTTGACGTCTAAGACTATTATAATCACCTGCCTTATAATTCCACATAAGTTCCCATCTCTTTGATACTCCTGCATGTCTATTCATTTTCCAAGTCAACACCATATGGTCACTCTCTCCAACTGGTGGGAGAGACGTCAACTCAGTTATTATCAACTCTTCTGATGCTATAACCAAATCCAAAACTTTTGAACCTCTTGTTCCCTCTGTTACATGTTGCCTAAGACATTTGTCCCTCAAGAATTCTAGAAATTCCATTCCCCTATTGCTACATGCATCTTCCTCTCTCCAATTTATACTACTGAAGTTAAAATCTCCCATAACAATCATTCTTCTTGCCCTTGCCAAAGTTAGCTGTCTAAACATCTCCTGGTCCCCATCCTCTGTGCTCCTGGGTCTGTAGCAACACCCCACTAAATATCCTGTCTTGCCTACCTCTACCTCACACCATATGCTCTCAAAATCATTTGCTCACTTCCTTCCAAATTCTCCACTCTTAGAGGACATAGGTCATCACTTATCATAAGCAGTACCCCACCACCACACCTTCCCCCTCCTATCCTGACGAAAAATGCTATATCCAGCGACTTCTTATATATATGGGTTATGATGTGAGAGGTTATCCACTTGGAACTTTAGTCTTGCAATCTAACATTGTCCACTTTTTTTTTTTTTTTTTTGGGGGGGGGGGGTTATATTGTATATAAAATGCATCCAAAACACAAAATATAAGTGCAATCTGTTAAAGACATGAAATATTCTGAACCACTAAACCTGTGTTTAATTCATTCTTTGTACTGTTTTCCATTAAACCATAATATGAGTTTCTAATACTGTTTTCATCCTCTGAAAATTTCTGCATGCATAGTCAAACCAAAATGGAAATGGAGAGTCAAGAGAGAGAGAGAAAAAGAGGTAAATGGCTACATTACTATTACAAGTTATATCATTCAACAAATTATGGCAATTTATTCTATAATTGATTTACTACTTACACTGAAAAAGTGTTTAAAATTTATATATATTTTAAACTAGAAAACATCAAAATACAATTTTATAAAGGCATGTAAATTGGTAGTTAAAATTCTTGCACTATATCGTTGAATTCAGGTGAACTTTGGTGTAAAATTCAGATGTGTTACCTCAAACGTTTAATAATATATACATACATATGCTGCCAATTCCTATGCTGCCAATCCCCATACCCGCATTCATTACTGCTTTCAGAATCTCTTCTCTTTATGCTGTCTTCCTGACCTTTCTGGCCCAACTTGCTTTCCTGTTTACACATTCTCATCACCATTCACAATCACATCAGTTTCACCTGGTCCATTCTCCTTCTCATTTACATCATTTCTGACCAGGGGCACATCAGCCATATGTACAATGTGTGCGATGCACAAAGGCGCCAGGATAGTAAAGGTGCCAAAGAGGAGGAAATACTTAAAAAAAAAACGTTTTTTTAAAGTGATTTTTTAATTGGAGGGGGGGGGGGGGATAGGGCGCCAACTAAAGTTTTGCACACAGACGCTGGACACTACTGGCTTGCTACTGGGTATAGGGGGGTGCCAACTAAAGTTTTGCACACAGGCGCTAGACACTACTGGAGCACCCCTGTCTCTGACTTCTGGTGAAATAACTTGTTTACATCACTCATTACACTTCCTTCCAGTAGCTTTTCCAAATAACTCAGTCCATCACTTTATACAGTTCTATTTGTACCTCAACCTCATCCCTTGCATTCACAAACTGCACTCCTTTCTCTTCACACAAATCCACTAACATTTCATTCAAAATCTTTGTTCTTTGCAGCAACTCATCATTGTCATATCTGAGCAACATACTAACTACTCTTCTTCCAAACGGTTGTATTTCAGTCTTCTCAATAATCTGCTGATATCCCTCCTCACATTCTTCCTATGCTTAACCAAATCATTTGTTCCAATTACAACAATTAACTCTTTTGAATGCTTAGTCTTAATCACTCTGTTCATCCTCCCTCATATAGAACAGACATTGCGGTCCTCATCCACCACACCCTTTATAATAGAATCTCAGTATAGTGCTACTCTTAAGTTATTTGCTACTTCTTTTTCTCCATGATCTTTCATTTTATTCTTTTGCACTTTCTGTTTGTATCCACCATATGTCTAATTTCATTTTGTATATGCCTCACCTTAATGATATATATTCTTCAATCATTGTCTTCCAGAAACTGTTCTCACTATTGCTCCATCAGTCAGGATGTCTTCTGTTTCTCACAGTCACAGAAATGCTTGTCCCATCAGTCAGGCACACTTCCATTTTCATAGAAATAAAACAACAAACTCTAGAGGTACATCAAAAAATAAAAGAAATGACAAAAATGAAAATGAATGATTCCTGGAACTTTTCAGTAAGGAGCAATGATGGTAAAATATTATTCAAAACTAAAGAATAAGTTTTAGTAATGGCAAACCGAGACATATAAATACAAAATTAATAATGGAAAAACTCATGTAAAAAGATTATTTAATAGTATAATTTTCGCCTGTGTGTCACAGGCATCTTCAGTACATTTTAAGCTCAAATTAAACAATAACTGACAATTCCAAAAAGCACCACCTAAGTAGCTAGTGAAGCATAACTAAAAAGGTCAATAAATTTCCTAACAAAAAAAAAAAAAAATTATATATACAATAAAAAGTTAGGAAAGATTAGCTGAATTATAAAGTACTATCTCCCATAAAGGAGACAGACGTAAACCATCAGATCTGTTTAAGTTAGGCGAGTGAAGTAAAGTTTCATATGTTTCTTTGCAAAGCCATTCCATGAGGAACCGACTTTTGTGAAGGAACTCGTCTTATTCCAATGAACTCTATGTCTAGTGATGATGGCATGTTCTGCAAGTCCAGACTGTTCAGGTTCAAGGTACTGAATATAAGACTGGTGTTCTTCTAGCCGAATAGAGGCAGATCTTCCTGTTTGTCCGAAATAAGATAATCCACAAGAGCAAGGAATCTGGTAAACACCTGGATAATTAAGATGTGGAAGCTTGTCCTTAGGAGAAGTGAGAAAGGTAAAAAACTAAAGAAATTTAGTCAAAGATGGGTAGATATACTTTTCAGAGATGAGGAGAGAGAGAGAGATATTCAAATTTAATAATACTGAAGATGGGATGGTCTTCCAAATACTTAAAAAAAAAAAAAGAAGAAAGAAATGCTAAGAACTATTAGAGCAGATGAAGAAGACATTAAAGGGGCACAAAGTAATAGAGGAACATACATAAAAGTGAATATTTTCACGATGAACTCAGGAATTCCATCATTATAACAGCCTGAAAACAGCTCAGGAGCTGAATGTGAAGATTACAGACCAGTAATCTTAATAAAAGACATCTGAAGAAGTGGATTTATGAAAAATAGAGGGAAAAGAAGAGGGCATCTTCAGCATCAAAATGATATTAAAAAGAAGCATGGAAATGGATAAAGATGTTTATATCTTTTTTTTTTAAAGAATTTGATAGTGTTCACAATAAGAAATGAATAGAAACACTAATAAAGAAGAAAATAGAATGACATAAGCCCAATATCCTATGTATATACTGAAACCAAACTAGAGACAAAAATCAATAGCAACCTATCAGAAATTTTGAAAATAAAAATGGTGTTAGAAAGGGTTGTGTTATATCATCCACTTACAATGTAGAGTAAAGAAATGTTTTTTTTTTTTTAAGTTTAGAATAACTGGATGGAGTACAAATAGGAGGAAGAAATATAATTAATCTTCATTATGCAGGTGAAACTGTATTAAAAATGCTGAGAGAGAGAGACTTGCAAAAATTAATAAATCAAATAAACCACAAAGTAAAAAAGATGGCCTTTCATTAAAGATAGTAAAATAAAGAAAATGTACCCCAAATTTTAAAAATCAAAGTAGAAAAACCAATTATACAAGTCAAATGTTACAATTATTTAGACATTCAGTTACCAGAGGATGGAAAATACAAAAGAGAAGAATAGAAAGTGCAAAAATGAATCTTTAAGAAAATAAAATACAGTAACATTAAGAAAGTTTAAAAAAAAAACTAGAATAAATAATAATTAAATAGTTCATTTGATCTGCTTTTTTTTTTTCCTATGGAGCAGCAGCATGTACAATAAACAAGAAAAATATTAAAAGAATATCAACTTTTTTTTGGAAATGTGGACATCATACAGATGAATCAGAGGGTTACATGGATTCAAAAGAAGAGAAAAGAAGTTTTGCAAGATAATAGGTAATAAAATGGAAGTAATGAAGCACATAGAGAAAAGACAAATATCATATTTATTATTATTATTATTCAGGCCTCCAAGGAGTCAAAAGACTCATTGAGGGAGGTCCTTCCTAAGACATAAAGTCTGTCAAGACTCATCGAGGGGGGTCCCCCCCCCCTGAGAAACACAAAGTCTATCATACCACTCTTTAAACTCACTGACCATTCTCGCACCCACCACTCCATCAGGCAATGCATTCCACGGCTCAACCACCCTCCACACAAAGAAACCACTACTTACCCTCTTGCTCACAGTTTCCTTTCGTAACTTCCAGGGATGGCCTCTTGTCATCACTCCTTCCCGCTGTTCAACCAAGCGAAAGAACTCCCCAGTGTCAACCCTGTAACCACCTCTCAACAGTTTAAAAGTCTCAATCATATCACCTCTCCTTCTTCTATCCACCAAACTTTGCAGTCCACATTCTCTCAGCCGATCCTCATAACTATCCTTGTACAGTCCTGAAACCATCTTTGTCATCCGTCTTTGTATCCTTTCCACAGTTAATTTATCCCCTTCAAATCCTGGGGACCAAATCTGAGAACAATAGTCCAAGTGTGGTCTGATCAGAGACTTATACAACGGAATGATAACCCTCTTATCTCTGCAGGTCAGTGTCCTTCTCATAATAGCAGCAATCCTCTGTGTTACCTTCACCACCTTTGCAATATGTCCCCTAAACTTAAGGTTTCAATCAATCATCAACCCCAGATCTCTTGTCTCCCCTACTTCCTCCAGTATAATTCCTCCCATAGAGTATGCAGCATCCCATCGATGTTTCCCAAACCTCAAGACCTTACATTTTGCTGCATTAAACTGACATCCCCCATTCATTTGCCCATCTATCTAGCTTATTTAAATCCTCTTGCAGGGCTACCACATCTGCACTATTACTAATAATCCTTCCCAGCTTCGCATCATCCGCAAACAACTGAATATCCCCCTGCAATCCACTGGCTATGTCATTGATATAAAGGTTAAACAATATAGGTCCTAGTACTGAGCCCTGTGGGACCCCACTTGTAACCCTCTGCCACCTGGAAACTGCTCCACCATACACAACTCTCTGATACCTATCAGACAGCCAATCCTGAATCCAGTTGACCAATCTGACATCCAGACCCATGTGCTGCAACTTAAATATCAGCTTATCATGTGGCACCCTGTCAAATGCCTTCACCAAGTCTAAGAAAATTGTAGTATATGCCTTTCCCTCATCTAATGTTCTTGTAACTTTATTATAAAAGGCTAGCATATTGCTAAAACAAGAGCTTCCTTTCACAAATCCACGTTGATTCTCACAGATAACATTACCCTCATCTGCCCAATGCTGTATAAGGTCCCTCACCACTTTCTCCAAGATCTTAACAACTACTGATGACACACAGACTGGCCTATAATTAGACACTTCCAGTCTGTTACCACCCTTATGCAATGGCACTATCTTACCTTCCTTCCATTCCCTGGGCACCTTTGCCAAAGCCAGACTTTCATTAAAAAGCCACGTTAAAGGCACTGTCAATTCCCTAGCACATTCTCTCAAAACTCGTGGTGAAATACCATCCAGTCCCACAGCTTCACTGACATCCAGAGTACTCAGTATCTGAAACACACTCTCCTCCTGTAGCTCCAGACCTCGAACCAGTCCTATCCCTCTAGCATTAAAACTGACTCCTCCAGGATGAAATACTCCAATAAAGAGTTCATTGAACAATTCCACTATGTCCTCTGCATCAGTCATTCTATTCCCATTTTTATCCCACAATATCATTCTTCCACAGTCATTTCTCCTCCTACTGGCCACATAGCTAAAAAATTCCCTAGGATTTTCTTTGGATCTTAGGGCCAATCTCCTCTTATATTCCAGTTTCGCTTTCCTTACCACACTAGTCACTCTTCTGGCCTGTGTCTTATATTCCTCATGCATCTCTTCACCTGTCTCCTTATATCTCTTCCATAGCCTCTTTTTCGCATGCAATTCCTGTTTAAAATTGTTTGTCATCCACTTTACTCCAAATTGGGTCCTCTTCTTCCCTCGTGGTATACAACTTACCATTGCTGATAACAAATATTCTTTCACAATTTCCCACGCACTAGTGATATCCCGGCCTTCCAATTCCTCCCTCCATGAAAAATCCCGAAGTTGACGTCTAAGACTATTATAATCACCTGCCTTATAATTCCACATAAGTTCCCATCTCTTTGATACTCCTGCATGTCTATTCATTTTCCAAGTCAACACCATATGGTCACTCTCTCCAACTGGTGGGAGAGACGTCAACTCAGTTATTATCAACTCTTCTGATGCTATAACCAAATCCAAAACTTTTGAACCTCTTGTTCCCTCTGTTACATGTTGCCTAAGACATTTGTCCCTCAAGAATTCTAGAAATTCCATTCCCCTATTGCTACATGCATCTTCCTCTCTCCAATTTATACTACTGAAGTTAAAATCTCCCATAACAATCATTCTTCTTGCCCTTGCCAAAGTTAGCTGTCTAAACATCTCCTGGTCCCCATCCTCTGTGCTCCTGGGTCTGTAGCAACACCCCACTAAATATCCTGTCTTGCCTACCTCTACCTCACACCATATGCTCTCAAAATCATTTGCTCACTTCCTTCCAAATTCTCCACTCTTAGAGGACATAGGTCATCACTTATCATAAGCAGTACCCCACCACCACACCTTCCCCCTCCTATCCTGACGAAAAATGCTATATCCAGCGACTTCTTATATATATGGGTTATGATGTGAGAGGTTATCCACTTGGAACTTTAGTCTTGCAATCTAACATTGTCCACTTTTTTTTTTTTTTTTTTGGGGGGGGGGGTTATATTGTATATAAAATGCATCCAAAACACAAAATATAAGTGCAATCTGTTAAAGACATGAAATATTCTGAACCACTAAACCTGTGTTTAATTCATTCTTTGTACTGTTTTCCATTAAACCATAATATGAGTTTCTAATACTGTTTTCATCCTCTGAAAATTTCTGCATGCATAGTCAAACCAAAATGGAAATGGAGAGTCAAGAGAGAGAGAGAAAAAGAGGTAAATGGCTACATTACTATTACAAGTTATATCATTCAACAAATTATGGCAATTTATTCTATAATTGATTTACTACTTACACTGAAAAAGTGTTTAAAATTTATATATATTTTAAACTAGAAAACATCAAAATACAATTTTATAAAGGCATGTAAATTGGTAGTTAAAATTCTTGCACTATATCGTTGAATTCAGGTGAACTTTGGTGTAAAATTCAGATGTGTTACCTCAAACGTTTAATAATATATACATACATACATACCATATTACAATCTACTTTTATCATATTTCAGCAATATATAAAAGAATTAATGAATTAAATCACCTCTTCAACATCCCATTCTTCTCCACTCTCATAGTTCTGATACATTTCCTTCATCAAATATAGTCGATTGAGAAATTTTTCTTTAGGCCATTCATACTCTTGCTCAGTCTGTAAATTTCGCATTCTTATAAAAACCTATGTAATATAAAGTGAATACAGAATATTTTAATTCCTGTTCAGTCAGTGACACATATTAAATATGTACAGAATTGTAAAAATAAAATTAAAATATAATTTGTTAAATGAATATACAAACTGTGGATATACTGAATATACTTTCCTTCTTCTATGGACCAAACTGCAGAGTTTGGTCGATAGAAGAAGGAGAGGTGTATGATTGAGACTTTTAAACTGTTGAGAGGTGGTTACAGGGTTGACACTGGGGAGTTCTTTCGCTTGATTGAACAGCGGGAAGGAGTGATGACAAGAGGCCATCCCTGGAAGTTACGAAAGGAAACTGTGAGCAAGAGGGTGAGGAGTGGTTTCTTTGCGTGGAGGGTGGTTGAAACGTGGAATGCATTGTCTGATGGAGTGGTGAGAGTGAGAACGGTCAATGAGTTTAAGGAGTGGTATGATAGACTTTGTGTTTCTTAGGGGGGGGGGAATCTCCCCTCGATAAGTCTTGACAGATTTTATGTTCTTAGGAAGGACCTCCCACGATGAGTCTTTCGACTCCATGGAGGCCTGAATAATAATAATAATAATAAAGTGGTTCCACACCTCATAAACTTTAAAGGCATATTCTGTACCTTAAACCTAATGAAAAGGTCTCAATTAAAAATATGGGTTTGAAAAATTTCACATTTCTGAGGTATCATCTTTGTTGGTGTGGCATGAATGCTGACAACATGCAGATAAATAGCAGCTTGCTATAACAGGTAGATGCAGCTTGATGAATCATTTGATTGTACACAACTAGAATCACGTGCAAGACATATCTACAGTTGATCTAACAGATAAGCTTAGGTGTTGATGGTTATTCATGACTTATTTTTCATGGTATTAACAACACCACAAACACTTTTATCAACAAAGATGTTTTATTAATGTTTATATTTCGCTGATTTTCAACTCAGCATCATCAGAGCCCAACACACATGTAAACGCGACAGTGAGTGAGTGAAACAATGTAATTGCAAAATTGCAAAAGACAAAAGATCTAAAGTCCTATTTTTTGATGCCCTCTAACGGGGAAAAAAAAAAAAAAACAGCAGTTATCCAGGAGTTTTTCTTAGGATAACCGGCACCCAAATTTTTGGCAAATTAATGCAACCATATTTGTTAAGGTTGGGAGAATTCTTCAAAGCCATTGCTGACTCAAAAAATAATCTTTCAGATCTATAACGACTCCTAAATAGCACATTCATTTTCCTCCATCTAATCCTGTGTGGAGGAGTGTCCAAAGCATGGTCTGCCAGTCCTGACTTGCCATAGTAATAGTAGCGAATGTATCTTTCATGTTCTTCCAGGCGGATGTTCACTGATCTTCCCGTTTGCCCATAATAGGCCAAGTCACAGTCACACGGAACTTCATACACTCCTGGGTGTGCTAAAGGGTGAAGTTTATCCTTAGGCGAGCGGATCAGAGTTGCCAGCTTGACAAGAGGTTTGAAAGTGGTGCGAAGTCCATGTTTCAACAATACTTTGGCTATCTTTTCCGATGTACCTCCGATATAGGGAATAGAAATGGTCATGTTGTATTCTTGTGTATTAGGGGAGGGCAGAGTAATGGGCCTATGTAGTATTTTATCTATTTTGTAGGGATTGCAGCCGTTGGCTAAGAACATATGGCACAGGTATTGGAGTTCAGTGGTCAGAGCTGTATCATTAGAACAAATGGCTCTGGCTATGTGTGTAAGTGTTTTTAAAATGCCGTACTGTTGGACTGGATGATGATGTGATTGTTTATGTAGGTATCTCCCTGTGTGTGTAGGCTTTCTGTAAATAGAAAAAGATAGTGATCCATCTGAAAGGCGGGTGACTAATGTGTCAAGAAATGGTAAACAGTAATTTGATTCTTTTTCTACTGTGAAGTGAATTTTGGGGTGTTGGCTGTTTAGGTAGGTGACAAAAGCATCCAAAGTGTCTTGTCCATGGGGCCAGATGGCAAACACATCATCTACAGCGTAACCACACTTGTGGCTTGTATGTAGCTGTGGTAAGTACTTTGTTTTCAAAGTGTTCCATGTAAAAATTTGCTAACGGGGAAGAGAGGGGGGAACCCATAGCAGTACCATTAATCTGTTTGTAGAATTCCCCCCCCCCCCACATGTAAAGTAACCTGCATTCATGGTAAATTGAAATAATTCAAAAATATCTGGGGGAAATTTAGACTTGATTAAATCAAGAGTGTCTATAAGTGGCACATTGGTAAATAAAGAGGTGACATTGAAACTAACCATTATGTCTGAATCTTTTAGGATTAGATTTTTAACCAGTGTTTTGAAATGGATTGAATTTTTTACAAAAGTAGAGGAGTTGCCAGTAGGGGGGGGGGGGGGCAAGCGACTTGGCTAAATGTCGAGCCAGTTTATATGTGGGACTATCTATGCTATCAACTATGGGGCATAGGGGAATATTAGTTTTGTGGATTTTTGGTAATCCATAAATACGGGGTGGTTTAACATGAATTGGTTTTATTTTCCTGATGATTTCTTTGGGCCATGATGTCACTTTTTTCAGTAATTTTCGGACTTTTTTCTTTTGGGGCATCATAGGGGTCTCGATGTATAATTTGATATGTGAAACTGTCACATATGAGATCTTGCATTTTTCTGTTATACTCTTCTTTATTCATGATAACTGTTGCATTTCCTTTATTGGCTTTTGTAATAATAATATTTTTATTATTATATAACTTTTTTAAGGCAGTTATTTGCTTATGTGGCATATTGCTTTTTTGGAGGCTTAGCCTTGTTTATAATACTTGCTATATCTAGTCGCACGTTATATCACTTGCTATATCTAGTCGCTCTGATGATGCTGAGTTGAAAATCAGCGAATATAAGCGTTAATAAAACATCTTTGTTGATAAAAGTGTTTGTGGTGTTGTTAATACCGTGAAAAATAAGTCATGAATAACCATCGATACCTAAGCTTATCTGTTAGATTGATGATTCTGCATGGAGAAGATATTGTATACAAAGCGCGACAGTTCGGTAAGTTGAAACTGAAATTGTCCAGAAAATTGAACAGGTTCGCCTTCCTTAAACGATGCCGCGACAACAATATAATTCCATCTTTTCTGAAATCCAAAGAAAAGTTGCAATCGGCAAAGGCACATCGTATTTATTGATGGGCAAGTTTAGTGCTTCTTCGAGAACAAATCGCCACTACTCGCATAGAGCTTAGTAAGCTAAACAGCTCTATCACAGCTCTACAACAAGAACTAATAAACGTGTTAAATCCTGAAATATGGACTGTCCTACAGCACATCTCCAAAGTTGCAGCAAAAAAAGAATTCACAAAAGTAAAAAGCAAACACCTAAAGAAATTTGATCTCCTACAAAAGCGCCAACATACAAAGTCCCAACCGCAACTTCGACGAGACCATGGTCGTAAACCTATCGTCAGAAACACTCACTGAAGAAGCCAAGAACGCTCTCAGTCTAGGACATAACTTTGCCATCACGCCCAAACAAATTCCTGAACTAGAAATTATGATGAAAGTGGAACGGGGTATCCACGATCTTCCGCTAGCAAGAGCCAATAACGTGCGACTAGATATAGCAAGTATTATAAACAAGGCTAAGCCTCCAAAAAGCAATATGCCACGTAAGCAAATAACTGCCCTAAAAAAGTTATATAATAATATAAATATTATTATACATGGACCAATTCCATGGTCCTTCATTGCTTGGCCTTTATTCAGAGGATTTTTATTTGTAAGCCACTGGAAATCACTGCTATACTCTATCCTAGTGGGGGGATGTCGATGAGCAGAAACATGCCGAAGAAGCATGCACTCCCATCAGACAACAGTCAAGAGTTTTCAAGCATGTTAAGGTTGTCAATGGTGAGCCATCTCAACAGAAATGTGGTTGGCAATGGAGGTAATTCTTAATAAATGCTGTAAATACATCATCCTACAATGTTTCTTTTGCTAGTTATTCCATAATTTACCAAGAGATTGATAACATGATTTGCCTTCTATATGCAGTGCAAGTTGTTGGTATTCACACTGCACTACAAAGGGCAGTATCTTGGAAAATGCAAGAACAACAGTGTTTCTTTTGGCAGTTATTTCATAATTTACCAAGATTTCTGCTTATTTCATGGCATTTTGCCTTCTATGGGCATTGCAAGTTGTCAGTGTTCACATTGCCACTTACAAAGGGCTGTATCTTAGAAATGCAAAGTTTTCAGATCCATGTTTATTGGGACTTTTTTTTTTTTTTTTTTAGATTTGAGGTGCAGAATATGATTTTAAAATTTATGAAAGGGAATGTGGAATCACCCTATATAGAATAGTGTATAATGTAGTTATCTTCCATGCATTTAGTTATGTGTGTATTATTACAATCCTACAAATAAATGAGATTTTGCATAAATTACTTCACATCAATGCATATGTTTTGGTTAGACCATCTTTAGAAAACTGAAGATGGCCAAACTAAAAAGGTCATTCACCGTGTAATTTTTAACATCATTTTAAATTGTACACACTTCTAATTTTTACTATGATTTTTAGGTTTTTATGTCCTTTTTATTATTATTATTATCCAGGCCTCCATGGAATCAAGAGACTCATTGTGGGGGGGGGGGGTTGTTTTTAGAAAATACAAAGTCTATCATACCACTCCTTGAACCCATTAACCATCCCCACACCAACCACACTCGCTCGGGCAATGCAGCATTCCAAGGTTCAACTACTCTCTTGCGCACAGCTTCCTTTCGTAACTTCCAGGAATGGTCCATTGTCATCGCTACTACATGCCGTTCCACCAAGTGAGAATGTCTACCCTGTAACTGACTCTCAACAGTTACAGGGTAGACATTTGGGGAACCAAATCTGAGAACAATAGTCTAAGTGTGGTCTGATCAGGGCCTTATACAACGGAATGATAACTCTTTTATCTCTGCAGGTCAGCATCCTTCTCAGTATTGCAGCAATTCTCTGAGTTACCCTCGCCACCTTTGCAATATGCTCCCTGAATTTCAGTTTTCTATCAATCATCACCCCCAGATCTCTTGTCTCCCCTACCTCCTCCAGTACAGCTCCTCCAATCGAGTATGCATCCTCCCATCGATGGATCCCAACCCTCAAGACTTCACATTTTGCTGCATTAAACTGAGAACCCCATTTATTTGCCCATCTGTCTAGTTTATTCAAATCCTCTTGCAGGGTTGCCACATCTGCACTATTACTGATAATGCTTTCTTTTAGGGTTACACGGTAATCAGCATTAATTTTAAAAAATGTATGGAATTTACAACCAAGTTAAAAAAAACTTTTTTTATTATCACGACGTTTCAATCTTCACATCAAGATCATCATCTGGAGAGTACATAAATATACAGGACAAGCTGAGTTACATCATTAACTGTAAGCTAGAGAAACAATGATTTGATCACATGTTATTCTACTGGCGTGAGACATCTGGTGGGAAAATAAAATAATAATAATAAAAAATAAAAAATATATATATAAGTAAAATAAAATAAAATAAAAAATAAAATTTTACAGCAAGCTAAATTCTATTTTTACAATGACAGGAATAAACATTCTTTTAGATGGTTTTCTTTCAGAAACAATTGGTGTCCTATTTTTAGTATTACAATTCTTATTTTTGATTTACAATACTGGATTTTCTACAGTCCTCTTTATAGTTGTTCTTGGTGAGGAAGGTCGAATATATACCTTCCATATGTTTCGGATTTTTAAACCATCATTGTTGTTCAGATTGGGGTGGTTGCTGATAATCTCACAGGCTTCCTTGAATTTCTGTTCATACCATGTTCTAGTGTGATGTAGACAGCTGGTGGTTTTCCAGTCAATTCTGTGTAAGGTATTCAGGGCATGATCAGAAAGGCCAGCTTCACCATAATTATTATATTTAATGTCGTTTATGTTCTTTTTGTCTAATAGGAATAGTGCGTCCTGTTTCTCCTATATATATGGTATGTTGCAAGTACAATAAATCCGGTATACTCCAAGGTGAGCTAGTGGAGGGAGCGGGTCTTTGGATGAGTTGAGTAAGCTTTTTAATTTTGCAGGAGGTTTAAAGGTGGCTTTGTATATTTATGTACGCTCCAGATGATGATCTTGATGTGAAGATCGAAACGTCGGGATAATAAAAAAGTTTTTTTTAACATGGTTGTAAATTCCATAAATTTTTTAAAATGGATTACTGATAATGCTTCCAAACTTCACATCATCTGCAAACAACTGAATGTCCCCTTCAAATTCATTGACAATATCATTGATATAAAGATTGAACAACACAGGTCCAGTACTGAGCCCTGTGGAACCCCACTTGTAACCTTCTGCTTCCTTGATATTGCTCCATCACACAGAACTCTCTAATATCTATCAGTCTGCCAATTCTGAATCCATTTGACTAACCCGACATTTAAACCTATTAGCTGCAACTTAAATATCAGCTTATCATGTGGCACCCTGTCAAACAGCTTTGCAAATGGCAGTATATGCCTTTCCCTCATCAACTGCTCTTGTCACTTTATCATAAAAGACAATCATATTACTAAAGCAAGAGTGCCCCTTAACAAATCCATGTTGATTCTCACAGATAACATTACCCTCATCTACCCATTGCTGTACATAGTCCCTCACTAATTTCTCAAACCTTAATAACTACTGATGACACACAAGCAGGCCTATAATTAGATCCTTTAAGTCTGCTACTGCGTTAATGCAGCGGCACTATCTTACCTTCCTTCCATTCTCTGGGTACCTTTCCTTCAGCCAGTCTTTTATTGAAAAGTCAGATCAATGGAGCTGTCAGTTCTTTAGCACATTCTCTCAAAACCCATGGTGAAATACCATCCAGTCCAACAGCTTTATTGGTATCCAGAGTACTCAGTATTTGAAACACACTCTCCTCTTGCACCTCTTAACCCTGATCATGCCCTATCCCTCTAGTATTAAAACTTTCTCCAGGATGAAATACTCCAATAAAGTGCTCATTGAACAACTCCACAATGTCCTCTGCATCAGTCACTATTCTCATTTTTATCCCACAATGTCATTCTTCCATAATCGTTTCTCTGCCTACTGGCCACATAGCTTAAAAATTCCCTAGGATTTTCTTTGGATCTTAGTACCAATATCTTCTCATATTCCAGTTTTGCCTTCCTCACCATTCTGGTCACTCTCCTGGTCTTCATCTTATATTCTTCGTGTATCTGTCCTCCACCTCTCTCCTTCTATATTTTCCATAATCTCTTTTTCAACTGAAGTTCCTGTTTGATATCGTTTGTCATCCACTTTACACCAAATTGTGTCTGCTTCTTCACCCGTGGAATACAGCTTACCACTGCTGCCAACAAATATTCTTTCACAATTTCCCAAGCACTAATGATATCCTGGCCTTCCAATTCTGCCCTCCATGGAACTGCCCCTAGTTGATACCTAAGACTACTATAATCACCCACCTTATAATTCCACATACGTTCCCTTTTCTTTGATACACCTGCATGTATGTTCATCTTCTAAGTCAAAACCGCATGGTCACTCTCTCTCCAACTGGTGAGAGAGATGTCATCTCACTTATTATCAGCTCTTCTGATGCTATGACCAAATCCAAAATTCTTGAACCTCTTGTTCCCTCCATCACATGCTGCCAAAGACATTTGTCCCACAAGAATTCTAGAAATTCTATCCCCTTCTTACTACTTGCATTTTCCTCTTCCCAGCTTATACTGCTGTAGTTAAAATCTCCCACAACAATCATTCTTATTCTTGCACTTGCCAAGCTGAACTGCCTAAACATCTCCTGGTCCCCACCCTCTGTGCCCCCTGGTCTGTAGCAACACCCCACTAAATATCCTGTCTTGGCCACTTCTACCTCACACCACATGCTTTCAAAACCATTTGTGTCACTGCCATCCAAAGCCTCTACTCTAAGAGGACATAAGTCATCACTTATCATAAGCAGTACTCTACCACCACATTTTCCTTTCCTATCCTGCCAAAAAATGCTGTACCCTGCCACTTCAATTCCGGTTATTATATCATGCTCTGTCAACCACGTCTCAGATATCCCAATAATCTTTGGCCAGGTTGATGCTATCAGCACCACCAATTCATTTCCTTTATTTCAGATACTTCTGGCATTAGTATAGAGCATAAAAATGTCACTTCTTCTATACCTATCATTGTCCCTTCTCGATCCCCCCTTGGGCTCAATGTTTCCTGACATCATCCCCCTTTCCCCAAGCACCCATTCCCACAAGAGGCCATCCCTGCTACCATCCATACTGCGAACTCTAGTTTCCCTGCATTGACACACTGAGTCGTTCAGAAAACAACAATCTTTCCAGATGCCTTTGTCCTTCCTCATTCAAATGCAAGCAGTCTCTAGCATACAGTTCCCTTCTGTCTTCGAATGCCATCCAAGCATCCATGTATTCCAACTCTCTCTTCTCACACATTCTGGCTATTATGTGATTCAGTATTGCTGCTCTTCTGCTCAGCTCGTCACTATCATACCTGGGCAACACACACACCCAATCTTCCCTCTCTGCATTTTCTTTTGCACAACTTCAAGCAAAATCTCAGATCTCTCACCGCCCAATTTACAATGCCTCTCAAGTCATTCGTGCCCACCATCACAATCATCTCATCCATCCTTTCAGCGCTCTTAACTGTCATAGCCACATTCTCTATTGTTCCTCCAGGTAAACACTCCTCATGCATCCTATCTTGCACACCACGGATCATTGAGTCACCATACATTACACCTCTCACCATTCCCTCTCTCCTACTGTTTCCATTCTCTCCTCCTCCATCACTCCCATAACTCTCTCTCTTCCACTTATCCTATTCTCTCCTCTTGTGTTATTCCCATAACTCTCTCTCATTCCCTCTCTTCTACTATTCCCATTCTCTCTTTTTAACTCATTTTATTTTTAACTCATTATTCCTCTTTTACATTGGATCTATTTTTAACAGTATTTTAAATTGTGCACACATATTTTTACTACAATTTCAGGTTTCTTAAGTACGTTATATTTCACTTTATATTTTATTTGGTTTTATAGTAGTTTTATATTCCTATTTCAACTCTTATTTTATAATTCATACCATATTTTCATTTATCATTGATTTAATAATTTTAAATCTTATACCTAAATGACTGTTTTTCGGTGTATCTCAATCCCAAAGGTTCTGTGGTGAAAGAGGCGTCCACCACGGGCGCCTCTTTCACCACAGTGTGGGTCTCCCACAATGAGTCTTGACTCAATGGAGTACCCATATAAATAATAACAGTAAATAAATATGTCTTCTTGTCAACCTCCACCTCACACCACACTGTCTCAAAACCATTGCCACCTACATCCCTCTTTCATATCTACCTTATGTGGACACAATTCCTCTGTTATCATCAGTAGTACTCCCCCCCTCCCTTCTCATCCTTTCTATCTTCACAAAAAACACTGTATATCCTTCCATTTCTATTCCCATCAGGATATCATCTTCATTCAGCCGCGTTTCACTTATCCCAATGATTTTTGGGTGAATAAACTTAATCAGAAACTATCTGACCTCTCTTATTTCTGTAAATAAACACAGCAGTTCACTTTTATATCTATAACCAGTTCTACCTAATCTACCTGTTGGTTGTAATTTCTCCACCACAATAGCCCTTGCCCAATCACCATTATCACCACTTACCCCATATATTTCCTTAGTCTCAACTATCCCCTCACTTCCCAATCCATTCCTATGCTGACCATCCGCATACATGCATTCACTACTACTTCCAACATCCATTCTCCCTATGCCATATCTCCTTGTCCACCTAGCCTCCTACTGTGGGCTTTAGTCTCTTCCATTCCACTCTCCTGATCTTTCGCTTCACCTCTTACTTCTGATCTCCTGCTTGCATCACACACTGCATTTCCTTGCAACAGTTTCTCCAACTCACTTACTCCAAAGCCATTCAAGTGCAATTCATCACTTTTGTACAATTCCATTCTTACTTCAAATACATGACACACATCTACAAACTGCACTCCCTTCTCCTCACATAGCTCTGCCAGCAAACCATTCATGATTCTCACTCTCTATCTCAACTCATAATTGCCACATTGACAACCTTTCCACTACTGTTATCTTTCCTTTTCCTCAATCACTTCCCAATATCCATCCTTACATTCTCCTTTAGAGATTGGAAGGAAGGACAAGAAAGGTGATCAACAAAAGGAGAAACAACTAAGCACTAAATCAGGTAACATAATGATAATCAAGTAAATAAAGTCAATTATAAAAAGAAGTGTATTATAAGTAAAAGAGATGGTAGTTCTAGTAGGTGCAAATAATTTAACTAGTGATAAAAATAGTATGAAAGTAAATGCAAGACTGGAGGAAGAGGTAATAACAGTGAAAAGAGCAATTTTGAAAATAGTACATTACCAAAATATGACAGCAATGAATTTAAAAGAAGGTCTGTGATGGCAAACAATTTGATGCATAGGATGTGGAAGGTTGCAAGTTTTTAGATGTAAGTGAATTTGAAGGAAGAATAGATTTACATAAGAGGGACAGTGTACATTTGAATGCATTTGATATCAGGAGTCTGAAGAATTTATTTATTGGTATGAGACCTAATATATATATATATATATATATATATATATATATATAGAGAGAGAGAGAGAGAGAGAGAGAGAGAGAGTGTGTGAGGAAACTCGATTATTATTATTATTTAGGCCTCCAAGGAGTCAAAAGACTCATCGTGGGAGGTCTATCCTAGGAAACACAAAGTCTATCATACCATTCCTTAAACTCATTGACCGTTCTCGCTTGTTCATCACCGTTCTCGCTGATGGTCACTCTCTCCAACCGGTGAGAGAGATGTCATCTCAGTTATTATCAACTCTTCTGATGCTATGAACAAATCCAAAACTCTTGAACCTCTTCTTCCCTCTATTACATATTGCCTAAGATATTTGTCCCTCAAGAATTCTAGAAATTCCATTCCCTTATTGCTACATGCATCTTCCTCTCCCCAATTTATACTGCTGTAGTTAAAATCTATACAGAACAGTTACTGAGTTATGCAGCTATGTTAATGGTACAAATATACTTAATCATGGAGATTATTTTGACAAAAGGATGAATCTGTGCTCATCCAGGTTTGAATTATTAAATAGATGTCTGTATAAGTGAAGCATTAGATATTGACAGGGATATGAAAGGTGTTTAGCTGGCCCACAAAGACTACAGATGTGAGTATAGAAACAAGCACGGAGGTAACTTGCCGTCTGTACACAAATGACAGGAGTATCAGGAACAAATGGATTCAGTTTGTTGTCTTGGTAAACATGTTGTGGCCTCAGATTATCAGCATTAGTGGGACCTGACTCTCAGAGGCAGATATACTAACTGGTGAGTGTAAAGGTTACAGTATTTCTAGGAAGTTTAGACAAGATAGTAGAGGAGGGGGGGTGTAATGCTAATAATATTGGATGATTTGAGTCCAGTTAAGGTAGAAAGCTATGATTGCAATATTGATAGCATGTTTCCATGCAGCTGTGAATTTGAAGCTATCTGATTTGCAGTCTAATAACATCAAATACATGATGGGATGCTGTTATAGACAGTCCTAATGAATCAGTTGCTTATCATCATCATCTCCCCTTCCCTACTGAGGGGGCTTATAGCTAATTAATGCAGCTGGGTCACCACTACTTGCTGCATCCCCTAAGGGCAGTAATTCTGACTGTAATCCATGTGCATTCACAGGGCTGGTTTGCCTGTTCTGGGGGACGAAAAGTCCGAGTTTCCAGGAGGAAAAAACCCCTATCTCCATATGAGACCAGCTAACTCACCTTTAGTCAGAAGAGACCAGATAAAGATTCCTCACATCTTAGACAGGAATTGAACTGGAGTCTTTCTGAAAGTTGCTGGTGGCAATAAAATGCCCAAATAAACCTAATGGGTCTAAACAACTAATCATTATAAGTAATTTTAATTCTCAAAACAAAGAATTGGTCAGTAGTGAAATCTGATGAGAAGAATGAAGACAAATTTATTGAGTTGTTGTAAGACAACTTCATTCCACAGCATGTGACAGAAGGAACTCAAGGTCAAAATGTATTAGTCTGATTATAGGCAGAAGAAACCTGGAATAAAACAGCACTAGAATTGATTGCAGCATGATCATGTTGTACAGACCCAGGAAATGGCTAAGTATAATATATGGATGTTCCATTCAGAAAATGTTACATGCTGAATTACAGAGAAAGGAAATTAAATAACCATAGCAGATTATCAGTTGCTACATGGGAAGGATATTGGCAGTACATGGGAAGTATTAAAAAAAATCCACGAGTGATGCAATACAAAATGTGTTATAGAGTTTGATGAATAATTCAAGAAGTAAAATGAATGCACAATCTTATTAAGTAGAAGATTATTAAGAAAAAGATGACATGGAAAGAATACCATGTGCATAAAAATTATGTCAGTTATGAAAATTAAAAGGATTAGAAGTGTTACAACTATTTTACAGAAAGCTAAGTATGAGTATGAACAGAAAGGTTCTGCAAGCTAAAGGCAACCCAAAAGAATTCTATCATTATGTTACAAGTAAAAGAAAGAATAAACATGAAAGAAAAAGGGCCTCAGTTTGATTCTCATTGTGATGAGAGGAATCTTTACATGGGCTTTTCATTTGAAGGTGAATTAGCTGATCTCATACAGGGATTGATAAGCAAGGCTTTTCTCCCAGAAATTCAGGTTTTTTATCCTGTGTATAGACAAATCGGCCATCAGAACACATGCAATTTACAGACACAAAATATTGTTGTTGGTTGTAATAGGTGGTAGATGATGCTGATGGTAATAGTGTGTAGTTGGAGAATTAAGCAATAGGGAAGATGTGCATAGCAGAGTGGAGTAGAGTGCCCAAACGTGATGAGTCCTTGGACTCCTTAGAGGTGACACATAATAATAATAATAATAATAACAATATAAACTCCAATGAATGCACATAGAATGCAGATAGCTGATATATAAGAGTTAATTTTAATTTTTCTATTTTTCCCTATGTACTATGGCTATTTTGCCTATTTTTGATACAGAAGAGATTATTCACCTAATGAGTAGCCATTTTGCTACAAGCAAACAACCTGGTATGGACCATACAGCTCACTGCAGCCTATTTAATGGACGAAAAAACTGAGGTGTATGAAGTACTTGAGCCATTGCACAAACTGAATAAGAATTCTACAATAGGGAGTGATGAGATATCAGTACAGATGAAAAAAAGTGGGTTCAGCTGAACTGGCTGTGGTTTTGACTTGGTATAATTTGAGTAAGCATAGGAAAGATTCAACAATAGTGAAAAGAATGTATGATAATCCCATTGCACAAGTGTGGTGCAATGATGTGTCTAACTAGTGACCTTTCATTATCTCTGGAGTGGTGGTGAAGATTTGGTAAGAGATTTCATACAAAAATGGGTTGACAGAAAATCAATAATTTGCAATGAACAGCATGGATTTACTATGGGAAGGTCATGTTTTTGAAAAACTTGCTCGCACTACATGTCACAGTTGAGTTAGATATGGGGAACAGATACACCAAGATACTTTTGGACTTTGCTAAAGCTTTTGACAGGATTCAGCATGAAAGGCTGTTGCATAAGTTGGAGGATATGGGACTGGATTATAAACTATTAGTTTGGATAAGAGGATGGCTGATTGACAGATATCAAACAGTGGTATATGAGGGATGTGAGTCTGCAAGATTTAAAGTGACCAGTGGTGTACCTCAGAATCAATCCTTGGTCCACTGTTATTCAATGTTCTCAATGTTATTAAATACATTAATGACCTTGAGAAGGATTTGATAGAAGATATACAGCTATTTGCTGACAATGCAAAGACAGGCAGGGTAATTGAGTGCAACTGAGATGCAGTACATGATGAGTTATTTCAATAAGCTAGAATTATAGTCATGTGAAAATGACTGGCAGTTCAATGTTAGTAAATATAAAGTTATGTGCTTTGATGCAAGTTGACCCAATGGCATATTATATTGGTGGGATTAGGCTAGATGAAATTAACCAGGCTAGGAGTCTCAGTGTTTTAGTAGGTACGAAGTTGAAATTCAGGGAACAAAAATTGGGAATACGACTTGGAATATGATCATATCTGGAGTACTGTTAACAGATCTGGGTCCTGTTTCCTAAGGTGATGCCAAACAGTGGAGAGGGTGCAAACAAAAGCATTAAAGATTATATTGGGATAGCAAAATGTAGGTTGAGAACAGATTGAGAATTTGTGGAATGCAGACATTCACAAACAGGAGAAAGAGGAGTGATATGATGGAGATCTACAAACTTCTGTAAGGTTCATACAGAACACTAGTTGATGGATTTTTTTATTTTATGGAGGGTGGAGAGAAGATGAGAGAGAGAGAGAGAGAGCAGTATCTATGGAAGTAGCATGAATGCAGTCAAAGAAGAAACTGTCACTGCTAGATTTTTCTCTCAGAGCAGTGAGTGTGTGTGTGTGTGTGATTGTAATAACTTGCCTTTGAAGATGGCGAGTGAATGAATTCAAGAGAAGGTTATGACAGGTGGTGTGAGAGATATTTGGTCTCCCTTTAATGATGCCCTAACTTCCTGGAAGTTTCTTTATAATAACTGTAATGAAAGTGAGCAATTTTAACAGAGAAAAAAGTATGACCAGATATTTGACCCTTGTGGTAGCAGTAAATATAGAAAATGATAAGATTTTATGAGATCAGAGAAAGTTGCAAATATGCCAATCTGATTGGCTGAATAGATAGTGTGTCTACTCTCCAAACAATAGGCTGTTGGTTCATATCGCACTACATCATGAATATTTGTGAATATCTTTAGGTGGAAGACAACTTTCATTCCTCAATTGGAAAAATCACCGTCTGCTTATTGGAGGCTTTAAGAAAAAGGTATCATAGTTGGTCTCAAAGAGACTCTTCCAAATCTTGGCAATGGATAGGCAGGCATTCCAATTTAAGTTTGGGAAGTGTAGAAGTGTAGGTGAATTCAGTGTCCATTCCATGTTGAGCAAGGTCAGATTTTTCAGGTTTATTGTTATTGACATAAGACAGGTGTTCTTATAGTCATTTTTTGTATGTCCAAAATACAAGATGAGGCACTCATGCTGAATCTGGTAAATACTGGGGGGGGGGGGCTATTTATCTTTCATGGAAAGATAAACCATCCATACTGCTATCTTACTAGGGAAAAATAGAACAAGGTGGTATCCCCTTGCCTTCCTTGTCCAGCAATAGCCTTCTAGAGAGGCTCAGTGTGCTAGCCATTTCTAATTCCTCATGATTATCCGCCTACCACAGTATCCTTTACACTGTTGTCACTTATGGTGATCTTCCGCTGATCAGGATGAAAGTTGTTGCTGCCCCAACTTCCATCGGGTTGTAACTTATTCCACACATTTCCACTGACGGGGATGCGACATGGCGGTTACATCTCGCCATGTCGCATCCCCGTCAGTGGAAATGTGCGGCTTTTTATAGAGATAACCATGCCACTGTCTATCTCACCACTTCCTGTTGGTAGATGCCATCCCTTTGTCCACGACTTGGGAAACCTGTGAATTGCTTATTCACAGGTTTCCCTGTTTATTCGCAGCTAACCTCTGTATCCAGAGGCCATTCCCCTATCCGCAACCCGGGGACGCGCTTGGCAGCATGGGACCCATGCCCCAAGAGAAGAAAAAGCCTAATTGGACCATTTGAGGCATGGGGGGACTGATTAGAGAAATAATGGAAGGGACTGTAGAAGGAAAGAGGCCACGAGGCAGACCAAGAATTTCATATATAAATAACATAATGATGCTAACTGCCGCTAAGAGTTATGAAGAGATAAAAAGGAAGTCACAAGACAGGATGTTGTGATGTGCTGCTATATTTACCAATTTTCGGATTGATGCACCAAAGAAGAAGAGGAAAGATAAACAGGGAAGAATGTAGGGACTAAACTGTCTTTTTAGGGTCTTCGTAATCACTTCAGAGAAGTTTACAACGTATGGGACATCAACTTGCCATACAGGTTCAGGGTCCTTGGGGTTAGGATTGTAAATGTCTAGGATGCATTTAAACTTCCTTGAGGTGAAGTCATTCTGCAGCATGATGCACTGAATGGTGCTCAGCTCTTGTTGGAGGACTTGGGTAATGGAGTGGATAACATGTGCTCTATTGAGCAAAGATTTGAAGATGCCTATTTTTTGAGATGGATGGTGGGCTGAATCTTGTTGCATGTAGTGGCCTGTGAAAGTAGGTTTATGGTGAAGAGATGTAAATATTCCAGATGGGAAATGGAAAAGGAGAAAATCCAGGAAATCTAATTTGTCCTTTATTTTTCAATGGTGAAGTTGATACATGGATGTAGGCTGTTTGTTTTGATTAAGAAAGTCAGTAGAGATGCTTCAGTCTAGCCAGATGACGAACATATCATCCATATAGTGCATCCTAAAGGAAAGTTGAGGTCGTATTGAAAAGATTAGAAAGTTTCAAGATGTTCTAAGTAGAAACTGGCAAGTAAAGACAAGAGGCTTCCTGTAGTGGTTTCTTTGATCTGTTAGTAGAACTGGTTTCTGCAGATGAAATAGCCCGAGCATATGCCAAAGTTATTCAACTAAATCTGCAGGGAACTCCTCTAATAATGGTTGAAGAGTGTCAGCTAGAGGCACACTGGTCAATAAGGACTGGATATCAAAATGATTCGTTAGGGATGAGGTTTATAATTTTTGTCAGAAATTCTGATGAATTTTTCACAGAGGCTTGTGTGTGTGTGCGTATATGGCATGCATGGGAGCTTAAAAGAAGGGAGAGGAATGTGGCTAGGTTTATGGATTTTTGGTAGGCCGTAACATTTGTTGTTCTACTATATTCTTTGAATAACAGCTCTACACATATAAGAGAAAACTAAATATATATATTTATCGCTCAGTATGTCATGAACCTTTTTAGGGAGAAGACAGAAAAACTGGTAACAACATTTAAATTCTGAATACAAGAAAGCATCATGGAGTATGCATATAATATCACATCTTGGTTGCAGCTGTCCAGTAGGAGGAAACAGTATTCTTTGTTCTAGTTTTGCCTTGTGATTATGATGATATACTGATGATGGCCCATTAATTTCAAACCAAAATATTTACGATAATGAAAATTATTATTTTTTATTCTTTTGAATATGTGTGTCTAATAATCAAGCATTAGCAATTGGATAACATTACCTCAGTTCTCCCAGATTGTTTTCCAAGGAGTTGGGGTGATACTAGCATAATTTCAAATTTCACCCTTTTATCTAATTCTTCACTTATTGAATTGGCTTCATCTATACCTGGTAATACTTCAAGGAGATCTTTGTTTAAAATAGCAGCATCTGAAAATAACATTTATTTTTTCAAGAAGAATACCTACTTCTTGAAGCAGTTACAGATGTTATATACATATAATAAATAAATAAATAAAAGCATATACTGAGCATTACCAACTTACTGTATGATGTACAGTATATCATTTTTATTAGTTGACAGATAAAAAAATCCATGTCACATAAATGATCTGGGAGAAATATTAAAAACTGAGTGTTTGAAATTCCATGAATAGGGACTATAGTTCTACTTTTATTAAAACAACCAAATCTGAAATATGTTGTCTTGAAATACTGTTGTAATAAAAAACATGTTCAGTTAGGAATGATATTTTATTTTATTATAGCACTGTTTTAGAAAGCATATCCAACCTGCTCACTCACAGAAACATTGCGCTGAAACTTTTCAAGTCACTGCAGGCCTCCAGTAACCTGTCTTCCAATTAATAACAGTTCCTTCTGATAAAAAGACTTTTAGCTATTCATCATTGTATTATTATCATTATTATTATTATCCTAAGACCCCATGGAGTCAAAGACTCATCTAGGAGGTCTGTTTTGCTATACACACAGCTCCTTAAACATATTCAAATTCTCTGCAGACACCACACTCTCAGCCAATGCATTCCAATCATTCACAACTCTCCTTGCTCACACCCTGCTTATACAGCTTCCATGGATGACCTCTTCTTCTATCCCAATCTCTCACCATTTTAGGAAAAACCTCTTCAACATTAATCCTATAACAACCCCTTACAACTTGTATGCTTCTATTATCTCACTCCTCTTCCTCCTATCCATTTGCAAATTGCATTGTCTTAACCTTTCTTCATATTCAACACTCCAGCAGCCAGAAACTATTTTGGCCAATCACCTCTGGACCCTTTCCAATATCTCTTCATCCTTCTGAAAACCAGTTGAAGAAATCTGTGTACAGCAGTCAATATGTAGCCTAATCAAGGCTTTATACAATGGAACCAGAATCTCCTTACTTCTACAAGTCAGCATCCCCCATTTCATTGCCAGAATTCATTATGTTGTCCTCACAATTTTGGCAATGTGGCCTCTAAATTTTAGATCCTTATCCATCAGCATCCCAAGATCTCTTATTTCCTCCACCTCCAACAATATATTCCCACCAAGAGTAAATTCTACATCCCATCTTTGTTTTCCAAATTTTAAAACCTTACATTTTGCAACACTGAACTGGCATCTCCACTCCCATGCCCATTTATTCAGTCAATTCAAGTCTTCTTGTAAGGCCAGAATATCTGCTCTACTTCTGCAAACAGCTGTTAGCCCCCATTCAAATCTTCCTCAATATCATTAACATACACATTAAATAGCAATGGTCCTAAAACAGACCTCTGAGGCGCCACTAGCGACTTTCCTCTTCTGAGATATAGCTCCTCCATACATAACTTGTTGATACCTATCAGACAGCCAATCTCCAGTCCAATGCACTAGTCTCATATCTAACCCCATTCGCTCCAGTTTGACTATCAACTTATCGTGCACTAATCTATCAAAAGCCTTTGTAAAATATAAGTATACTCTGTGTATTCATCTCCCGCATCCAATACTGCTGTCATCTTATTGTAATAAGTAGATAAATAAAACATGACCTCCCTTTGGCAAATTCGCGCTGTTCATCAAAGATAATGCCGTTGTTGTCAACACAATTCTGGATCCTGATTCTTACCATTCTTTCCAACACTTTAATCTCAACACCTGACACACAGATTAACCTATAATTTGATGCTTGAATTCTGTCATGTCCTTTATGAAGCAGTACAATCTTGCCTACCTTCCACTCCTTTGGAACAAACATGACCAATGTAAGACAAATATGTCAAGAGCGATGTCAACTCCCACTCCCTGGCACATTTCTTCACAGTGATATATCATCAAGTCCCACAGAATTAGTTTGCTCAATTCCCTATATACCTCTTCCTCATTCAGTCAGTCTCTCCTTCTCATCATCCACAGCTCTCAAACTCTCCATGATGTCACATTCACAAGGATGAAAGACCTTTATGAACTGTTCATTAAATATCTCAACTATATCCTAGACATTATCCTTATACCATTTTCTCCAAACAATGCCATCCTACCATAACCGTTCTTATTTTTGCTGGCTACACATTGAAAATAATCTCTAGGATTTCTTTTGGCTTCATTAGCTAACTGCTGCTCATATATATTTTTGCTAACCTTACTGACTGAGTCACCCTCCTTGTCTATTCTTGGTATTCCTCATGGAAATGATTATTACCATTCCTCTTATGTTGCATCCATAATGCCTTTTTTCTCTGTATTGCATGCTTAATTTCTTCATTCATTCATTCATTTCACAGCTACCTCTTTGAGTTTTGGAATACATTTAGACATTGCTTCTACTAGAATAGTTCTCGACTATCACCCAAGAAGCCTTGATCTTCTTTCCACCCAAGTCCTCGTTCCATGCTACAGCTCCAAACTGTCTCCTGAGCTTCTCATAATCATTAGCCTTGTAGTCCCACATATACCCTTTCCTCACAGAAGTTGTCACATTGTTGGCAACCACCCATCTAATCACTCCATGGTGACTCTCACCAACTGGAGAGAGATTTGATACCTCATTTATAATTACATCCTCTGACAAGATGATAAATTCCAAGACACTCAATCCTCGCATGCCCTCTGTTACTACCTGAGGTAGTTGTCCCTCTTACACTCAAGAAACTCATTTTCTTTACTTCTGGTTACTATCTCATCATCCCAGTCTATATTGCCATAATTAAAATCACCCATAATGATCATCCTTTTCCCCATTTGCTTTGGGGAAAAGGATGTACATTTCAGGTACAACATCAGCTGCCATGCTTCAGCCTCATTTAGGACTTAAGGCACTATTTAGGACTTTAGGCTCAACATCAACTATTATGCTTCAGAAAAAAAATTATGGCAATTTGACTTTGTCAAAATATAAGAAATATTAATTTAATTTATTATTATTATGTGACGTCTCCAGGGAGTCCAAGGACTCATCGAGGGAGAGTGTACCAACAACATCGAATGATTGAACCCTTCCAACTACTAACCGCACCCAAACTTGCTTAACTTTTTGCGTGAGCCATTAGTAACAGAGGCTCTACCAATCAACCAACCTTTAATTAATAATTAGGCTACATTGTAATTTCCTTAAAAAATGCAATGGTGAATAACAGTTCAGAATGATCTAGTCAGTTTTCATCCAAAATATGTACTAGCATATTATCTGACAGTTTCCTATAGAACATAATGATTTTGATACCAATGACTGTTCTGGTACAAGGGTTTCAATATATCAAATTATTATTATTATTAGACACCTCCAGGGAGTCCAAGGACTCATTGAGGGAGGGCACCTCTGCTCTACAAATCTGTCTCTATCACTCAATCCACCAACTGACTGCAACTACACCAACGCCATCTACCACCACTGGTATTTCCAAAGACAATCACAAACATCCATGCCCACGGCGGGATTCAAACCCGCAGCCTTTTTAACTGGAAAGCGGATACGCTAACCACTCGGCCAGGCTGGCATATTCTATGGCGTTGTTCAAGTATTATTATGTATTTTGCCTAGTTATTGAGTCTATGATTTTAAAAGAAAGATGAAAGCGAATAAATGCAACAGCGTTACAGATTAAACTGAAATTTATCTTTATGCAAAGGAAGCCTTGAACACAAATAATTGTTCTAAATACATATTGCCCTGACACCACACGGTTTGCTTAAGAAACCGTCTTTTGTTTTGAAATCTCAAGACTTCAATTACGGTCAGTTCAAGATCAGTACTCACTATGGACGAAATGTATATACAGTGTACTGTATAACTGTCCGATGAAATAGTTTTCTTCATATGCCGTGATCGCATTACTACGAAGAGAGAGTGAACGGAGAGAAACATATTGTTAGCCAGTATCATGCATTTCCCCCCAACCAGTCGTACATTAGTATCGTAGGCGGGTTAGAGGTTAAATAATCGAAAAAGTCTGTTCTAAAATAAAATAATTTTTTAAAAAAAGAAAGAAAGAAAAGAAAAAAAAATAGACATGGAACTTTTCACTCGTTTCAGGTTTCCAAAAATCAGCGATAATCTTACACCGGACGAAATGCAACATAAAATGATTTTACGCATGGTTTTACACACGTGTGATTTGAAATTTACTTCTCCCAACCGATTTCGTGCATTTGTGACTTTGATGAATGCATTTTTTTATGGTTGCTGATTTGTTGTGATTTTGATAGCTGTTTGAATTTGCAGTTGTACAAAGTCTTGCAAGCGTATGAATAGCGCAGGATCATTTTGATAGGGAAATGAAAACCATTCGCGTTCTTTGCATATTGGTCGATTGGTAGAGCCTCTGCTACTAATGGCTCAGTAAAAAGTTAAGCAAGTTTGAGAGCGGTTAGTGGTTATAAGGGAATCAATCGTTCGATGCTGTTGGCACACTCTCCCTTAAAGAGTCTTTGGACTCCCTGGAGGTGTCACATAATAATAATAATATGGTGAGAGATATCAAGTACCAGGTTTTTTGGTTTGCTTGATTTTAATCCCAACGACGAAAATTTGTGAACCTATGGACATTAGTACAATGAATGAGCTAAGAGCTATATAATCCAGGAATGCTGCTGTAGAAATCAAACCTGATATACTTCAAGCCTCTAATACGCAAAAAGATGGTCTTGAGTGATGCGCCGAAAATCGTCTTCTGCCTATACTTTCACAAACATTGACGGTGGAATTTTTTTTTTCAAGTTTTTAAAATAAGTATAAATTCAGAAGGGAAAATGATAGAATGAGAACAGCTTCTCACATTTTCAGAATTTGAAAGGACTCATATGAAGAATTGTTGTATCGTCACAAAGGATCCTGTAGTTAGTAGAAACTCCATGTTCTCCAAGACTAGACCTCAGGTTGAAGAAAAGTGATATAATACAATTGTTTCTAATCGACGGATTTCAGTACTTCCTGTTTAACCGAAATAGGAGACCCCACAGGAACAAGAAATATGGTAAACTCCGGGATGTGCTAAAATAGGAAGTTTAACTTGTGCAAGGAAGAATAAAAGAAATTATTTTTAATTAAAAGAAACACACATATTAACCACAGTGAAAATTATTTAATTGTAAATATTTCATCCTAAGTATCTTAGGACATCATCAGTACAAATATTTCATCCTAAGTATCTTAGGACATCATCATCAGTACAGTAGTATAAAACAATAATAGGAATAACATACAGTTAGGGTGCATGATTACAATAGAATCTCATTAAACGTGCGTAACGTGTTACACATATGGAATTGACGGAGGCCATGAAGAGAATGAGGAATGGAAAAGCGGTGGGGGCCCCCGACAGAATTCCAGTGGAGGCATGGAAGGCACTGGGGGAAGAGGGAATTGACCTGCTGTGGGACCTGTTCATGAAAGTTTGCCAACAGGAAAATATACCCGAGGAATGGATGGAGAGTACTCTTGTTCCCATCTACAAGGGTAAAGGGGATGCACAAGACTGTAAAAATTACAGAGGAATAAAGTTGATGTCCCACACAATGAGGATCCTAGAAAGGGTTCTTGATGGTAGATTGAGGGAGGAGGTGGAGATTGCAAAGGAACAATTTGGCTTCATGCCTGGTAGATCAACAACAGATGCTATCTTTGGGTTACGACAGATGATGGAAAAATATCGAGAGAAACAAAGGGAGCTACATCTGGTATTTATTGATCTGGAGAAAGCATAAGATTGAGTGCCAAGGCAAGAAGTCTGGAGGTGTCTGAGGGAGAAGAAGGTGCCGGAGAAATATGTCAGGTTGGTACGGGAAATGTACAGAAATGTGAAGACAAGTGTTCGGGCCTGTTTGGGACAGACAGAAAGTTTTCAAGTAACAGTTGGCTTACATCAAGGGTCAGCATTAAGTCCGTTTCTGTTTAATATTGTGATGGAGGTGGTAACAGAGGAGGTGAGAGAAGATGCACCTTGGACAATGTTGTATGCAGATGACATCTTGCTGTGTGTAGATTCAAGAGAAGAAGCAGAAACTAAACTGGAAAGATGGAGAAAAGTACTAGAAGAGAGAGGTATGAGACTGAGCAGAAGTAAGACAGAGTATATGTGTTGCGCAGTGGGCGGTGGCCAGGAGACAGATCTGGAGCTGGAAGGAAATGTCATCAGGAAGGTGAGAGACTTTAGATACTTAGGTTCAACAGTGGAAGAAGATGGAGGAGCTGAGAAGGAAGTGGGATGCAGGATACAAGCGGGTTGGAGGAACTGGAGGGAGATGGCTGGAGTGTTATGCGATAAGAGGGTGCCGATCAATCTGAAAGGCAAAATTTATAGGATAGTAGTGAGGCCAGCTATGACATATGCTATAGAAACTGTAGCCCTGAGGAAAAATAACATCAGCAGGATGGAAGTAGCAGAGATGAGAATGCTTAGGTGGATGTGCGGTGTGACCAGAAATGACTATGTCAGGGGAACAGTGAAAGTTACGAACTTAGGAGCAAAAATACAGGAAGCAAGGTTGAGATGGTTTGGTCATGTGATGAGGAGGGAGGACGAATATGTGGGAAGAAGGGTTATGCAGATGGATGTGCAAGGAAGGCGGAAGCGCGGGCGGCCAAAGAAGAGAAGGAAGGAGCTGGTAGAAGAGGACTTGAAGATGAAGAACTTGGATGTGGTGACAGCCCAAGACAGGAAGGTGTGGATGAGACTCATAACAAACAGTGACCCCACTTAAGTGGGAGAAGCTGTAGAAGAAGAAGAAGAACGTGTTACACACACACACACACACACACACACACACACATATATATATATATATATATATATATATATATATATATATATATATATATATATATATATATATATATACAGGGTGTTCGGGATAAATTTCACATATTTATAATTAATTATATTTTTCCGTAAGTTACATGTATTAACACACACTTCTCTTCATTTAAAAGTTTGGACCCTTCTTCATTCATATACAAGATGTCAGAAAGGATGGATAGCTGGAACCCACCTGAATCATGGAAGAGAATAACTTGTATCATGATGATTCGTGCCCGCCATCAAAATAAGGATATTACGACTGCTGCCCAATGCTCCCTGAATACAGTAAAAACAATCAGGCATGAACTAGAGACTTGCAATGGTGACTACGAGGATGTAGCAAGAAGAAAGATCCCTAGCAGACGATCTGATTGCGTTCGTACAGCAGAATTCCTCGCAAATCTGCAGGAACAGGTGTTGAAGAACCCTGGCATTGGAATTCGGGCTTTGTTCGTGGAGTTGCTAACTGTAGTCAAGCCCTGGATAACAAGGGTAGCCAATGGTAGGCCGTATGTATGGCAGCAGGATTCGGCCCCTTGCCACACCTCTGGGAAAAGTCAAAAATGGTTGTCTGAAAATTTCTACGACTTCACCAGTCCAAATGTTTGGCCTCCAAACTCCCCAGACCTTAACCCCATGGATTATTTTGTATGGGGCGCAGTTGAAAAAGACACCAGTCGCACTTCCAGTAATACAAAAGCCCAGTTAATGGATAAACTTAAAACAGTTTTTGCGGCCCTTCCCAGGGAGACTGTAGCATCAGCTTGTTCGAGGTTCCGAAGCAGAATTGAAGCTGTGATCGATGCTAATGGTGGTTATTTTGAGTAAATCTTGTTGATAGTATTGTAATTAACTCTGCCTGTAATGTTTTTTTGTCAATTCATTAAATTTAATAGATACAAAGAAGATTTTCTTTTTCCTTACGAAACTGTCAAATTTATCCCGAACACCCTGTATAGTTTTATGAAAAAATTGAATGACTAGAACCGAGATTTAATTAAAAAGGTTTTAATATAAACACACTACTGGTTTCGGCCTGTAACAGCCTTCTTCAGGTGACATTATAAAAGAAAAAACACTAAACATTGAGGGTTAAAAGACTATGAACAACATAGACAGTCTTTATACATAATTAGCATGAAAACGTTGTAGTTGTATTTGAAGCTGTTCTTTCATTTGTTGCATTGTTGGGAGAGTGCGTGCTTGCTGCATCACATGAACGCCAGTAAATGATTACAGCTGAATGACTATCTGGGAGGTTGTAGCTTAAGTTGTTATTTAGATGAACAGGATTGAAGATGATTTCTCTCGATTCCACAATTTTTCTCTCTATTTCGTCACTGCAACGGAAGATGTTTGTAGATTTTTCCCAGCAGACTTTGTGACTTTGGTTATCATCATTAGGATTAGCTGAAAAAAGGATATGACTTGATAATGCACTTGCTCGCTGTCTCTTGTAAGTAATGTCTCTCATGTATTCTTCCATACGCATTTCGACAGATTTGTCTGTCTGCCCGAAATAAGGAATATCGCAGTCACATAATATTTTATATACGCCAGGGTATTTGAGTTGATGATGACAAGGTTTTGGGTGGCTAATTAAGGAACGGATCTTTGGAAGTGGAGTAAACAAGGTTCTGATATTGTATTTTTTTAGAACTTTTGCTAATTTATGTGAAACAGTACTTATGTAAGGAATAGATATATTGCTTTTGAATCTATTTGTTTCTTCTGAGTGATGTCTAGGAGGATTAAGAAGGAATTTGTTAATGATTTTCTTAAAATATCCATTAATTTCGAAAGAAGTTTTCAGATGGTTTATTTCTGTAAGCAGTTCATTTGGATCATCAAGAAGAGAACGGGCTCTATGTCCCAAGGTGGAAATTATCCCAAGCTTATGAGGAGGGAAATGATGGGACTGACTGTGCAGATATCTGTTGGTATGTGTGGGTTTTCTATATATCGATATTTTTAGTTTACCAGAAGAGCGAGTCAGTTTAACATCAAGAAAAGGCAAGGAATTATCCGTTTTAAGCTCAGCAGTAAACTTAATACTTTGATGTCGGCTATTGAGATGTTCGAGGAAAACCATAAGGGATTCATGTCCATGGCTCCAAACAATGAAGACATCATCCACATAACATTTCCAAACTTTAGGTGTTAAAATAAAGGAAGAGATAGCCTTGGTTTCAAAATCTTCGAAGTAAATATTTGCAAGAACCGGAGATAAAGGATTACCCATAGCCAGTCCATGATTTTGTTTGTATATGTTATCTTGAAATTTGAAGTAACCGGACCTGATGCAATGTGTTTCAAGATAATATATACAAACAAAATCACGGACTGGCTATGGGTAATTTATTATAACTCATTTTACCCTTATAACTCACACAGCAGAAATTTTGGCACAAATTATTTGTGCCAAAATTTCTGCTGTGTGAGTTATAAGACTTATCGTTCTAAAATTGTTACAGTCTAAAACTCCATCGTTTTTGGAATGGGGATAAAAATTAATCTTCTAAACTCCTCTGGTAATTCTTGTCCCTCATAAATTCCGTTAATAATTTGCCATAACACTTCCTTACCTTTTTCACCTATACTCCTTATAAGTTCTATATGTAAAACATCTATTCCAGGGGATTTTCCTTCTTTCATCTTTTGAATTGCTAGATTCAATTCCTCCCTCATGATGTACAGCCTCTGCCCTCTATGCTCTTTCATTTGATTTTCTCCTCTTCCTCTGTCTTCATAAAGTTTATTTACATATTCTTCCCATCTCTGTAATATCTTCTCTTTTTCTATCAGAATTTCACCTCTTTCAATGCTGTGTGTGTGTTTATGATAATTCCACCATGAAATGTTTAAACCTATCGTACGTTTAAACACTAGGTGGACTTAGAGTTAACTTATCCGGAAACTCCCAAAAGTTTTAAAAACTCATCTTTTACAGAAAGAAAAAAGAAAAAAAAAACTTAACTTACTGTGCTACAGATACACTGGTTGAGAAAATGGTGACAAAAAGAGACCAATGGATTTAAAAGGATTTTTCTGATTGGTGAATAAAGTCGATCTGTCATGTATGTTGCCAAGAAGCTTCGCAAGCACATCATTATCATTATTGTTATTATATTAATATTATAATTAATTAAATGCATGCATTTAAATATAGGGAAAGGCCATTTGTCGATAAATCCATGTCTTCTTCTTTCTTCGAAAGTGAGTAACCTTATTCCATTTTACTTCATTCCATAAGTATGGATCCCAGACGTCCCGCAAAATACGGGATCGTCCCGTTTTTGGCTAATGCATCCCGTTGTCCCGAGAAAACTCTTCGGGACAGCTTTTTGTCTTATAGAGTTCAATAATTTTCTTCAGAAAAGTATTGCAAGAGTGAGGAAGACTGATTGATTAATAAGAATATTGTCAGGTGAGAAGAGCATTACTGTATTAACAATCTATTTTGTATCTATTACAGTAAGTAAAAAACCATTTGAAGGCAACTTAAAGTGGCTTAATGAAAATATGCAGCATAACAATTTGTTTACTTATACTTAGTAAAGTGTGTGAATAGTAAACCTTACCACGCACACACTTGGAAAGTTAGAATCATTTTGTAAGATTGATGCGCATTCTAAACTTTCACCCTCAGTCTTAAGGGTCCAGTATTTTTTTCCAATGTATCTGGGCGCTCTACCCATCACTAAAGAAAGCAAGTACACGTTTTAGTGAAAGAAGACGTACGTATACTTCAAAGCTTGCTACATAAATAATGCTAGTAGCTCCGTTAGCGTGTGAGTCAGATGCCATATCTAGGAAGAAAGAAAGAAGAAAAAAAAAAACTTCAGGGAATGAATCAAGTACTAATTCGTTCTCTGTATCTCCAATAGAGAGCTGGCAGCATAACCTGCTTTCAAACGGCGCTTCTGGTGCGTGAATGGAACGCGATGCTTTCATTAAAATGATGACCAAATGAAGTCTTGAATAATTAATAAACTGTATGATCGCTTTCCGTGTAACTTGGAAAACGCTTAGAAAATTGCTAACATTTGTTAATTTACTAAGTGAGTGCTTGCTATTATGTGCTAGGAGACCATGCTACACTCGTCACGTTATTGCTTTTGCGAAAGGGGAAATTAAAAAGAAAAATTTGCAATTTTTTTTTTTTAATACTCGCTGTTGAATGTCAGTCTTTTCTAGTCTGCCATGACAGACTAGAAAAGGCTCTATCTCTCTTCAGTCAATTGACCGAAAGCATTCATTAAACAAATTTTTTTGCAGCCGAGACAAAATCGAGAGAATGACTATGTTACAGTATAATACATGTCAACATAAAAGGCAAACCATTACTTTGAATATTCTACCAAAATAATATTTTATTTTGAGATATAAAAATTTCTATTGGGACCTATAGAATATAATTTTCCTTCCCTCGTGTAAGAAAATCATTCAATATGTTACTAAGCACTTCCTCTGTCCATAAAAATAAATAAATAAAAATTCGAAACATCGAAGTTTTTTTGTAATGCTATCTCCTCACATAAAATAGATGGTTCTGTCGAAATATCAAAAAGAAATATTAACAGTGAATAAACGAGGGAGTGAGAGAGAGAGAGAGAGAGAGAGAGAGAGAGAGAGAGAGAGAGAGAGAGAGAGAGAGAGAGAGAGAGAGAGAGAGAGAGAGAGAGAGAGACCTGTTTAGTCAATCACTGTATAAATAACACGGTATTTCTTTGAAAGATGATTTCGCTGCAACAGCTTAGATTTACGTCACGATGCCAACATTATACAGTAATGTTAAAAATTCTCAGTTTTCAAATGACTGTGATGACTTGAGAAATATCATGTAATATGAGATACTGTTTATTATTATTATTATTATTATTATTATTATTATTATTATTATTATTATTATTAATGGTTGCACCTCTTTGGAAACTCGTATAGCAGAGTATATAAGTTCTTTTCGCTATACACTTTGGTATTATGGTCTAGCTACTCACTGATGAAGCCTCAAAAAAGGCTGAAACCGGTCTGGGTAGTGACCTCCCTCCATAATGTAATAACAGCATACATTTCCAAGGAAATGTGTTTTTACATTATGGAAAATACCTAAGCATAGCGATCTGAACTTTCCCCACCTTTGCAACGAGTTGTCCGGTATTGTACTACGTACTAGGGTCACTTGCATTAGCTCACGCTAGTGTTTGCCAATACTTTATAGTTTACTACATTCGGCATGAAACTCTCTGATTCCAATCTTTGAGTTTCTTATTCGGTTTTGAAACAATGTGGATTTTATATCCTCTTAATTTAAAATATTATTATTATTATTATTAAATGACACCTCTAGGGAGTCCAAAGACTCATCGAGGTAGGTTATTACTATACAAATTACTCGACTGCGAAAACGTTGCAGCTTAAGTAAATTGTAAATAGTCAGTTTGAAGTTGTTGTTATTATTATTCCATTTTTCTTATGTGTTACGTCTAAATGCCTAGCACGACCAAGTAACTTGGCATCTTAGAAAACCTGCTATGTCTGTAAATTGAACATGTTCCTCTGGCCGGTTTCACTCATCCTATAACTAGTGAAATTACCAGAAAAAATGTATCACAAAAATTGTATTCATATACGACTTATTATTCTTCTGTTCCAATAAGTTGTTCCAATAGATACAGTTTTGCCAACAAATAGGTTATTTTTGGTGTGATAATTTGCATTTTGCTTGCGATAAGGATATTAGAAGTTTGTAAATGATTAATGTGCTTTTTGTTTCGAAATAAAATTGGTACAAGTAAAAATAGTTTCCTTTTTCCACTTATTGGATGCTTGCCGATGTGTGAGTCATTATTCTCTAGCACCATCTTCAATTGTAGAATTTTATGATTACGTTTTGTTTGGAAGATTGTCTCTTGTAGAGTTCTTTCTTGTCCCCGCTCTCTAATTAAATGTATGCATGCAAAATGCATGCGTATAAGATTTAAGTACACATAACTAATCAAATGACAAGAAATGTAATGTATCTCGTTTTCCGCCACCTCTTCCTTAGGGTGGATACCATATAATTGTCACGTTGCAAAGAATTTTATAAAATATTTGAATCGGTTCTTAGTAAACGAGATCTAATTAAGATATTAAAAACTCGTTTTAAAATGCTGGTTATATACAGAATCTAATGATATCGATTTTCCTAAGGATTTTAAAAGACTAGTATCCATATTATCATTTGTCATCATTTGTTACAAATACAGAAATAAGTATGTCTGAAATTTTTAAAAGCATTTTTTAAATGTGACATGGTGTTGGGGGGGGGGATCGAAGGATAAGGATCTGGTGACACTTTTTTTTTTTATCATAGAAAAAAATGGGGAACGGATTTGAAATTCCGTGAGGGGGGGGGGGATGTCATACTTGTAGGTAAACAGCACAACAAAGAGTCCAAGAATTCATTCCGGAAGGGCACTCCAGAGTCTACTGCATACACTACTAAATCTTCCGTCTACACATTTCGCCACTGTCCATCATATGTACACTACGACTACGCCATCTGCGCCCACTATGTTCACCAGCTGATTTGCCTGTGTGTGGAATGAAAAACTAAAGTTTCCTGGAGGGAAAAAGCTTGTTATTCCAATATGAGATTAGCTGATTCACCTGCAGTTGAAAAAGACTATGTAAACGCGAGGCGCTTTCGTTCTTCCAACTACGCTTCAGAGGGTCTCATAATTTTTATTCTGATCATTTTAATTTCAATAAATAACTTTTATTGAAGCGATCATTTTTTATTCATATACATATGAAAATAAAAGTACGTATTGTGGCGTAGGTGCCCACGTAGTTCCCTGATCAGAATAACTTCACCCCCTTTCATGATTTTATTATTCCTATTATTCATTTTGTTCATCTATCTTTCCATTAATATGCATATAATCTTCATTCCTGGAAGGATTTATTTCAAATTTGATTATTGAGATCTCTACTGAAATTTGAGATCGCTACAAATTCTCAATTTTTGTTTCGATCGTACCATTTTAACTGACAAAACTCTCTGTGCACTATAAAATTGGATGTTTCGATCATAAAATGGACATTCATAATCACGGAGTAGTGACATCATTCGTTAAAACAACAAGTGCATCTACAGTCATTTGTACATTTGTATACATAATTTTATCTTGTCATTAAAATAGGTTCATCTGAAGCGACTGGACAAATTTTGAAAGCGATCCCAAGTATTTCAGAAAAACAATATATACAGCATTTAAAAAGGGGGTAGATATATAGTATAATTTCGTTTTATTTTAGAAATAAAGAGCGAGGAAGGGATTATACTCTAATTTCATATTATTTTAACAATAAAGAGGGAATTAAAACTGAAAGAAAAATCACGGAGTGTCTTGAACATAAGAGTCGTTTAAGAACACACTCCTGTATTGAAACACTGCCATGAAACAAACTCTATATGTCTATAGCAAGATCTTAAAAAACCAAAACTGAAATGCCTCAACAGTTTTAATAGATATCCAAAATACCAAATTTGATTAAACTCTATACAGCCAGCACAGAATTCTTAATATCAATTCATTTCATTTTCCTATAAAAATTTTGCTCCCATTGAAACAAAAACCGAAACATCTAGACGTCTGTATATGCCAAATGTTATTAAATTATATCCAGCAGAGCAGGGTTAGTACAATGTATAAATTCGACATGTTTTGTGCCTCTAAAAATGGTTAGATTGAAACAAAAATGAACGTTAGACAAATTTTGATGAGAATTCTGAATGCGAGTGAAATCCGTCCAGGTAGAATCTAGTAATAAATTGAATATGTATGCACAGAGAAAATTAATCTTATTTGTTTACTCATATTGTGAAACAAACCTAGAAACGGCCCCAGGTACAATTGTTACAACTATCATTATTGCTATGGTGATTAGACATTTGACTAGTTTCTTATTATATATATGTATATGTATATATATATATATATATATATATATATATATATATATATATATATATATATATATATATATATATATATATAATATTAGGATATTCGTGACACATGTGGGCAGATCATTTAAAGGTTCAGTGCTATTTTTTTTCTTTTCTTGGTATTGCATTTTTTTTTTTTTATTAATGCATCAGCAAACAACCAAACATAGCCTACTGCATATTCTATTCAGACGGATTTTTCCCTTTTTATGAAGGTGGTGGTGAAACATATGCCCAGAAGGTGATGAGGTTTTGTTTAAAAAATTTACTGGTCTTGTCTAGTTTCTGATCATACCTTGATCAGAAGCTAGACAATATTCATATTCCAGGGAGATTGCTCTGGAATATGATTCGTTGGACTGGTAATGCTAGTCTTCTATAATCATCTCTCTCTCTCTCTCCTCCTAAATGCGTGACGGGAGGTTGGAAGAAATAAAGAATGGCAAAAGAATGAAGAAAGAATCTGGTCTGCTCGATATATAAAAAGAATGACGAAACAGTTTGTGGCAATTATAGAGGCATTTCTTTGTTATGTACAACATAACATAATATAACATAAAACATTCAGAGGAAATTTTTCAGAACAGGTGTAGTGATGGGAGAACTAGGGGCCATCCGTGGAAACTGAGCAAGAGTGTAGTTAGCAAGGGTGTTAGAACTTGGTTTTTTACTTGGAGAGTGGTGAATGAGTGGAATAAGCAGCCAGAGTATGTTGTGGGTGCCATGACTGTGAATGAGTTCAAAGCAAAATATGATAGATACTGTGCAAAAGTTGAATAGTTCTTGACATGATGTTTAGGGCCTCCCTTGATGAGCTAAGGATTCTTTGGAGTTGCCCGTAATAATAATAATAATAATAATAATAATAATAATAATAATAATAATAATAATAATAATAATAATAATAATAATGTGTAACATAACATATAACAAAATATTTACTTCTGTTTTCAAGAACAGATTATAAACAATTTATGGAGAAAATAACTGGTATCTACCTAGCTGGTTTCAGGAAAGGCAAATATACAATTGGTCAGATACATATAGTTAAACCATTATTAGAGAAATTTTGGGAATTTGATATAAATATTCATCAGATTTTTGTTGATTAAAAAAGAATATGGTAACATTAATAGAAAAAAAAATATGAGATATGATGCATTTTGGAATAATCTAATAAGACCCACAAGATTAACAATTGAAAATTCAGCAGCGCAGGCAAAAATGCAAAATGATTTAACAGTCCCATTCTCGTAACTCGAAGAGATAGCCTAGGTCCAATACTTTTGAATAACTTTGAAATATATTATCCGATCATTGCCAGTAAATACTAAAGGCACTCTAATAAATAATTCAGTGCAGATTGTAATATATGCAGATAACATTGCAACATGTCGTACCAAACGGAAAGTAGAACAAACATATTTGGAATTATAAAAATTAGAACACGGGATAGGACTAAAATTAGTCCTATCTCGTGTGCTAATTTGTTAATTATAATAAATAATAATTAACACCAGGCAGTATCAGTTACTTGATGTATAAGTGTTGATAACTGGAAACCTTGAAACAGAAAAGAGTGGAAAATTTTAAATATTTAAGGACAATGATCACAAACCAACTAAATGACTTGGCAGAAGTGCAGAATCGAATAAAGAGGGGTGATCAGGCTTTTTTATTCTCTCTCTCTCTCTCTCTCTCTCTCTCTCTTGTGTATTCAGCTTAAAGTGCAAACATATAGATCGATAATTCGTGCAGTTGTTATCTATGGATGCGAAACATGGATATTTAAGACGCGCGAATAATTTGATTTCGACTTGGAAAAGAAAATCCATAGAAAAATATTTGGCCCAGTGAATGATAATGGTCGCTGGAACATCAGATAAACCAAGAGCTATATCAACGCTATAAAGAACCCACTGTCTAGTTTAATCCAGTTCAAAAAGTTGTAATGGAATATGATGTTTTTAATGTTAAAAATTAGTTCTCTTAAGAACACTATATATAATAAAACTCTGGGTAAAATACTAAAAGAAAAAGATAAATAGATGGATACCATTTTTCAAGATAGCAAAATCATATTGCAATGTCAAAAGTGGAGAAGTAAGTTTTCGGTCAGACAGGAATAAAGGCAACAAATTCAAGAGACAAGGCTCGATTGGACTGTAGAGCCATAGGAGGAAGATATTAGAAGCGCTTCATAAGCGCTTTTAATATCTTCCTCCTATTAACTAAAATGTTCATAAAAGTGTTTTATTATTATTATTATTATTATTATATTTTACAACAGAAGGGATTAGACAGTTTATATGGAGGTAACTGGATTTATCTTTTTGTATTATTATTACTACTCTTACAAGAAAAGGCAAACTGGCTTGTAATAATAATTTAAGTACCTTTCTCAAAAATGCATTACATTAGTTTATGGCGTCTCCATATCTGTCCATTCCTTATTATAGCAATTCCCTGCTAACTGAACAAATTTTTATATAAATTTTGGTATTTGAGTTTTGCCATCTGAATATGAGTTTCAATCGGTTCATTTTTATTGACTGGATGATTCAAAATTATAGTGACAACTCCACGCTGGCTGAATGAAATTTAATAAAGTTTGGTGTTTGAACACTCCGTTAAAATTTGTCTAGTCATTTCAATTGGGTTCTGCTGGACCACTTTAAACGGCAAAATCATGTAAATTCGTTAGAAAGATAGAGTTATAAATTGCAACGAGGAATGAAATGATCGCATTTCAGTTTTAATGGAAGCTGTGACATAACATTCGAGAGTGAAACATGTTACGTATAGTCGTACCTAATATGTTTCACTCTCGAATGTTAGTTTTAGTAAGAATTATTTCTTACTAAAACTAACATTGCATCATCGATCATCCATCAGCGTAACAAACATGCAATGCAAAGAGAGATAAATCCACGACAAGACAAGACAAATGCATTACAACAATCTCTTAACCAATAATAGCAAGTGCTGAGCGCTAGAAGGATCGTATCAAATAGCCAATCATTTCTAATACAGTATTTACATGCATGAGAATCTCCTCAACTTTGCAGTACAAAAATGCAAGCATTCCGATTTAAATACGGATGATATAACAGGGCCTCTGAACTGTCTTGTTCAGAGATGTTCCTATTTAAAACTGCTTCCGCGGAGAAGGGGAGTATCACTTCAGAGGGAACTGTTTGGTCTACCGTGTCCATGTCGTGGGAGACCCGACCTTTGAGGTTTTAGGCACTCAATGTAGTACTGATGTTCATTCATCTTTCTCCCGCAGAACGGTCTATGATAGCTTTCTGACAATAGATTCGGAATTGCCTGAAATGTATAGGATCGGATTCTCGTCTACAATTGCAGTATGATTTTGAATTGTAAAAGCCTATTATCCGCTTAATGTAAAGAGGGTTGATCACATTAAAGCTTTGATAGTGAGAAGCTCCTGTTGTTAGGCTGAGAAAAAAGAACAAATGTTTTGTGCTGTGTTAACTAAGAATTTGAACTCCGATTTTCTGAAAGGCTTGATGAATAGAACTTTGATGTATATAAATCTGTTATCTATTATGATTTATAATCTATTTGATAATAGATGATGGTTTATTATAATAAATCATCATTTCAATATAATGATGAACGTTTAACTATAATAATGGATTCTATTAAAATTAAATGAATTGTAATTAATTATTAAACATTAAAATTATCATTTTAATATAATGATTTATTTTGATAAATCATTATTATTATATTGTAATATTATATTTATGTAATATATTTTGTAATATTTAGTATCTGTTTGATGAGAGAGCATGATGATGATAATGATTTAGTATCTATTTGCTTCATCTAGCTCAGGGGTCGCCAAACTTCTTTGACCGTCGACACCTTCAAGAGTTTCTTGACTTTTTATCGACCCCCCCCTTATTTTACTATCACGTAATTATAATAGGACAAGCAAAAAAAGACGCTTATGTGAGTTTTTAGATTGTTTATTTTATAGTTACAGTGTTTATTGTATGTATAATACAGTATATATTATTATATTGGCTTAACGTCAAAGGGATACGTTTTTGTTTTTGACGTCCTTCTTAACATTACATATTTAATAGGAGGGATAAATAATATGTAAAATATAAAATTTAATTTAGATAACAAAATAACAATAATACAATCCTCCTTATATATGTGAAAATAAGACTTAAATAAAAGAGCCAATGGGCTTCACTTCGGCGATGTAACATTATTTAAATGAAGGGGATATTAAATCCCAGATTCGGCATGAAACTTTGATTCCGATCTTTGAGTTTCTTATTCGTCTTTAAAATAATGTGGGATTTAATATCCCCTTCATTTAAATAATGAAAATAAGACTTTTATCAACTTAGTATACAATATACTAACGTTGTCAATGTGAAGGGTGTGTGCTTCGTGACTCTTGACAAGATTAGAAATGTCGAGTTCAAAATTAGTAAGTTTCAGCCTTAAATCGCCACGGAACTCTATATCTAGCTTATTTCTTTGTTTTGTTACAATGGAATTAACATGCCTGAAACCAGCTTCAACCATGTACGCGCCAGCCGGGCGGGAGCCACCGACATCCGTTTATCGGTAAATACTCATTTTGGCCTACTTGATTGGCCTCCGTAACTATTTTCATGACCTTGCTCCATCTTACAATCGTCCTATTCATGTCACTGTTCCCACGATTCATTCTTAATTGTGTTGTCATTCAGGATGGAGGTAATCCAAGTTAACCGAATTAAATATTACCCATACAATGATGTCTTATATTTTTCTATCTATCGACCTCCAATCGACCCCTAACAATGTTATATCGACCCCTGGGGATCGATATCGACCACTTTGGCGACCACTGATCTAGCTCATGGCACTTGATGTTATAGATTAACCGATTGTTGTACGGTAGCGCAGTGATTTTTAACTAGGAGGCCACGGAAAATTTATACAACGTTTCTAGTGTTTTAAATTTTGAAACCTCTTAAAATAATTATTTTTTGTTCTTTATTTTACTTTGTTTCAAACTTGTATTGTTTTGTATTAGTAATCTGAATTTAATTCAGTTTAATTTAGTAGTTTCTTCTGCAGAGGCGCCACAAGTCTTTCTTTGCTGGCAACACTACAATTCGATCCATATAATAACTGCGAAAATACAAATTTATTATGAACGGACGATGACACACTACTGGAATTGACAAAGGATTTAAGTCTGATCTCCGTTTTCAAGAAGAAAAGTTTGGTCCAATTTTGGATACATATTCGGAGGGAATATCCGCACCTGTTTACAATTGCCGTTCGCAATTTGTTACCTTTTGTTTCTACATATTTGTGTGAAAAGGGATTTTCTACAATGGTAAATATTAAAACGAAAGAATGAAATCGACTCCAAATACTCCTGCATGTGAATAGCATTGAGTAACACAATGGAAGCAAGAATAGATCAATTAGTAGAGAGTGGTCAACAACAGCGGTCTCATTAAAATATATTTAAGTAAAGTTGATTTTTGTTTTCTGATTTTTTTTTCATTATTATAATCAGTAAGTAAAACCAGTATTTAAAAAAAAGTTTAATTATTATTGTTATGTTACTACAAACCAGGGGGCCACGACTACTAAAATGTTAAGAACCGCTGAGTAGCGAACAAATTAATCGAAACAAGCCGAATTTTCAAGTTTTTGGTTATTAATGGTGTTGGGCGTTTTTAATAGTGTAACACTACACTATTAAAACTTGATCACTACAACTTGACATTTGTAGTGTTTTATTCATTTTGTGTAGTAATAAAATGGATACATCTCCAAGAAACCGTTCAAAATATGTACTCTTTCTCGGCACACATCCATGACTCAAAGACAAATTGACAATGAGTGTGGTGTTCGTTTGAGTATGTTAATGAGATTGTAAAGAAGTTTAGGGAGACAGGTACCTTTTCTGACAGAAAAGGAAAACTACGCTTACTCAAGATAGTTTACCAGTTAGGAAAAAGCAAATGAATCCAGCAATCCAGCAATGCAATCCAGCATTGTTTACTGTAGACTTAAATAGAGACTTGGCAGCTAGTGGAATTAATGTTTCTCATGTGACAGTCCGTCGAAGATTGTTGGAAGTAGAGAAGACTGCCCATAGACCAAAAAAGAAACAACTGTTGACGAAGGCTATGCAGAAAAATAGGTTCCAGTGGAGAAAAGTGTACAAATATTGAAGTGGTGAGAAGTGGAAGAAGGTCATATTCTCAGACGAGAGCCATTTCTTTGTCCAAAGAGGGAGGGAGAGAGAGAGAGAGAGAGAGAGAGAGAGAGAGAGAGAGCACACACCCTATGTTCACAAATCAGCAGCTGAGACGATTTCTCCAGCCCATCTTCAACAAGCTCCTACTAAACATCCAGCAAGAAGATGTTCTGGGGTGTTTTACACATGGCGGTCCAGGATCACTTGTACTTGTTGACAGTATGATGAAAAGTGACCAATACATAAAAATATTGGAGAAAAGAGTGGTCCCACAGAAAGACAATGACAAAGAACTCATCTTTGTCTCATCAAGAGGAGGCTCATGACCATCTGACATTTACCATTTGGAACAAAACAGAACAACGCGTTTCACTTTCATCTAATAGACTTTGAAATTTTGTTATATGAATATTTTTGTATATATTTCTCAATTCATACATGAATAGAGAAATACCTTTTTCAAGGGCTTATTCGTATAATTTGTTAATTTAAACGATTAGTGATGTTTAAAGACGCCATGAGCTATGCATCATGATTCTCCTTCTAGTTGTTTATGATTAGCCAAAGCAATTCTTTCCGCCGACAAAAGATTGTAACATTTCAGACTAGGAGGTAGATAAATCGGAATCCCTGGTCTAGACATTCTAAACATGTAGTATTATTTTCGAACCACTTCAAACCCCTATGGGTTAGTGATTTCGCTGTTGGATGGATATTGTTTGCTGCTTACACGTTTACTTTCACAAACATCCATGCATAGTGGTATTCGAAACCACAACCTGTTGGTTGGAAAGCAGAGAAACTATTCAGTTCATTTCGCTAGCGAAGTCTAGTGACTATTAGGGTTATGGAAGCTAGATATGATACCGGCTAACTGGGTATGTGTTGGAACTATGGAAGCTAGCATATGGTGTGTGTGTGTGTGTGTGTGTGTGTGTGTGTGTGTGTGTGTGTGTGTGTGTGTGTGTGTGTGTGTGTGTGTGTGTGTGGATTGAAAGGAAACCGGCAAATTTACAGAGTGGAAGTCAAAAAGTTATTCACGTAACATATGGTGTTTTTGAAGTATTGCAGGAGGTGTGTGGATATATTGTGAATAATGGTTACTGCGGGCGTCCAGTGATGAGTTTGGGACTATCATACATGGAAGTACTCGGTTAATAATAATGATGACAATCAGTGGCTTGTGTAGCTCTGTGGAGTTCCCTGAGTGTGTGTGTGTGTGTGTGTGTGTGTGTGTGTGTGTGTGTGTGTGTGTGTGTGTGTGTGTGTGTGTGTGTGTCTGTGTGTGTGTGTGTGTGTGTGTGTGTGTGTGTGTGTGTGTGTGTGTGTGCGCGCGTGCGTGCGTGCGTGCGTGCGTGCGTGCGTGCGTGCGTGTGTGTGTGTGTGTGTGTGTGTGTGTGTGTGTGTGTGTGTGTGTGTGTGTGTGCGCGCGTGCGTGCGTGCGTGCGTGCGTGCGTGTGTGTGTGTGTGTGTGTGTGTGTGTGTGTGTGTGTGTGTGTGTGTGTGTGTGTGTGTGTGTGTGTGTGTGTGTGTGTGTGTGTGTGTGTGTGTGTGTGTGTGTGTGTGTTCTTGTGGCTAGTTAGCAGGATGAAACATTCAAGTTACAGTTACAGTTAAGAAAAAGCGATCAAGACCTTTACTACAAAAAACAACAACAACATATGGCTTTGTTTTGGTAGCGTTAAAGTTCATTAGGTTGTCAAGATCATCTCAATGAAGAATGGTTTGGAGATTAATTTTTAAATTACAGGTTATGCAAGATCTTGAATCTTGAAATTTGGAGCATTCTAACAAGTGTTAAATGAAGAAGAGGAATGAAATGCATTGTCATCAGCAAAATTATAAAAGTGTGAAACTTCAGATCCTTTATTCGAGGTTAGTAAGAGAGAGAGAGAAATGTCGTGTATGTATATAAGGAATAAAGAGAGAAAGTACAGTTTTGGGTGCAATGGCATTGATGGAGAAATTTGAAGAGAGGAAACCATCTATGACAAGTAATATACCACAAGAAAGGAAACCGGCAAATTTACAGAGTGGAAGTCAAAAAGTTATTCACGTAACATATGGTGTTTTTGAAGTATTGCAGGAGGTGTGTGGATATATTGTGAATAATGGTTACTGCGGGCGTCCAGTGATGAGTTTGGGACTATCATACATGGAAGTACTCGGTTAATAATAATGATGACAATCAGTGGCTTGTGTAGCTCTGTGGAGTTCCCTGAGTAATTCAGTTCATTAAAATCTCATACTGAGTTAGTGAACTCAAAGCTCTCAAACGATCCTACTAAAATTGTAAAGGGGACCACTGAAAACTTATTGCGAGAGGAGGGAGGAGGAGGGGGGGAGAGCGGTTAATGATTATCTCTTGAACACTAATTTAATATTATTATTATTATTATTTTAACGGTGTCTCCATGGAGTCAAAAGACTCATCGCGGGAGACCCGACATTGACACACTAACCATTATTTACACAATACCTGTCATACCTCTCCTTAAATTCATTCACACTTGAAGCATTCACAACCACCTCTGGCAAAGCATTCCACCCATTCACAACCCTCCAAGTAAAAAATCTAGTCCTAACGCCCTTGTTAACCACACTCTTACACAATCTCCAGGGATGGCCCCCTCGTTCTCTCACATCCTGCACTGGTCTTAAAAATATCATCAGTATCAATCCTGTAAAATTCCTTTAACAATTTAAATACCTCTATCATATCTCCTCTCCTACGTCTATTAGCTAGTTTTTGAAGCCCACAGATCATTAATTTGTTTATACACAGATCAATAATTTGTTTGTGATATATTTGATAAGTTAGTAATTTTAATCTGTATCATATTAGTTTTGTTGAAGAAGACATTTATGAAACGCGGCGTCTCTGGATATTCATATACAGCCGTTTTTTTTTTTTTTTGAGCATAATGGACTCATATTATAGCGATCAGATGAGTCTATTTTCCTCAGGTCCCTCAGTTACAGTGGACTAACAAACTGAATCATTTCATATACGCCTTTTTAATTAGTATGTAACTTAAGTATTCTACAACAATATATACTGTTCCATGTAACTTGTAATAAGTATTATACTACTCGAGTTTAAGTACTGTAATTCAAAAGAAAATTAGGTTAAAGAAACTGTGCAATAAGAATGGTCCACCAGGAATGAAATAATAATAATTAAATGTATGAATTCACTTAATAATAATTAATTTCAATAAAAAAAAACAAAATGAAGTTAGTGAAGAAAGAAACTTAACAGGTATAAAATTTAATCATGTGACAACAGAATTTATTCCAACGAATAAAACCATGCTCATGTATATATTCACATACATGAGCACGTGGATATAAAAGTTTTTAATCACTGCATATATATATATATGTGAACGTGTGAACACATATATATATATATATATATGTGAATATATGTGAACATGTATACATGTGAACTATTAAGAGGCAATAAGATAATCTGTCAACCTTGCAAAAATATAAATTCATATACTGTATTTTTTAAGTTTATCTCATTTCACACAATTGACATTTCAATCACAATATGATGACAATTGTAAAGTAACATTTGGAACTGTTACTTTTAAATGTTAACTGAAAATGTTTTCCTTTCAAACCATGCAGAAACTTGTTAAAAGTCATACCGATTGATTGATCGTCTCCGTTCATTGAAATCCCGGATTTTGTGAGAATTTCTTCTTGAGCCATTTCATAAGTAGCCATCGTAAATGGCTTATTGGGATCTCTGTATTGCTTGGGATTTATGAAAACGTAGAGTTGCGTAGTTCCAAACATTACTCTGAAAAACATAATAACAATATAATGAAAACTCAATATATATTATATATATATTATACATTATATGCAGGCCTGTGTAACATAGTGGAAATGACACTTGCATCCTCTGCACTAGGTCGCCAGATAGACTTAAATTCAAGTCTAATCGCCGCGTGGAGGAACTTTTTCTAAGCCTTTCTTCGACCGTTTCCCGAGTTAATCTATCTCTGGCACGGGCAAGTGGGGTTTTTTTTTTCTCCCGGAAAATCGTGTTTTTCGTCCCGATAATTCAAAAAAATCGACCGTAGATCTAACATTATTTCAGACAGTAACATATTATGATTAGGTACCATGAGATGGCAGCAATTGTTTGCCTATCTCTTCATCGGTTGCTGTTTAAAGTCGGTGATAGTCATAGGCCAGCCATCTCTGATTGGCTACAGGTGTAGATTGAACTGCTCCTCAGCCTCCAAAAGTTAGATAGAGCTACAAGGCCTCGTTTACTCAAGGAAATAAAAAGCGTAAATAAAGTATAAATGACTTATACTTATAATTTAAAATGTAAATTACAGTTTATTATATCAATCAAGAGAAGAGGGACAAATTTTATGATATTTTTCAAAGAAACATTTCAAAAAGATTCAGTAACTCCTAGCACACAGCAATTTGAGATCTCAATATATTTCCGAAAGACGAAATAATTTTATCTAGAAGAGAGATTTATTTTTACTAGAGGAGGTGTTTATATGAGAGTGGTCGGAAAGGTTCTCGGCATAACAATGAAAAAACGAAATTATAATTTCAAATTATTATTATTTTTTAACATAATATCCCTTAAGACTAATACATTTATTCCAGCACCATTATCCCGTTCCTGTAGTGGTTCTCATTAAGATCTGAAAAATACCCCTCTACAGCTGCAAACACCTCTTGATTCGAACAAAAACGCTGACCAGCGAGGAAGAGTTTTAGTTTTGGGAAGAGATAGAAGTCAGAGTGAGACAAATCTGGAGAATGGGGTGCATGTTCCAACAATTCACAGTACAGATCCCTTAATTTTCCCATTGCCGAAATACCTTTGTGGGCAGATGCATTGTCCTGATGAAAGATGATATTTTTATTCTGCAAACTGGGTCTTTTCTCACGAATTTTTTCGTCTGGTCTGGTTAAAAGATCGGAATAATATTCTCCAGTTATTATTTTATCCTTTTCAAGATAACTAATAAACAAAATGCCTTTAGCATCCCAAAACACTGAATGCCATGACCTTTCCTGTTGACGGAACCGACTTTGTCTTCTTTGGAGCTGAACAACCAGCTTTTTTCCCCTGTTTGATTGCTGTTTGGATTCTGGTGTGTAATGGTGAATCCAATTCTCATCCAGAGTAATAAATAGACGCACAGTATCAGTTTTATTCTTGTTAAAACGCTCCAAGCACTGTTTAGAGATTTTCATAAGAGTGCGTTTTTGATCTGCTGTGAGCAAGCGCGGAAACCAACTTGCGCAAAGCTTTTTCATTTGCAATTCTTCATGCAAAATATATACTACACGTTCTTTTGAAATGCTTATAGTCTCAGCAATTTCAAGCACTTTGACTCGCCGATCATCCAATACCATATCGTACACTTCATTAATGATTTCTGGTGTTGTTACACGTGTTGGACGTCCTTCACGTGGATCGTCTTCAAGGCTGGTACGGCCACGTTTAAACTCGGCAGCCCATTTCTTAATTTTCGAAAACGAAGAAGAAGAGTGCCTATCAACTTTTATGAACTTCGAATGAAATTCGTTTGGAGTTAAACCTTCTTTTATAAAGAATGTTATAACCGTACAATACTCAATTTTATCCATTTCAAGGGACACAGACCACACGTTTGCTTCAGACAGCTGTATAAAACAAATTACTTGGTAGAATGACTTGGAATTTCACATGGATGCTTAATGACAGATATACCAACTCAGAAGAAAGAAATGTTACGATAGTATTGTCATCTATGGTCCAGGCCGAAAACGTTTCAAACCACCCTCGTATGTAGAGTGTACATCATCAGCATACATTTTTGTCCAGATCTGGAAAACTTTCCTCATAGTATTGGACATTTATATTTTAGGTTTGAGTTTGTAGCGACTTACTTGAGTATTAAATAGTTTCTTTTTTATTGTAATTATATTTAGTTTAGTTTCTGTGCAGTAAAAAAAAAAAAAAAAGAGTCAAACTCTTCAACCAGTGCGTTATCCCAGTTATGACATATGGATCAGAAACATTGCCAATAACTAAACTTTGACAAAATTTACGCTATTGGACAGAATAATGAAAACAGTGAAGAATGTAGAGAGAGAGAGAGAGAGAGAGAGAGAGAGAGAGAGCCATGCTAAACATCAGTCTTTAAGAAAAATAAGGAATCAGGGTATAAGAAAAGAAACAAAAGTGTTGGATATAAAAGAAGAGATTTTAAATTAAAATGGACATCGGCAGCAGGTGCGCGAGATGCCACTGCACCGGTTATAGGCCAACCCCATTTGTCTTCTTCATTCTTTGTTGAAGGCTTTCCGACACAAACATTCTCCAACATCTCCACTAGGTCATCCTTTCATATTCTCTCTGGTTGTCCAAGCATTCGTCTTCCATATGAAAATGAATGCCTAGAAGATGTCACTGGGTTGATTGTCTTTGCCCATTTATCGCTTGTCATCAGGACATATTGCATGGATGACAAGCGATAGATGGATAAAGACAAATGGGGTTGGCCTATAACCAAAAATGGCTATTAAAAAAAGCTTAAAAGAAGAAAGAATAAAAGAAACAATTTTGTTTGTTGGGTTAACTGTTTCTTTCCAGGACAATTTTTCCCCATCACTCGAACAAAAATCATGGTATGAAAGTGGATTTCGTATTTGATAACTTCAACTCACCTATCATTGTCAGAGAGTAGTGCACGAGAGGCCACTGCATCTCCATTTAATAATATTCGACAGTCACTATTACATTTCTCCACAGTAATAGCACCGTTATCATGCCATGTTACAGCAGCATGTCTTTCCTGTATGCTGCAAGAAATGTAAATCACGATACTTACTTTCAGGACAAAGTAACACATAGCGATAAGATTAAATTAACAGTGATTCTAGAAAATTGTGAATACATCAACCTATATTACATAACAGTTTATACAAATAATATAAATTACAGACGTGGCCTATCAAACGGAATCATTTTAAACATCTGCTATTATATGAATTAACAAGTTCACTTTAAATTCCTGTTGAGAAATAACAAATCAGTGAGTTAAAACATACATCATCATCCACATGCTTGTCAGGGATTTTGGCCTAGAGTGGCCTGTTCCGTCCTTAGAAGTTGAGTCTCTTAAGAGGACGTCCTGGTTTTCTTTTTCATAATGGTTTGTAATATAAACATGTGTAATATAAAATATAATTTTATATAATCTTACTCTTTTTTGCCATGATGGGATTAGATAAATCAGGATTCCTGTTTTTAATATTAAACACATAGCATTTCAGGGCTTCCAATAATCAGGATGGCGGTATAATACTAGGAATTTAAGGCTTGTTTTGAAAATTTTCATTCTTTCAACGTGTTCCAATAATCAGATTAGATAACTATTAGATTATTTAATGAATGGATTTAAGGCTTGTTTTGGAACTCTTTCTATTTCATTCTTTCAACGTGTTCCATCCATTTATGTTTATATTTTTTAATTTTTTCTATTACTGATTCCTGGTTTAATTCTTTCATAATTTCTTCGTTTCTTTTGTTATCAAATAGAGTATACTTTGCAGTTTTTCTCATAAACTTCATTTCAGCTGTCATTAATCTTTGTTTGTCTTTTTGTTTTATCGTCCAGATTTCACTTCCATACAATAGGAATGGTAGGGATAATGTATTGTATACTTTTAGTCTGGTTTGTTTTTGTACTAGGTTAGGTATAAATATAGAGTTAATTACACCCGTTATTTTTAAATATTTCACAATTTTTAGTTTTATATCTTTTTCATTTTCATATCCAATCATACATCCTGGGTAGTTAAATGAATTCACCTGTTCTGAAATCTTGTTATCTATTACGATATTAGTTCTTACTGGATCTTGTCCTTTAAAGGCCGTAGTGTTTGATTTTTCTGTTAATATTATCATTCGAATTAAAACATTCATAGCACATTAAATAGCAGCGTGATGTATTATAATACACCGCTACTGCTTCATAAAATCAGAAAAATAATAAATAACATAACTATTAGATTATTTAAGCAATAACTTTATGATACCATCCTTCAAGCTCTAGTCAATGAGCTGAGGAAGGAAAGAAAGTTAAAAGGATTACGATGACCTGTGAGTGAGTCATTTTCTTAAAACTCCGTCCTGCCAAATCACATACACATTTTGGTTCTGATTTTTGTTTCCTCTCTCCAGCAACAAGTTTACACTGGGACCTTTAAGATTTTTTATTAAATTCTCTAAGTTCTCGAGCTCCACCATATTCAATGGTTTTGCGGTATGGTAATTATCAGACCCTCATTCACTATAATATATTACATTCAATTTTCTCAGCTATTCTCGGTACCTGTTTATTAGTAATATTTGTGTTATTTGTAAATATAAATTTCAAATATATATATATATATTCAATCCACAAAAAAATATAAACCTATCCTACATTTTTTTGCCATGGCGGGATTAGATAAACCATGATTCCTGTTTTTGATATTAAACACATAGCATTTCAGGCTTCCAATAATCAGGATGGCGGTATAACACTAGGAATTTCACATTCCACCTAAAGACGTTTTAACAGCAAACACAGTCAAGTTTGAATTCTAGTGAGATCGAAAATGACCAAATCATTGAATCATGGAATTAATTGAGGTATCCGTGATGGGAATTCAAACATAATAATATAAATTGCTATGTTATGGCACTATTTATAACATATAATTTCTGAAAAGTCCGCACATTCGCCTTTTATCAGCTTTCGATTCAAAGATCTAAAAAGCTTTTAGACTCCGTAGCTCAGTCGGTTTCTACGAGGTCCTTTAGTTGAAAAGATCTGCATTAGAATCCGTCTAGGACGAGAAGAACCTTTATGAAGATCTTTTAGTTAAATATGAGTTAGCCCGTCTCATACGGTGGTGGAATGTTTTTCATTTCATGAAATAGGCAAAGAGGTCAGAAGAACACACACAATTGACAGTCACAATACTACACAGTATTAACCATCAAACATTAATTTCTGAGCATTAATTAGGTTTCAAAGAAGCCGAGTTACTTGGCAGTGACAAACGACTTAGTCTAATACGCACGGGAAAAAAAAAAAGAAGAAGAAGAAGAAGAAGAAGAAGAAGATTTTAAATAATTCCATCATCATCAAAATCCCTTCAAGGCACCTTTTAAAATATCACAATTTCGATCTTTAATCAGTAGCGCTTATGATATGCTAATTCCAGTTTGAGCTGCTTCAAAAATTTGGATTTCTGCTTGGTTTTTGAAAAGATCTAAGTTCAAGGCTTGCTGTACGGGTTTGATTTACACATTCGGATCAACTGAACCCAAAAAGCAGCACGTCTTGAACTTTTTTGTATTCAAATTATTCCGTTTTAAAGTTGACAATAAAAACTGAATATCTTAGCAAGAAAAAAAAAAAATCTTTTCAAAGAAACAAAGCCTAACACAAAATTTCCTTATGCTTATTTTAGTATTCTTGAATTTTTCATTGTTTTTATAATTTAGTTGTTAGTAAAATATAACTTTATTCATACCTTGGTCCTAGGAGAGCAATATCAGCATCCTCACGTTTTCCAACGAAGTTAATCCCGTCCTTTAAGAGATGTGTAATCTTTGCTGTTAACATGGGATCGAAGTTTAAATTGGAAAAGTGAGGGCATATCTTTTTTTCCTCTTCAATTCTTAGTCTTTCGTCGTCCTTTACAAACAGAGAAAACTTGGTCAGTTGATAATATTAAGCAGTTCTATTTGCATATTTAATACCAAATATTATTCGTAATCGCTATTTAGACAATGAATCCTGAATCCTAGTGGAATGCGCAACATCTTTTTCTAGAGTCCCGCTTTTTATTTCATCTACCCAATGTAACCAAAACCGATGGAAATTCTGATAATGTTCAGTGGGGGAAAAAAAAATATTTGAAAAAAAAAAATTAGTACTTGTACTCATTGGAATCATGGAACCATGAGAAAATTACTTGAGAATATAAAAACTTTTTTAATCTATGGAATCTACTGGTTTGTCGAGTCCATTTCAGATTTTTAACTATCGTATTAGCAGAATACCAAAGAATTTAACAGTTTTATTTTTAAATTTAATCTCAGTATGTTTCGTCTTACTTTTAAATGCACTTGTAAATTTATTTAATGTAGAAAAATTTAAAAGATTATGATTCATTTATTCACTTATTTATTTTATTTAAAAAAAAAAAAAAGACTTATAGGAAAACATATATGAACGTTGTAATCTGGAAACTGGTTTTAAATTTTGAAGGAACTAAAGGTAATATTGGTTAGACGATCCTGTGGATCCTCTTGAATCCATATTGGTTTCTAGCTGCTGAACAAGGCGACATATTTTTAAATACATCCAATCGACAAAAAATTGTAAACATGTCCTATATTAGATATTTGTGTGTATGTGTGGAGCAGGCACTCTCTCGAGGTTAGCAGCAAACCGAAAACTTTCTTTACAGCTAAAACGTAAAAATATTTCAAGCCGATTCAGACATCTAATAAACAGATCGACATCCAATCCCAAGACATATAGTAATTTAAGGAGGAACCTCGATCGAGTAAATATATACGGAGTTAACTTTTTTCTAATCATTGGAATTTTACTTTCCCCTCCCCCCTTCACATTTATGAATGCAGTAAAATTTATTCCTGCTTTGTCTTTGATCATACAAAATAAGTCCTAAAATGTGAAAAATGAAAAAAAATAAAAATATATATGACATTCTAGCTGACGATTTTTCTTTTCTTTTTTTTTAAAATAACCTCTTAAAAATTCGTATATTCGTTGTATATTTTAGGATCCTACGACAGTAATTCCTATTTAAAAGAATAAATTATATTCCTCAAGATATAAAATTTGAGTTACCAATCGAGATCTGCTACATTGACGAAGTTTTTCTTCGTAAGACTGCTTCATATGAGTAAGTTCACGATCATTTTCAGCAAGTGCTGCCTTCATCTCCTCTTCCCATTTCAACCGAAGCTGTTTTACATCTGAAATAATAACGTACAAATTAAAAATAATATGGCAATCTCTGATATTTTTTCAAAATAATGTTAATTATTCTTTCTCTCGCTCCTTCTCTCCGGAAGAACAAATGCTTCTTTGGATAATCAGTCCAATAACCTAAACGTTCAATAACATTATTTTTAAAATCAAAACATTACGTTGTTATAACATTTTTTTTAAACATAATTTATCTTTGTTACAACCACTACAGCTGTGTATATTCTCTGTTATAAGAGAAAGCCTCGCAGGTTCCCCAGTGGCGCAACTGGTTAGCGCGCGGTACTTATAAGACAGTACTTTGAGTAATGCCGAGGTTGTGAGTTCGAGCCTCACCTGGGGAAGTAACTTTTTTTCTTCTTTATTATGAGTGTTAGATTACTGCCTCCTTCTATTCATTAGAACTTTCTCGATGTGAAAATAGTCAACTATTGCAACTTGAAATAAGAAAAAATGAAAAAAAAAAACTTTCGCTGAAAAAGTTTCGAGCAACTAAACATGATGCATTCTTTTAAAGCAATTTTACAAAGTTTTAAAAATATAAACAGCAATTTATGTTGGCTTTAAACCAGTTGAAAAAATATTTTAAAATTATTTTAATAATAATAGTAAAAATTATAAATAAAAAATCGTCTGCCTTTTATTTCTAAAGGGAGTAAAAAGACGTTCATAAAAAGTACCCAAAATAATAAATTATTCATTATTTGCATATTTATTATATTTCTTAATTATAATTGCATTAATTTACTGTATGGTTCTGTACTCACCATACAGTAAATTAATTATTCTCATTTTGTATTTAGAACCTTGAAATTTTGCAAATCGGTTATTTCTTTTATGCATTCAACAGAATGAACTCGGTGGGGGGAGTGGGGTTGAAAAACTAAATAAAACTTATTTTCTTTCTCTCTCTTTGGTAATAACATGAAACTGCCATTTTTTTCTCTCCACCCTCTCTCTCTGGTTTACAAACTAAATTGAATAATCACCCGGTTTTACAACACGGTCTTCTTCTTCTTCTTCTTATTATTATTATTTAATATCCACAATGCTTCGTCCTAATTACATGGTGGAGTATTACGAATGACTGGGATAATTCATATTAATTGTGTACATGCGTCCATGGTTGTGTGCATGTTAGCGTGGTCCTGTTTGTGTATTGATTGACCATAGCTAGAAAACATTCAGGCAGATTAATGCTGGGATATATTCTCTGGGGGGGGTATAGGGTCTCGTTCTTGAAGTAATTATCGACACTGCACGTAACTGGAGGAACATCAAGAAGAATCGGAAATCACGCTATGCTGTGCAGTGTCTGACAGATATCGTGTCAAGAAGATATAAAAAAATTTACGAAATATTAGCGATCGTTAATCCCATTTCTCCATCACAGCGGTTCCCAACTTATTTTAATCGGGGAGCCCTTTTCATCTTGATAAAAAAATTTTGGAACCCTGACAGTTTTTACTGATTATAAAGAAAACAAAAAATTAAAAAAAAAAAAAAAAAGATTAATAACAGAAAAGCAAATACTGTTAATTCAAAACTGGTAAATAATGCGAATGATTAAACTTCTTCTTTTCTTTCAAGATTATTTCAAAATTTGGTTTAATTGTGGACAGCCGAATTCTAATATCTGGAACAGCATCCAACTTTCTTCTGTATTTTGTTTTTGACGCAGTAGAGCGAAAATCTGCTTTCACAGAAATGTGTACTAAACTGCAACAAACAACGAATTGCCTTTTTGAATAATGAGTAACAAAATATGAGTAACTGACTTGCGATACGCACATGCATTCATCTGTGTGCTAAAGCACAAACTGCGATTAGTTGGACCTGCACATACCTTTTTTTCCCCACTTCTCTTTTTCTCCCTGCGTGCAACTGCCTTTCGTCTTCTCAACCATAACTTTTGGAGAAGAGACTGTTTTATGGCTGTGGAATTCACACGCGAAAGCGCGTATATCTTCACTTGGTATATCGCTCTTGCAATCGCAATGTTGTATTGCGACATCCAACTTCATAACGTGATTTGATTATCCCGCATGAGGTTTATTCGTCACCGGTTGATCATCCTAACATTGCGTCTTTCCGGTTTTGTTGGGTGAGAGTGGTTTCACGTGTTCAGCAAAATTCCATGTTCGTTAACCACTGTGGGTCAAGGATTCAAAATGGCGTACGTATCCAGATGGAACTATCAGATACTACATTTGATCCTTGACAATTACGTAATTTTCAAAATCTGTGATAGCATTGTCCTTTCCCATGACTGCAACTTGAAGGCTTCGATTTACGCAGTTTCATCTCCAATTACACTCTGCCAGCATATGGTGCTACACATACTTAAATATTGTATTAGACCAAGCATTATTTCCATCCTCTGAAGGTGGATGGAAATAATTCAATGTTATATGATCCTGTCTTCATTATCTATGTTAATTATGACTATTGACAAATGAATTTCATTTGTCAGTAATTTGACAGTCGCCGCTATTTCATAGGTGAAATAGTTATAATTCGTATAATAAAAAGGTGCCGTTTTTACATTTTCATTGGGATACTGTTGCTCGGGGGGGGGGGATTCTATAGCTCCCTTTACTCCCAGTCTTTATAGGACAAAACTTTTGCAGTAGTTTCAAGGAAGAGAACGGAAAAAATAAAAAAATAAAAATAAATAAGCGAGGTGGTATTTAGTATGTGAACTATACTTTGTCCACCTATTAGAATACCTTATAACAGTGTATACTGAGAAGTATTCAGGTGTGATTGATCACATCCTTATAAATAACTGTAATTTCATTGTGTAACCTAGAAATAAAAATTAAAGAAATGGAGTTTACGTTGCTAGCAATTCGAGCAGTAGATATAAACGAAAGAAATTTGGGTATTAAGAGTACTTTCTTATGTCATGAGGAGAAAGAGCTTGCAATATCATCTGTCTAACTTAGGAGTGAAAGGTCATTTGCCTATTAGTGGGGGAAAAAAATCCATGAAAAAAGCTATAAATCACTATACGAATATTAACCGCTGGTGTATAATTCCAGAATGTAATAAAATGTTTTAAATTGATACTTTTAATTCTATACGTCATGGAGTCTGTATTCCTCCACAGATATGCAGTCGGAATAATTCTTTCAAAATAATTGCAATTTTATTTTCATATCCTGAAGTTTCGAACGATACTCTTATAACGTTTGGTTCTGACTGAGCCTCATGATTATTTTCAGTCACTCAAATAAAGGAGGACAAATCAGATCCTTTCAGCCTTTATAACCTACATGCTTAACTATTAGCAGTTGTTTGAAGTATTTTCACTTGGTTAGACTATAAATTATATATTTAATTTAATCCTTTATCCTAGTGTGAGCAAACAAAGTTTGCACCTGAAATATCTTCAGGACTGGGCAACTAGTGGTAAAGGTGTGTTACCACGAGTTGCCCAAGTCCTGAAGATACTTCAGGTACAAACTCTGTTTGCTTACACTTGGATAAAGGATTAAACTACATATATAATTTATTAGCAGTTGTACATCTATTGGTTGGTTCTACAAGCCAATTTAATAACGCATGTGGTGATTTTTGTTCCTATAAGTCTTACTAATGAACTAATCTACTTGTGAAAAATTATATTTAATGAATTTACTGAAGCTCCAAAACCTCTTGATTCATTCTTATTAAAAGCTGAAAAATTTTTAGATTTTTTTTACTATTTCAAATCCCAACCCCCACAATCAAGGAATATTGTTATTTGTTAAACTGCGTTTTCTTTCTCTTACCATTGTCAGACATTCCTGGCTGTATTGGAACATTGACAACTCCTCTCTCCAACATTTTCTTCAGATGTTCATTTTCTTGTCTGAGTTCTCGAACCAGCTTCTCAGTTGGGTCTTCATTCACTATTGCTAGAGTTTTAATTTGTTTTGCCCTATTAGCTGTAAGTAAATTAATATATATATATATATATATATATATATATATATATATATATATATATATATATATATATGTGAAACGTACTATTAACTCGGGGTTGGGATATGTTCATTTTTTAAATTAACTGACTTAAACCCGAGAATTATAACACAATGACATTTATTTGAAAAAAACGCAAAAAATGCGTTTTTTTTCAAATAAATGTCATTGTGTTATAATTCTCGGGTTTAAGTCAGTTAATTTAAAAAATGAATATATATATATATATATATATATATATATTTCCCAAGTAAGCAAACTTTGCTTACTTGGGAAATGGAGTAAAACCAGGTTTAAAATTACTTGGTATCTTTAACATATATATATATATATATATATATATATATATATATATATATATATATATATATATATATATATATATAATGAACAAATCTCAAAATACAAATTTCAAGACCTGCATGTAGACCAGAGGTTAAGAGCTTGTTTATTTATTGGAAAGCCAAAAGTTGTTTGAAAGTCACCATCCACATTGGGGAAGAGTGAGTGCATGAACACACGCAATTTACAGACAAAACATACTAGTTGTGGTAGTGGTGGAGGTGGGCGGTAGATGGCGTTGATGGAGATGATTCGTATTAGTGGTTCGGTGTAGTGGTTGAGACAGTTGTAGGTGTCCTCCCGCGATGAGTCTTCGGACTCCTTGGAGGTGTCAGGAATAATAATAATAATAATAATAATAATAATAATATTTGTTTCATAATTATCATGCAGACAACTAAAAATCTGTATTCCTTCTCTAATAAAAATCAAAGATAAAAAAATTAAAATATAATAATAAATAAATCCGCTGAAGCCTTTTGTATCCCAAAGGAAGTGAGGAGACCGTTTAGTCCTAATAACTAACTTTCGAACACTGAGAGAACTATTCTCTACACTTATCCATCATAAATAGCTGGCACAAAGCTATCAGTCATTTTATAGGCATCCTGGGAGGAAAGTATGGTAGACAACTGCTGTCATCTTGTGCCTTACCCTAACACTATATATATATATATATTATATTGTCTGAAAGAGAGTGAGTTCTACGATCATTTTTTTGAGTTGCGAGATTAACCGCAACCGGAGCTCCCGGAAAAAATAATTTTCTCCTGCCAGAGATCGGCTAACTCAGAACTGGTCGAAGAAGGCTTAGAAAAAGTTTCTCTACTCGTCGAATAATTCTATTCTATTCTACTCTACTCTAGGTTCCTATGTCAGAGATCGACTAACTCGGGACCTGTCGAAGAAAGGCTTAGAAAAAGTTGCTCTAGTCGGTGAGTAGAATCCAACTTATAACAATCTTTCTTTCTTTGGGCAGCCTGGCTCTATGTATATACTGTATGTATGTATGTATGTATGCATGCAGGTCCGGCTGGTGGCGTGTGCGAAGTGTGCAATATACACAGGCGCCGCAGAAGAAAAGGCGCCTAAAATATGTCAAAAAATATGAGATAAGAGTTTAAACGAGCAACGCATGGTACATATAATTCTGAATGTACGTCGTCTTCCATTCGGGCCCCTTCAAATCTTCCCGGAAACGAACAAATAAATTCTGAAATTGTATCCTGGACCCAATTATATCACTGTAATTTTTGATTAAAATTTACGAAAATATACCTAAAATAGTTCTTAATTTTTTGCAGAACTAATCCGTAGGTAACATTATACTGTGAAGCGTTTTTCATTTCCTGTTCGTTTTATTCACACTTTATTCCAAAAAAACTCCTTTAGAAAGGCGCCGAACATTAATCGCACACACAAGAAAAATACTAGGCGCCGGCGCTGTATGCATGCATGCCAAAGGGCTACACAGAGCTTTAATAAGAAGTACCACGAGCACCATAGGCACCTTCACGAAATCAGGGTCTCATCGAGTAGGCCCTTGGGAAAAAAAACAAAATAAAAAAACTGGACCTCACATGCATGGTCACCATATCTTTACTCAACTTTCTGGAATGATCGATTTCTTTCCTCTATTGGCTATGAGCTGCAAAATGTCTTCAGTATCTAGCAGATGCACTACTGCTCGAAATTCCCCCTCCAGAAAACAAAAAAACAAGGCCATATCCTTATGCTCTGAAGGAGGAGTGGGCCAGTTTGCCTCAAGAACTCCTGAATCACTTGGTGCTAAGCGTGGTACGACGTTGTGAGAGATTACACTGCATCACAATTCGGGGTGGACATATTCTAATGAAATGTTTCTCGGCATAGCTTTCTATAAGAACTGTACATTAATTCCTTAACTGAGTATTTAGGAAATTTGTATACTGTAAGATTCCTCTTTACTTGCTTGTATGTTTTTTTCATATCTCTTTCTTCTATTTCTCAAACTTTGATGGCTACATTTTTTTTTTCATCCTGTTTTCGTATGCAAAATTCCATAAGCCAGATAAATTCTAGTTAACTGGTGATTGATCTTTTATACTGTTTCCTCATCTCCATGGAACGCAGGTGATCATATCTTGGCACAGAGATCTAGATGCTATATCAAAGCATAAAGTGGGAGAAAAGTCCCTTCTTTACAAGTTAGATCCGTACAACATTGTAGTTTGCGAATGTGATGTCTTAACATTGTGGTCTGTAAACTTTAACTCACTGTCCACTATTACTCCTAGGTCTCTAACTTCATCCATCACTTGCATCATTATCATTAAATTCCTAATACGTATCCTTAAGAAGTGGTGTATAAGATACTGTTACAGTACTACTCGATTAGGTTTATTGACATTATTGCTAATCTCCCATTAACAATTTTTTTGCCCAAATTAGTCTGTCACCTGTCAGGACTCCAATATTGTCAGAATGTTATATTTCTGTGTTCTATGACACTTCTGAATGCATCAATCCACCTAGAAGACCCATATTTTCTTTGACCTGTTCAGCAAACTTCTTTCGATAGCCTAATTTCGTCTTCTCACCATGATTGTTATTTGTTGTACTGTTCACATGACTGCTCACATTTCATACGGTACAGGTTTAATGACATTTTCTTTTTATTTATCCATGCTTTATAGTTTCATCCAAAATACTTTAAAGTTTAATTTATCATTAAACAAAATAAATAAAATTGAAATTTAATGAATGTTTTCAAAAATAAGCATATTGTTATATTTTTCCCTAAATAATGTGATATTTAATAAATTCACTAAATTAATGATTATTGTGTTTTATTTTATGATTTTTAAATATTTCGTTATCAATAGATCACTACATGACATGAAGAAGCATAGAGAGCACTAAGTTCCTCACTCTTGATACAGAACATAGATTAGATTAGCAATCCTTAGAAAAATATTTCGCATGCTCCATGACTTCAGATTTTAGACTGCTGATCGAAATCATTACTATGGTTCAGCCTTGAAAACAAAAATCAATTTTTTAGTGAAAGTTTGAAGTTTCGGTGGTTTTTAAAACTTTCGTCAAATTTCCAGTTTAATGACCACACGGCCTGAGGAGGCATAAGATGAATATTTTTATGCTTCTTCATTTCATACCGTCATTAAACCGAAAATTCTACAAATAAATTCTCTGCATTTAAAATACAGCTTTAAATGTTATTATGCATACATAAGTACAATAAATATCATCTGCAAAAGTAAATATAAACGTATCTATAAATGAGCTAATTAATGTACTAACTTACAGTATTTCTAAATCCAGGATCCAGAAAATATTCAAAGGATGTGCCAAATGTTTTTCCCATTTCATTTTCATCTGTCTAGAAAATAAAAGATCTCTAGATATCGTCTTCTTCTACAATTTTAAAGTCTTCTCTTGAATGCTTTTATGTGGAATCTCTTTGAATCTCCAGATGCAGAGTTTGAGCTTTATATTTGTTTTTGTCTGTATTTTTAAAAATCTCTCTCTCTCTCTCTCTCTCTCTCCATGCAAGTCTAGTATACTTTTTGTTTTCAAACAAAACAGTTACGAAAAGCTTATATTATCCTCCAAAATCACAGGGTTTTTTCCCAAGTAATTTAGATATTTATTTTTATTTCTGGTTTTATCACATGGTAATCTCACATGCAATTATATTATAAGTAATCCAAATTTACAGTACAAGAATTGCTGAATGAGATAAGATGCTTAAAGTGAGATAAGATGCTATTCATTCGCAATGCAATACGTAACAGTATAACAATGTTCTACATTTCTGACAGATTAGTTACCAATATTGTGTGCATTCAAATTATTCGGCTTTTAAAAGTGATCCTCCAAACCGAGCCATTCGATTTTATTGCCTCAAAGCGTTATGTATGCATCCCATTCATTTCAACTTTTCATCGAATGCAGAGCCTTTCTCTATTTCGAAGTTCATCCGATGGTAGAGTTTTAAACTTCCATCTCCCAGCACAGCATAATGGGAAAGGCAATTTTAAAGGCACGTGCACGCACTCACGATCAGTCATCTTGTTATCCTCGCTCTCTTAAAGTGAGTTTTTTAGTGAAAACTTCTCTTCTGAAACTTTATTTTCTTCAAAACGTACGCAGTCATTCCTTCTATTTGAGACCTTTCCGAACGACAGGGCCATAGTCTCTGTAGGAAGAAATTTACAATAACGGTCCTTTTTCATCACAGTAGTACCCTCTATTACTTTCGTTCTAGCATTATTCACTGAGGGATAACATATTTTATTGCTCTATATCCCACCCACCATTCCTAACATCGAGCGATTAGTAAATATGGCTAACTTATATTTTTATGTAAATTAGCCATATTTACTAATCTTACAGAATATTAACATTACAGAAATAATTTGTCATTTTATTCTTCGTAAGCTGATTAAAACAATATCAGGAACAATCCCAGGTATTGATAGAAACATTTTTTTTTATTAACCACGATATTTTCGACAAATTTCTAACAACGCCACTTCAATGACTAAGTTTCGCCATACTTATTGGAAAAGAAACCCTCAAATTTCATCTATAGAGAAAGGCATTTTCTAAGCTTTTCTTTTTTCTAATATATATACACATATATACATACACACGAGGGGGAGGGTTCTGGAAAGTTCTGATAAACACCTAGAACAAAAATTATTTGAAAGCACTAATATAACCACAAAAATGAACATACGAGGATATAAGAACATAAGTTACCTCCCTAACTCTGCTACTAGTTATGTTCTTTCTTGTGGTTATATATATATATATCATTTGCTTTAATATAATTTTTGTCTAGGTGTTTATCAGAACTTTCCAGAGGCCCTCCCCCTCTCGTATATATACATTAAGATTCAAGTTTAGAGAATACTATGCTTATGATTGCTATATTTTACCATAGCGAAGAGTAGACAGTGTTTCTTCATAGTTAATATCAGCTGGACTGATAGCAGCAATCTGAAATAACAAAATCAAATCCTGAATGAAATAAAATAAAATGTACAATATAATAATACATTTAATGACAGAGCAGAAGACAATGTACGGTATTAATGAATTAAATATTACAGTTCATCTTATTCCTGATATAAGTTCCGTTCGTATAATAATTACCAGTTATCAGTAGGAAATATTTAAAGAGACTCTTGAAGAACAATTCCAGGTGAAACTTCAGAATTGTTTTCGTGTCCTCAGACATACTTAAGCAATATACGTAGTGATAAACTATCGACTTTTGGCTACAGGTCAGCGACCTAAGTTAATAATATAGTGAATTAATCTTTTCATAATTCTCCCCACCGAATGTAGAGGATCGGTGAGATTTGGCCAATTTCATTATGTTCTTAGTAATGATAGTTATGCGGTGATTTAGATTCTTCTTGCATGTCACGATGAGTTATAACTGTAGTCAGTAAATCAATAATGAAAACATTGGGCATTAATAGAAGTTGTTTCTAAGATTTGCATGACCGAACTTGGACACTGTAGCATGCTTCCTGGTATAGACACACCTGAAAATTTCGTAGGGGTATAGTAGTTGTGGATGTGCACTGAATTAAAAATAAGGGGATAAATAAAAGCTGGTGCGATTATCATTCTGCAATGGTAGCTTCACGGATGAAGAGACTTCAACTACGTGTCCCTATGAAATCTGGTAAGTGGCAGTTACCTTGAAAGCGCTTTTACGGAATTAAAATAAAGGGTTAAAATAGATATTTTTATATACAAAACTTATCCTTTTATCACATAATTTTCTGAATTATTATGACTGAATAGTCAGTTATTATAAAATTATTATATTAATTTTAAATAACTGAATATTCAGCATTGGTGCGTTTCACAAAGTGCGCTGTTTTCCTTAGATCCGTTCGCCCGTAGTTAATGACTCTGAACTACAGATTTTATTTTAAAAAAATTGTATTTAGAATTTCTGCTAAAATACGTCTAGTTTTGGATTTAAATGGGATATTTTAATAGCAAAATATTGAAAACGATTCTGGGTTCAATTTTCATTATTACTGATAACGTCGTCACCATTCAAGAATGCTATTTCGAAACAGGCCTTTCATATTATCGTTCAGGATTATTTCCATACTTATCTGCATTACAAATATTCTTCGAAATATGTTAATGAAACTAATTAATATAGTGTTCCTGAAAACATGTGAAAATGATAGCGACTAGAGAGAGAGAGAGAGAGAGAGAGAGAGATTCCTGTCTAAAACTGAAAGTTGGTTATTTTTCACCCTGGGCAAATGCTTCTTGATACGTTTTATAGAAAATTAAATTACAATTTAATTGTAAAAATTAGAGTGTCAATAAGAGATTTCGTTTCTACCTAATTTTAATATTTAATAGCCCTAGCCAGTTTCCTTAAACATCTTATGAATGCTAAATTTGACAATACAATACGTGAATCTTTTGGATTTTATCTAGTCATTCAAAAAAACTACTAATTAAAGCTTTACTTGTTTCACTTCTTGACATTAACATGTTAACGTTTTTATCTGCTCCAATCCACTGTCACCTGGGTAGAAAATAAGTTTCAAATTTCACCGGAATCATTTCATAGAATTCATCCAGGTGTAAACTACCATATCTCCAATCTCTTCAGTGGGAGAACCCAACATTTTATCTGAGTGGTCTTAAAGCCCACCAAAAGTTCTTTGCAGATGTCGCGTCGCTGGGTGCGCTTGTTTATATACAGTATTTGACAAACAGACAGGCGATTATCCAAGGAAACCACTTGCAGTCATGTCGTAAGTAGTTGCTATGAAATACTCCGAAAAACACTTTTTTATTGATTGCAAGCTACTTGGATTGCAAGCTAATGAAAAGTTTTTTTCATTAGCTTAATGCAAATTTCGTAAACGTTAGAAAAACATGTGTTTTGCTAACCTTTATAATTTAACTGTAAGTTAACCGTTTTGTATAATCATTTTAAATTTTTAAGCTAAAAATCATAAAACAACTCATGAGGTGTAATTTATAATAATGAAAATATAATGATCCTCCTTTTCCCATCAATGTACGTAATTTATGGATGGCTTAAAAAGACAACTGAGTAGTGAAATATTATATTACCAGATAATATGATCTGATTTGCTGCATAAATTAACTACAACCAATTACTAGATACTGGAAGAGAGAAGATTTTACATGACCGTCAGGGCCATACTTACACTTTTCCCGAGGCTGGCAGGACCCGAGGCGCTAGAGTGCTCCAGGACCCCTCCCCATTGTTTGGGCCCTTAAACTGGACCTAATTTTTGCCTGTGCATAAGTACGGCCCTGATAACTATTTACGTGTATATAAGATTATTCATCATGTTATATAAATGCATGAGTTTCTTACCATGATAGTCTTGCTATTCCCTCCGAGTGCGTTCATTAGAAGACGAGTTAATACTGAATCTCGAAAAGGCACTATAAAAATAGAAGATAAAAATAAATAAATACATAAAAGAGACGAAATAAAGCACTCTATATTAGATTTGTTATTAATTGTTCTTTGCAAATATCCAGGTTGCTCAGTCTGCAGTGGAATAGACACTTTAATTAAATTACATAAGTCTACGCTTCACTAGTAAGACTTATCGGTGTAATCATGACACTATAAACAAGTAAATACTTTACAAAAAAGAACAATAACTGAAACATATACCTAATGCTTTTAAAATATTATTTACTTGTTTTTAGTGCCATGATCATGCTGATAAAGTCATACTGGTGAAACACGTCGATTTTGGCAGTTTGGTCTCATTCTTTCCATTAGCATATTTGATATTAACCGTATAACGAAAACTTTCCATACTGTTTTTGTTCTGTTTTCGAGCTCAAATTGCCTTAAGTGGTAGTTTAATATGTTTCAACATTTTTTTTTTCTCTCTCGGACAGAAAATATCAAGTCTCATACAGTATTATGAATACAAATTTTGAAATACTACAATTATGTCGACCGATCAGCATTCCAGGAATTGTCAACGTATTGGGGAAGTTGGTTAAACAAAAATTCAGGAACGGAGGATAGGAATAGGATACTGTATGGGCGCAGCATCGGTTTGTGAAGGGTAGGCCATGTTTCAGCAACTCACTTTTTGTAATAAAGTGAAAGCTAAGTTGAGAAGGTAATGGCTACAGGGCGATACTGTTGAACTTCGCAAAAGACGTTTGAGTTTGACAAGATACCCCATGAAATTCTGATTCATGAATTGTAGCAAATGGGGATGGACATGAAGTTGGTTAAGAGATACCAGGAAGTAGTTTATTCAAGAGTGGAGTCTGGTAGAAGACCTATGACTAATGGCATGCCGCAGAGCTCTGTACCTGGGCCACTACTGTGCAATTTGTACATTAATGATATGGAAAATGGTCTGATTGGAAATGTTCAGTTGTTTGCAGGTGATGCAGAATTGAGAGCAATACTCAATAAAGGTTATGTTGAAATTTTACACGATGATTTAAATAGACTGGCGTTATGAGAAAAGTTGATTATGGGGTGAAAAGATTACCAGCTGTGAGTACCATATTGATGGAAATATACTCCAGGAAATTGATAAAGTTAGGGATATAGGGGTGTTGGTCAATGGGAAGTTGAAGTTCAGAGGGAATATTGCAAAAGTGGCTAAAACGGCACATAGCATTACCTGGTTATTAAAGAACACTCTGCCAACAAAGATAAGCAAGTTCTTGTATCTATATAAGGCATTGATAAGGCCTCCTTTAGATTATGGCGCACAGATCTGGTCGCCTGGATTTCTTGGAGATGTGAAAGAGGTGAAACAGATCCAGAGGCGAGTGACAGAGAGAGAGAGAAAGATTGAAGATTTGTGGGTTAAAGAGGATGATTGACAGGAGAATGAAGGGAAGATATGATGCAGACATAAGTTGCTTTGAGAATTTATACGATTGATAACAAGAAAAATTTTAGTACATGACCAGAGTGAGGGAAACTAGGGGTCATTCCCGGAAATTAGTAAGGGTGCGGTTAGCAAGGGCATGGAGACGAGAATTTTTTCGTTCCCGCCCCCTTGAGTTCAATGAGTTCAAAGCAAAATATGACAATATTGATGGTTAGTGCTGATATTAGTGGACCTCCTCAATGAGACTATGGACTCCATGTTGGTGCCCATATGTAATAACAGGGGATCAGTATTATTCTGCTAATAAATTGACTGTAATTGACTTAAAAAGGAATTCTGACTTATTGAGCAGCAATTGCCAGAAAGTGAATTAAGAAGCAACAGCCATGATGCTTTAGCCAACTGCTCTAGAAAGTCAGAGGCTATTCTTATTACACTAATCATTTGGGACTACAATTCGACCTCCTGTAACTCTTTGCGAAAGCTGCGCAATATCTACCCTGAATTCGAATTCGGTGTGGCACTCGAGGAATCTTTATACAGACTTTTAACATGAAGCTGTTAAGCAGGTGGGAAGATTTATCCTGGAAACTCAAGAGTTTCGTCATGAAAAACCGACAAACCAACCAAAAGGATGCACTGCTACTTAATTGGAAGTCTCTAATAGCTAGAAAAAGTTCCCAGTTCGATTTCTAGAGCTGGGTTTCCAGACTATGCTTTTAATCCGCCCATCGTGTTAAAGTGTGATTGGTTTACAACTTTTCGATGGCGGAATTCACATTTAAAAAAAAAAAAACGCAGTTAACGGTGCTATCACTCCGAGATGAATATTATCGATTTTCTAATTTTTTATGACGAAGGTATTCAACGTACATTCTGCTAAACCTGCTAAATTTGAAGTAGTAAGTTTGATTAATAATAAAACTCTCTAGTTTTATTATTAATCAAACTAGCCAATAAGCCATTTGATTAATAATAATTCATTTGATATTTCTCATCATCTTTCTTCTCTTCTATGTATAAGTTACATTAATTGACTTCCAAATTCAGAATATTGTTGTTTCTTAAGTTGCTAAATATTCCTTAAGAATTTCAGTCCAATTTGACTAAAATAAAGCTTTATGGGGGTCACTTCCAGATTGTCGCATCTTTCAAACGACATCGCCCTAATTTATAATGTTTTTATTTATTTATTTTTTTTATCAACTTGAGAATTCTGACACAGTGATACCAAACTGGAGGATGGTTGTAAATCAGAGGAAAGAAAGTGAAATTGGCGCAGACGCCACTATTCGTATTATTCTACTGACGTGCATGTGATGATGTGATACTGTAATGTACTAATGTCAGTGGCTTGTCAGTGCGTGATATACATATTAAAATCTACGTCACCAAAAATCAACTGTAGTAACTGTTAGCAGTGATGGAAATGTGAGGGTACCATCTCGACAAAGAAACACACAGAAGACCAGGAGTCCGACACTAATGTGGAATCAACCAACTAGGAGCTCACAGAGTTTGTATGAGTTTAGGTAAGTTAATAGGAGAACAAGACATTGAGATACACAATCTCGGGTTCTAGGATGTGCAGCTACATGTAAGTCGAATCAATTGTGAAAAAAGAATTAAACATGACAATATACTGCCAGTGCTACTGAGACATCTTTTGAAGAAAATGATGTGGAAACACGATTCTGCTCAGAATCCCAATTTCAGACTAATAAAACAGCCTGGGAAGAACTGAAACAACTGTACATGGTCTAGTGGTTATTTGTTAAAGAAAAAATAATTCAAAATACCTGACTCATATTATCATAAACTAATGCAGAGTATCTTTCTAAAATACTCCCTCACCAAGTGTAATAACGATCAAAAGAGAACTCACACAGTTTTGAAATGTGTGCAGTTACAATATTTCTAAAATTGTCCTAATATTTATTTCGATACAGTGTATTTGTAGTTTCACTGCTTAATTTTATCATTTTATTTTACTGACTGTGGTGAAAAGTTAACGTTCTACTGTTATCCATACGTTTATGAAAATACCAAGACGGCAACATTTAAATTATTGATAAACTCGTTATTATTGTCTATCAATAACTTACCTCTACTATTTCGACCGTTGGCTTTTTCTGCAAGCGCATGAATACAGTTTCCCAGACATGACAAAGATTGGTTGATTGCTGCTCCTTCCTTTAGCCTGTCTCCAGTTGCTCCAGTACTCGCAACTCTCTCACTAAAAACAGTTGACTATTTTAGTTTACTAGTTGTTATTTTCATAAATCAAAACTATTTAATGTTATCTTTAATCCCAAAGAAAACTAAATAAACAGCAACATTAATCTCATATGACGTTAAGTGGATTTTTCCTGCTGCAGACTCGGATTTTCATCCCGGAAGATCAGTGAGGTCAAGTGCTTACACCTTCCGGCTAGTATGCCAGTGGAGGACTCGAACAATTAACATGCATAATGCATTGACTTCGTATTCTTAGTTGCTTCGGCAATAATTCGAATGGAAGCAATAAATCAGGTACAAAAATTATTGTCATCACTATTTGCTTAAAAGATTTACTACCTCTACCCCTCACTACAATTACAGCGTGTTTGCTTTAAGGATCGCAACCTGTAAGTGGAATGCAGCGTGGTTAAACCTTTTTTTCCCCTTGTATAGTATCCTCTATTTAATTCTGATGCTGAACCGATGTGGAAAAAAGATGGGTGATATTTCTGATCCATTTCGCGACTATGCAGAAAAGAGTTCAATCAAATTTGGTTACCAATAAAACTTACTTTTCACTTAAGTGTGTTTTAAGTAGAATCACCATGTAGCTACTAAACATACCTATGAGAACTAATAGTATCCAATTCATTGCTAGAACAATTGAAGTGACCTACCAAAGGGCACTACCGAAGAAACCTGAAACAAGCTATACTAGTAGATATCCTCCCTCGATGAGTCTTTGGACTCCTTGGAGGGTGTCACGTAATAATAAATACTATGCCGCGAAATACTGAAGCCAAAAAAGAGAGGAGTTCAGTGGATGATTTGAAAGGAATCATCGTAAGTCTCTCGGAGGGAGGTGCTCAAGAGTCGCAGCTACACTGTTTGAATACCTTCAAGACTAAATATGGAAAATAATGAGTTGTAAATGTTCAGAGCATTTTCGAACAAGATAAATAAACAGCAGACAGTTGATGAAATGTTGGAGTAAAAAGTTGCACACAAAATATTAAGCAGTCAATGGGACGTTCAGAAAGGTGACTTTTTTAAGCCGTTAAGAATAACTTATGTTAGAACATTTTTCAAAACTCAAGAAAAAAAAGTCTAAATTAAAAGTCAATAAAAGAGATTTGTTACCTTCCCGCCAAATCTACTAAGTGAACTATCGATGTCTTCGCTGTTTCTGCCATTCCATGTTTCCTGGATTTTTGCATTAGAGCGATTCCAACAATGGTATGAGCTCGACTGAAATTATCAGATAAAAGATTCTACATAAAAATTAAAGTTATTTCGACAAAATGAAATGTACTGGGAATATCACTTTAGCAATATTTTAATGTGGTGCAATTACTCTTATACTGAACTATCAGTTACCTTCAGATTAATAATAATCTGAAACCATATCTCAGTAAAAGCAGAGTTCATGCAGGTTGAATTCCGGTTTCATTTTTCGACAAACAAAACAAATGAATCAGTTAAGAAGCATCCTCATTTTTTGAACCTTAAAGCTCTCTCTCACTAACCCACACCCACACACACAATATTTTATAAATTATAATGACCGTTTAATTTTTTAAAGCCGTGCTGATATTTGTTGAATAGCTATTCATCATGGCATCGTTTCTGGAATATCCAGCCCATAGCCAAAGGTAGCGCTATAACTATAACTTTATGCTGACATATTATAATATGAATACAGCTTCGTTCTCTGAAACGAGAGGCACACAAAAAAATAAATAATAATAATAATAAAATAAAAATAAAAAAATAAAAAACTCAGAAAAAAAGCTTTTCATTCATTCACTATCTAAATTGCATTGCAAAAGAAGACGTTTGCCTGTTAAGTTGGAATAATCCATTACAAACCTATGAAAATATTTCGAAGGAGTCAGAATCTATGAAAAAGAATTTCGAAATTCTTTTTCATAGAATACTTTCTGTTTAAATCCACTGATTAAGGGACGAATCAGACTTAAGTTTTAGTAGCGGGGCTATATTTTCAGGCTCTGAAAATATAATGCTTGGTGTGCTAAAATATCACCTGTTTCATTCCCACCCCCCCTCCCAATCCAGCAGCGTTTTTTTAGCCATAGTTCGACTTGAATGCGAACATCTGAAATTTTCAGCGCCCATCTGCCCATTCAGTTACTGAACATGGACCCTGTATATATAAATTCCTTGTTTTGTGTGAAGCGACATCGATTAAGGTTAGATCACATTTTCCAAAATACCAAAGATAACACAGATCAGTTTTGATATTGTGGCGAGCCATATCCAAATTACTAACATGCAATAGATTACAGAATAAATCGGAAACTAAACGGTTACTGGGCTATTTCAGTAACTTATTATATGACGCTTGTCTGTTCTATTTTGTCATTGGATGATTCGTCTCCAAAATACTTCCGCCCATCAGTCGTTAGGACCCTTCATAGCTCAGTCGGTATAGATGAAGTCCTTTGATGAGAAAGACCTGGGTTCGATTCCCGTCAGTGACGTGAGGAACGTTTATCTGGTCTCTTTCGACTGTGAAAGGTGAATTAGCCGGTCTCATACGGAGGTAGGGTTTTTTTCACCTGGAAACTCGGGTTTTTCGTCCCCTAGAACAGCAAACCGGCCCCGTGAACACACAAGTGGATTACAGTCATGAATACGTCCCAGTCATATGCCGGTCCCGAGCCCGGATAAAACTGGGGGAATTGGGGAAAGCAATGGTGAACTACCCTGTAAAGTAACCAGGAATACTTTGTGGGCAATGCCTACAAAGTCACCTACGGTCGGAAATGACTCAAAGGGAAACCAGTACTGTCAGTCGTTCTCATAATTCACTATGCGAAAGAGATACGTGGTTATCAAAAAGTTCAAACTGATCGTACACTATTTCAGTCAGTACAAACCTCATCAGTTAGGTATAGATAAAGTAATATCTGCTGAACCATTCGCTGTTTTTGGTCTTTCTTTTCCAGGAAATAAAATGTTGTTATTTTTTCTCTTGAAAAAAAAAAAACAAAAAAACTGCAACTTCTTGAGTTACAGTTTTATAATCTAGTTCTATTTTTAAAAAAAAATTAAATAGTTGCATGTTGATTGGATTTTAACGGTATAGATGGTCTCATCTATACCGTTAAAATCCAATCAATATGTGCGACGAACACAAAAGCCCTTCCACACGGTTAAATAGTTGCAATTAGAGTCTTTAATATATTGTAAAATCTAATTGTCCTGCTTGTCAACCTATAGCGCTTGCCTTTAAGTACACGTAAGCGAATGTTTTGGGGTATGTTTACAATTAAAATCTGTTTTAAACGTCTGATTTAATAACTTCTGTTGTTTCTTAATGCGTTGTTTTCGTGATTTTTAATCATTTGTATAGAAGCTTCACCTTCTCTGTTACTTTTTTTTTTCTTAGCACGACTGCAGAAAGAGTGGAAAGTTTTGCTTACCTGCTTGTAGCATTCATGTTTGTGGATGCTATACTCCTATTAGTAGTGCCTTCGTCGATTTTTCTTTCGATATCATTATAAGAAGTGACCATGAAGGACTTCAGACCATCTGCTGTAGTTAAAACAGAATGGTTCATTTAAGCAAGTGGCATTAAATAAATAAATAAACACGTATGGGAAGTTTTTTATAATATACTAAAGTTTACTATAAAAAATATAGAACAAAAGTCAGATTTCTACAAACATACATAAATCTGGTGGAGATTTTGGGTGAAATCTTCAAGTGTTTCTTGAATCCGCAGTAGAGTGCGAGTTCGAATAACACTTGAGAATTTCACCCAAAGTCTCTACTGATTGTGTCAGTAGAGGCTTCACTCTCAAAATCTTATAGAGGTGCAGGAGTGACCATACAGAGTTCAGTGATGTCAGATGTGAATAACTATCACTTTTCTATTTAAAGTTGCACCTATAAAATCTCTCCCATACTGAGTACACATAATCACTGTTATTAAAAGTTTGCATACACCTGACACTATCTTCTCTTTCTTTGTTTTCCAGTTTCACAGCGATTGCTCATTTGTTGACCTTTCTTAGCTCAGTGTATCGGCGGATTGGAAAGACCAGATCCAGGGTTAGAATCTCGTCTAGAAAGTGAAGAACCTTTAGAAGGTTTTTTTTTTTTGACTGGAATGATGTGAGTAGCCGGTCTCTCACAAGTTTCATCTCCCAAAACACAGACAAAGAAGTCTGAAGAACACACACACACACACACACACACACACACACACACACACACACACACACACACACACACACACACACACACACACACACACACAAATTAACATCATCGATAATACACTGGATGTATTAACACACATAATACACTGGGTGTATTAACACTTAGCTGCTTCGGCTATACAGCTAAATTTCGCAGAACACTGTGTTGATTGAGTAGAACAGCAACTTCACAAGAATATTAATTTATCGTCAATCAATTACGGAAGCGTGATTCGAATGGATATGAAATGTACTTGTGAAATTTAATTTTCATATAAAGGCCAATTAGACATACACCAATGTTAAGCTCATGCAACCGTCCGTACAAGTTTGCAAGGAACAATGCATGTCACACGTAATGCTAGAATTAAGTCAGCCAGCTATGGCTACTGGGATCATTCTCAGATTCATTATCGACTTCACTTTTTTTAGACTTTTAATTTACACCATAAAGGAAAAAGTAATATGCTTCTTGAGAACTGGAGGGTATAATTTGCTTGGACCACAGTTCGAAAGTGAATTACTTACCCTTTATAATTTGTCTTAAAATTTTTGTAAAGAAAAATCCACATTTGCCCTGACAAAGGAGGTGAGTGAAAGTATCCAAGTGAAATGTCTTCTAATTAGAAATGTTATCCAGACAAGGATTTTCCCTTGGGAGATAGTTCTGCTGAGGCTTGGTTCTATTTGGGTTAGTATCAGCTGCCACTGACATCGCTGGAAGAAATCTTTCCGTTTGGAGTTATCAAATCATTTGTTTACACAAATACCAGAAATGTTTCAACAGTGCACTCACATTTAAACCTTGAAGAGCCCATCATCAATCTCCGGAATGCTCTTGCATAGCTAAAAAAAAAAGAAGTAGCTCTATATCAGTACTAATTTCTGTAACTTATTTTTCTCAACGTGTGTCTCATCAAAAACACGAGTCAGTCCACTGCTTGCAGCTATTCAAAATAACATATTCAAATATGTACTGCTGATATAGTAACTTTACACTTCAAAATAAAGTGTAAAGTTACTTTACAAATTTTAACTCTTGGAATAGGAAGGGAGTTGAGATTAGGAAAAATTAAATTTTGTGATTGGATTGTGATTTCGAGAATGCCACCTTACGAAGTAGAAGCATTTCTTTAAAACTTGGAGGTGGGGGTATGTTTTTTAATACAATGTTCAAATTCGTTAAGTCATTGGATAGCTACTGAAAAAAATGCAGTTATGGATTTATCTTATTTCAAAATGTCACGAAGATTCTGGTAACAAGTTCGATGTAATAAGTGATGCATAGAACTAAAATAACATTTCTTGAGGGGTTTGGTGTGTACGGTCAATGCTTTATTTTATTTTTTAAAGTCTTATGGCTGTAAAACATTGTTCATTTCTTTAACCGAAGCCGACAAGAGTAACATAATTTTTGATACTTTGTTTATAGTTTGCTAGAATGAGCCTCCATAGCTCAGTCGGTATAGACGAAGCCCTTTGGTCGGAAAGACGTGGGTTTGATTCCCGTCAGTGACGTGAGGAAACTTTATCTGGTCTCTTTCGACTAAAGGTGAGTTATCCGGTCTCATACAGAGGTAAGGTTTTTTTCACTCGGAAACTCGGGTGTTTCGTCCCCCAGAACAGGCAAACCGGCCCGTGAACACAATCATTTACAGACATAGGACACATCGGGAGGCACAGAGTTTAACCACCTTATCCTCGAATTACGGTTGCGAAGTCCAAGAATACTTGGAAAGGTCGCGGGCGCTTAATTTCCTGTTAGGACCACTGATAGTAATAATTAGAAGTATAATAAGTAGTAATAGGACAGTAATAACTAGAATCAGTAGTACTGACATGGAAATACAGCAATTCAAAACTGGTTCAGGTACGCACAGTGGCATAGCCGAAATTCGGGACTATCTCACTGTGAGTAGTTTGTCGGGTTTTTCACAAGTAGGTTTTTTTTTTTTTTCTTCTTATTTCAATTAAGAAAGATTGAAAGGAATTCAACTAAGATAGGTTGAAAACCTGTACTACATTTATTGCTGTGGGCAAAAAAAAAAAAACTGTCAGATAATCTGAATCCCTGTTAGTAGAGACTAAACATTAAATTCGTATAAACGCTTCAGGCCTCCAATAAGCTGAGTTTATTGGAGGCCCGAAGCGTTATACGAGGTTAATTGAGTTTAAAGATAGTAGATAGTATTCTCCCACCTAAATACGATGACAAATATCATGCCTAAAGCGGGATTTGAAACGCATTTAAACCAGGCCGGCGTACTAATGTTCCATAGCATCCTTTGCAAGCTATTGATTTTCTGTTCTTGTTTTATAACAGGATATGCTTTGTGAAACAAATTATATTGCATAGTCATAAAAGTGTCAAAATAAAAATAAAAAAATAAATAAATAAATAACCCTTTAGTAGGATAGAAGTCAGCGCATAATTTACACTGTTTTCATTTTTTCCCATGCAATTTGTAGAGCCCACAACATTCACATTTCTGCAGTTATTAAACTTACCGAGTGAATATACAGTAATCCTTTTGTAAATATTGCAAGTTATCAGTCAGGTGACTTATTGCAAGATACAATTTAATTTAAACAGGTAACTTAATGTTTGATTTAAAGAAATGTAAAATAATTTTAGTACTATATTTAGATGTTTGATTCTGGAGCAATTTTTGTTTCTAGAGATAGGTAAGAGGCATTCTTTATAACGAGTTTTTTTGTTTTTTTATTCCCCAAACTGTTCTGAACTTTCATTCTTGACAGATTTTTACTGTATTACACGTTGTTGTTGGCATATGGAAGTGCGCCCAGGATGCCAGTATCTGGATCCAAGATGAAGTATTGGTCAGAAGTTACTACTTTGTAGCCGAAGACCAGTGCCGGCTACCATTCTCTGAAGTGTTCATGTGTGGTCAAAGGGCGGTTTGTCTGTTATGAAGGATGAAAAACCCGGGTTTCCAGGAAAAAACTCCACCGCCGTATGAGACCGGAATAACTCACCCTTAGTCGAAAAGACCTGGTAAAGGTTTCTTGCGTCATAAATGGGAACTGAACCCAAGTCTTTCCGACCAAACTTCCATCCGACAGAGCTACGGAGACTTCGTATTACATATTATTATTATTATTATTATGTGACATCTACATGGAGTCTTTGGACACATTATGGGAGTGTTCACTACTCCACTAAACAACAACTCACTCTCTCCTTTACTTCCAAAACCTCCAACTGCACACTACTACCATTATCAACACAAGGCCATCTTCCGCCCACCACAATAGTATTTTTTTCTGTAAAAAAAATTTTACAGAAATTTTTTTTATGCGGGATGAAACGCCCGAGTTTCCGGGAGAGAAAAACCCTACTGCTTCCGTATTAAATCCAACGGCAGGCCTGGTTGGCCGAGTGGTTAGTGTATCCGCTCTCCAGCGGGCTGCGGGTTCGAATCCCGCCGTGGGCATGGATATTTGTAATTGTGTGTGAAAATACCAGTGATAGTGGTGGTGGGCAATATATAGCGTTAGTATAGATGGTGTGCGGTTCGCTGTAGTTGGCGGATTGAGTGGTGGAGACGGAGAGTTGTAGAGCAGGTGTCCTCCCTCGATGAGCCTTTGGACTCCTTAGCGGTGTTACGTAATAATAATAATAATAACAACTTATCTTCGATTGAAAAAAGCCCATACAAAGATTCCTCTCATCACAACGACAACCGAATTTAGGTCTTTTTCAATCGAAGGGCGTGAAGAGATGCAAAAGTTTTTCATCTCCATTCTCATTTAAGAATCAACTTTGAAAATTCTAATAAAAACTGTAAAATACAATTAACTTCTAAATTACGGAAATAATTATTTTAAAAAAAACGTATAGATAATTAACCATAATATAATTTAAAATTAACAAAATAAATTCAAAAATTTGAAGTTATGGAGTAAACAAACAAGCAAGTTTATACACGTAAACGTGATATATGTTATCCCCACCCTTGTGTAATAGTACTAGAATAAAACATAAAAAAGAAAGACATGGTTGAAACAGATTTTAAATACACGTAATTATTCCCTTGAAATAATAGTTTCGTATAATTAATTTGAATTCCGTAGTCACTTTTAAATTGTTTATTTTATTTAATATTTATTTATTTATTTTTACATAATATTTAGCCTAGTGAGTTTCGTGTTCCAGGTAGCGTATCTGATGAGTTTGCTTAAATGCGTTTATTGCTACGTGTAACGAATCTTTTGGTATTTATCTAAATAGAGTTATCACTCATACTATACTTTATTTAGAATAATGGCTTTTATAATAAATGAACATGTTAATTAACAGAATAATGCTACTGACCTATCTATTTTGTGACTTATGCTGAATATGTAACTCGAAAACGGTAAGGAAAACACTTCCTGGATTTTTGTCTCAATATGGTGTGATATTATTTCTTACTTCATTCATCTAAGACTTTTTGATGCTCACTTTATTTGAAAGAGAGTTTATGTTGGTTTACAAATTTGCGATTTATTGAAGAACTTAAACCTTTCAAAAATTTTCCATTTTACTGTGTTTTAAGGAAAGATAATTTCCCATTGTACAGTACAAACACGAAATCAGCAAATATTTTTATTGATGAAATGAATAAATATAATAAATAAATAAAATAAAATAAATAAATAAAAAATAAATATAAGAAAAATATAGCAACAATAAACTAAATATATTTCCAATTTTCAGTCGGCAAATATTCCAGATTGAAATATTTGCTGAACAGAACGTCCCTTCAGAACACGCAATTTACAGACAAAAAATACTAGTGGTGGTGGTGGTGGGCAGTAGATGGCGTTGATGTAGATGATGATGATGATGGTAGAGAGGTTCGATGTAGTGGTACGGAGAGTTGTGTAGGCGTCCTCCCTCGATGAGTCTTCGGACTCCTTGGAGGTGTCACAAAATAATAATAATAATATTTGCTCAGTGTTCAGTGCATAAATATTGTATCTGTTATGTTGCAGTGTTTGCATTATATTTAATATGTCATTATTCCATTTAAGGTTGAAATTTCTCATTATACATTATACAGTAAATGATCTAACACGGAAGATAGATCATTTATACTTTTTTAAAACAGTGTCACAAACTTGAGTTTTACTCAGAAAAAGAAACTACACAAGATGTTAATGCCATACCGCTTAACAGATTAACTGAAATATGTGCAAAAAAGAATAACTGTAGTTTTTAAAAGACTGATGTAATAACAGCGGCATATAAACTGAAGTCCACTTTTAAGAGTTCTATGCACAGCGCCAATATGCAGGAAGGTGGGTGAAATTCTGTATGTGTATCGAACAGTAGACAGTACATTATTGTATATTCCATGATCTCTTCCAGTTTCGACTCAATAACTATTTTTATGGTTGTTATATGAGTCGAACAAAGTAGAAAAGTCTTTGTTCGAAAACAAAGAAAGAGATTACATACAGATGAAAGCAAACTTTCAAAGCTAAATTCACTTCACAATATGTGACTCGTTCAAACCCGCAACGATGTTCATTCTTTCGTCTGCAAAACCATACTAGTTTTCCCAATTGAACAATCTTTGATTCTTTTCGCTTCGAAAGTGGTATTTACATATGTTCACTTTGATATAACATGCCAAACTTTCTGTAGTTCTCCCAGTGCCATCAACCACTATGAACGTTTTGATTTATTTTTTACAAATGTTGATTTTCTCACTTCAACTTTCTAAACAGTGAAGTCATCTTCCTCAGATATGTTAATCTTCACAACTACAACTAGCATTCTTTTCCAACTTTATAGATCAAGCATGGAGAGATGCTGAAAAATTTGTTAACAGCAATGATCATGCGCAGACTGTTCACGTGCCTACCACAATACCAGATAACCATAGCCGTTCTCCAAATACTAAATGTCTTCTTCACTAGTGAGCTTTCTAATGAAAAAAAAAAAAAACCTTTCTATACTATGGTATTGTTCATCCTTCAAGCAGTTCACCACAAGCTAATATACATTTATTCTCCTATGGAGGGAAAAAAAAAAACTCACACACCCACTCTCATCTACGTATTTTCTGATGCTGTAAGAATACCGAGTGGGATGATTTTTGTGATTTATGTAACTCATTTCTGTGGTTGGATTATTGTTTTCAGTCTATGACGCAAATATTTGCCCTGAACGTAGCACTGAAACAATTATCATTGTTTATCAGATTATCATCCTTTATCTAGAGTTTGTTTTCCAAGAGCTTCTGCCAAAGCTGTATATGAAAAGAAGCCGACATATCGCCATTGGATTTCATCAAAGTCTTCATATTCTGCGCATGCTAAAACCGAAATGCATACAAGCTATCAACACGTTCAAAACTGATTTTGAAAGAGCTAACAGCAGGATATTTACGTCATATCCAAATGAAATGGCTGTCATGTTTTCTGGTCTTTTGAAAAAGCTATTGATTGGGACTCTTTATCCGGATGGTTCTTTTACATCATCATTCATGGATAAAGCCGATCTCCTGTAGATGATCTAAATACTTCTTGTGTAGATGATCTAAATAAGTGTTCTGTTACAAACATATAACACTCAATTCTCCTAATTTTTCGAAAGCTATCATATTGTCCAAACTAGATACCAAAACGTCCTTAGTCCTGATGTCATTTATCCAACTATTCTGAAGATTTGTACTCCACAGTCGATTCCTGTTCTGTGTCGCCGTTTTGTACTCTCCTGTTCCGCTAGTATCTATCCTACAGTCAGAAAATTAGCCCATATTTACTCATTCTCAAGTATGAGACAGATCTCTGCCACCTAAGTACTAAAACTGTTTCATTAATACTAAACCAATGGAGAAAAATATTAACACTTAGTTTCTCCGCTACCTTAACGCTCTTCGATTAATAAATGACGCCAGTATGGATTAACAGTTTATTAACAATGGAAGCGTCTTGTTTTTGTCACTCACCTTTGAACAAATGCCATGGAAAAGTTTAGAGAATCTCAAATGGATCTCTAAGGCCGATTTTGCACAAACCTATTAAGGTTTCCATCATATAACAGCATTCTTTCTTGTTGCACATTACGTATGATGGTGATAGAGCATGCCCTTTATCCTCAAACTTTCCAACTAGTTCTGATGTTCCACAAGGTTCAGTCCCTTTATCTATTCTCTTCCTTCTATGTCAACAACTTTCAGCAGCTGACTCCAAATCCATAACACTTCGATGATGTGCACTGCACTGCACTGCTCTTTCTTATTTGACAAACCTTGCACTACATAAATCACTGGAATTCTTCAGAATATCAGCTTCTACAATACTAAATTCTGTTCCTTCCCCCCAGTTCTTCAATGGAAAGCCAATAATTTTGTAAATTTAAATGCACGTAAAACTCAGTCCTCTTATTTCTCGTAAAATAAAACAGAATCCTATTCTTCAAGTTTTACTTTGACAATAAGTAACTCTCTGAAAAATACTGGGTATTTCTCTTCTTTGGATTATCTTAACTTCCAATCTCTTTCCTCTTTCTTAGCCAACCGCTAGATAGTACATGGAATCGAATCTGCTGATAACACGGCGGCAGATTTCCCAACCAGTTGGAGAATAATCTTACTTCTCCTTACTCTGCCAGATGGTGGCTAAAGGAGTCCTAGGACTGCAACTTGCTGGGCACACTTGGGTTGAAGTCTGGCCACTCCCTTCCTGGAAGTTATGATGCTTGCAATTCCTTTACCCCATCTTCATGCTCCTCCTTTATAAATTTTCAACATTAATCATGAAAGGCAATAAATAAATAGTAGTGAGCATTCAGTTAAAAAACATATCACAAAAATCGACAAAAATCGCAAAGAAATATACAAATGTCACAAAAATTGCAAAAAAACAAGAAACGTCCTTGCAAAAAAATCCACTTCACATCTATTTTACCAACATTTAGAGTCTAATGTCCATCTACCATCACTTACAGACCATCGAAATTCAAACTGTTATTCCTTCATCTCAGCTATCATGAAGGAATGAACATACTTCATGATACACCAACTGTATCATGAAGGATGTCCTCCGTAAGAAGGGAGGAACATGCCCTTTAGCCAGGTTTGACATTCTATGTCAAAGGGTACTAAACCTTGAATCCTCTATACGATTAAGGGGATTCAAAGTTTCCTAATTCTGATAACCATTGCTGATCGCCAATTATTTTTCTAGGAAAGTTGAACTTATACAGTCTAATTACCTAAAACAGTGACAACATCTTTCTTGGAAACTTCAATCTCATAATTCAAACTGGTTCCTCGTCTAATTCAGATTCTAGCTGGTAGGGAAACCGAACTATTTGGTATCAGAACTATTAGATCAGTCATGATCTAATACAGATTATCTACTACCTACTTACCATAATAATAATAATCCTCATTATTTTATCAAAATATTGGACGCTTTCTTACATATTGTCCTCCAAATTCACCATAGATATTTGCTTTCCCTTGGCTCCGACCATAGCATTGTCCATGTTTCCTTTTCCACAGATCAACCTTCTTCTAGCCAGTCTCCGCTTCATTAGCATTATAACGGTGTCAATTGGATGATCTCCAGCCAGTGGCGCACTCAGGATTTAATCTTGGAGGGGCCGAGCGCTCAGGATTTAACCTTTGGGGGGGGGGGGGGCCGAGTTGAGTAGACGATTTGCGAATACACACTACGCATCGCATACGACCTATGACTGAGCATCTGCAGTGATCGCTAATTCATAAGTAGTATAGAAATAGAAGACACGACACAACATAAATAAAAAAAATGAATTTAAATTAGGAAAATATTTTTGGAATTTTTCTAGTATTTTTTCCTTTTCTTTGGGGGTGCCCGGGCCCCTTGCCCTCCCCCCCCCTCTGGGTGCGCCACTGTGACTCCAGGATTTCTATGTTTTTCTCCCATTTAACCCCTGACCTAAATCCAAGCCTTGGTTCTCCAAAGTGTGCTATGGCATTTTCCAAGATAAAATTCAGGACACATTCAAGGGCTTTAATCAAAAATTCCAACTTCTCACTCAGTCTACGTTACAGCGCCCATAATAGTAACATAAAATCCAAAATACAATGCAGACTTCGTAATTGAAAATGCAAAGCGCATGCCCTGTGATCCAAGGGGGAGTCAAGCCTTTAGGTCCTAGGTTAAAGCTCTGTCGTATACAATTTCTGAATTAATCCTCTATCGTATTTCTTAACTGTACTTTCCTGGTGGAAAGCATGAAGAAATTCGCGTGATTGATATTGATATATCCAAAGCATTTGATCCAGTCTGGCATAGAGCATTCTTAGCAAGCTATCATCTTATAGTTTTCCTCCTGCCCATTGTGGTTGGATTACTAGTTTTCTTTTTGGTTGTTACCTGCGATCACTCACATTCTTACTCCTATATATCAATGACTTTTTCTCTCTGACTGAAATCCTATTTTGAAGTTTGCTTATGACTGTAAGCGTCATTCATGGAGTCCTGTATCTCTTCATATTGGTTTAAAAACTAATCTTACTGTTGTCATGTGGGATGAAGATAACTGCATTTCAATGCTACAAAACACTATTTCATCTTATTTTTCGGAAGACTGTTCCGATCTTGCTTCACTCCTTCTTTTAATATTCCTATCTCCAGTCAAGATCGGTTTTCTATTTATGGGTTTACTTTCAACCTAATTTGTTATTTTGACACAGACAACAGACGTCAAATAACTTATTCTTTTTTTTCCAAAATATTACTCCTCTCCTGCACAACTGATACTCAAAATTCACCTAACTTAGAATATCGTTCTTACATTAAATGTTCTAACAGACTCCCTCCAGTTGCTTTCTCATAGACGCTCCCTTTGTACATGGTCTTTTTATAGTTATTTTCGTTGGCGTTGCTCCATCGAACTAGCCTCTGTAATTGCTTCTAATTCTATTACCTTTTATCCTTACACTTTCCTCGTACTATTTTACTGAATGAATACAACCCCAGCTCTTCAAGGAACACATTGACAGATGCCCTAATTATGCCTAACCACTTGTTCACGCACGGCAAGTTGTGAACAAGTGGTTACGCAAGGTTTGTAATGTTGTGAAGGTATTAAAAATTCATATATTGCCTCTTCAACATACAAGAAAATTACTCTCTTTCTCCTTCATTCAATACGCTTACTTTATCTCCAAAGCTTACTCCATGTAAATTACAAATTTAGCCGGCATTTAATAGATTTCTCTTACCAATTCACGCCATCCTTCCACACAGGCGTTCGGTTTCTGCAGCTTGCATTTTAAACAACTTCCACGATCGGTGTTCATCAGAATTCACATGGTACCCCCCCCACACACACAATGTTTTCCAAATATATAAAAGTGCGTGTAATATTCATTTTCCTGTTCAAACTCTTTTATAGTTCAATCCAAACTGACAGAACATATTTTTCTTCATCTTTATTTTCATTTCTTATGTTTCTGTCTTTTGGAATATTCTCTTCCTAATACATTTCTGAATGAATTATTGCAAGCTATTCAAGCTTTAATGTTTTCAGTTATCTGCCACTCATGGTATACCACAGTACTTTAGGTTGAACAAGCTGTGATCGATGAGATTACTATAAAAATGCAATAATTCTAAATTTAAAAATATTTTTGTTGTAAACGACAATAGTATTTTACAATAATCTGATATCATCTCCTTGTTTTTCCAAAATCACATAATATAAGTCTGCCACCATGCACAAGTAGTCATTACATTATTTTCGTAAAAGATGGATTGTTGAGTGACAGTCATTTAACGTTAAATACCATAGTACTCTAACTACTCCAGAATTTTCCGTATCGTCAACGCAACCAGCATCAATTACCTCATGTTTGTTTTGTTCTCGATTAGTTTTACTCATTTTATTAGTTCATTTTATTAATTCTGGAAGCAAATTGATTTGTGTAGTGCAAGGTTTAGCAAATGAGATAGAACGAAACATCCAATCCAACAGTGGATTGGATTTTTCAGTCTACCAGAAAGGATTTTGATATACAGAAGGAAGAGAGTAAGTGAAAGAATAAAGCCTTGTAGAATAACATATTAAATACCATAGTATTAGAAAGTTTGAGGATAAGGTCCCACCACTGTCACACTTAATGTACTATTAGTGAAACTTGGCTACCCAGTTGCAGAAGCCAGAAGACAGACCATAATATTAGAGGTTATTTAATAGGCTTTTATGTTAAGCATGATCAAATGCTTTAGAGACATCAAGAACAACCGCCTTCATATTCCCCTTGGTATTTGTTCAAAGGTGGATGACAAGATAAAAATGTCCCTGTTGATCGAAAGTGGCGGAATCCATACTGGTGATCATTAATTAATTGAGATGTTTCCAGATAACGTTGAAATTGATTGTTAATGGCTTTCTTTATTACTTCAAAAAGAAATGAAGTAAGACCATTTGAACCGTAATTTGATTTTTAGTATTTGTTTCTCTTACCAATGAGTTGAAGATAATTTGGAGCTAATTTCTATGATGTAGGATAGTTGGAATAAGAGAGAAAGAATACAAAAAAAAAAAAAAAAAAAAAGGAAATAGAACAGTAGTCAACTCTGGAGCATAAACTTGCAGTACAATAGGAAAAATGCTATCAACACCAGAAGACTATTTTATTTCTAGTATTGACAAGATTCTTCTGATCTCGTTCTGTCGTATAATCAAAGGGACATCGAACTGTGCATATTTGAAATAGCAGAATATTTACCAAGATAATCTTCAAGAATTGGAGGAAATATAAAAATAAAAATCAAGGAGATTTGAATTCCCCCCCCCCATTGACAATAACGCTAGAGAACCATCCGAATGCAAAAGAAGTGGAAGCAGAGTGTACAATAGTTTGTGCAACTTTGCTACGATTACTAATATACACTCTCTCTCTCTCTCTCTCTCTCTCTCTCTCTCTCTCTCTCTCTCTCTCTCTCTCTCTCTCTCTCTCTCTCTCTCTCTCTCTCTCTCTCTCTCTCTCTCTCTCTCTCTCTGTGTGTGTGTGTGTGTTGTAGAAATATATATATTAAAGGAAAATTTGTCTCTTCAATCTTCTTACCTAGAGCTGGACCTGTAATTAAATACCAAACTTTTAATAAACGAAGTTATGAGTAATTACACTATTCATATAGTGAACAATTTAAATTATATGCGGTACATCGAAACTAAAAATTGTAGTTTCATAAACAAATACATTATTTACCATAGAATCCTTTCTTAGGATGTTCACGAACTTTCAGTCCCTTCTTTTTATCTGGACAAGGATTGAGCAGGTCCCTTACAATTTCGTTGTAGATCTCTAGCATACTGAATCTTACCTAGTAAATAAGGAATTTATATTTTATAAATCAGTGGCGGCTTGTACATAAGCACTGCGACACTGCAGCAGCACCTCCCCACAAGGAAAAAACGAAAAAATTAAAATTTATTTTTGTTTATAAATAATAACAATGCTTACAACATTATATAAATGCAATACAACATGTTAAAGGTTACAGCTTATGTTTCGACATTGATTGAATAGTTAACAATTGGAATTATTCGATTAACACTTTAGATTACGAAACAAATCCACTGCGATCTAACGCAGTGTCGGAATTATCACGTTCGGTCAGTTCCGGCTAGACTCACCGATATTCGTTTGTACTTGTCACTGCACGTAATAAGTGAATCTGATTCATACAGATAAACTGTATGATTACGCGCGTTTTTTCTGTGAGATACGAAACTTTTATTATTGGTGTGTGTTCGTGAGAGTGAAATATTTTTGGTAAATCGTATTTTATTCCGTTAAAATAACATATAATTATTTATTTATTTATTATAAATACAAGACTGAATTATAACGAGCTTTAGATCACGAAAGTAATCTAAAGCTAATTTAAATGTCACTGTTGAAAATATGAAAAGAATTATATTTTCTCAATAATCGTTACATGAAAAAACAAATGCACTGCAATCTAAAGCAGTGGCGGAATGCCGAAACCGACATTGCTTTGAGCACTGTCGCTACAAATATATTGTATGCTTTGTATAATTAAACCAATAAGTACTAATTTTTCTAAATTTCATTAATCCAGATTGTTGTCCTCAAAAACGACATTAATGAGCAACAATCCCACTAAGAGTCCCACTTCTGGATTCTTTTAGCTTACTAGCAATTATTTTAGTTTTGTAGCTTATATAATCTTACAGTATTAGCACATTTAGGGTTCTTCTTATGTATTTCAAAATTAGCCTTGTCGTGATTTTTTTTTTCTTCAAAAGGTGCGACACCTTTTGAAAAAAACAGAAGAAATAAAACCTGATCTTTGATAAAACCTGAAAAAATATTTAGTTTTTATTTATATTAATTTATAATTTCGTGTAATTATTAAATCATATAGCTTAAGGAATATTTTTATACTGAATGAATATTATTTTCATTTATTTAGGTAAGAAATGCTGCTTTTTAATTAGTGATGCTAATTTTATTTAATTTAATTTCATTTTTTTTTTGTTTAATTTGGTTTTCTGCCTAAAGTTGAATTACTTGTATATTTCATCCATTCTCAGCATTAGCAGGACCTCAAGAGAGAGTTGAGGCATTATTTCATTGTATAAAGAGATTCTAAGACAAAGGTAGCAAATTATAGACCATCAGTATCTCTGCAGTGGCGGTTAAGTTATTGAAAACGTAGTTGAAATCTGCATTCAAGAATAGATAGACAGATAGGAATATAATCAAATTTTAGCTTCTTCAGCAAGCCACACCATACTCTATCCTCACCTCTTAAACGTTATCAAAAAAATCAAAAATCAGCTAACGCCTTTTATTCCCTTATAGGGAGTAGGCGAGACCTTTATACCCTATCTAGCTTTTGGAAACTGAGTGGGCAGTTCAATCTCCACCGGTAGCCAATCAGAGATAGCTGGCCCATGTCTATCACTAATTACAGCAGCCACCAATGAAGAGGCTGGCAGACAAGTGCTGTCATCTCTTGCTACCTAACCCTAACCAGATATGTTACTGTCTGAAATAATGTGGGTACTACGGTCAATTTTCTTGAGTTTACGTGACGAAAAACCCGAGTTTCCGGGGGGAAAAACCCGCTTGCCCGTGCCAGAGATCGATTAACTCGGGAATCAGTCGAAGAAAGGCTTAGAAAAAGTTCCTCCAGTCGGCGACTAGACTTGAACTTAAGTCTGACTTCGAGCGACCAAGCGAAGAGGACGCAAGCGTCACTTCCACTGAGCTACATATCGACTGATGGTACTTTTATAAAATTCCGAGGTTCAACAGGTTTATGATACGTCAAGCTATTTTAAGTGCGTTTCGCAAAATAGGTAAAAACCTAAAAAGAGTCATTTGTCTATTCGTTCATCCATATGCATGCCAAACCTTACAAAAATTTGTTGAGCTGTTCCAGTTTTTCTTTCTGTCTGATACAATGGGGGGGGGGGATGTGTTGAAATTGTGTATTCAACCTCTCTCTCTGAATGCATTAAATTTAATAAAATTTGGATAGAGTACTTTCAAGAAATTGTTCACGTGTTCAGTTCTAGTTTCACTCGGCACATTTCTATTTGAAAAATTTTGCAAAATGAATTTAATTAAATTGGATGAAATTTGGTATTTAGAATCTTATTTGCCGATTCATTTAATTTCAGCTGGATTGTTTTCAGTGCAAGTCAATCAAAACAAAATTTCATATTGGTTCTATGTAACACAATAAAGCAAAAACCGACTGAAGTTTAATAAACACTATTGTAACTTTTTTTTTTTGACACAATTGTAGGATTTTTCTACATCATTTACATTTTTGTACAAGATTTTCTACTCTGAAGACTTTCAACTTATATTGTAAAATAGTTATGACGCTGCTTATACAGCAGCTCACTTGCCATGATGCGGCGAGTATATGTCTGAATTTTTTTTTTTTTTTTTTTTTTGTAATGCTTATAATCAGTTTCAGGACCTCGTTCTGTTAAATTGTGAATGAATACAATTCACTAAGGAATGTTTCATTCATTGACAAATAGGCTTCTGCAATGGATGTATACTAATGCCAGAAGTATTAGGAAAAAGAAGGAAGAATTTTTGGCCTTGGTTGGCACTTCCAGGCCTTGGTTGGCACTTCCAGGCCATGGGTTATTGGCATTATTGAAACATGGCTGACAGAAGATCATATAGCTAGTGGGATTGAATGTGAGGGGGTATGGTGTGTTCAGGAGTGACAGGGGGAATAAAATTGGGGGAGGAGTGTTATTGATGATAGCTGATGAGCTACAGCCAAGGAGAATAGAAGTGGAACTGGAGGATAGAGAAAAGAGCACATTTGAGGCTATTTGGTATGAGATTGAAACTGGCAGAACAAAACATACAGTTGGGAGCTGCTATGGACCAGGTGGCGGAATAGATGGTGGATATAGTATGCATAAGCAAATAGAAGAAATGAGTGGAAGGAGGGTAATTATTATGGGAGACTTCAACTGTGGTAAGATTGATTGGAAGGAGGAGAGGACACATGGGAGGAAGGAACTGGATTTTATGCGGTTATTAAGGGATAGATTAAATGAATTACTATCTGCGACAGCATATAATGGAAAATAGTAGGGGGTCAGACAGTGCTTGACCTAGTAATTGCATCTGAGAATTTGGCTGTAATCACTCTCACCAATTGGTGGCAACGTGGTCATATTCGTTACAGCCAAATTCTCAGATGCAATTACTAGGTCAAGCACTCTCTGACTCCTAGTATTTTTGAGAGGTGGCTAAAGGTGTAGAATTTACAATTAAGACAGGATACATGTGGAATTATCGGGCTGGTAAGTATGACAAGCTTAGGAATTTGATTGGTTCAGTGCCATGGCATGCAAAACTGCAAGGGCTAGATGTTGTTTGTACATGGGAGGCAGTTAAAAAGTGTTTGCATGGACAATGGCTGACTGTACACCTAGAGTCCGAATAATAAATCAAGTAGGGTTAAATGAATGAATAACACCATTAAGCTTGAGCTGCAAAAAAAAAAAAAAAAAAAAAATATGGAGGGAATTTGAGTAGAAATCTGACCAGCAGGCACATGAACGGTATAAAGCACAGGCCAGAAGGGTAACGAGTGTGGTAAGAAAAGCAAAAACGGATTATGAAAGAACATTAGCCATCCAGCCTAAAGATAATCCCAAACAGTTTTTTCGATATCTTGCAAGTAAAAGAAAAAAAATGTATATGGCAGAATGATTTTAAGGAATGCCGATGGTAGGGAGGTAACCCAATCAGTTGATATAGTTGAATTACTGAGTGAGCACTTTGTAAAAGTATCTCATCCAGGTGGTGACATCGCAGAAATGAATGAACCAATAGATTATACGGGATTTGTGGTGAATGAAGTGGAGGTGAATAGTCAATTACAAAACATCAATGTCAATACATCTGTGGGATTGGATGGTATACCAGCTCGTGTCATACGTGAAGCGGCTAAAGAATTGTCAGTGCCCTTCACGTATGACACGAGCTGAAGTGTGGAGACAAACACCCCACAGCTTCCTGTACTAAACCCCGCACAACTGGGTTTAATTTGAGTCTCGGGTCTGGGATAGTCCCGAGGGGGTGGAAAGAGGGGATAATAATTCTACTGCATAAAGGAGGTTCCAAGACTGCTGTTGTAAATTGCCGACCGATTAGCATATCAGGAATCGTTGTCAAGGGCTTGGAGAAATTAGTTAAGAGAAAAATACAGGATTGGATAGATGAAAATGGGATACAGTATGGGGGTGAAAACATGGTTTTGTGAAGGGTTGATCATGCCTCAGTAACTTGCTCACGTTTATAACACATTGACGGCTAAACTGGATAAGGGTAATAGGTAATTCTACTGGACCTTGCTAAGGCCTTTGACAGGATACCACAGGAATTCTAATCAGTAAACTGCAGCATATGGGGATGGATATAGGGTTGGTGAGATGGATAGGAGGGTGGTTGATTGAGAGATATCAGAGATTGGTTTATTTAGGAGTAGAGTCCAAAAGACAGCCTGTGACTAGTGGTGTGCTGCAGGGATCTGTTCTTGGACCACTACTTTTCAATTTGTTCATTAACGATATAGGAAAGGATCTGAAAGGAAGAGTTCACTTGTTTGCTGATGATGCACAGCTGGGTAGAGCAATAGTGAGTGCGCAGGATGTCAAGATTTTGCAAGATGATTTGGATAGTTTGGAGGACTGGGCAAGGGAAAATTAATGTCAATTTAATGTGGCAAAGTGTAAGGTTATGCATTTTGGAGTGAAAAGATTAGCAGTATTATATCACATTGGTGGAACCGTACTCCAGGAAATTGATGAGGCCAGGGATTTGGGAGTGTTGGTGGATAGGGAGTTGAAGTTTAAAGGGCACATCGCAAAAGTGGCTAAATCTGCTCATGAGATCACTTGGTTGCTGAAAAATACTTTAACAAGCAGAGACAAACAAGTTATTGTTCTTCTGTATCGATCCTCGATAAGACCCCATCTAGACTACTGTGCCCAGATATGGGCGCCAGGGTTTCTTCTTGATGACGAGGAGGTGGAGAGGATCCAGAGGCGAGTGACCAAGATAATAGCAGGTCTATGGAATGAACCTTATGAGGAACAGGTTGAAGATTTGTGGGTTGCAGAAATTGGTTGATAGGTGGGAAAGGGATGATATGATTGAGATATTCAAATTACTAAAGGGTTTCTATAAGATTAATTCAGAAGATATTTTTGAGAATAGGACTAGTGGTGGGAGGACTAGGGGCCATACATGGAAGCTGGGCAAGAATGTGGTTAGCAAGGGTATTAGAGCTAGGTTTTTTACTTGGAGGGTGGTGAATGAGTGGAATAGGCTGCCAGAGTCTGTTGTGTGTGCCATGACTGTGAATGAGTTCAAGGCAAGGTATGATAGATACTCTGTGAATGCCGAATAGTTGTTCTTGACATGATATTAGGACCTCCCTCGGTTAGTCTGTCTACTCCTTGGAGTTGCCCGTAATAATAATAATAATAATAATAATAATTAATTTGACAAGTTAGAACCCTTGAAAAGGATATGCTTGTATTTTAGCATAAATTGCGTATAGCCTGACAAATATTGGATACGGTAATTAGTGTAAAACTTGTGAATATTCCCGTGTAAAATACCTTCTAAATTTTATGTTAGACAATGAATTTGTTATATACATATTTTCTGTTGGAATTGATATAAAAGAATTACTGTGTAAATTGCATATAACCAACAGATTATAAGGTCAAAGAAAACGAGTAAGACACCCGATTAGTAAGTTGCCTCAAGCGGTCACGCGCGCATGCGGCACGTGGCTATCTTAGCACGTGGCACGCGGTTTTCGGGGAAGACGCTACGAAAAGGCAAGCCCCACGAGTGCAAAGGAATAACGTGTCGGGTGAAAATTTAGGGTTACAAGGAGTCCCGGTAGGGGTGATATAAAATGACTGCTAAACTCCCCCCGAGAATGCACAGGGGAGACAAAACCCCGATGCCACTAATCCTAATAGAGATCGATAAAGACAAACATGAAATATACAATCTGAGAACATTGTGCGACCTCATTATCAGAATGGAACCACTTCGAAGGAGGGCATCAACCGGACAGTGCCACCGATGCCAAAAGTACGGACACGCCCAGAGTCGATGCAAGGCAGAGTTCAGATGCCTGAAGTGTGGAGACAAACACCCCACAGCTTCCTGTACTAAACCCCGCACAACTCCAGCAAAATGTGCAAACTGTGACGGCCCGCACCCTGCAAATTATAAGGGATGTCCTAAACACCCAACCAACGAAGTGACAACACGGAAAGCAAAAGATCCAAGCTCCACAACAGACACAAACAAACACACGTCACCCACATCAAAACCAATAATTCCCACCACTAACCGCGTAAACACAACATATGCCGATATAGTAAGAACAAACCAAGAACCCCCCCACCTACAACCAACCACCCAATTCAGCCAAAATAACAGCAACCCTAGACGAAATACTACTCGCATTCAGTATGACAAACCCCACCCAAGACTCAACAAAACACTTCATGAAAAATGCACAAGTAATCTTCTCTACCCTCACTCATGAATAACACAAGCAACACCAACAATTCACTACAGATAATATATTGGAATGCAAACGGCATACTCAACAAAATGCACGAACTAAGAGAATTCATACAACGCATAGACACAGACATAACACTAATAAACGAAACTCACCTACGCCCATCAGACAACCCAAAACTAAGAAACTACCACCTATTCAGAACCGACAGAACAACAGCCAGAGGTGGAGGAACAGCTATCTTCATCAGGAAACAACTCAGATTTAACGAAATACCCCCCCCCCGGCTCACAACCCCAGAAGTCAGAGGACTACAAGTTCACCTAGCCAACACAAACAGTCTCAAAATTTACGCCACATACAACTCACCAAACAAACACATATCTACCACAGACCTGTCACAGCTACTAGACAATAATGAAACCATAATAATGGCTGGAGACTTAAACGCTAAACTCCCGGCATCGAATAGCGGGATTGCAAACAAAAGCGGCAAAATCCTACACAATTTCATCGCTAGCAGGAACATTATAGTGGCAGGACCGATCGAACCCACACACTACGGCACGATCGGGCTACCCGACGTATTAGACATAGTTATCCTGAAAAACGTAAACCATCAATACCAGCTAATAACAATAAACGATCTAAGCTCAGACCATAACCCAGTCCTACTCCAGCTAGGTGCTACACCAGACGAAACAACAACAAACCCTACAACCACAAACTGGACACAACTACCCACAAAAATCAAGTACACCATAGGACCCATACCTACCATCTCCACGAAACAAGATATCGAAACTGCAGTCTCCAACCTAGAAAAACAAATAACGCTAAGCCTAGCAGCAGTAACCTCGATTACATCCAGCACGAAACCAAACCAACTCCCAGAAGACATCCGAAAACTCATCCGGCACAAAAACAAAATACGCAGACAATATCACAAAACACTAGCGCCACAAGACCGACAAAAACTCAACAAAGTCACTCAACTAGTCCGCTATGCAATCAAAGATTTCCGCAACCAACACTGGGAAAACACACTCCGATCTATACAACCAAATGACCAAGCACTATGGAAACTCCTCAAAGGCCTTCGCAACACGTCAAGCTACGCACCACCAATTCACGGGGAACGAGGTACGCGACGACGAAAAAGCGGAAGCTTTCGCGGAGAGCCTAGAGCTACAATTTAGCCCCAACTACAAGAACGTAGACCTAATATTTATCACAAAATTACACCGACAGATGCGGCATGCACTAAGGCACCACAACCAGCAACCGAATATCCGCCCAACATCTCCAAAAGAAATATGCGAAATAATTAAACACCTTAAAAATAAAAAAGCGCCGGGTCCAGACAAAATCACGAACAAAATAATCAAACATCTACCACACAAAGCACTCATGCACATAGTTGCCATCACAAACGCGATGCTCAGGCTCAGCTATTTCCCAGACCGTTGGAAGACTGCAGAAGTAATCCTGATCCCCAAACCAGGAAAAGACCCGAAATTCCCACAAAATTACCGACCCATCAGTCTCCTCTCCTGCCTGGGAAAAATATCCGAAAAAGTAATCCTGACCAGACTACAAGAAATAGCCGCCAAGAACAACATCATCCCAGACGAACAATTCGGGTTCAGACCACACCACAGCACGGTACAACAAGTACAAAGAATCACAGAATACATCACACACGGTTTCAATTGGAAACAACAAACTGGTGCCATACATAGCCAAAGCTTTCGACAAAGTATGGCACATCGGCCTCCTACATAAACTACTAACAGCAAAAGTACCAATACATCTAGTCCTCCTGATCAGCTCATACTTAAAAAACAGAAAATTCCGAGTAAAAATACAAGAATAATATCCACTGAACGCAAAATCACAGCGGGAGTCCCACAAGGCTCACTACTTTCCCCCCTACTATTTGCCATCTACATGGCTGATATCCCACAGAACAAGACAACGTTTTCTGCCTACTACGCAGACGACACAGCCATTTTAACCAGATCACTATGCCAAAACTGATAACAAAACGACTACAAACCGCAGCAAATGAACTTGAACTATAGTTCAAAAATTGGAGGATCGACGTAAACGGAGACAAAAGCGCAGCAATACTGTTCACAAGAAGAAAAAAATCCCCCCAAAACTCAGTACACATATTCAACAAAACAATCCCATGGGTAATAACAACGAAATGCCTAGGAATACAACTTGACAAAAAACTACACTTCAACAGCCACATTGCACACATATGCGCCAAAGCAAACACAATCATAGCCCAAACATACCCACTAACCAACAGACGCAGCTGCTTAAGCATAGACAACAAACTACTCATCTAGAAATCAATAATAAGACCCATAATAACATACGGATCACCCGCGTGGAGTCACACAGCACCTTACAACATCAAAAAACTCCAAACAATACAAAACAAATGTCTAAGAATGTCATTTGACGCCCCATGGTTCATACGAAACACACAACTCCATCGAGAAGCAAATATACCGACAATTCTGAAATTCCTCCAACAAACGGCCAAAAGTTACTTCACACAAGCAGCCACACACCCAAACCAACTAATAAGGACAGCAACAGATTATAATGAACATGATACAATGAAACACAAACGCCTGAAAACAATCCTGCTATTCCAAAGCTAACTATAAACCACACAGCCCGAATAGGGCGAGCATTTGCTCAATAACTATCCCCCGCTCCCTCTAGAGACAGACACACAAGACAAAGGGAGTAAAAGCCAAGGGCTTGGTTCTCCATCACACCAGTTTAAGTCACAACCCCAAGAGGCTTTTTTTTTGTCTGGAGTCTCTGTTCTCTCTCGGTGGCAGAAGTCATAGATGTTGGGTCGTGATTAGAGGGATCGCAGATTCCAAGACCTACGATGAACGAGTAGTGGATTTTCGAAGCAACGGGCAACTCCCGGAAAAGATAGTGGCCAGGTAGAGTGCCTTATGGATGCAGAATTGCCTCGCGCTAAGAATATTCTAGGCATAGATGATCGGTATGCAGACTTCATGAGTACCAACTTAAGCTGACAGGAATTTTAGCCTTAACATAGAGTGAAGAAAATGTTTGGAAGGAAAGGAATCCAAGAATCGAAAGGACAAGCATGAGGATATCCTCGGGTTCGGTATAGTAAACCTTTAATCAAGTAATGTGAGAGAGGAAGGTAATTGTAACTTAAGAATCTTAGACCTTCATAAAGTTTTGAGACTCTATCTAAAATTAAGACAGAACTGTGATATTTTAATTGTAGTCGGTGAGCAATATGTGCTATGTATTATAATTGTACTTGTGTTGATTGCTAGCTATGTTTAAGAGCTGTAGAGATGTCTAATCCAGACAGCTTGATTAACACCTAAAGGGCATTATTGCTTTTATAATCTAAGAATGCGAGCTTTGAATCTTTGCACATAATGTTTTTGTAATAGTAATTACTGTGTGATGCATATTGATTAATTTTACTATGTAATCTAGTAGTACAGTGATAATTGAAAGTTCTTTATTCTGTATGATGATCATTTTGTTAAATAAACCTTTTGCTCTTATTAATTTGGTTGCCTGTGTCCAAGAATCCGATGCACCACTCATAAATTATTCGGATCTAAGCGGGAGATAATTGTTAATTAAGACCACGACTGCAAACATGGTTGATTATAGATGGTATTGATATTTGGTAACTTAGTATAGAAATAGATTAGATTAACCACGTGCATATCTGAAGGTTCACTTCTTGACTGAGAGGTTTTTCCTATCTAATAGTTCTAGGTGGCGCAGTAGAACAAATAAATTTTCCCAGAACCTTAAAAGAAGTTAACTTCAGAAGCTTGGTTACTAAGGAGTTGGCTTAACCTTGAGACAATCTCTTTGTAGATCAGACTCGCGCACGTGATAATCTGAGGGGCTCAGCGCTGCTGAGATAGGACATATTATTATTATTATTTCGGGCAACTCAAAGGAGTCGAAGACTCACCGAGGGAGGCCCTAACAGCATGTCAAGAACAACTATTCGACATTCACACAGTATCTATCATACCTCACCTTGAATTTATTCACGCTCATAGCACCCACAACAGACTCTGGTAGCTTATTCCACTCATTCACCACTCTCCAAGTAAAAAAACTAGCTCTAAACCGCTGCTAACCACATTCTTGCCCAGCTTCCATGTATGGCCCCTAGTCCTCCCACCACCAGTCCTATTCTCAAAAATATCTTCTGGATTAATCCTATAGAAATCCTTCAGTAATTTGAATGTCTCAATCATATCACCCCTCCTTCGCCTATCGACCAATTTCTGCACCCACAAATCTTCAACCTGTTCTCATAAGGTTCATTCCACAGAGCTGCTATCATCTTGGTCACTCGTTTCTGGATCCTCTCCACTTACTCGGCATCAAGAAGAAACCCTGGCGCCCATATCTGGGCACAGTAGTCTAGATGGGGTCTTATCAAGGTTCGATATGGTGAAACAATAACTTGTTTGTCTCTGCTTGTTAAAGTATTTTTCAGCAACCAAGTGATTTCATGAGATAATTTAGCCACTTTTGCAATGTGTCCCGTAAACTTCAATTCCCTATCCACCAACACTCCCAAACCACTGGCCTCATCAATCTCCTGGAGTACGGTTCCATCAATGTGATATACTGCTGCAAATCTTTTCACTCCAAAATGCATAACCTTACACTTTGCCACATTAAATTGACATCCATTTTCCCTAGCCCAGTCCTTTAAACTATCGAAATCACCCTGCGAAATTTTGACATCCTGTGCCCACACAATTGCTCTACCCAGAGCCGCCGCAAGGATCTTTGCCGCCCGCATGCAATGTCTATCTAAGCGCCCCTGTAACGATCCAGGCGTGTGTGGTTCTTTTACGATAATAAAAATTTATATTATTTCAAATTTCTTAAATAAATTTTGAAAGAACAGCCACACGTTGGTTCGCTAAATGTAATGAACCGGGGGTGTTGACTAGGCAGGATAATCATTAAAAACTCGAATATTCAAAAAATTCTCAAAAGTTATTCTCAAAAGTTAAAGCAAATTTTGATAAAGCCACTTCAATTTAATCGTTGAATATAATGATATAGGGATTATAGCCTTCTCACCGACCCGAATCGCTAACAAAATTAAAACGAATTTTAATTAAAGTTAAAATTTATTTTAACTAAAGTTTAAAAAATTCTTGCATTTTACTAAATTCTTAGTAAGTTGTAAAAATTTTTAAATAATTTTTATAAGTGGAACTATCTTTTAGGAAAATAAAAGAAACTCAAGATAGATTAGAAAATAAGAAAAGAAATCAGAAATAATTAGAACATTTAATATAAGTATTCAAAATATAACATCTTTACAGAATAACAGAAAATAAATTAAATTACATAAATATACTTGAAATTTTTTAAATTAAAATTTTAGGGTTTTTGATTTCATATTCACCAAATTAGAAATAATGCTCTTAACGTCTAATTCCGCACATACATCATTTTCAATAGCCATTAACGCCAAACTAACAAGCCTTTTTTATGACATACTTGTTTTTAAGTAGATTTTAATCAATTTCAACTTGGAAAAGGAACGTTCACCGCTCGCTACACTAACAGGTCAGGTTAATAGTATTCTTAAAGCAATTGAAAAGTCAGAGAAAGATAAATTATTGGACAAAATAAAATTAAGAATATCGAAAGGGTTTTGAATATTTAAATTATCCTTCCGAAAAATATCCCGGAAAGTACACAACTCGCCATATAGTTCTATTGCATTTACGTCTTTATTGTCGCCGTCCATCAAGAGAATCTCTAAATCGTCACAATTTTTTCGTTAATCTTCGTTATTAATTTGTAGTAATCTATACAATAACTTGAAATTATCATATGGTTTTAGTTGTTCAAAACGTTCTATTAACGAACACATTGCAACGTCTAGAAGTGTATAAAACACATTCACTCTAAATTTATCTTCTGGCGATTGTGGCGTTTCGTCATGATGCTCGTAGTCAAATTGTCGTGTCTTTTTTCGTCGTCGAACATTTACCAGTTTTAAATTCTTGTTCTCCATCCACCTCTTCACTCAGTTCTTTTGCCGTTTTTAGAACTTTTTTAAAATTTGTATCTGATCGATACTCTTGTAAGAATATTTTTAAGTTTTTGACAGATTCTAAAGCAAGTGTAATGTTCATATTTTTGTCTTGAAGCATTTTACTCACAGGCTTTATTCTGTTAAGTAAATTATGAAAAATTATAACAGAACAAATAAATTTGTAGTCCTTCATTTTAGCATATAATGTTTGTGCTTCATGCTGAGTTTCTTTATTAAAATTTTCATTATTTAAAATTTCAAAAAGTGCATCGTAAATTTCTCCTAACTGATATCGTAGAGGGTGGATTGCATTAATTTTACTTTCCCATCGCGTTTCTGAGACTGTTTCAATGTTAAATTTTTTACGAACTTTAAAAGGATTGCCCAACGTTTGTAAGAGAATGAAAATAAATTATATATTTCTTGAATAATTGCAAAGAAACTAATTGTATCTGCATTCACTTTGGCTGCATCGTTAATGATTAAATTTAGAGTATGAGCAGTGCACGGCTCGTAAAAAGCTCGAGGATTTTTGTTCAAAAGCAAATTTTGGAGCTCATATTTTTTCCCTTTCATATTTCCCCCATTGTCATACCCTTGACCTCGCATGTCTTCAATGGGCATGTTCCATTTTTCCAGTTGTTCCACTATTGTTGCACATAAACCATGTCCTGTGGAATCTGATATATCTGCAAAACCTAAAACTTTTTCCCTGATCTTGACAATTCCATTGTCACAGGAAACAAAGCAAATAATAATGGTCATTTGTTCTGTTTTACTTGCATCTGGTGTGCAGTCTAAAATTATGGAATAATATTTAGATTTTCGAATTGATAATAAAATTGTATCCGTGATTGCGTTACTTCAAGTGACCCGTGCATTGGTGCCCCCTTCATAGCGGCACCCGCATGCCCGCGTCTGCCGGCCCTGACTCTACCCAACTTTGCATCATCAGCAAACAAGTGAGCACTTCCTCTCAGATCCTTTCCTGTATCGTTCATGAACAAATTGAGAAGTAGTGGCCCAAGAACAGATCCCTGTGGCACACCACTAGTCACAAGTCGTCTTTTGGACTCCACTCCTGAATAAACCACTCTCTGGTATCTCTCCATCAACCATCCTCCTATCCGTCTCATCAACCCTATATCCATCCCCATCTGCTCCAGTTTACTGATTAGAATTCCATATGGTATCCTGTCAAAGGCCTTGGCAAGGTCCAGTAGAATCACTCTAAACCCATTACCCTTATCCAGTTCAGCCGTCACTGTGTTATAAAGCGTGAGCAGGTTACTAAAGCATGATCTACCCTTCAGAAAACCATGTTGTCCCCCATACAGTATCCCATTTTCATCTATCCAATCCTGTATTCTTCTCTTGACTAATTTCTCCAAGACCTTGACACCAATTCCTGATACGCTAATCGGTCGGTAATTTACAACAGCAGTCTTGGAACGTCCTTTATGCAGTGGAATTATTATTCCCTCTTTCCACCCCCTCAGGACTAACCCAGCCCCGAGACTCAAATTAAACAAAATGGTCAAGGGTACTGACAATTCTTTAGCCGCTTCACGTATGACACGAGCTGGTATACCATCCAATCCCACAGATGTATTGACATTGAGGTTTTGTAATTGACTACTCACCTCCACTTCATTCACCACAAATCCAATATAATCTATTGGTTCATTCATTCCTGCAATGTCACCACCTGGATGATATACTTTTGCAAAGTGCTCACTCAGTAATTCAACTATATCAACTGATTCGGTTACCTCCCTACCATCGGCATTATTTAAAATCAATCTGCAATATACATTTTTTTCCTTTTACTTGCAAGATATCGAAAAAACTGTTTGGGATTCTCTTTAGCCTGGATGGCTAATGTTCTTTCATAATCTGTTTTTGCTTTTCTTACCACACTCGTTACCCTTCTGGCCTGCACTTTATACCGTTCATGTGCCTGCTGGTCAGATTTCTACTCAATTCCCGCCATAGTTATTTCTTTTTTTGCAGCTCAAGCTTAATGGTATTATTCATCCATTTATCCCCTACTTGATTTATTATTCGGACTCTAGGTATACAGTCAGCCATTGCTTCATGCAAACACTTCTTAACCGTCTCCCATGCACTATCAACTTCTAGCCCTTGCAGTTGTACATGCCATGGCACTGAACCAATCAAACCCCTAAGGTTGTCATACTTACCAGCCCGATAATTACACATGTACCCTGTCTTAATTGTAAATTCCATTCCTTTAGCCACCTCCCAAGTCAAGACCCTATGATCGCTCTCACCAATTCGTGGCAACGTGGTCATATTCGTTACAGCCAAATTCTCAGATGCAATTACCAGGTCAAGCACTCTCTGACACCTAGTATTTTTCATTACATGCTGTCGCAGATAGTTATCCCTTAATAACCGCATAAAATCCAATTCCTTCCTCCCATGTGTCCTCGCCCCTTTCCAATCAATGTTACCGTAGTTGAAATCTCCCATAATAATTACCCTCCTTCCACTCATTTCTTCTATTTGCTTACGCATACTATCTCCACCATCTATTCCATCACCTGGTCTATAGCAGCAATATAAAAAGCAATATATTATTCAAGAGATAGTTAAGTAAAGGAGTTAAACCATATTAAGTAAATATCAACTAGAAACTGTTTTGCAATAGTTTCACTTATTGCAAAACAGTTTGAAATGATATTTTATTATTGTTTAAAAAATCATAATTGGATCTTTTTTTTTACATGCGAAGCAATTCGAAATGATAATGATTAAGTTCGCATTATTGCAGCAATTTTCGCTGTTAAACCATCCTACATTTAGACACCGGCAGTGCCGGATTTACGTATTAGCTAAAAAAAGCTACAGCTTAGGGCCTCGCAATCTGCCGGGGCCTCAAATAAAAAACAAAAAGACCAGCAGGGGGCCTCTGTGTTTGGTATAGCTTAGAGTCTCAACAGGTTTAAATCCGGCCCTGGACACCGGTGAAAAAAAAAAAAAAAAAAAAAAATTCCCCTCCTATATATACACCTTTTGTTGACAAAATGGTTGAATATTATAATAATAATTCTTCCTGGAGTGATGAAATTTTGTCTGTATTAAAATTTGTGGAGAGGTTTCAATTGGTCGTTCTTCCCAAATCAGGAGAATCAAACTTGTTTTAACAGTACATTTTTATGAGTCTCACCCACGAAAGATTGTAAGCCTATAGTATAACCTTTGTGGGTTATAACGATATAGTACATTAGTACTGCGGATGGGTTGAGGATTGTTCTGTTTTTTTAAATTAGTTTTTTTTTTATTGTTTTTCTACATAGTCCAAAAACCCTGCTCTAAGAGACCAAATATGCGCTATTTTTACAAGCCACTTCAGGCCTTCAGTAAGTTGGGGTAGTTGTCTCACATCAAGCAATTAAATTCCTGTCCTAGCTACGACCATCAGAAACATCCATGCCCACTGCGGAACTCACAGCTGTTGGTTGGTGAGTATATACGCTAACCGTTCTGCCAACCAGTTTGGCAATATCAGCTGAAAACGAGTTTGGGTTCAAATATTGCTATAATGAATGACATGACTTGAAATAATACAACTACGAAAAACACTTTATGATTAACGATTTTTTCCACTTATTCCCCCCTCCTTTCTTTTTGCTGATTTCAAAGCTCTCTACTTTTCATTAATTAAATTTAATGCTTCAAATTTTGTAGGCCTGTTGAACAAAAGTGTATCCTGCTGAACACTTGAGAAAAGGGGCAAATCAGCAAAATTCAACCAGGAACCGGATTTATGGCAGGTTTTGGCGTTTAAATCTTGTGATAAGAGTGGTCAGGGATTCTCTGCAGTGCATGACTTAAGATAGCGACATTATTATTATTATTATTATATTATTATTTATTATTATTTGACACCTCCAGGGAGACCAAAGTATCATCGAGGGAGAGTGTGTCAACAGCATCGAACGATTTGTTCCCTTCCAACAACAGCTCGATTAAAAAAAAAAAAGATAAAAAAGAAGAACCCTGCAGTTCTACTTTCACTGTTTACCAAATTTAGAACTAAAGCTTAATTAGAATATAATAAACGTATGAAAGCGTGAAAAACGCGGTTTCACACGTTTCCTTTGCTTCCCTTAGGCTTTAACATATTGTAATGGTTAACCATCTGACAATCGAACACATTATTCATATGGAAGAATTTGAATGTACGATAATGATACTGATTTTTATATTTCCATTTCCTGAAATACAAGCAGAGTCAGTATGTTATTCCCTCCGAACTAACATATCTAGCTTTTACTGGGCTATTTCTAGCATAGCAAAAGCTCGAGATGTTAGCTCGTAGGGAAAAGAAAAATTACTCCTGTCCCCTGAACGCACTATCGATTAGAGAATTCAAATGCAGCACATAGAGGATTCAAACGAATGCAATATAAATTGCTATTTTTGAAAACATTAATCACTACTTACTTCGAACTCTGTCTTGTCACCAAGTTCTATCTTTCCTTCTATACTCTTAAACATGTCTTCACAGAATTTAGGGACAATACCTGAAAAGAGATTTTATTAATAATTGACAGATTTCAAAAAATTCAAATCGATGCAAAAATTTTGAAAACAAACTATTATAGATTCTTAATCATTTCAAAACATGATTTGTTTTGAAATGATTAAGGAATGCTGTTGATAGCACCTACTCTAGAACACACTTCAGATATTTGAATATCAAAATATATTATTTTAACTCAGGCATGTTTAGAGTAAGATAACTAACGAGGAGCTATCTATCCTTCAAGAAATGATGTACTTTTCTCACATGTTCACATATGAAATTCTAGAATATGGGCTGCTTGTGTTCTATCTTTCCGTAGTTTTGTAACAATCGCTTCTACACCAGATTGAAATATGAACTGGAACATCCACTTATTTCAAGCGAAAGTTGCAATGACTGTTTTAGAATAAATCATACTGATATTCCTGTTGTCACGTATGACGTCTGTACTGCTATACAAAGCAAACGGATATATCTGTATAGTCCACTGCACGTCTCTATGCTATTAATGACACGCGGAGAAGGATTTCGACAACGGGTGTTATCACAGGATGCCTGCCCGTGCATGACATTAGACTGTCTCACACAAAATCACTTGTAGTCAGCATTATCACCCGATGAAATAATGCTGGTGCCATCCTAACCAACATAGGAAGACTCAGTAGGTTGACACTAACGGACTAAAGAGCAGTCCGATTTGAAAACGATCAACATGAGTTCAAAGAGTCTAACGAATTCTGATCAGCAGAAACTTACATAAACTGTTGTGCAGTATTGGTTGCTAGTAAAGGCTAAGCTGTTTCCATTCGCACAAGCCAAATATCAAATATCATGGCAGCCAACAGCGTATACTACAATGGTGTAAAGAAAATCATTACTAGTTCGTAGAGCGTCAAAGTTCGTGTCATGGAACGATGAGTCATACTACACTCCTTCCTAGTTGGATAGTTAATTTTGGGTGTGGGTAATGCCTTGCGCCAGAGCGCATAATTCAAATGTGTTCTTGAACTATTTCTTCTGGTATGAACCTGGACCTTTTGGTTGTAATGCATGGAAGGATAAATGCTGAGGAAATATGTAAGAGTTTGAGGAAAATGATGTGGAGAATCTTGATTTGGTGCTCCATTGGGTTGAGATCGAGATTGTGAAGCAGTCTAATATTTTATGTAAACCTGTTGCAAGAAAAATATATGGCTTGGTTTGAGGAAAATGATGTGGAGAATCTTGATTTGGTGCTCCAGAGCTGGGATCGGAACTATATGAAAGGTGTGACTGGAACATATGATCCAGTCCAGACCAGTGCATTACAACGGTACATGGACTAGGTCACGTTGAAGGAAGAATAGTCCGAAATACCAGACTTCTGTTATCATAAGCTGGTGGAGCCCTATGTCTAGATAGTATACAATTATTATTTTGAAATAACAAGTGTCCACTTATTATTTCAAAATAGTTAGTTTGGCATGATATGTACGACATATTAATTGCTATTTTTGTTTCAAAAAATATGTTATATATATTTCGCAAACGTGGATATTTCTTATTAGTATATGCCAAAGATGATTGGCTTCGTTTCTTTTTACTATTGCAGTCTGCAAAACTATTTATACTCCTTATAATTATTAAATTATTCCGGCTGATATACTAAATTACGCTGTATTAAAACGAATAGTCAAACAGCCTGTCGTTCTAAATAGGGTTCAGGGGGAAATAGTCCTGAGGTGGCATTAGTATAAAAAATTCTGTAAAGTTCATCGAATTGCAACTAATAGACGCTAAAATAAAAATAAATAAATAAAATTCCTTTCCTACTTCGGACGATGTTTTTCTAGAATACGCTTTTTCTGGAATTTTTCTAGAATCCTGGAATCGATTAGCTTTAATCGGATCCTGCTGCCTTACTCATTATCAGTGCAATGGATGGTGATGGAGTATGGTAGTTACTGCCGATCACATGTTAGTTCTGTTATTATTACAGTAATCTTCCTTTAGGTTTCTTTAACAAGTAGCTTTTAGAAATTAATCCAAGAATACATTTTGCTTTCAATGTGAATCACTATTTAATTTAGTTAAATTTACATTTTAAATAAATGACATAAGCAATAGACACTTTGAGTTTAAACTGTCATATTAAAAGTTATATCTCTTCGCTGTTATTTTGTAACGGAGAGATTCAAGGGTAGGCATTAGGTATCTTTTCGTATCAGGTAGAATCCTGTATATCTTATACTTTATCTTAAATTTCTTACAATATTTAGTTAGTGAATCGAACCGATAAGTATTCTTAGAGCAGCCTGTACCTTTGCCGGTGTTTTTCAATCAAGTATTTGATATTTTATATATCAATTATTTAGATAACTGTTTAAAGAAATTTACCTTTATTCAGTCCATATCCAACGACTGACCAAGATTTTCCTGAGCCTGTCTGCCCATAAGCAAAAAGGGCAGAATTATATCCATCCCAGGCATTCTTTAGCACTCCTTTTCCCAAATCGTTGTAAACGTTTTCCTGAAATTACAACTAAGTATCAGAAGTTTTTATAATAAATTCACCTATTTCAATTTCTAATCTTAAACAGCAGTGAAACATATTGGCTTAGCATCCATCATTATTATAGTATAACAGATATTATGAAGAATGATTGGAAAGAAAGGAAAATGAAATCGTTATAAGCTTTTGTCTAAGCATATTAATTTTTCTTTTGATTTGTAATTCCTTAAGAAGAGAGTGAGTTGCTCACTAATATCTTTCGTCATCACAAAGATTCTCAATAGTTTTGATAATGATAAGTCCCCAGGTCTAGACAGTATTTCTCCAATTGTTCTAAAAATTTGTAATCTATAGTTAACAACAATCCTATATCGCCTATATAAGTTATTGTAATCATCTGACAATTACCAAAGAATATTGGGTAAATGTCGTGGGGGGGGGGTTGAAGTAAGCAGTATGAGAATGTATATCCAGGGTCAGAAGGATAAATCAGGTAACAGTTCGGTGGATGAATAGCTTCATTAAGCACGAGCTGCACAAAAAGAAAAGGTTGTGGAGGGATTATAAAGAAAAAGGCGATCAGCATGCCCATAAAGGCGCAGGCAAGAAGAGTGACCTGTATGATAAGAAAGGCCAAAGCTAATTGAGCAAAAGCTAGTTGATTAGACCAAAATAAATCCTAAAGAGTTCTTTCGCTATGTGGCACGTAAAAGGAGGAATGACTATGGAAGGATGACTTTAAAAATTGCTAATGTTGGGAGGTAACGGAACCAAACCAAATAGTTAAATTACTGAGTGAGCATTTTGCAAGGGTGTAACATTTAGGTGATAACGTTGCAATGCTAGATGTGATATTAACTGATAAGAATAGAGGTTAAAGAAATGGAGGTGCTTAAAATATTGCAGAAACTCAATACGAACACAGCCACTGGCATATCAACCAGTGTATTACGAGAATGTGATAGGGAATTATTAGCTCCACTGACCAAGCTATTTGATTTAAGCCTCAGTACAGAGATCAGAGATAGTGCAGATCGAGTGAAATGAGGGCAAAATAGTCCCACAGCATAAAGGAGGGTCCAAGACAGAAGTAGCATATTATAGGCCAATCAGCATCTCAGGAATGGTGGTTACGTTTTTACAGAAATTGGTGAAAGACAGAATTCAGGATGGGATGAATGGGATATTCTATAAGAGACAACAAGTTTTGTAAAGGGTAAATCTTGCCTTAGTAATCTGCTTACTTTTTATAATAAAGGACAATAGAGTTTGATAAGAGAAATTGCTACTCAGTGATATTGTCAGACTTTACAAAGGCATTTGACAAGATTCCATATAGAACTATGTTGCATAAATTGGAGCAAATGGGGATGGATATGAATCAGGTAATTTGGATTAGAGTGCGGTTGGTGAACAGATATCACAGAGTGGTTTATGGAGTAGTTAGGTGCAAGAGAAGGCAAGTGACCAGTGGAGTACCACGAGCTCAGTACGTGGTCCTCTGTCGTTTCATTTGTATATCAGTGATATAGGAAATGATTTGACAGGAAATATTTAGTTGTTTGCTGATGATGCCAAACTGAGAAGCGCAATGGTGAATGAAGGTTGCAGAGATCCTGCAGGAAGATTTTAATAGACTGTAGTAATATGAACAAAGTAGTAATATGAAAATAAATGGCTGCCAGTTTAATGTGGAAAAGTGTTAGGTGTAGCGTGTGATCTCTTCCCAAATTACACTTTGTGAAGAGATTACACGCTGTGTACAATATCGATTGAACTGTACTGTAGGAAACTGATGAAGCCAGTGACACACACACACACACACACACACACACACACACACACACACACACACACACACACACACACACACACACACACACACACACACACACACACACCAATAGAGAGGTTATTGTTTCCATGTATATGGCCATACTTGGACTACTGTACACAGATATGAACTCTCAGATTCTGTGGGAAAAGTTGTGGTGAGAATCCAGAGGTGAGTGACAACGACTGTGGTAAATCTGTGGAATTCTCCCTATAGGAATATATTGACGGTCTGCAGGCTTAAAAAATAGCTGATAAGCAAAAAAGAGCAGACATGATTGAAGCATTTAAGTTATTAAAGGGATTTTATAGGATTGACACCGAATACGTTTTTTCAGTATATGGCAACAAAACAAAACAAAAAAAAAGCTAGAGAGAGAGAGAGACAGAACAAGGGATCACTAGTAGAAGTTATGTAAAAGTGTGGTTAGCAAGGGTGTTAGGACTAGATTTTTGCTGGGATGGTGATAAATGGGTGGAATGGATTGAGAAAGGTAGTTGTAAGTGATTAATCAGTGAATGAATTTATGGAGAACTATAATAGGCATCGTGTGAATAACGGATCTCCCGTAATGAGTCTTCTGATTCCATGGTGATACCTCATCATCATCATCATCATCATCATCATTAAATTCCTACCTTCAGGAGTGTATACAGGATAATTACGATAGCAGTACATGAAAAAATTACACTATTACTAACGTCCAATGAACAATTTTCTTCCAAATTAATCTGTTATCTGTCAAGATTCCAATATTATCAGACCTTATATTTCTGTCTTTTACGGCACTTTTTACTGTATGTATCAAGTCATCTACATCTTGGTCTTCCTCTGGATTTTTTTCCTGCCAACCTAGCAAAGAACACTTATTTTGCTAATCTGTCCTTTCCCATTCTGTTTAAGTGATCATATCATCGTGAAAGTGTATTAGCTCTACTAATAAATTCCTAATCGCTAACAATGGCAAGTTCTTTCCACATATCTCATTGTTAATGTGATACTGCCATGGATGCCATCTGGCATCCATGGCTGCCATTGACTCCACTAATCTTTCTCAGAACTCTCATATCAGAGGTATGATAAGGGTTTTAAGGGTCTAACCCAGCTCTCAGATCCATAAGTTAAAATTCGTTTGAACACTGTATTGCATAAAGGTAATTTAGTGTTTTGACTAAACTCTTTCTTATTCCATTTAAATTTATTCAACGGATTTCCTACCATACCAGCTTTACTACTTCCATTGTCTATTTCCATATTTAATTTATTATCTTCACTAAAAATTGTGCCTAAGTAGCTGAAATGTTTTACTTGTTCTATAGATTCTCCGTTCACGATACAGTTGATATTTTCAATATTTCTGCTTATTTTCATTGTATTTGTCTTGTTATTGCTGATTTTCATACCAAATTTATCACAACAGTTATTCAGTTTAGTCAGAGAATCTTGAAGACTTGAACTGGATTTATTCAGAAGTATAACATCATCTGCAAAAAGTAAAGACCTAAGATTAATATAATCAATTTTGATATCAGATTTAATACCACTTTCCTTCATAATGTGATTCATATAGATAATGAATAACAGAGGGAATAATATACATCGTTGTCTCACACCAAATTTAACATTAAACCATCTTCCTGTACTTCCTTCAATTCTAACTGCTGACTTACAACTCAAATAAAGACTAAGTATTGCTTGATATAATGCCTCACTGACACCATACAACTGTAGTGTTTTGAATAGCTTTTCTCTTGGCACCTTGACATATGCCTTATCCAGATCACAAAACTTAAATACAAATTCTTGTTGTATTCACAGGATTTCTCAAATATTTGTATTAAAGTGAAAATCTGATCCTGACAACCCCTATTTGGCCTGAATCCAGCTTGTTCTTCACCAAGCTTCCATTCACCAATTTTTCTTAGCTGTTTCTGAACGTATACAAATATTTGTATACTTGCAGAAACCTTACCAGGAACACTCAGTAGAGAAATATCTCTGTAATCTCTGTAATAAACTGAATGTGAATTATCACATTCAGTTTAATTTCCGTTTTCTGTATATGGGTACTATGAGAGCTCTACTCCAATTAACTGGAATGCCACCGTCTGACCAAGTCTTCTGAATTATGCATTGCATCCACTGTAAAACTTTTTTACCTCATATTTGACATTACTGGCCGAATTTCATCTACTCCAGCTGCTTTTCTCGTTTCAGATTTTTGACTACTTTTTCTACTTCAAGAAGGATATGTATTCATGACAAATTTCATGTCTTGAACTCTTCTACCTTTCAAAGTAATTACTCCAAACATATATAATATCTTTATCTTCAGCTTTCATGTCACCTTTATCATCTCTGATTCCTTTTACAGTATTTTTTCTTCCATTTCTAAGCTTTTTTAAATAGCCTCGCGAATATTATACCACCTTCCTGATATTTATTTTTTATGTTCTTACCAAGGACTTCCCATGACATTTAGCTAGTTTTACACAGTGCATCACTTTCTTACATTTTCTCTGTATTCTCTAGGAGCACAAGCTGACTTTCTAGGAACTTTCGGTATGCTTTGCTATTTTCTTTCATTACCTCTTTAACTTCGTGAGTGTAGCATGGAGTTTTGATTTTTCTATCCTTACAAATAACCTCACCCATATGCCTCTCTTGCTGAATCATTCTACGTTTTCCTCAGAATTTGCCACTGAATATCCAAGGTTTAGCTCTTGTTTTCAAATTCTTTCATTTTTCTTCAACGATGTTTGTGTATTTGCACCTACAGTTCACCTCCGAAAGCTGGAACCTTGATTCGATTTAAAACATTCTTACACAGTCTTCTTTTCAATGTGAAATCCAATTTTTTTCCTGCTCAAAACTAAATAATGATCACTTCCTATTCAAATCCTCTGCAGTAGCTCGCTCACGATTTAATCTTGGGGGGGGGGGGGGGCGAGTTGAGTAGACGATTTGAGAATACACACTAGGCATCACATACGACCTATGACTGAGAATCTGCAATGATCGCTAATTCATAAGTAGTATAGAAATAGAAGACAACACGACACAACATAAATAAAAAAATTGAATTTTAATTAGGAAAAGCTTTTGGAAAATTTTCTATTTTTTTCCCTTTTTCTTTGGGGGAGCAGGGCCCTTGCCCTCCCCCCCACTCTGGGTGCGCCACTGATCCTCTGTATACTTTTGTGTCCTGAACCAGTACGAAAACATCGCTATCACCTATAACATAGTCAGTAAGACTTTTCTTATATTCTGCATCTTCTCTCCATGTGAATTTGTGCACATATTTATGTTGGAACATTGTGTTAGCAATAACTAATCGACCTCCTGAATAGAAATCTAGCAGGCATTTACCATTATTATTAGCTTTCCATATATTTTTGTATGTCTGACAATTATTTCCTACTCTGCTATTTAGATCCCCAACATGGACCAACATTTTCTTTTTCATTAAGCCAGCTGCCTTCTCTAATGACTCAAAAAAGTCTTCCATTTCACCATTCTGATATTTGCCCACATCACTCTACTTGATATTGTTCCATTCAAGGAGATTATCCTTATATTTAGTGTTGAATACTATAGCTACTCCCTCTTTTCCCTGACTGTTATTGCCTGAATATAACATTTTGTATTTATTGGTTAGAAAGATCTCACCAGTTTTTGCCTTTTTTGTTTCCTGTCATCCCTATTATGCGATCTGGTACTTATCCAATTCTTCTGATAGTTCCGTTTATTTTCCATTAATGCTTCTTATGTTGTCCGCGGGGTTAGCCTAGTGGCTTCGCGCTTCGCAACCATATGACTGGGGAAGGAGTATTCCAGGTTAGATTCCCGTCGAAGACGTGAGGAATTTGTGGATCTTCCTTAGCCATAGCTAAGTTAGCCGGTCTTGGGCGGGTGCAGTAGGGTTTTCCGCCAGTTTATCTGGCGTTTTTCATCCCGCAAGCAGGCAAACCGTACACGTGAACATACGCTACTACAGCCAAAAATATATCCTCCCCCCCCCCCCCCCCCCACACACACACAGCGGCAGGTTAGGCGACAGGTCGGTTGGGAGTGGTACTAACAAGAAGTCGCATCTAAGTAACACCCGGACCCTGCATAGGAAGCTGGAATAACGCGTAGTGAAAGAAGAAGAAGACTGCTTCTTATGTTGATAGTACCAATCTTGAACTCTTTTGATGTTGAGTTGGGACGTGTTCTGGGATTCGTTCCAGTAGCTGACTTTTTGCTGTTCTTCTTGGTTCTCTGACGAAAACAACGGGGCCTTGTTTAAACGGCCCACCCCAACTGGCATGAAATTCGTCATTTTGTATCATCATTTTACATTGTGGTTTAAGCCAATAAGAATAAAACTTGGTTGCCTGAATAGCAAATTGCCAGGCCATCCTCGTTTGTTCAATATCCAGGTAGATGCTTAAAAGGAAGCGCCACGAGAAGGTGAGGATTTGACATTAGGTAAGAAGATTCTGCCGGTTCTTCGCATTCCTTAAAAGGCTATGTGGAGGTCTCCTCTTACTTATACAGTTTTGACCCTTAAGCACCCCATGGTGATACCTGGATAATAATAATAATAAGAAGAAGAAGAAGAAGAATTTCTTTTTTTTTAAAAAAATAAATAATATTTATATTCGTTGCTAAAATATTTACACATTATATTGTGCAAAATATTTACACAAGATAACTACACAATAGTTATCTTGCGTATAATTTTACAAAATTTTCTACATTGAATTTCAGTTAATAATTTTAATAATACTCTCTGTCTCTGTATTATTCATTTACAACACTTGTTCTAATATTAACAGTGATGATTATACAGAATTTTTTTTAGTGAATAACTAATATAATAATAATAATTTGAGAGGCATTTTGGGAAGCATTTCTGATTTCTTCCTCGAAGCTTTGCAGAGCTTATCTGAGATGGCGATGGTTTCGTGGTTATGTTTCTATACTGGTCGCAAGCCAGGTGTTGATTTTACTGTTTGTTGGTACCTGCTTGGAAGGCTTCAACTGCTATTACACAGTTTAACTTTTTTTTTTTGCAAGTAGGGTTGGACATGGTGTGTTTGTTTTGTCATTTTAGTGGTGTTTTTTGAGAGGGATTTGTCATAGGTTTTGTGTGTGTGTGTGTGTGTGTGTGTGTGTGTGTGTGTGTGTGTGTGTGTGTGTGTGTGTGTGTGCGCGCGCGCGTGCGTATGTGTTTGTGAGGGGGAGAGAGAGAGAGAGAGAGAAACAGGAATTTCTCTAATTTTCATTAGAGAAATTCCTAATGAAAAAATCTATAATGCTTTATAGATTAGTGTTTTTATGTGTCGGGGCTGTCTTTTAATTGGTATAGTGTGCTTGCTATTATCCTATTATCCTACGCTTGGTGTGTAGGTAGTTTATATGGCTATTCCAACTTTGATCAGCATCGAAGGGAAGTCCGAGATAGCGTATTGTTTTCACCTGTGTGATGGTTGTGGTTTTAGGTTCAGCGCTTTGTGTATAGGAGGGTGAATGTCGGATAGTGTGATATTTAGTTTCAATGGGCAGAGTTTGGGGGTTTTTGAATATCATTAGCTTTGTTTTCCCAGGGTTTATATATATGCTGTTTTCGGTTAACCAGTTAGTGAGTTGATTGATGTCGCGTTGCATATTTGTGTAAGCGATATTTGCGTTGTTGTGAATGGATACTATGGCCGTGTCGTCTGCGTACTGGAAGATTTTGCTTTTTAAGGGAAGATGGCTTATGTCGTGTGTGTGTATATGTTAAATACAATGGGAGATAGGACAGCTCCTTGCGGTACTCTGCAGGTTACCGGTACCTCTTTGCTATACGCTGATCCTATACGTGTGATGTGCTTCCTGTTTTTCATGTATGCTTTAAACCACTGGAGTAGTTTAAAAACCGATTCCGATAGGCGTTAGTTTCGTTAACAAGGTTTTGTGTGTTAGTGCGTCAAATGCTTTTGTTAGCTCAATGAATACGACTAATTTTATTCTGTTTTTATCCAATGCAGCGTTTGTTAGGTCTGTGAAATCTTCCAGGAGTATTGCTGTTCCTTTATTTTTTTGAAAGCCGTATTATGTTTTGGGTATGATTTGAAAATTTTCAACATATGTGGAGCGTTTGCAATGCACGGTGCACCTCCATGATTTGGTTGATTATAGACAACGTGGCGATGGGTCTGTAATTACTTATAATGTTTCTTTTTCCATGTCAAACACGGAAAAAGTATGGGTGTGATTAATGCTGTCTTTAGTGTTTCAGATATGTGTCCCGTTTCGAAGATTTTATTTAACAGTTTTTGTATAACTGGGCATAAGTTGGCTGAGTGTTTTTTGATGTCTTTTGGTCTGATTCCGTCTATCTCCGGTCCTTTGTTAGGGTTAATTTGTTGAATTGTCAGTGATAGTTCTTCTTTTGTTACTGTGGAGAACCACATCGACTGGGTTGCTTGTGGACCTAGTGGAGAATGTTCATTTGTGTGAGGAAAGGTTTTTTTCTTGTAGTTTTTGGACAAAGTTCACGAATTGCTGATTAAAGTTGTTTGCGAACTGTTTGAGGGATTTGGGGTCGCAAGCAAAGCTGTGTTTTATTGTTTCTGAGGCAGTGGTTCTGTGTATATTGTCCAGCATTTCATTAATCAGGTGCCAGGTTTCCTTTATGTCGTTCTGAGCTGTTGTTAATTTGTTGCGGTAGAAGTTTCATTTTGCCGTTCTAATCTGTGTTGTTAGGAGATTCCGTTTTCTTTTGTATTCAGCTTGTAAAGCGATATTGTTTGGCGACTTCTTAAGTTGTTTCCATAAAGCATCTTTTCTTTGTATGTCTGTTAATATGTTGTCTGTTATCCATGGATTCTGTTTTGTTTGAGAGCCTATTTTTATTTTTTTAATGCTTTGTTATATATTTTATTAAATGCAAGTTTAAGATTATTATATACAGCTTCAGCAGAGTCTAAAGATGCTATCTGCGTCCAGTCTGTTTTTCTGATTTCGTCGTTTACTATCGTGTCGTTTAGAATGCTATAATACTATTTTGTAGTCTCAGTGAGTTTTATGGGTTCTGGTTCAGTGTATAACTGTAATGCTCTGAAATAATGGTCTGCTAGTTTGCATGTTATGACGGCTGCTGTGTGACTGTTTGAAGGGGCCCATATATTCATATGGTCAGTACTGGATGAGGTTGTTATATTTCCGATTATCTCTTCTCGTGTATACGACTGTACTGATGGGGTTATATTATATGCTGATAAGAGGTCTAGGTATTGTTCTGTGTTGTTATTTATGTTCCTAATGTTTGTATTCATGTCTCCTATTATTAGCAAGTATTCTGAGGCGCCTTCTTTCGTGGCTGAAAGCCATCTGTTTAGTTCATCTAGAAAATTTGTGGTGCTTAAGTTGGATGGTCTGTATATTGCGTTTATTATCAAGGAGTTTTCTTGTTTGATGTTTTTAATTTCAATGCATGTGTTTTCTGCGTATTCTAGTTTATAGTTTATTTCTGTTACTTCTAGTTTATGTTTGGTAAATATTATTATACCACCTCCTCGTTTAGTTTGTCTGCAGTGTTTGTGTTGTTGGACGTGTGGCATTTGGTAGATGGTTGCCTCTTCGTTTGTCGTACATACTTCAGTCAGTATTAAAATGTCTATGTTGTCTATATCTTCCTTCAGATAAGCTTGCAGGGTCAGCCAGTATTTTTGAATGCTTCTGATGTTGACGAGGAGAATAAATAGTCCTTTTTGGGGGATAGTCACTTGTTTTCATTCTGTTATTGATTTCAGAATGTGGCAATTATCATGTTCCGGGGTGATTACATCTGCTTGATGGTCTTCATTCATGTAGGTTGGTGCGCTGTTCCCTTCTTTACGAGTCGTCAATATTCCTTTAATGTGGCAACCTGTTGAGGTCTTCTACGTATTTTATTTCGATTGGTTTTGCGTCTTGTGTCTTTTTAAGGAATATTTTGCTGTCTCTTATCGATATAAACTGGTAATTGTTTTCTGTTTTTACTTTCCTTGTTTGGTAGAATAGTTTCTGATAATAAGGAGTTAAGTATTCTGACAAGTATATTGGGGTATTGTCGTGGGCTCCTTTCAGATCCTTGACTACTGGTTTTTTAATCCTGCTAGCTTTTATAAGTGTAAATTTTGTTGGGCTGTTGGTGAGTCGCACCACGACGGGAGGAGGACGGGAATTGTTTTCTCATTTCCTTTTTTTTTTTTTGTGGTAACCGATGTACTGACTGGATATCTTTTGATTCAATGGGAGCGCCAATTTTTTAGCTTAGTTGTATTACATCGTCTTAGATGTTCCGTAGCAATTTCCAGGAGACCATCTATCAGGAGATCATTTTTATACTGCTGTTGGTTTAAGAGTTCGTACTGTTGCTTTAAAGAGTTTAGTTCTTGTCGTAGTTCCATTGTCTCTTTAATTAGATTATGCTGTCTTTCCGTTAGCTCTTTAACGCAGCTTTTAATTTCTCTGACGGTCTGTAATACATCTGCTACCGAGTTGTTATTAAATTTAATAAATTCCTCATGATGATGATGATGATGATAATAATAATAATAATATTGAAGTAAACTTTCGTCTAGCTTGTCACCTTCTTAAAAAATGGCGATATCAGCGTCATATTATCTCATTGTCCTCACATCAATATCCCTCAAAGGTAATGATGAAGGTCATTATTTGTCAACTTCATTACTTCGAGAGTCGCCATTTAATCAGTAATCGCTAATATCTTTAGCCACAGCAGTTCTTCAAGCCAACTTTAAACATTCTTAGACACAAGCCGTAGAAAAGTTTAGAGAAATTCAAGTGATTGCTCTTCATATATCCGAAGCATTTGATGCAGTATGGGTAAGGGGTCTCGATGCTACCAAGCTGTCATCTTATGGTCGCCCTGTCATTTTCTGTGACCGGATTGCCAACTTCCTCTCCTGTTGTTCACTGAGTTTCAGAGTAGACGATTTCCTCTCATCAGATTTCTCTCTCGTTGGAGTTCCTATAGTTATGCGCTTTCCTGCACTCTTCCTTCTATAAGACTCTTTCGTTCTCTTACTTACCTGAAATGCTATCTAAAGTTTTTCTGATGGCAATAGGATCCATTCTTCTTCTTCTTCTTCTTCTTCTTCATTCATGAAACCGTATAATGCTTTCATAGTGATTAAAGGTTGAAGATCATTTTTAATCATTGCTTTAAAAACTGAACTTTGTATTCCGAAATTTGTATTCCGAAAACTGAAATTTGTATTTGTATTATCTTCACCCCGCACATGAGTATGTGCTGGGTGAAGATAATTTACTTTCAGTGCTCTTAAAACACAGTGCTTTGTTATCTGACAGAAGAATGATGTGATCTTGCTTCACTCCCTAGTGAAGCAAGATTAATTCTTGACGATATTCCAATCTATATTCAAGATCAGTTTCTGTTCATAGGTTCTTCTTCTTCTGTTTTTCGGTTTCGCCTTCAGCTGGTGAGTAAATTATATAGGAACGATATATTAAATAAGAGCTTGACGGAAGCTTTGAATGATCTTCGGCGATGAGTTATCAAAATCTGTACGACTAGGTGCCTCTATAAAGTTCTAAGTTAAAGCCAATGTGTTTATTTTCTGTACCTTCTTCCCATCCTTAGGAAGTGGAAAGGCATTGAGTTATTAAGAGTCGTACTTAACAGTAAAAAAAAAAAAAACATAAAACATTTGCATATGTTTATTGAAATAGAAACGAAGTATTAGTAATTCGGTATTAATTTACAAATGGCTTCTTGATATTCTCAATAATCTTTAGTGTCGGATACACTAAATATGTGTGGATCGATGACTTCTCATTCTATCACTGCAAATATATTCATTAACGAAGTTCTTTCTACTTCTGCGGAACCAATTGCAGTTGTGTTCATAATTAATTCGTTTTCCTTCTTGTTTCTGGATCAGAAAGATTTTTAATGTTAGTCCCGAAAATCTTTTAATTTGACTACAACTTTTTGGAATTTAATTCTTGCACTTTTTCTTCTTTTTTCGTTTTAATTGAAGAAACTTTTTCTTCTCCTTCAGATTTTTTCATTATTCAGTGGGATCCATTATATTAAACAATTCAAAAATTTTTGATGTATTACTAGAATGACTTAAATCATCTTTTTCTATTTAATGCGATTTTCTATAATAATTTTGCCTTCATTGTTTCAGAAATACACTCTATTATTTTGTCTAGGTGTAGGGGTTCTCAACCTGTGGTATGCGTACCCCTTGGGGGCTACGTGGTAAAATTTTTGGAGGTATGCCGTGAGAGCTCAAAAGTCACTAAGTTGGCAGCACTCGTATGAGTGTTGCCAACTTAGCGACTTTTGATTAATTTCTGAAAGCTGAGTGACGAAGTGTAGCGCTGTAGTTCATGTTTGTCAATCCTCCCTCCCCTTCCCTACCTGAGATCCGAACCTATCCGAACAGCTGATTGCCCAGTCAAAACATCCATTCTAAGTGAGTGAATGCCTTCTTACTGCTCTATGTATTTGTGGTGATTTATTTCACTTGCTATGCTTGAAGTTGCGCATTTTTAGTCTTCAGTATGAACGCATTTCTAAATTGTTTATCCATATATGTAATTTATGAATACAAAATTTAATGTGTGTGTGTGTGTGTGTGTGTGTGTGTGTGTGTTATTCCCATTGTTATACTGTAACTATAGTTTTATCTGTCGTACGCCAGTTACATACACATTTCCAGGGAATATGTGAAGCATGAAAGGTCGAGAACCCTCAGTGGTAGTGATTTAAACTTTATATTATCTTCAAACTCTCTCCATTTAAAAGCATCACTTTCTCTAATTTCATTAATTTTATTTTCCTACATATCAAACTATGTTTTAGTTGTATGAAAAAAGTTAATTATTCGTTTGGATAATTGTATCGCTTTCAGTGCATTTGGTGATGCAAGTTCATCCAAAATCTCAGTCATTAATGCTAAGTTTAAAATGTTTTCAATCTTCTTTCCATGTTAGACAATTTCGTATTTTTTGAAAAATAAATATAAATAGCTGGATGAGCTTTATCGACCTCATTGGCAGATTAAAGTCTACAAGAAGCCCAGAAGCCCACTTGTAGGAAGATCAAAATTACCAGTGGAACAGAAACACAGTCTACCTACTCACTGATGAGACCTCAATAAAGGTCGAAACCGGTCTGGGTAGTGACCTCTCCTCATAATGTAAAACAGTAATACATCTCCTAGGAGCTGTGTTTTACATTATGAGAAAATATTATGGAAAGTAATGGAGCTTGCTCCACCTTTGCTCCGAGTTGTCCTAGTGTTGTACTACCCAAGTGTTGACTTACGCTTGGACTCGCCGATAGTTCTTCGGCATGAAACTTAGATTTCGATAGATTTCGATCTCCGAGTTTCGTATCCGGCTTTAAAATAATGAGGGATTTATTATCCCCTTAACTTAGAAACACAACATATTTTGATAATTTCAATTCCTAGTTCTTCAGATTTTTTTAGGAGAAACCGATTTTCATTTGACTAATAATAATTTGCATAAATCTTGTACAAAATATTGAAATGGCTAATTCCAGTGATATCATTTATAGCAACATCCGAAAACAGCTGTAGCCGATGATTCAAATAATGTCAAATTATAATTTCTTGGGAATTTTCTCAGTGACTCCCTAATATAGATTTTCATCTCGTATCAGAACTTATATGCGAGTTCCAGCTGCGACATTAGATGTGAACACGCATATCAACACGTTCCTCGATAGTTTAAAAACCTAATGTTAATCATTATTTATTATTAGCGCCAGACCTCCCTTGAGTTCTAGCTGAAAGACTCAATGCGGGGACTCCCTTGCAATACACAAAGTTCATCAATCCATGCCTTAAAAATGAAATGCATTGTAATCATCAAACCACCAACCACCCCCCCTCGTGTAAAGAATCTACTCTTCACTCCCTTGTTCACACTCTCATTATGCAATTTCCATGTTAGAGATTTATGTTCTACCAGTTTCTCTCTCTCTCTACTCTGAAAAAAATTCATCCACGTTAATCTGGTAGCCATTCTTCAAGTCCCAGTCACATCCCTCTCCTTCTTTTATTCACAAAGCTCTGCAAATTGAGCTCCTTCAATCTGTCTTCACATTCCACGGACAATAAAACAGCGTAGTCAATCTTCTCTGGACTGTTTCCGATATTTTCAAAATATCCAATATCCCTCATCTCCATTGAAATCAGATGGCGACTAATTCTGCGCACAATAATCCATATAAGATCATAAGATTATATAATGTAACTGCAACCTCATTACTTCCGCATATCAAAATCCTACTTGATTGCCTTAATTTGATATGATGATTTCATGACTTAAACCATGTGATCCCTGAATTTCACCACCTGTTCACCTTGTTCACCACCATTCCCAGATCTTTCATCTCCTTCACCGCGTTCAAAATTTCCTCACCAGTTTTATAATTTCCATCCCATGCTTGCTACCAAATTTAAAACCTTACAATTTTTCACAGTGAACTAGTAGCTTCACTAACTTGCTCGTTCATATAGCCTATTCAGATCCTCCTGTAGCACCATAACATTTGCTTGACTTCTCATTATTCACCCCAACTTTCCATCATCTGCAAACAGGTATATTTCCATCCCAATATCATTAATATATATACAAATCAAACAAATTCCCTAGGACTTTTCACTTTTGCAATACAGCATCCCTTTACACAAATTGTAGATACCCATCTGATATCCAATCATCAATTCAATTCACTAATCGAGTATCTAACTCCATCTGTTTTCAAATTTTCAATTTGATGAACGATATATTTTTCGCCTCTTTTATGAGACGAATATAAGTTTGTAACAACATTTTTTTTTCTGTAGAAATTTTTACAAGCGGTTCTAAAAGTGTTTTCCAGAATTGAACAATCGGAGTAGAGCACACGAACAGCTGCACCTCATCATTACTGGAACACTAGTTAAACTGGAACAATAGATAACCATCAACTGAACTACATGTTGATGGTTATCTAAGCTACAAAATCTCTAATGATTTCCAGAGTGATCGCCATGGCGCTGCTTCGTTTATTATAAAATTCGTTCACGGTGTAAGTAGAATCTGCTGTCATTCACTGCCTATTGCTTGCATCTAGTTATGCTTCAAACAAGAAAAAAAAAAGATATATATAAATCTTTGAAGAGTTAAAATTTGCTTTCGGAGAAGAAGCAGTAAGCGGAACTTAAACGTTGTATTAATGTTTTTCTCAAAATCAAAAGTAGAGTAATGTCTGCAATAGTGCTAAATGTTGGGCATCCATATACCAATAAAAGTAAATTACAATAAATACAATAGTATTTATTGTAAATATCTTTAATTTTTTTATTAAACAAATATTTCAAATTTTTTTTTGATCGGAGTACATTTTTGAGCTAGTACGATACAACAGGCTAAACTGAAATTAAATTTAGGACGAATTAAATTCATTTCCTGGTTATTAATATTTAATTTAAAATCTAAAGAATAGCAGTGCCCTCTCTCTCCTCTTCCTATCTACCAGTTTTTGCAAACTGCATGTTCTCAGTCTGTCTTCATATTTAACATTTCAGAGACCAGAAAACTACCTAAGACACTTCTCATCCCACATAGACTATTCCTATAAATCAACTTCTTAATTTAATGATAGTTCAGTGGATACAGAAATTGCTTTATTATATCAAAGAAAGTGCGAGAATTGAAAATTCAAGCACCCATTTCATTGGCAGTTCAGTACATTTAATCCTTTTTCTAGAACAATAAAAATCCATTTATCTTTTAAAGTTTTTCTAAATAAGTATAATATTTGTGAATATAATAAAAATACTAATACATTAAAATGTAATCAATTAATCTATCTGTAGGATAATCATAATTTACATATTATCTTAGTCAATATAATAATAATAATAATAATAATAATAATAATAATAATAATAATAATAATAATAATAATAATAAAAACAAGTACTTCAAGCTAACATAAATACAGGTACTGATCAAGAATATCTGGAAGTTTGTTAGTAGAGAAATTAAAACATATGTAAATTACTCTAACTTATTTCTTTCAAAGTCCAATTTTCCCGCTGGATGCGGTGATTCCAAAATTTTTTTTATGTTGTTCACCGCATCTCTGACATGCAGTTATCTTGTCACATCTTAGTCAACAACAACAACAATAATAATAATTATAATAATAATAAAAACAAGTACTTCAAGCTAACATAAATACAGGTATTGATCAAGAATATCCGGAAGTTTGTTAGTAGAGAATTTAAAACATATATAAATTACTCTAACTTATTTCTCTCAAAGTCCAATTTTCCTGGCTGGATGCGGTGATTCCAATATTTTTTTATGTTGTTCACCGCATCTTTGACATGCAGTTATCTTGTCACATTCCATTATATAGATGGTGAATGATGGATCATGTAGTTTAGGCAAATGCATCGTGAAATATAGAGTGAACTCTTGGTACTTTATGGACGTGTTATATAATGATAATAATATGAGACATCTGAGTCATTTTCCCTTCAGTAAGTTTTTCATATTGTAAAAGTCACAGTGGGCTAAATCTAGTGATTAAGGCAAGGACCATAAGGATGCCGTACTTGGACAAGAATTCCAAGACTAGCAGACATGGAGTTTTGTTGCAGAATGTTATGATGCAGAAATCAAGTTTCAGAATCATTTGTGAAACCGTTTTCGGTTAACTTCATCTCGAAGGCGTATATGAATGAATCTTTAAATAGTAGGATTCATTGTAAGACCTTGAGGAAGTAAATTCCATTGATGCACTATATCCCGGTGTGACAGAAAGCGATCAGCACTGCCTTCTCATTCGAACGACAAGCCTAGACTAGCCTTCCCTTTTTTTTTCTTTATAAAAGTATAACAATGTTCGTCACTTCTTCGTTTTTGTATATCGTATAGACAAATGTACAGCAGTTGATTCACATACATTTATTCTTCGATAATCCATTTCACTATGAGAAAAATATGTTTGTCTTTCATATTAGGTCATTCATGATTGGTTCAAGCTGCCATATTCTTTTCTGTTTGAGGAGTCAGGCGATGTTGCTGTAAGATGTTACATATCCTATATACTTGCCAATTCGATAATATTAGTAACGTCTCTACAAACAAAATCCAGGATATTTTTGATAAGTCCTTATATATTTTTAATAAAAAATGAAATAGAAGCTTGAAATGATTACCTGGTCACAGAATAAACTGCCATTATAATGATTTGGATCTGGAGCCAAATAGCCATCCTTCAGTTCTTTATAGCCGTTGTGAGACCAATAACTGTAATCATATGCAAATTTTTTGGGTTTTTCATTTGGAGTGTCTGGATTCGTGAGGTAGGTTACATTTCCTGACATCTCAACGATGCCTCTGGCATGTCTTTGTTTCTCTCGCTGGTTGTAATCTGGATTAAGGATTAACACCCTTCTTTGCTGATATATAAACAAATCAGTTTAATTCACTAAGCTGCTGTTATTGAAACAACAACAATATTGTTATTTGAATTTACGGCAGAAGCAACCAAGGCTATAAAGCCAAATTCTGTCTCTTAATTGCGTGTGTGTGTGTGTGTGTGTGTGTGTGTGTGTGTGTGTGTGTGTGTGTGTGTGTGTGTGTGTGTGTGTGTGTGTGTGTGTGTGTGTGTGTGTGTGTGTGTGTGTGTGTGTGTGTGTGTGTGTGTGTGTGTGTGTGCGTGCTTTGGGCCAGTTTGTCTATCTTTTTGGGATGTAAAACTCGAGTTTTACATCCCAAAACTGAAGAAATGATGGATAACATTTCAGTGGAGCAGCCCCCATGGAAACTTATAGCAGAAGGATAAATTTAAACGGACCGTATGTTGTGAGAGAGTGGTTGAAGTGAGCTACTAAGAGAGTAAATTATTGTTCAATCTGACCGACCTTATCAAATCAATTTAGTGTGTGTGGGGGGGGGATTCCTTGAAGCACTTTATCAAACCTGAGAACTGTTTTTTGAAATCGAACGGATTTCAGCTTTGAACCGAGTCAGTAATTGAATGGGACAAAAATAGCTCGTCTTGAATGGAAAAGAATGCCAAAATTTTTCAGAGACTGGTGTAATGGTGTTTGTGCCAGGAAATTCTACAGAAAATTTTCGATCTTAGAAGAGAGATCTGATGTATGTTATAAGAGTAAGAGAAGTGAACTTGAATATCGAAGTGACTAAGTCATACTCACCTCATCAAAAAGAACAGAATGAAAGATTGTTTTTAAACACTGATTCTAAACGTTCTCTAATCCAAGGATGTACATACACTGTAAGGTTTATCAAACGAGTAGGAAGAGTAGTTTGTCATCAGAAAAACTATAGATAGCGCTATTGGTTAGTGAGAGAAGGTCATTTGTGTATAAGAGAAATTACACATAAATGACACTATCTTATACATCATATTATTTATGTTATACATAAATAATATCATGTATCAGATATTATACATCATATTATAACATAAGTTATAGAACTCTGTTCTATAACCTATGTTAGAGAACAGAGCCCTGAGGAACTCTTGCATTGGTGAGAAGTCTGAAGAGAGAAAGCTATCTACCATTCCTCGCAGCAATCGATCACTGAAAAAACTGCCCAATTACGTAGAGTAAATGGCAGATCAGAAGATGTCAGTTTTCTGGGGGCAGTTATTTGGACCGGCTCAAGTGTTGTGGAAATATCAAGAACAACAGTGCAGTTTCTCAAAACAAAAATAAATAAATAATTTCACCAGTTGATGGTTCGTGACGAAGGTACTGCTTTGTGTGAATAAACAGTAATAGAATATTTTGTGATACTAGTTGTACTCGAAGGAAGGTAGATCGTTTGAAAGCAATAATACGCATTTTACTTATTCGAGTACTAAAACTACAGTAGTGAAAATATTAAACTACATATATCTGTTTACGCAGACGACAAATGTTATTATATTAAGAGACCATACTGGTGCTGCTACTGATAGAACAAAAAAAAACCCTATGATTGGACCATTCGCTGTTCTTGTACGTGTATTTAACCATTTTAGATTATAACTATACTCATAATTCTGCTAGTAGATTCCTTACAGTTTAACCAAGAGGCATGATCGAACCTCTGGAATATTCTTACAAATGATATTTGTCCGGATCGATGTACGTATTATTCTAACGCAACAGCTGCTCTGCGGATCAGATAATTTGTTCGTGTTTGCGCTTCAAGTTTCTGTAGGCACTTTTGTTACTTGCTAACCGACAACAAAAAGTAATGACGACGAGAATAGACTTCATAACGAGTCCATAATATTAGTTATCAATTGAAATTAAAAATAATTAAAAGATTTAGAGAAATTTGGAGGCTATGCTGAAGTAGAGGTGCGATCGTCAGCACTATCTTATTCGACCATTTCTACTTATTTAAACAACCACAATGCTCACTAATACATGTTCAACTCCAAGATTATACATACAAGATTATATATATATTACGAATTTCACATTCCGTTATCGATGTGTCTACTCAGATTTCAATTTTTTTCTTTCAGTTTCTGTTGCGATTATTTTTATCGTGCTTTGTTTATAGTACTGTACTTGTCATCATGTTGTGATGTTATTCAGCAACTAAGTGATGATGTTCCTATAAAAGTTAATATTGCATTCTTGAATCACATGAAGCTTTGTGATAATAAAGGCACATCGTATGGAAGTTAAAGTGCAGATAAGTAAAAAATCTTACAAATGAGGTGTTTCTCAGAGTTTTCATGATATTCTACTGATAAACGATATTCAAAAGTGAAAAGGCCGGAACTGTACATAAAGCGCACAACACGTAAAACATAACAAATGTCAACTGATGAAATAATGGATGAATAAAAATGTAGAAGGGAATTTTAAAAATATGAAATTATAACAATGAAAATAAAACTGTGTTGAGGCTGAAACTGAGATGTAACATACACACGCACGCACGCACAAATATACACTATGTTGAAAAAAAAGTATTTGGACACCTTACGTGCCATGGGGAGAGTTTGCGCAAGATTGGTAATAAAAGGTGGGATGTGATGCATGTTTTGTACTCTACTCGATGTCAAGATGTCATGTTAAGCTGAAGTGACAGATTTTCAACATGGGATAGTAGCTGGATGTGACATCAGTGGTAATTCTGTCTGTGACATTGCTACCCGTATACTCTTAATATACCGAACTCCACCGTTGCTTATGTCATTCGTAGACGGAAAGTTGATGGTGCAACATAGCAGGAAAACGCCTTGGGAGGACACTGGCATTTACTGAGCGAGATCGACGAGCTCTGTCTTGGAATGTTCGAGCATCCCGCGCGTCATCAGCGGCGGATCTCACAGTCAACCTGGAAAATAATGCAGGGACATCTGTCAGCACTAGAGCTGTCCGCAGAGAGTTGCATGCCAGAGTAGAACTGCTGCGAACAAGCTACACATCATTCCCCTTAATGACAAACGACGTTTGGACTGGTGTCTTTCACACCGTTACTGAACTATAGATGATTGGAAAAGGGTTCTGTGGAGCGACGCATCACGCTTTCAAAGTTTTCCCTCTGATGGTCGTGTTTGGATCTGGAGATTACCCGGGGAACGATTTCGGCAGGACTCTATCATTCCAACTGGCAACTCTACATCATTCCCATGGTATAGGGGTGTTTCAGTTGGATGGGTCTTGGTCCATTAGTGGATGTGCCCCAAAGCGATGACGTTTGATAGCTACCTGGATATCCTGGACAACTTCATGCTTCCAACGCTGTGGAAGTACTTTGGCAGTGACTCTTGCATGTTTCATTACGACAATGCTCCATGCCATACTGCAATGCGTGTCCGAGACTGGTTTCCACAAAACAGTGTTGAACTGTTGGACTGGGCTGCTCAGAGTCCAGTCCTCAACCCCATCGAACATTGGGACGAATCAGAACGCCGAAATCGCTCCAGACCACAGTGGCCATATAAGTGGTAGATGCTACCACTTATATGCATCTAAGCGAGACCTGGTATTTCTCTATCCGAACTAAATTTTACATTCCTTTCTTTAAAAAAGAAAAGAAGAGAGAGAGAGAGAGAGAGAGAAGGAAAGCATGAGCATTTGTAAGATCTGAAATCATGTCAGAAAATATCAAAGTTAGAATCCATTCTTAACATCTATTCCAATTACCGCACTCTAATATTCACGATTATTATTGGCTACCTTTTTTCTAATTCTAATCAAGCTGGAAGATATACTGAAGTCTTTTGCTTCTAGTAATAGTAATATTACTAGAAGTAATATTACTATTAAAAGTAATAGTAATTCTCCATCTATTCATCAGAATACCAGAAATAATTGTAGAAAAGAAACATGCTCGAGTTCTCCTTCTAAATGCACTCTATACATCACTACCCTCTTGATAAAATGCTCTATAACTTGTTCATGTTTCTTTTTCTATAGAGCATCATTCACACGGTCATTTCCAGTAGTCTCGTGTTCTTTGGCACTGTAATGACACCGACAGAGATGAATTCTGTGATTTCTGCTCCTCCATTCCATGTCCTGATCACTATTCCCGATCTTCTGATTGTATCATCTGCTCTGAACGAATAATTAAAACTATCCTTTGCTGGAATGATTGTCTTTTTTTCGTAATCCACTCAAAACCCCCAGACTACTATCGAAGAGTGGCTGTTCGACGTGTACTGAAGCAGTTCAAGATAAAAAAAAAAAAAAAAAAACATATATAAAATGATTATAGTCAAAAACTAAGCTTCGCACTTAGCCTAGTCCGTAGTCTACAACATCTTTAAAAAAATCAGACTCTGAAAGGATAAAATGCAGAAAACTTTCCTCCTGCTCAATAGCAATCGAAGCTTTTCTCCCAGGTACCAACGCTACTGGTCTCAATTTCTGCCTTTCTGCGTTCATATTAGGATGGTACCATTTCAGTATCAAGCAATGAAAATGCTGACTTCCAGGCATCAGTTTACTCCTAACTTATATAGACGATCAAGTCTAATCGTCTGTGTAACCAAGAAAAGTTTATTCATATCTCCTCGGATCTTTCTCCAGAAAGATAAAACTCCTCGACAATGTGGACGCCAATAAGTTGCCCGGTCCAGATGGTATCCTTTGTGTTCAGAATTTGTACCCTAGAATTAAAATCCATCTAACATCACCTGTACCAGTTGTTATATTCATCTTGCATCTTTTATAGCATGAAAGTCAGACAATATTCAGTCTATTCAAAAAAATAAAATAAACCGAGGAACTTTGGGGAATACAGAATACCATTTTATACACAAAATGGTATTCCATATTACCCGAAATTCCTCTTATTATTATAATAATAATGCAATAAGGCAGCGCTTAAAATATTGTCCCATTGCTCTTATCTCAGTATCTTCAAAAACACGGAAAAAATCATGAATATGCAACTTTTTCAACTACCTGGAAGTATGTTACGTAATTAGCGATCGGTACTATGGAATCCACCATTCATTTCACAGCAGGATATCCTGGACAATCGTATTCACTTTTGGACAAAATCCCATCGAAAGGTGTTCGTAGAAAGTCGGGATATTTCCAAGGCTCTGATCATTCATAGGAACCTACTTACCAGTCAACCCTCTCATGGTGTACATTCCACCCGTTTACTGTTGGGTTACGTTTCTTTGTTGTTCACTGTTGTGACAGTGGATGCTTCCTCTGTTCAGATTTCTTCACTAATGTCAGAGTACTCTAGATTCACTTTCGTTCAAGCTCTTAGCATTAATCTCCTTTCACTTATTCAAATACTATTCATAGTTTTGTAGACGATAGCACACTCCACTTCGCTTTTTCATTTGACAAACCTTGAAATACTTAAGGGATCAACCTTCAAGATCTTCAGTAACTAATATCTTAAACACTGGGATGAAATGGGATGAAAACACTTATGAGTTTCATTGCTACCAAAAGACAGTTCTGTCTTATTTCTCAAGAAAGGTAGGTCTCACTGCACCTTCACCTTTGTTAATGCCAAGAAAGATCAGATTTATCTCGTTTGGCCGGTTTATCCTTCTAGAATTTCTTGGCACAAGCATATTATATCCATAGCCTTCTCAGTTTCAAAAAAGAAAGAAAAAAAAATCTGTGTCCTCTTCCGTGCAAGACACTTATCATCAGTATAACGCTATATAAATCCAGATTCACCAGCTTTAAAATACTGTAACTTTGGTATTATTATTATTATTATTATTACGTGACACCTCCAAGGAGTCCAAAGACTCATCGAGGGAGGGCACCTACTCTACAACCCTCCATCTCCATCACTCAATCCACCAATTACAGCAAACCGCATCATCTATACTAATGCCATCTACCATCCACCATCACCACTATTATTTTCACAGACAATCACAAACATTCATGCCCATGGCGGGATTCGAACTCGCAGCCTTTTGGCTGGAGAGAGGATACTCTAACCACTCGACCATCCAGGCCGGCAAAATGTTTTTCTGGTCGGCGACTAAATTTGAACCCAAGTCTTCCTTCGTGCGGTCAAGTGCCATGGAGGGTAAACGCTACTTCCACTGAGCTACACAGGCGCTATCTATGGTGTGTCACCCACACCCAAAGTATTTAATACACTCCAAAATACGGCAATCCTCTTAATAAATAACCCCTCTCTCACAGACTCACTATGGTTACTTTCTCACAGACTTTCTGTTTCTGCCAAAGGTATTTTCATGGGTACTGGCTCTGCCAATCGTCATTATTCTTCCATTTTTCTCTAAGTATGAAAACACGAACAGTTTCTGGTCAACATCCATTCCACACAATTTATCTTCATATACAGCACTAACTTCTTATCCTCTTCTTTCATTTCATCTACCTGTGTTCTCTGGAACAGCCTCCTCTCACTGTTGTCTCCAAGCTGTACGACTTCCAGCTGTTTAAGAAATACTACAACAGATTCCTTCTTTGTTCCTAACAGTTGCCCACATTCTTTTGTTATAAGTTTTTGATCTCTCGTATGTATAGTTTATTTATTTATTATATCAATTTATTTATTATAGTATAATATTATAAATATATTCGTTATTTATTATATAGGAGCCTTTTATCATTTAAATATTAAAACATTAATTGGATTACTCGGTATATATTTCACTAAATATTGTGAAAGAATTCTCGATTATCAGTGGCATTAATATGATCATCATCAATAATCATAAACTCTATAAACAGTGGTTATTCATAAGCGCTTCTTTGTGCCATTTGATAGCAGGGAAAGATACCTATTTGTTAGAAAAAGCCAGGCTCGATTCTTGTCTATAATGTCAGTGCATTTCAGGTGAAGTGAAGGTTAAGGTAAGTTGGTCTCATACAGAGGTGGAAGAGCTTGTCACTCCGCAAACTCGAGTTCCTTCTCCCCAGCATAATCGTCAAATCACCTACTTAATACATTTATTGATCAGACGACAGATAGGAATATCCAAAATTATGTTTATAAGAGAGTCACCATAGCTCAGTCGATTTTGAAGATGTCCTTTGGTCTAGAACCCGAAGAACCTTTATCAGGGCTTTTCACTTGAAGATGAGTTAGTTGTTCTCATACGGCAATGGCAGAGAACAATAGGAGACTATGTGAATAAGTATTAACAGTATTTTGTCGGATCTGGTTTAAAAGTCTGCATGTTACGATGTGACTCTATGCGTAAGTGTAAAACAGAATAGAATGTTTATAAGAAGACAAGTTACTTGACCTCAGTCACTGAATATAGGACGAGTCACTTATGATAGAACTGTTTGTCTTCAAGTAGCGTTATTAGTTTTGAATGATGTTGTAATTCAAATCTGTGAACCTTTTTCCATTCCTCCGAAGCTAAATAGTCTTTTGTTAATAAGCACTCTTAAACCAGGGTGTTTTCAAATTTTCTGTAATGAGCAGGCTGTATTTAAGTTAGTACATGTTCCTTTTTTGTCTTGTTTTTAAGAAAATCAAATCATAATTTATTTCGTATGGGGTGATAATCAAATATGTTGTTTATTTAGAACAAACGGGGAAAAAAGTTTTTGGAAAAAGATTCTAAAATTCTTGCAGCATTATTAACCATTAACCTCTATATGAAATATATAAAAGTAATATATATTAATACCACTTTCCTAAATATTTGTGCAAACAGCAATTAAAAATGTATACATCCCTTAACATGTTCATTGCCAAAACACGCGATATCGCGCGATGCGAGTTCTCACCAAAAGGCCGATCACGCGTTATCGCGTGGGCGTCGCTAACTAAATAAACAAATAAAAAAAATTTGGCCACCACACGAAATTCCAATTTTCAGCTTGGCAATGAAAGTGTTAAGTCAAAACTTGACTTCGTTTAGAAACTTTTTTTTTTTGTTATTCTATCTGTCTGTTTACTACTACATCTTGCTGCATTGTCACTAAATTAGTATGTTACTGTTTTTACTAAGGTTTGTAATAATAGAGAATAAGACACTGGGGAACGACGTTTTTTAGGCTTTTTCTTCTCAATAACAAGTTTCGATGGAACAGTAACATAATTTATTTTTGTTTAACTGACATAAGCTCTCTTCCACTTCATATATATATACATTATACATTAATGAGATAAGCTAATACTCTGGAATTTGAAAGTTTCTCTCTCGCTCTCACCCACCTCACATCACCTCCCCACTCCCTCCCTCCCCCACATACAAGTCTCTGTGTGTGGGGGGGGGGCTATGTTTCTTTAGTTGATATTTCTTTTTAATACACTAATATCAGATGTGGGAAAACGTATAAATACAGTTATTTCTGAATTTTAGGAAAGTTAACTGTCGCATTTTCATAAACATTATTATTAATGAACGTATTGTCTACTAATTAATATAGACTGGACACTCATTCATATATTAAATTTAAAAAATGAACCAAACTTTATGAACGCATTAATCTGTTGAGCAACACGGCGATCGAGTTGTTTAATTAAAACATTTTCTTATTGAAAAATTATCCCCTCCCCTTACCATTCAGTTAATAATAAATAATATTTTTTAAAAAATTCTTACTTAGATAAATATGGCACGCACCCCATCGGTAGCGATGTCCTTTACACAGTTCTTTAAAGTCTGTTTCCATAATTGTTATGTAAAAGTTAAATACGCTAGTAAGTATACTTACACGCAATGCATAATGTACTATAAGTTGATTAACCAACCTTTCATTTATGGGCTCAACATTAAAAAAAAAAAAAAAAAAAAAAAACAGGGGAATATGGCCCAAACACCAAACAGAAATGCTTTCTGTGGCGTTAATTGCTATGTAAAATACAGTAAAGGATATGAATGGTCTTACACGCACTGCAACTTTGATATTTTCGGCTTCAGGCATAATTCTGATAAGGATCCTTTTATAAAAACTGTCTGAAAGATTGTTAACTAACTTATTTGAAAGGATCCCGACTCCACTTTGAACAGCACCTTGAGATAGTCTCACCGGGAACTGAACTAATTTGCTAGCGCTTATTCGTGAATGACTATGTTTGCTCAATGCATAACTTGTCGCCTTGACAACGAATGCATCGATCTCGTCCTTTCCCTAATTTCCCGCACCTCTTTCTTTTAGCTCTTTATCAACCCATTGACATGTTTGCAAATTTTGTAACCATAGTATTATCTTTATTCAGCATAATATGTTTAACATATTCTCTAGAAATGCCAAATCTGAGGAGGACTCTTTTAATCGAAACAAATGTTGAGTTATTAATTAATATCCTGTTAATAACTTACCGAAGTATAATGGAAGGTTCAGAGCGCCTTTGAGGGTTGCTCAATCTTCAATGGTATCTGCAATAAATTTAGATACAGTTCCACATACAAACATGTATATTCGTTTAATCAAATAAAATACACTTCCAGAGTTATGCGGATGATGTTGCGGGCAGTTGTGAGACCAGTTATTGCTTTAAATGCTAAGGATAGAAATTGTTATACATTGTACCTAAATATTCTCAGACCTCAACAAGTATTCTGTAGCCGTCAAGGCGATTTTTACTACAGATTTATAACCCATCTAACTATGCTTGTTAGATGATTCCACACAGTTGTGATCCTGGATATTTTCTAGTTATTCTTTATTTTGAAAACATGTAACTCTGTTTTCTTGGGATATTAAGTGAATGTAAATTTCTTAAAAATTGTAAATTTTTAAGAAATTTACAATTATAATTTAAGTTTCTTTTAACTGACGGAATGATTCATTGAAAGATTCTATTCCAATTTTGAAAGATTATTGAAATCTAGGAGACCGATAAAATTAACTGTTTCGGAAGTATCGGAAATCGTTATAAACTAGAAACAGAGGACTGAAATACGTTACAGGAAGTTTCAGTCCCATTGAAAATAACAAACTTTAGATTATTAGATAATTAGTTAATTAGTTATTCACCTTTGACGTCACTGAACTCTGTATGGTCACATCCGTATCTCCTAGTGGTTTGGGAGTGAAGCCTTCTGCTAGAAATGGTAGGTTCGCAGATGCCCTTTTGCCCTTTCCACACACACACACACACACACACACACACACACACACACACACACACACACACACACACACACACACACACACACACACACACACACACACACACACACACACACACACACACACACACACACACACACACACACACAGAGTTAGTAGAACAATCACCAACGTCCATTCCCATGGTGGAATTCAAGTCTGAGGGCTGGAGAGAAGTTGCGTTAACCACTCAGCCAATCAGGCCAGCTTCTAACTTGTTGGGAGTGGTAAAATCAACAGTTCTTTGCTAATAAAATTTCGCACAGGAGGGACATTTCAGCCATTTCCAAGATGATTTTTTATTCAAGTGGACCCGGCGTTTAAAATCGCTTTCTTCATTATATGGGCTGCGTTAATGGAGGAAAACAATAATGAAGAAAATAGTTTGTGTGTGTGTGTGTGTGTGTGTGTGTGTGTGCGCATAATATTTTTTTTTTCACTATCAATATCATAGCTTATTATTATACAGCATGTTTACATATACACAATTTTTGTTTATTTTTATTTTTATTTATTTTTTAATATCAGTATCTTCATTATTGTTATGCACTTTACTGGCTGTTTTGTTATATAATCTGCATTCTTTGATTATAAGGATTACGTGTAGATGAGTGAGGCAAGTTAATCCCACCTACTTCGAAGCTTGGGTTAGCTTTTATGAAGAGAGTGAGATTTAGCCTTCACTATTTATGTTGTTCTTACTGTTTTTGTATGGGATGTAGGCATTGCATGCTGGTGATTTCTGATGTGTATATTAGTGTTAATGGCATAGTAACTTTTTTGGTATATTTTCCAGAGTTCGTGTTTTAATGTTCTGTAGTTATCTATGTGTTTTAAATTTCTTGGTACGTTGTTGAGTTGCGTGGGTATCCGATGTGATCTCACAAAAGAACCGTATAAGTTGTTGAAGGGTGTAGGTCGTGTTATACAATATGTGTCTCTGTTGTTTTGAAAGGTGATGTTGAAGTAATTCCTTGTTAATGTTATGTAGTGTTTCAGGTTTTTAATACTCAGGATTCTGTGTGTCGCCATGTGCTGGTCGGATATTGGTTGTTGCGTGTAAGGTGTCCAAATCACTGTTGACACAATTTTCCTATGTAATGTTTCTAATTTTGTTAGGTGACTGTTTGATGCGTTTGCATAGACTGTTATACCGTATCTAAGTAGGGATTCGCAGATACCGTGATATAGGAGTCTTTTTATGTTGGATGGAATAATGTCTTTTACTTGGAAGAGTTTTGCTGAGATGATCCGGAGTTTGGTATGTAGGTATTCTATATGTTTTGTTCATTTAAGGTGGCAATCTATGTAGAGACCAAGATATTTTGTGTTACAGGTTTGATTTCGGGACATCGGCAGGTATTTCTGTTGTTAATGCAGTGGTATGTGTGACAGTGTATCAATCGTGGTGCGGGATGCATGATTCTTGGGTTGCGTATTATCAACATCTGTGTTTTGGTGCCGTTGATTAGAATTACGTTTTGGTAGAAGTATGTTGTGATTTCATTTAGATCTTGTTGTGCTTTGGAGAGAGCCGTGTTGATGTCTGTGTGGATTGCTAGTAGTGCGATGTCATCTGAGTACTGAAATATTTGACCTCTTATAGCCATGTTATGAACATCGTTAATGTTGAATAGAGTGGGTGATAATATGGCACCTTGACACCGTGTTTTATTTGTATACCCCGGCTGTGACATGTCCTATTTTTGTTATTTGTGTTCTGTTTAAGAGGTAGTTCCTGAACCATGTATGTCATGTTCAAGTATATCAAATGCAAATAATAAGAATATAGTTTATTTGTTGATTATGATATAACCTGTTGTTGCCATGGAAACACGCCTCTATATTTTCATGGCAATAGTAGGTTCTGTTTACATACTGTAATCATTGTATATTTCTGCTGTGCACCAAAAATGTTCAGTAAATAATATTTGCGTTTACCTAGTTCTTTTTCACTGAAAGTTTTTTAAAAATTCAAAAAAGGATAAAAAAGAAAAAAAAGAAAAAAAATATATATATATATATTCGTATGAAATTACTTAATTGCATACGCTTGGAAACTTGAAACACATAAATATATCTGGAAACATTGCATCTCATTTCTCCAGTGACCGTTCACCAGAAGAATCTTATAAAACTTGGATATCAAAAAGCGTTCACTGCCTACTGGTTGTACTCAAGAGACGTGCTCCTGATTTTTTTTTTTAATCATCTGTACGCTATATTATATTTAACTGGCAACCATCCTACAGCATGGAAGTAAGTCCATATACAGTCATTTAAAAAAAAAAAAAAAAAGATGTGTGTGTTGGAATTCACTTCGGTATTGTCTAAAATTATGAAGGTCACAACAATCATCTTCTTTTGACACTTGGAAAACTATCCACAAATCAGTGACGACCAGTAAGGATCTCGCCATTCAAGATCCACAGTAGTCTCCTCACCTACATCATCCACCTCTGAATAACTGCCATGATAAGGTCTGGAGGATTCTGTGATTTTGCAACTTGACATTTCCAATGTATCTGATGGGGTTTGGAATCGAGGGCTTCTCTTCAAATTACAGTCCTATTGTCTGCCTTCTTTTCTTTTGTATTGAATTTCTCTAAGCCTACAGCTATACGAGCAACAGTTGTCTAACATCCTTTTACAACTGAACTGCTGACTCACCCAACAAGATAATCTTAATAATCTTTTATTCCATCTGCCTCAGTTCTCTATTAAACAGCCTTCCCCATGAAATACCCTCTCTTCCAAGAATACAACCTACAGCTCTTTAAGAACATCACCCTGTTACTTTGCTCTTGACCCCCAGTCTTACACATATTTGCTATAGGCCTTGCAGCCTCGAGTGTGTGAGTGAAATAATAATAATAATAATAACATTTTTTTATTCTCCTTCAAAGAAATTGCATGTACACAAAAACATATAGACGAAATTCAGATGTAATACAAACATTTTTGCAACAGGTATAATTGATATATGTAAAAGAATAACAATAACAAATTTTAATAACACTGTCACTTTTTTTAAATACCTTGATAAAAACTTTTCTGTTACAGTAAGCAAAATAAGTATAAAATTCTACATTTTACTACTTTTGATTCGGTACAAAGTTTAAATAATATTCTTATAATTTACATAACGTCCAGTTGGTATCAACATCAATGTATTGCTATTATTAATGATAATCACAGCGATAATTTACCATATATAATTCACATTTACATAAGATAATTAATACTATACGTTGCCTTCACATTTTTTTTTCCTCAAAAATTTGAGAAGGTGTGATTATACACTGCACGAGGGTGGTCTGAAAAGTTTTCAGCCTAACAATAAAAAAAAAACGGATTTGTAATTTCAAAATTATTTTTAGTTTTCAATACAATCTCCCTTAAGACTAATACATTTATTTCAGCGATGCTCCAGCGCCATTATCCTGTCCCTGTAGTGGTTCTCAGTAAGATCTGAAAATACCACCCCCCCTCTACAGCTGCAATCATCTCTTGATTCGAAGAAAAACGCTGACCAGCGAGGAAGAATTTTAGTTTTCGGAAGAGATAGAAGTCAGAGGGAGCCAAATCTGGGCAATAGAGTGGATGGTCCAACAATTCATAGTGCGAATCCCTTAATTTTCCTATTGCCAAAACACCTTTGTGGGCAGGTGCGTTGTCCTGATGAAAGATGATTTTTTTTCTTCTTCAAACCGGGTCTTTTCTCACGAATTTTTTTGTCTAGTCTGGTTAAAAGATCGGAATAATATTCCTTGATATTATTCCGATATAATATCAAGGAATAAAAGGGTAAAACAATATTCCTCGGTTATTGTTTTACCCTTTTCAAGATAAGCATCCCAAAACACCGATGGCACGACCTTTCCTGTTGATGGAAACGACTTTGTCTTCTTTGGGACTAAACAACCGGCTTCTGTCCACTGTTTTGACTGCTGTTTGTATTCTGGTGTGTAATGGTGAATCCAAGTCTCATCCATAGTAATAAATTGACGCACAAAATCAGTTTTATTCTTGTTGAAACGCTCCAAGCACTGTTCAGAGATTTTCATGCGAGTATATTTTTGATCTGCTGTGAGAAGCGCAGCACCCATCTTGTGCATAGCTTTTTCATTTGCAATTCTTCATGCAAAATATATCCTACACGTTTTTTTTGAAATGCCTATAGTCTCAGCAATTTCACACATTTTGACTCGCTGGTCATCCAATACATATCGTGCACTTGATCAATGATTTCTGGTGCTGTTACACGTGTTGGACGTCCTTCACGTGGATGATCTTCAAGGCTGGTACTGCCGCGTTTAAACTCGGCAGCCCATTTCTTAATAGTCGAAAACGAAGGAGAAGAGTGCCCATAAACTTTTATGAATTTTGAATGAATTTCTTTTGGCGAAACCTTCTTTTACAAAGAATTTTATAACCACACGATACTCAATTTTATCTATTTCAAGGGATACAGACAACACTTTTGTTTCAGACAGCTGTATTAAACATACTATGTGATAGAATGACTTGCAATTTCACACGGATACTTATGACAGTTGTACCAACTTAGAAAAAAAAAATCTTGGTGATAGTGTTGCCATCTATTGTCGAGGCCGAGAACTTTTCAGACCACTCTCATATTTACATTTACTATTAAAATATTATATTTCCTACTATTTCGTACAATCATATGGTAAAAAATAATTTACAAACATTTTTAGTAATATTGTTGTTTTATTACATTCTATTTTCATATATTACATAAGAATATTATTACATTATGGGTAGTAATATTGATATATTATATAATAAGATTATTACACTATATATAGTAATAGTAATAGTAATACTTTACCAAAATATTATGACATTACATTTAGTAATTTTAATATTTGTATTAATTTAATTAATTAATTAAATTAATTAATTCAATTAAGGGGTAACAGGGTTAGTGTAACCCCTAGAGAGCGCATCCTCTGGGTGACGGATAGGGGAGCCCACCATGTGTGTGTGTGTGTGTGTGCATGCACGTGCGTGCGTGTGTGTGTGTGTGTGTGTGTGTGTGTGTGTGTGTATATATAATATATATATATATATATATATATATATATATATATATATATATATATATATATATATATATATATATATATATATATATATATATATATATATATATATATATATATATATATATATATGGTGGGGTGGTCCGAATATACTGAATAAGGACTCGTGGACCAACAGGGCCATAAGGGGCAATCATCTTGATTGTAAGGGAAGCGGCACTCCCATGGACCCCTAGTTGGATCTGTCCTCTCCTTCTACTACTTTGAGGAAGATCCACTTACTTTAATCTTTCCTATAAGGCCTTATCAGCCAACTCTTCTTATTTTATGACCCTTATGCTATTAGAATATTCGAGGGCCATGGGGTCTTTTCATTTCTGGCCTTACAACTATGCCCTCTCTATAAACTACTCTTTTTCCTTAAATATACCCTATTCCTCCTATGGGTTTAAATTCGGAAGAAGGCTAGTTCAGAAGCCTTAAGGTAGCAGCCCTACCACCGAACTATTCCATCGTCAGGCTAGTCCCCTGACATGGAGAACATAATCCTACTTGTAAGCTGACAGAAAAAGATAATCGGATTGAATCTATGGTAAACGACCCTGGAATGGAAAAGGTAAAACAAAAATGGAAACGACAAAATATAATACACATAGCAAAGTGGAATGTAAGAGGAATAGCATATAAAGAAATAGAATTAGACCAGTTATTAAATGAAAGAAATTTTAAAATAGCAGTAATCACTGAAACAAAAAAGAAATTAAAAACTATGAGAACTGAAAATTTTAATGTGATATACAGTGGAGTCGACAGAGACCAAAGAGCACAAGCAAGAGTCATGATTTGGATTCATAACTCACTTTCAAAACAGTTAAAACATTATAAATGATGGAATGAAAGAATAATAGAAGCTAGAATAAAAATAGATAGAGGCTATTTAACAATAATTGGTTTATATGCCCCAGAAGAAGGAAGAGAACAGGATAATATTGATTTTCATAATCAGCTACAGAACATATATAATAAAATAAATAAAAATGATTACATAATTTTAGCAGGAGACTTAAATGCAAGAATTGGAAACACGAAAATTAATAATAATATAGGAATACATGGAGAACACACTCTAAACAGAAATGGTAAAAAATTGGTTGACTTTGTAGTTTATCACAACCTAAAAATAATGAATTCCTTCTATAAACATAAAGACATATATAAATATACTTGGGAAGCAAGAGGATGGAAATCAATATTAGATTACTTCATATTAAATGAAAATACATCAAAATTTTCACTAGATGTTAGAGTTCACAGAGGATATGAAATAAACAGTGACCACTTCCTTGTTAAAATAAAATTAAGATTACCACCTAAATGGCTACAAGTAACAAGAACAGAAAGAAAAATTGAAACATTTGTTTATAAAACTAGACTATTGAATGACACAAATGTACAATGGCTATATGAACAAAGAATTAACCAATATCTAGATAAAATAAAACAAAATGAAGAAATAGAAATAGAATGGCTTAATATAAAAACGATACTAAATGCTGCAGCAAATGAAAGCTTAGTAAAGACCAAAAAATTCAATAAAAGAAAAAAACTGAAGATCTGGGATGATACAATCAAAGAAATAATCAAAAAGAAAAAAGAAGCCTATCACAAATGGTTAAGCAGTAAAAGATTAGAAGACGAAATAGAATATAAAAGAATAAGAGCCATAGCTAAAAGAGAAGTCAGAAAAAGACATAGAGAATCATGGAATAAATTTGTTTCTAATTTAGAACATGATTTATATAAAATAAGACCCAATGTATATAAGATTCTGAAACGCTTAAATGCAGATACCAAAGAAAACATAAAATTAAATACTGAATTGAAATTAGAAGAATTTCTAAATTACTACACAGAACTGTGGACAGAGAAATATTTTAAAAAAGACAACTGGCAAACAATTAACGAAAATGAAAAGGAAATAACTGAAGAAGAAGAATTAGAAATCAGCCTGAAAGAAACAAGAAACTGAAAATCACCTGGAGAAGATAAGCTAGGTTCAGAACTATATAAATATGCAGGAACAAGATTCAAAGAAAGACTCTTATTATTTTTAAATAAAATTTACTCAACTGGTATCCCCCCCCAATAGAATGGAAAAAAGCAATTGTGATTCCTATCTTTAAGAAAGGTAATAGAGATGACCCTAAAAACTATAGAAGTATCGGTATACTAAATTCCTGTTACAAAATATATAGCAGAATCTTAAATAACAAACTAATGAAATATTTCGAGAACTTTATTCTAGAAGTACAGAATGGATTTAGAAAAGGACGATCATGATAGACCCGGCCTTTTGACTAAAATTAATAATAGAGAAAAGAAGAAAATATAATTTAGAAACACATATTGCATTTATTGACTTTGAAAAAGCATTTGACAAAGTTAAAAGAAATATATTATTTAACATATTAAAAGAAAGACAAATACCAAATAATATCCTAAACGCTATCACAAGTATATATGAAAATAATCAAATACAAATAAGATTAAATCATAACTATCATATACAAGAGAGATAAACCAAGGGGTCCAACAGGGATGTCCCCTCTCAGCAACTCTTTTTAATATCTACTTAAATGAAATAATAATAAAATGGAATAAAAATTTCCATCAAGGTATTAAACTTTCTCCTATAGTTAACTTAAACACTCTCCTCTTTGCCGACGACCAAATAATAATTACAAATTCTGAAGATAACTTACAGAAAGCTATTTTAGATCTAAATGAGATATCCAAAGATTATGGTATGATAATATCAACGGAAAAATCAAAAACTATGGCCTTTAAAGGACAAGATCCAGCAAGAACTAAAATAGTAATAGATAATAAGATCTTAGAACAGGTGAATTCATTTAACTACCTAGGATGTGTCACATATGAAAATGAAAAAGATATAAACGTAAAAATTGCAAAATATTTAAAAATAACAGGTCTAATTACTCTATATTTAAACCAAACCTAGTTCAAAAACAAACCAGGCTAAAAGTATACAATACATTAGCCCTGCCAGTCTTAATGTATGGAAGCGAAATCTGGACAATAAAACAAAAAGACAAACAAAGATCAACAACAGCAGAAATGAAGTTTATGAGAAAAACTGCAAAGTATATCCTATTTGATTACAAAAGAAACGAAGATATTATGAAAGAATTAAACCAAGAACCAGTAATAGAAAAAATTAAAAAAATATAAACATAAATGGATGGAACACGTTCAGAGAATGAAAACAGAAAGATTACCAAAATAAGCCTTAAAGTACAAGCCATTAGGAAAAAGAAAACCAGGACGTCCTCTTAAACGATTCAACGATGACTTCTAAGGCCGGAACAGGCCATGCTAGGCCTAAATCCTTGATACGCATGATGACGATGATGATGATTAATTTAATTATATTTTATTCAATAAATACTTCGTTTTTTGGTTCATTTAAAGTAAGGTTTATAAAAGACTAAGAACGTTTTTTGAGTAATTGAGTGTGTTTGAGTATGTGTGTGTTTATGTATGTGTATCTTACATAAAGTAAAGGAATGGAAATATTATAATATTTATAATATTATAATATTATAATGATATATCAATGAATATGAGTTCCCTCCACTTTGCTCCGATATTAATAATTTTAGATTAGATTACATGCATAATAAGGTAATGTGGTTTGTGGAACAGAAATGATATATTTATGAAAGTGAGTTCGATGCTAATATTCGCTGTAAATGGATGATGAATGATAAGGCAGAGTAATCCACTGACTTCGAAGCTTAAGTTAGTTTTTCTGAAGCCAGTGGGATCAACAATGAACTAAACATTTTTCTTTTTTTCTTAGCGTTTGTTACTGTGGTTAATATATTTTATGTGATATGTATGGTAACTGTTGCAGTTCTAAGTGTGCTGATACAATTTCCATAGTTCGGCTTTTAATGTTCTGTTACTGTTCAGATGTTTTACCTTATATGGCAAGTTGTTGCTTAATGTGAGTATGAGATACTCCCTCATGGCTGCTCCATGCCAATTTCTATAACTTCTGGTTGTGAAGAGGGTTGTGTTTGGTCTGGTTATTCGGTACGTTTAAATTTCTCTGTTATTTTCGGTAAGCGTTGTTGAAATAGTGTCTTAGATTCTTATACTCAGGATTTTGTGTTTTGCCGTTAGGGGGTTCGATTATTTCCTGATGTGTAATGGGTCTCCAAAGCACCCTTGAAACGATTCTTCGGCGAAATTTTTCTAAATTTGATAGCTGGCTGTTTGCTGTGTTTGTGACATTTATACCGTTTGCTGTGTTTGTGACATATAAATGCCTAGACATTTATACCGTTTTTTACTTTGGTCGGCATCATATCTTTTGCTTCGAAGAGTTTTGCAGCAATAATGAGTAGTTTGTTATGAAGGTATTCTATGTGTTTAGTCCATTTCAGGTTGTTGATAAATGTATAAACCAAGATATTTAGCGTGTGTTACGAGGTGATTTCGGAGCAGCGGCTACTTCCATGGTTAATGCAACTCTATGTGTGACTAAGTGGGAAAATATTTAGGCTTATAAAAAAAAAATCTGACTATATATAATTCTAGGGTTCTTTGGTGTTGTTTACTATAATTGAATTGTGATAAAAGTAGTCAGTTATTTTGTTTAGGTGATGTGCTTTGAAGAGTGCAGTGTATATGTCTGTGTGGACTATTAGTAGAGCTGTGTCGTATGCGTATTGATATATTTGACTTTGAAAGGCCAATTTTTGAATGCTATTTATGGATATGTTGAACAGTGTGGGTGATAATATTGCTCCTTGAGGGACTTCGTGTTGTGCCTATTTTGGTTATTTGCATTCCGTCTGTGAGATAATTCCTAAACCAGGTATGCCATGTCCCAAGAGGGACATGGCATACCTGGCAACTTGTCCGACTGAGTGTAGTTAGGATAGCAGTATTTCATGGTTATGTCAAAAGTGTGTCAAAAGTTTTAGTAAGATCAAGGAGTATGAGAATAGCAAATTTGTTTTTGTCAACAGCTTTATTTAGTTCGTTTGTAATGTCATCTAATAACATGGTTGTACTCTTCGTTTTCTGGAAACCGTACTGCTTTTGTGAGGTGATGCTATATTTTTGTAAGTAGTTTTGTGAGTATTAGTTTTTCAATAAGTTTAGAGTTGACAGTCAAGTTAGCTATTGGTCTGAAGTTGTAAACATCATTTATTTTTCCATGTTTGTAGATGTGTCTAACTATAGCGGTTTTTAGTTGTTTGAGAATGGCGCCGAATCGAATATCATGTTCACAAGTTTCAGAATTTAGTACCAAATTTAGTTGTTCATAATGTGTTAGGAGGTCAGATAGTCTGATTTTGTCAATTCCTGGACTCTTTAATTGTGAGAGAGCATCTTTCAGTCCCAATTTGGATACGAGAGGAAAGTACATTGTTTGCTGTTGAATTGGGTTAATAGTTTTGTGTTTGGCCTAGGTGGGGGGGAGTATCTTTTTTGAGTTGCATGATGTTGTTAGTGATGGGAGTAGTAGTAGTAGTAGTAGTAGTAATAATAATAATAATAACAATAATAATAATAATTATTATTATTATTATTATCTGAAATCTCCAGGGAGTCAAGGACTCATCGAGTGAGGCTATAAATCACCCAAACCAGCTATCATACCTTCCCTTAAATTCATTCACACTAGATTCACTCAACACCCCTAAGGGCAAATTATTCCACTCACTCACTGTTCTCTGGGAGAAAAACCTAGCTCTTACCCCTTTCTTGACTGTGAACAAACAACTTCCATGAATGCCCCCGTGTTCTCTCTCCCACCTTCCATATAACGAAAAATTTCATCAGTTGTAATCCTATAACATCCATTCAAAATTTTATAGACCTCTATCATATCATCCCTCTTTCTCCTGTTAACCAGATCACATACTCTGCAATTCACATACTCGCAATCTGTCCTCATAATCTAAATCCCATAATCCGGATATAATCTTTATAACTCTTCTTTGCACCCTTTCCACAGCTTCTTTCTCCCCTCCTTGGAACCCGGGAGACCAAATTTGTGCACAATAATCCAGGTATGATCTTATTAAAGCCTTATAAAGAGGCAAAATGACTTCCTTATCCTTACATGTCAAGGTTCTCTTCAACATCGCAATTATCCTCTGAGTTGTATTTGCAACTTTTGCTATGAGATCTTTGAACTTTAAATTCTTATCCACCAATACACCAAGATTCCTTACCTTCCTTACTTCAGTTTCTTCTAGAATAACCCCGCTAATATAATATGCCTCTGGAACTCTAATCACGCCAAAATGTATAACTTTACATTTACTAACATTAAATTGAGAGCCATTTTTGTTTGCCCAAATTTCCAGTCTATTCAAATCATTTTGTAATTGCTGAATATCAGTAGCATCCCTAATTGCTTTGCCTATCTTCGCATTATCGGCAAACAATTGCACATCTGATGTTAGACCCTGCCTGATGTCGTTAATGTATAGATTGAATAACAATGACCCAGGGACTGAACCCTGAGGTACACCACTGGTTACCTTAAATCTGGCAGATTCACACCCACTGTATACCGCTTTTTTATATATGTCTGTCAATCATCCCCTGATCCAAGTCAAGAGATAATATTCCAATCTCATATTCTCCAGTATATGCAGCAGCTTTTCATGTGCTACCCTATCAAATGCCTTAGAAAAATCCAACATTATCATAGTGTATCCTTTCCCTTTATCCAACTCGGTCGTAACAGTGTTATAAAATACGAGCAATTTGCTAAAACATGACCCTTCCTTTGGTAAACCCATGCTGTTTCTTGGAGAGTACCTGTAAAGATTAGAGTATAGTTTGTTTATGTACCCATTTCTGTATGCGAGTTCTTACCAACTTCTCTAAAATCTTCACTACCACACTAGAGATGCTGATAGGTCGGTAGTTAGACATCAGTTTTTGCACTACCGTTGTATAATGGAACTATCATACATTCCTTCCATTCCTGTGGTATTATTCCAGAGCTGAGACCTCACGTTATACAAACATGTAAAAGGCATAGACAATTCGGCTGAACATTTTTTTAGCAAACAAGCTGATATTCCATCTGTCCATATCGACAAATTCTTATCCAGGTTATCCAACAGCTCTTCAATCTCATTTTCATGAACCTCTAACTCTTCGTCCAACGTAGCAGTAGCACTGTGCACCATGTTAAATACACCTGGTTGATATATCTTAGCAAAGTGATCACTCATTAATTGAAAAAGCTCATTAGCTTCTTACACTCGAGTACCATCTGCATTCAATAAAGTTATTTTTCCACATGCATTCTTTCTTTCACTTGCGGCATAAGGATAAAATTCTTTTGGATTGCCTTTAGCTTGCATGAGCAATTTCTTTTCATACTCTGTTTTAGCTTTTCTCACAATACTCGTTACGTTTCTGGCCTGAGTTTTATATATTTCATAAATCTTCTCACTCTTATTCTTACGATATTCTTTCCACATCGACTTCTTCTTGTGGATCTCTTACTTAATAAAGTTGCACATCCATTGCACTTTTTCAAACATTCCCATGCAATGCTGACGATTTTCCCATTCAGTAACTAATACCATGAGACCAAAGATGGTATTTTCCTAAGTTGATCATAATTTCCAGCTTTGTAGTTCAGCATGTAACCTGTTTTAATCGGATCTTCAATATAATTAGATACTTCCCAAGAGAGTACAGCATGATCACTGTCACCAATTGGTGGTAAAATAGTTCAGAGACCCCTTCTGACGCTATGAGCAAATCTAACACTCTTTGACCTCGAGTTCCTTCTTTCACATGCTGCTTGAAAAAGTTGTCTCGCAACAATTCAATAAATTCTTCTTCTTTCTTATCATGAGATTTCTCTTCTACCCAATCAATGTTTTGAAAATTAAAGTCACCCATAATAATCATTCGTTTGGTACCCATAAGGCTCAATTCGAGATGCGTTTCTTCGTCCCCTACAACTGAGCTGCCAGGTCTGTAGCAACTCCCCACCATATATTTCATTCTGTTAACCTCCACTTCACACCAAATAGACTCAAAGTCATCGCTACATGGGACATTGTTACCATCATTGTTTTCTTGTATTTCTACCCTAACTGGACTTAAGTCATCTGATATCATTAGTAGCACTCCTCTTCCTCTCCTATCTCTTCTGTCATTCCTAAAAATAGCATACCCATTACACTCGATCCCACTTACCATGTCTGATTCTGATGGCCACGTTTCACTAATGCCAACAATCTTAGGCCACATCATATTCAATAAAGCAACGAACTCCCCCCCCTTTGTTTCTAATGCTCCTGGCATTTGTGTATAGACATAATAAATTACCACCTAGCCTATTCTTAAAATTAGATATGCAATCTATTTGGTCTTGTTCTAGAATTTTCTCTTTTCTCTCCCCAGATATATACTTAAAAGGTTCGAACCCAAAGCATATTTTTCCACTCCTTAGCCACATACATAACCATGTTCGAAGGCCTTCATATCTTTATCACGTTTGCAAACTTTTGCACACATTTTCCCATTCTCTCCCTAGATGATCTAGTTTCCCTGACTCTCTGCATTAGGTCTACCAAGAAGTAATTTCTCCAGGCTTCTGATGCCAAATGAATTCAAGTGTAGGCCATCCTTCTTATACAAGTCTTTTTTTGCCATCAAACACACCTCGCACATCGTAAAACTCGCATCCATTTCTTCTACACAGCCTGCGCGTGAAATCATTTGCTATCATCGCCCTTCTTTTTAACTCAGTATTATCATATCTGGGTAGTAATGCTACAATTTTTACTCTCTCACATTTCTTTCTCGCTTCTTCCAACAGACCTTTCATATCTTCTCTCATACTATATTTGTCAATATATTTGTCAATATTGATAATAATGAATACCTTTCCACTAACACATCCAATATGATCTATCGTAGATACTAGCTATCTAGAATAACATTTTTCCAACTTTTTCGTCTTATTTGTGTATATTAATGACTAGATGTTTCGCTATCCTTTCAGTCTGCAAGCTAGTAGCAGGCAATGTATTAAATGTATGTATGTATGTACTAATGTATTCAATACTTCTGCTAATACAGAAGTATTTAATACATTGACAATCCAACATTGGAAAATTTAATACACTGGTAATCCAACAAACATAATATGAAGCATGTTATATGTTATATTCAGTTATATTCATATATTCATACCTATATGTTTTTTTTTTTTTTGTTGTTGTTGTTGTATACGTATGCTTTTTTGTATTTTTTTGCTCCTATTTTTCTGTTTCAGTTATGTTTTCTTTTGATACGCGTCGCTATAGAACACTACACCAGACCAAAAGTTCCTGGTTGAACATGTTTTGCAATTGGTTTATGACATTCTCTGGGCAAGATTGACGTAAAAAAAAAAAAATCACTACAGTGAGACAAATGCATGGCAGATAGCGAGATTAAACCAGATACGTTGCAAACAGTCGCCATATCCTCTATCCTTCCCATATATAGGACTTTACAAAAAGCAAATATGCGCGATGGCTAGTTAGAGAAATAAACCCTCGTAAATCTGTGATTAGCAACAACATTTCGCTTTCTCGTTCTGTTTTAATATTCTCCGCATTTTTATCTTGACATAGCAAGTATTTTGTGATGTTTTCTCTGTTGTTGTTGTTGACGTCACTGGATTACATATATATTATATATATATATATATATACATTTTGCTATTTGCCATGCCTAAGCATTAGATAATCTGGAAACTCTGCTTTTGATACTAAATGGAACATCTATCTCAAGAGCAGGCTTTCCAAACCTGGCCTGATATCAGGTAATGAAAATCATCATCTAAAGACATTCCCAAGCAGCATCTAGGTTCCAGTGGGATTACGAATCACTATCCACCTGTCTAAGCTGACTGCATACATAAATTCCTAAACTCTAATTATATAACCCAAGTGTCATAAATTTACCGATACACTTGTAAAAACAAGAACAACACTTTCGATGAAATTATTCAACAGTTATGACACTTAATTGCATAAAACAAGTGTCATAACTTTGCTACACAGCTAACATAATTAATATTATACTTTTAACTTTATTTCCAAATTTAATGAATTTAATGATTAAAATGTTGCATTTTCTGTTTTGAACATAATTTTGAGAAGTTACTACTCTAGTTAATGCGCATTAATACTCTGAATTTGCAAGTTAAAAGCATCGCCACATGTTTTGCACCGAATACAAGACTAATTGACAACTTGGTTGTCCGAATGGTTAGTGTATTCGCTTTCCAACCTGTGGGTTGAACTCCCACCCCCTCGTCAGTATAAATGTATGTGATCACCTTGAGTAGATTTCATCGCCGGTGTGAGACCATTTCCCCCGGTTGTTGAAGGATTGAAATGGGTCTCTAGAGCAGGGTTTCCGGACCAGGTAAAAATGAATAAAAATACAAAAAAAAAAAAAAAGAAAAAGAAAAGAAAAGAAAGAAAGCAAAAAAAGAAGTTAAAGAAAACGAATAAAAATAGAAAAATCCTTAGCACCCACGGAATACTGTGTTTACAACTTAATACTCACACTAAATGAAAGCAAAATTAATCCTCTAATGCCTTTATTCCCAAAGGGAGTTCTATTAGTCTAAAATGACTTTTTGAAGATTGTGGTCAGCCTTTCTCTGCCCATACAACAATCACTGACAGTTGAGTTCGAAGCCACGAACTCGATTTTTTCATGAGAGAGAAAAAAATGGCCATCTCGGTCTTAATCCTAACAGTATATATTATGTATGAAAGAGTACAAGTTTTATGGTCGATTTTTTGTGAGCCGCTTCTTTAAAAACCCTAGTTTCCCACAGGAAACATCCTATCTGCCTGTGTAAAATATCTACTAACTCGAGAACCTGTGGAAGTAAGCCTAGAAAAGATACCTCTAGTTGGCAACTAGAATCGAACCCACAATTCTGTCTTTTATGTTATTATATAATTTGCAAACGTAATTAATTTTATTTATTAGTTGTATTTGTATTATCTAGAAATGCATTTATATTTTACTTCTTTAAATATTTTATGTTATCTAGAATTACTTGTCTTTATATTATTTAGAAATACAGTCTTATTTCTAAAATGATACTGATACGTTTTAATTTATTAATATTCCACTACTAGATGGCAGCACTTAATGAATGTAGCACCGCCGCTGTAGGAACTGATTCACTCTGAAATGAATCTTAGAAACACAAAGATTTCAAATATGACCGAGAGAGAAAAAGAGAGAGAGAGAGAGAGAGAGAGAGAGAGAGAGAGTACTACCCGAAAATACTTTGGGTTAAAAAAAAAAAAAAAAAAACTTACATATCACGCATTTGATTTATATAACAGCATATATTTTTATGTAATATTTTGCAAAAAAAAAGTTGATTTATTTCTCAAATAAAAACACATGAGAGAAAGATAAAACATATTTGTTCTTCGAAATACGATCCATTGGCATCTATACAGGATTTAGTGCGGTGGTACAGTTTTCGGAGAGCCGCAGAAACTTCCACTTGTTCGATTATCTTTATTTCATTGGTTACAGCTTTTTGGGTGGCTGGAACACCCACAAATTGGTCCCTTTGAGCTTCATTTTCAACTTAGGGAAAAGAAAATATTCCGAAGTGGATAAATCTGGTGAGTAGTGGGAGGGGGGTGGTAAGGGGCGGGGTTTCTGTTGTGTGTCAAAAAGTGACTCACATTTGCAGATTTGTGAGCGGACGCGTTATCCTGCAACAGGAAAAAAAAAAAAAAATCGCTACCGGAATGTGGCATGCCGAACACGTTGAATACGTTTCAGGAGATAATCCATAATTTTTTTCTAAAATTTCGCATTCACTGTTCTCCCCTTCGCTACGAATTCTTTGTGTACCAGGAATTCTTTGGGAGGAATGTTTGAAATCTCCGCTATTATCCATGAGCCGATTTCACAGTCGTTTTTCACCAATCAGCGATAGCAGCAATCTTTTCCTGAGTTTGAGTCGATTTGGGACAGCTACTTCTCTCATCATTTTCTATCAACTCCCTTCCATCACGAAATCGCAAACACTACCTGAAGAAGTTAAATCGGTTCAAGGCCTTATTTCCATACGCATTTTGTACATTTCTAGGGTTTCTGCAGCAGAAAAGCCCACTTTAAAATAAAATTTAATTGCAGTTAACTGTTCACTTTTCATATCCATGACAAACAAAGAAAAAGCACTTCACACTACACATCATAACTCGCACACTGCTGAACGTAAACTAACCTACCAAACTCTCTGGGGATGTAGCCATTAGCTGGTAATACTTAGCACGTTTTCTCCAATACAGTATGCGCTAGAAATCAAGTCCCAAAACCTATGGATCACACTGTACTCGTATGTGTAGAGGACATGAGCAAGTACTGCCACTTCTTCAGCTAGTGTCAATGATGCCATTTGTTTCAAAAGACATTGGTAGAAAGATTCTCTTCCCGGACTCCAAGAACTTTTATTAAGTTCCTTCCACCTTAAGGTGAGCTGATCTCATATTGGTGCCTGTAGGATACTTCATCTTACAAACCCGTGCACATATTCATTATCATAATCAGTAATCAGTGATCATTATCATAATCAGTAACCAGTGATCATTATCATAATCAGTGGTTCTAACAAGCAGTTAAGCGCCCACGAACTTCCGTATCCTTGGATTTCGTAACAGTAATTCGAGGATGATGTGATTAGCCCTATGTTTATAAATATTTTTTGTCTGTAAATTGTGTGTTCTACTAACCAGTTTGGCTGATTTCAAAAACCCAAGTTTATGGGTGAAAAACCCTGTCCCCAGTTGAAAAGCCTGATAAAGTTTCTTCGCGTTCTAGACGGGATTCGAACCCACGTCTTCCCAACCAATAGGGCTTCGTTTTGCTTGGACCCTGACCAGAGCAGACGTGTTTTATTGTGCTCCGCGTCCATAGTGTTTAGTGCTTTGTTGAAGGATTAAGAGCGTCGTAAGGCGATTAGCAGTGCCCTCGCCCACGATTGCTAAATGCTTTCCGTGAAAATGGCTACTGTCTCGGGAACATCGTCAAGTAATCCGACCGACCCTAGTCTGGCCGTTCGTCAAGAGAATTCCACCAAAGTAAACGGATCGAAAAATAATTTATCGGGAAACGCTACAGTTTCTTCCATGGATACCAACGTAGACATCATATCTTCAATAAACCTGCCAGAGGAATTGGACTGGAGTAAGGCCTGCATCTTACAGTGCGACCCAGCTGGAGCTCCGTACACCGAGGAAGACATCATCGAAAGCCTCAAATCCAAGGTAAGAGGTTCAGATGTCTGGCACCTCGGTGTCCTCAAATATAATTATATTTTCCTTATTTCCTTTAAGTCCATTGCTGTAAAAGAAACGTTTGTAAATTTTAAAGAATTGGATGTATGTAAACGTAAATGCAAAATCCTGCCAATATCTAAAAATCGTAAGATAGATATTATTATACACTGGTTACCCCCCCAAATCCCAAACAGACTGGTGTCAATGCACTTCGAAAAATTTGGAAAAATCGAATGCATTGAACAAGTCACCAGTAACACCAGGGACAAAGAGTGGGCACATGTCCTTTCTAACAAAAGAAAAGTAACCATCACCTTGAACGAAGGCGCCAAAACTGAAGAAATACCGTATGTCATTAAAGTTCAAAAAATGACGGGAATAGTAATCATCCCAGGACGCCCCCCTGCATGCTTTCGCTGCAGGAAAATTGGTCACTTAAGGAAAGAATGCAGTGCTCCGAAATGCGAGCAGTGTAACCGAATAGGCCATAACATGAAAGAATGTCCTGGGCAGACATACGCATCGATGTTAGCCAAACGAACGGCTGCAGACCAGCCAAGTACACAAAATGAGCTGGAGAAAGCAGACGATGTTCAAGAGAACAACTTAGAAGACATGCAACTGAAGAAAGTAAACGGAAAAAATACATCCGAAGATACTAGCAAAAAAATACTCCCAAATAAGCAGCAAGAAGAGGGAACACCATGTGTAACCTCTGAAGAAAATATATGTAGAGAGGACATTACAGAAGAAAAAAAAAATGCCGGAAAAGATGAACTGCAAGAAGCCGAAACATCTTGCATAACCTCTCAGGAACAAAACTGCAGAGAAGACATGGCAGGAAAAAAAGAATTTGTCAAGAAGAATGATAAAGAGGAGCTTACTATAAGTCCAGAAAATCTGGGTGGAAATGGAAAAAGTCCAAGTGCTTTCACCCCACATAGAAGGAACAAAATGAAATTTACACCTAATGTAAAAGCAAAAAGAGAAAAAGATAAAGTAAAAACTCAGAGAGGAAAGAACTGCTGATTTCAAAAATTATGAAGAAACCAATTAATATAGTGAGCATTAATTGCAATGGTCTAAACAGTCAGCAGTCACAGAAATTATTAAGAAACATGATACATCAGAACCACACAGACATTGTAATGCTACAAGACACGAGACTAAACACAGACTCAGAAACAGAAAAAAAATTTCACAGAAGCCTGCAATGTCATTACTACATCGTTGGCGAGCCAGCACAAGGTAATGGCATTGCAGGATTATCAACCCTCATAAGAAAAAAAAGCAACATACAAATCATATCCCACAGCACCATAATAGAACACAGAGCCCTCGAGGTTGAAGTGGTCTGGGGAGATCAAATAGTGTCGTTAATAAACATCTACGGCCCTGCTGATCACAACAACAAAAAACACTTCTGGGAAACACTTGGAAATAAAATGCTAAACATAAAAAACATCATAGCAGCCGGGGACATGAACTTTACCGAAAACAACAATATAGACAAGGAAATTAAAAACACTTCAACAAAGAACAACTTCACACACATAATACAACGATGTAATATAAAGGACACATTTCGCATACTATATCCTACACGGAGGGAGTACACACATTTTTCCCCCACCAATGCCTCACGGCTAGACAGAATATACATAAGCCAGCATCTAAAGTCCACTGTTAAGGAAGTTTGCCATGCACCACTAACTTTTAGTGACCACCACTAGGTCAAGGCTAAAAAACTGTCCCTTGAGACCTTAGACAGCAACATATACACTAACAGAAACTACCCACTATGGAAACTAAATAACAGCATTATTAACACAGATCAATTTACATCGGAAATTAAACAAATACTAGACAATATAATAAAAATAACAAATGTAACGGAGGCATGGAACAAATTTAAAATACAAGTAAAAAAAGCCGCCATAAAGATAGGGAAACAAAAAAAATACAACACAAACAAAGAAAAAATAAACATAATTAAAGAACTAATGCAGAAATACAACACAGACAGAACCCTTCCAGAAAATAAAATAGCCATTAATGCACTCAGAGCAAAACTAAAACAAATTGAAATAAAAGAGGCTGAAGGGGCCTGGGTTCGCGCTAAAATAAAAACAATGGAACAAGATGAAGGAAGGACCAAAGCTGCGTGGCTCTTTGAAGAGCAAAAAAAGCAGAAAGCTCAATTTAATAAAATAAAACACGAGGGGGTAGAAATCGAGGGAGATGCAAATCTCCTCCGATTCTTCCACTCACAATACACGAATACATTCTCTGAAAAAGAAAATGACGAAACAGAAACACAAAACTTCTTGACACAACTACCAAGACTCACAGACAAGGAAGCAGAACACATAGACTCACCAATCACGCCAACAGAATGCAAGAAAATCATAAAATCCCTATCATTACACAAATCCCCAGGACCCGACGGCCTCACTGCGGAGTTTTACAAAGCGTACTACCCCATGTTTGAGACACTATTTGTGAAAATGCTATCCGAAATACACAATTCGGAGAGCATCCCAGAACAGTTCAACCTCGGCTACATAGCATTAATTCCCAAAAAGAAAGACACAGCAAACAACGAAGAGACACAATGGAGAGGAATTACACTTCTCAATACAGACCAAAAAATTTTAACTAAAATTATTTCCGAAAGAGTGCAGAGACACATAAACCAGATCATATCCAAATCCCAAACCTGCGGAATAAAAGGCCGAAAAATAGAGGACAATATCCTTCAAATTCGATGTATATACGAGCACTACCAGACAACACAACAACCATGTCTACTGGTAGGTCTCGACATTGAAAAGGCCTTTGACTCAGTGAGTCATCATTACCTACATGAAGTCATCAAAGCTGCAGGTTTTGGGAAAAAATTTCAGAATCTGATTTCAAATATTTACACCACAGCAGAGTCTCGCCTAATCATAAACAAGAAACTGTCTGCACCGGTCAAAATTAAATGCTCGGTCAGACAAGGAGACAGTCTCTCTATGATCCTCTTTGGTCTCGCCTTAGAGCCGGTAATACGAGAAATATCTAAGCATCCCGGCATAGCGGGCACTCACATAGGAGGTGAAGGAAAAACAAAAGTGCTCGCCTATGCCGACGATGTAATACTAACCGTAACTACAGCCGAGTCCTTCACACTCGCATACAACATACTCAAAAAATTTGAAAAAGCGTCAGCACTCAAAGTAAACCTTCACAAGTGCCAAGCGATGTTCGTCGGCAGGTGGGTAAAAAGGCCTACCATGCCGAACGACATAAAAATAGACAAACACCTACCACTACTGGGGATCGTCATAGGAGAACAAATCCAACACAACACACAATGGGAGCTTGCACATACAAAAATAACCAAGAAAATTACACAGATGAGACACAGACAACTATCACTAACAAGTAAAGCTAAAATATGCAATCAATACCTACTGTCTAAGATATGGTACCTCATGAACAATACCAACTACAACGGTCAAGCAGTAGACAGAATACACAGAGAATGCGCAAAGTTCATCTGGGGTTCCAAATACGAACCCATCAGAAGATCCACAATATTCCATGACATCGAGGCGGGAGGACTCGGCTTAATAAACGTACACCTAAAAACTCTAAGTGCGAGAGCAAAAATCATAGAGAGAGCTTACACAGAGGAAAAAGCATGGAGCGCATATATAATATATTATATGCAGAAGATAATGCCCGACAAAGTAATATGTTCCCTTCCGCGCTCGAGTGGCAAAACACCCAGAATGTTCCACGAGATTGCGGAAGGTTACAACTTCATTAACAAATACGTAGGAATAAACGAATTCTTGAAGATGAGACCTAAAGCAGCACATATCAAACTCACGCGCACAGTTATACCACCACCACCACAACACCGGGAGATTGAAAGAGGGACACTAAGACTATCAAAGGCACTTAAAAAAGCCTTCAATCTGCCCATAAACCCCAAATTAAAAACCTTCTACTACAAAGTACACCACGCTTGTTTGCCCACCAAAATGTGGTGCACAGCGAAAGGAATCCCTCTTCAAGGCCCCGCCAGATGTCATTTTTGCCCCCAACCAGAAACACTTTACCACTTAATGATGTACTGCCCTCACACCTCCCGAATATGGAACACGGTTCAAACATTCATAAAACACAAACAACCCTTTACAGAACACACGTTATACTGGTTAAACGAAGGGAAAATTAACACAACTAAAGCAATCATCATCATAACAACCATGTACTCGATTTGGACATACAGATGCGACAAAATTTACGGAAGGGAAACAGGACCAGACATACTGAAGAAAATAAACAACATACTAAAAGAAACAATCACAGATACCATAAACAGAAACAAAATAACAAAACACCAATGGCGACAAATAGGTCTCATCTCAGAATTTGAAGAACAACTGCAAATCATAGAAATAAAGGACCCACCATAAATTAAAAAAAAAAAAAAAAAAAAAAAAACCATACACACGATAAAATATACATAAGCGAAAGAAAAGCAAAAGCATATTGTAAACTTCTTCATTAAGCTGTATAACCACTTGTACATTAATTGCTTTATGCTATAATTAGTTGTAATTCTGTGCATAATATTTGAACAATTATAGAGGTAGTAGTTTAGTTTTATGCATCAAAAAATGTCAATGACGGTTTATATAGTGGAAGAAGTCGATGACATTTTGCTGATCCGGTGGGTAACTCAAATATCTGCCAAAATGTAACCCTCTTTCTATGTTAAAACAAATACTACATATGTATATAGACATTTGCAATCTGAAAGTGATAAGGTATATGTAAACAGTGCTTAACACTTCATGATAAATTAAGAATGTATAATCCCAACTATATCTGTATAATCCAAACTATAATCTGTATAATCCAAACTGTATAATCCAAATGTATAATGTACAATCCAAAATGTTCACAGCCAAATGTAAAAGTGTCAAGTCAAACATAACAAAGGGCTAAGTTATGTTACATTAAAAGAAAAATACTGCTCAACTCATGTAAAAAGGACTGTAGGAAGAAGTAGACACTGAGCAGATTACTGATGTTAAAAATAAGGAAAAATAAATTGTACATAATATATTATTAAGACCAAGAATGTAAATCAAAATGCCAATCAAAATAAGCATTCTATGTACAAATGTATATATATTTATTTGGAATGTATGTAGATGCTTTATGGTTAATAAAATATTACTAGACTGAACTACGGAGTCTCAACCTGGTAAAGGTATTACACACATAGTATATACGGAATTCACGCTGATCTTACATGATCTAAAAGAATAGACTCCTAATTATAACAACAACAATAACAAAAAAAAAAAACTCCGAACACTTAACTACTATTAATACACTTATCTCGAAGTACAAGACATCATAAGAAGCTGTAATATATTCACCTTATTTACTAATATACAAACATAAGACTTTATAATGCTGCTGCTAAAAAAGGTGATGGCCTTGCTAAAATATTGCATAACATCGGAATACTTCAGGTATGAAGATATATCTATATAAATAGACATGTAAATAGATTTCGACCATAGCCAATGGAAACTCTCTTTCTTTTTTTCTGGCTAACATTTATATGGAACCATTGAAGCGAAAGTTTCAGCATCATATCCAAGATCCCAAATTATGAAAAAGATTTATTGAAACGTCTTTTGGATATAGAGCATGGTCAGCAATCTCTTGAGGATTTCTTAAACGACTTCAGCAACCAATACTCAATATAAATTTTTTGCTCTGAATTAGAGATAGGTGATTAACTTCCTTTCCTGAATATAAATCTGACCAGATCGTCTAAAACTAAAAGTTTTCATCTGTAGGATACTAACGCTCACAAATAGATACCTTCTTGCTAATTAAAACCAATAAGACTGTAATAAATTAGGCAATATTTCAGTTCTTGGAGATCACACTCTTGCTAACGATGCATCCGAATTAGTAGATGAAGGCAAATTCTTCCTAATATCTTCCTATAAAACGAATATAATGAGGTCTTGAGATCTTTCTACTCAACACAAAATATGTTGTAATTCCATTATCTTAAGAAGTTTTTATGTATGTGGAAGCAATGTCTTTCAATTGGTAAAATTTGCTTGCTATTACCTGGAGTTCGCTGTGCAGACAGTTTATGTGGCTATTCCAACTTAGATCGAAATGAAGTCTTCTGGAACGTGTTGTTTCCACCTGTGTGATGGCCGTGATTTTAACAGTGCTATAGTCAAATGCTTAGTTTCTATGAGTTGGATATGGAGATTTTTGAATACCATTAGTTTTATTTTTCAGAGTTTATGTGTATGCGTTTTCGTTTATCCAGCAAGTAACTAGATTAATGCCGAATTGCATATTTGTGCAGGGTGTGTTTACATCATTATGAACATTCACGACGGCCGTGTCGTCTGCATATTGGAAATACTTTTTAAGGGCAACTGGTTAATATCGCGTATAAGTTGAACAGGATCGGAGAAACAACATCTCCTTTTGGCATTCCACAAGTTCCTGGTAGGCTCTCTATTGTGCGCCGTTCCTGTACGAGTGATGTGGTTCCATGCATGCTTTGAACCATAGGAGTAAACATACTCTGATTAAAATTTGTATTAGTTTGTTCAACAAGGTTTTGTGTATTAGTGTGTCACACTCTCTTGTTAGGTCAATAAAAACAACTACAGTAATACTATTCTTTTTTATCTAAAGTGGCGTGTTAGGTCTCTGAAGTCTTCCAGGAGCGTTGGAAACTATATTTTGTTTTCTGGACGATATGGAATTTTTCTCTGTATGTGAAGCATCTATACCTGGTCCTTTGTTGTGGTTATTTTAATAAAATGCAAGAGATAGTTGTTCCTTTGCTACTGTTGGTAACGTATTGACTGAATTGCTGATGCTCCTAGTGGAGAATATTTTTCTGTGTGGAGGAAGAATATTTCTTGCATTTGTTGTACGAGTTCACGAAGTGCTCGTTAGTTTTTGGCAAGCTGTTTAAGGGATCTGGACTCCCAAGCAAAGCTCGTTTTATCGTTCCAGAGGAAAGGAGGGTCTCTATGTGTATTATCTAGCATTTTGTTGGTCAGCTGCACAGTTTCTTTCATGCCGCTCGTAGCTGTTTTTAGTTTGTTTCTATAATAGTTTCTTTTTTTGCAGTTCTAATTGTGTTGTAAGCTTATTCTGTTTCCTTTTATATTCTGCTTGTAATACTGTATTGTGAGGAGACCTCTTGTTTCCACAGGGCATCTTTGTTTGTATTTCTATTGTTTACTGTTGTCCTGAGTTCTCTCTCTCTCCGGTTTGAGCGCATATTTGATTTTAGATCGGTTTTTACTATGTAAAAACACACATCTCCTAGGAGCTGTGTGTTTTTACATTATGAGAAAATATCAAGAACGGTGAAGGAGCTTGCTCCACCTTTGCATCGATTCGCCTTGGTGTGGCACTACCAAGTGGTCACTTACGCTTGGATTCGCCGATAGTTCGTCGGCATGAAACGCTTAGATCTTAGTCTTCGATCTTAGAGTTTCGCACACTGGCTGAAAAACAATAAGGGATTTTTATCCCCTTAATTTAAACAAAACTACTATTGATTGCCAGACTCAAAGCATGTATGAAATGGAAAAGAAACATTCGATGAGTGTTTTAGAACGCTTGTTTGAAATTATAAAATTATTTGGTATCCAAAATTTAGCTTTTCGCGGATCACCTGATAAATTATATGAAAGGAATAACGGCATTTTTTAAAATTGGTCGAACTGTTTTCGAAGTTTGATCCCGTTATGGAAAATCATGTTGAAAGGGCCCTACAACGAAACAATAGAGTACACTATTTGAGTAAAGACAGTCAAAATTACATATTGGAAACTTCAAGTAACGCAATCAGGGATACAATTTTAGTACCAATTCGAAAATCTAAATATTATTCCATAATTTTAGGCTGCACACCTGATGCAAGTAAAACAGAACAAATGACCATTATTATTCGCTTTGTTTCCTGTGACAATGGAATTGTCAAGATCAGGGAAAACTTTTTAGGTTTCGCAGATATATCAGATTCCACAGGACATGGTTTATATGCAACAATAGTGGAACAACTGGAAAAATGGAACATTCCCATTGAAGACATGCGAGGTGAAGGGTATGACAATGGGGCAAATATGAAAGGGAAAAAATATGAGCTCCAAAATTTGCTTTTGAACAAAAATCCTCGAGCTTTTTACGAGCCGTGCGCTGCTCATACTCTAAATTTAATCATTAACGATGCAGCCAAAGTGAATGCAGATACAATTAGTTTCTTTGCAATTATTCAAGAAATATATAATTTATTTTCATTCTCTTACAAACGTTGGGCAATCCTTTTAAAGTTCGTAAAAAATTTAACCTTGAAACAGCCATCAGAAACGCGGTGGGAAAGTAAAATTAATGCAACCCGCCTTCTACGATATCAGTTAGGAGAAATTTACAATGCACTTTTTGAAATTTTAAATAATGAACATTTTAATAAACTCAGCATGAAGCACAAACATTATGTGCTAAAATAAAGGACTACAAATTTATTTGCTCTCTTATAACTGGGCATGATTTACTTAACAGAATAAACCCTGTGAGTAAAATGCTACAAGACAAAAATATGAACATTACACTTGCTTTAGAATCTATCGAAAACTTAAAAATATTCTTACAAGAGTATCGATCAGATACAAATTTTAAAGAAGTTCTAAAATAACTGAGTGAAGAGGTGGATGGAGAACATGAATTTAAAACTGGTACAGAAGTTCGACGACGAAAGAAGACACGACAATTTGACTGCGAGCATCTTGACGAAACGCCACAATCGCCAGAAGATAAATTAGAGTGAATGTGTTTTATACACATCTAGACGTTGCAATGTGTTCGTTAATAGAACGTTTTGAACAACTAAAAACATATTATGATAATTTCAATTTCTTGAATAGATTACTACAAATTAACAACGAAGATTTACGAAAAAATTGTGACGATTTAGAGATTCTCTTGAAGGACAAGGACGGCGACAATAAAGACGTAAATGCAATAGAACTATATGACGAGTTATATGCTTTCCGGGATATTTTTCGGAAGGAGAATTTAAATATTCAAAACTCGTTCTATATTCTTAATTTTATTGTGTTCAATAATTTATCTTTCCCTAACTTTTCAATTGCTTTAAGAATACTATTAACCTTACCTGTTAGTGTAACGAGCGGTGAGCGGTCCTTTTCCAAGTTGAAATTGATTAAAACCTACTTAAGAAAAAGTATGTCACAAAAAAGGCTTGTTAGTTTGGCGTTATTAACTATTGAAAATGATATATGTGCGGAATTAGACGTTAAGACCATTATTTCTAATTTTGTGAATATTACTACAAATTAACAACGAAGATTTACGAAAAAATTGTGACGATTGAGAGATTCTCTTGAAGGACGGCGACAATAAAGACGTAAATGCAATAGAACTATATGACGAGTTATGTGCTTTCCGCGAAATCAAATCAAATTCTAAAATTTTAATTTAAAAAATTTCAAGCATATTTCTGTAATTTAATTTATTTTCTGTTATTCTGTGAAGATTTCATTTTTCGAATACTTATATTAATATTAATAAAATGTTCTAATTATTATTTCTGAATTCTTTTCTTGTTTTCTCATCTATCTTGATTTTTTTATTTGCCTAAAAGATAGTTCCACTTATAAAAATTATTAAAAACTTTTGACAAGTTACTAAGAATTTAGTAACTTGTAAAATGCAAAACATTTTTTAAACTTTAGTTCAAATAAATTTTAACTTTAATTCAAATTCATTTTAATTTTGTTAGCGATTCGGGTCGGTAAGAAGGCTATAATCCCTGTATCATTATATTCAACGATTAAAGTGAAGTGGCTTTATCAAAATTTGCTTTAACTTTTGAGAATATTTTGAATATTCGGGTTTTTAACGATTATCCTATCTAGTCAACACCCCCTTGTTCGTTATATTTAGCGAACCAACGTATGGCTGTTCTGTCAAAATTTATTTAAGAAATTTCAAATAATTTAAATTTTTATTATCGTAAAAGAACCACACACGCCCGGATCGTTACAGGGGCGCTTAGATAGAAATTGCTGCAGGCGGCAAAGACCCTAGCGCCGTCACTGAGTATTCTGATAACAGTTCTGTGTTCAGTTTAGACCACAATTTTATATTGTCTAGCCGTGATATTTTCTTCTTCCAGGTTTTCTCTTTCTGTTGATGCACCTTCTAGTATTACCTGGAGAATTTTATATTTATCGTTGCTAATTAAATATCCTAAGCAGGCAGTTTTTCATCTTTTCACAATTTTGATTATTTCTCGATTTTTATTTATTCTTCTTCATACCTGTTCAAAGGCTACCAGTTTGTTGATTGTATTTGCCTTTAACTCCCTGTTGATTGTATTTCAACTCCATATAGTAAACTTAACCATACATAGCACTTCATCATTCATACTAGGATTTCAATGTTCAAGTCGTTGTTACATAAAATGGGTTTCATATCGATAAACGACAGTTTTGTAATTTCAATTCTTGATCTCAGCTCCATTTCAGTCCGAACTTTCATTTATCCAGGATCCCAGATATTTGAATTTGTTCACTTGTTTCTATTTTATTTCCATTTAGAATTGCCTCAGCCGTTATCGAAGGGTTGTTGTTTATTATCATAAGTTTTTTGTGTTAATTTTTTTACATCCACTTAATTCCAACTTGGTTTATCCTTCTGACGTTGGGGTACACAGCCTGATACTGCTACTCTCAAGCAGTCTAAGATTACTCCCGAGTCTCTCATAATCAGAAGCCTTGTAATAGAACATAAACCCCTTCTTGACAGAGAAATCCACATGTTTGTCAACTTTCCAGAACAAGACCGCATGGTCACTCTCCCCAAGTAGAGCAGAGTCACTGCCTTGGTTATGGGTACATTCTGATACTATTATCAGATCCAACACTCCCCAAAAACCCCTCATCCCCTCTATAGCATGTTGTTTCACATAAGTATCCCTTAGCAAATGTATAAATACCACTTCCATCTTGTCATGCCCTCTTTTCTTCCCTCCAATCGATGTCCCCATAGTTAGTCTCCCAAATAATTGTTCAGCTTAAAGATATTATACTAATCTGCCGAAACATGCATCTACATCTTCCTGTGCCCCCCCCCCCCTGATCCATTGCTTCTATACACACTTGGTCTATAGAAGCAGCCAACAACGTATTTTGTCCTTTTATCTCTATCTCACTCCAGACAGCCTCAAATGAACCATCTCCATCAGCCCTAATATCCTCTTTCACTTGTAATTTTGTTGGTTGAAATTCTGCAGCTATCGTCAGAAATACCCCAACTCCTGTCCTGTTTTTTCTATCCTCCCTGAAAATACAATACTCCTTACATTCTATTTCTGTAATTATATTATTTTCAGTCAACCAGGTCTCGCTGATGCCTATACTTTTTAGCCAAGTCGAGCTTACCAATGACACAAATTCATCACCCTTTTTCTTGCATTCGTGAACATGCATTTCAACACCCTTTTGTATCCAATGTCATTACCAGCCCATTTAAATTGAGACATGGCATTGAATAATCATTACTGTACCCATCCTAATTTATCACAGGGGTGGCCAGACACATGCTTGATTTCATCCTCTCTAATATCTCTATTTTCCCTAGTTTTGAACTACCACACTCTCACTAAACAACACGTTTTGCAAACATTTTACTCCAAAATCATTTAATTGTAGCAAACCAGTCACAGAATAGAAACTTTTATTCTATTTGTATGCGACTACCAGTATCGATTTCCTTCAATTCCATGCACATAGTTCGGTGAGATATGAGTCTGGAACAATGTTCATTAAATGTTTTGGTCAATTGCTACACACAAGAAGTTCTGTTTGTCCCTACAAGCCTTTTCAGACAATGGCTATCTCGTTCCTGACTGACTATCTTAGTACCACAGTCGCTCCTCTTAGAACAACCAATGTGGGTTATTTAGAAACTGATTTTTCCATCTGGGATATCTCGCCTTTTGAGAAACCAGTCTGCTCTGCTGTTTTGAAAATTGTGACTCCAACCAAACGGGTACCCACAATAATTCCTTTACGAAGTCCAAAAGATCCTTTGTTTTTTGCATTGTGACAAATAATATTGATAATTACTGAGAATTTAAGAATGCCTAGCAACATTCTTAGATATCTTCCCAAAACACGTTATGATGCACGTGACCAAGTATTTTGCATATACGCTGTGTAAATCACGTTTGTGTATATCTGAACAAAGGTTTCTAATTCAGTGGCCCGTATGGGTAGGTTCGATTCTAGTTACCGAATAGATAAACTTTTTTCCAAGTCTTCTTTCTTCTGTAGGTTTTCGCGTAAGCCGATCTCCAAATAGCATTCTCTTCCGGAAACGTGGGATTTTAATTGCCCATCTTATGAAAATAGGGAACTGAAGTTCAGGGGAGACGTTGCAAAATTTGTAAGAATTACACAAGAAATTAATGCTGTATGTGACGAATGCTGACATGTATGGATAAGGAGATAATATTTCCACGGTATAAAGCGTTGGTTAGGCTTCATTTGGAGTTTCATGCTCAAATTTGGTCACCTGGCTATATTGGCGATAAGGAAACATTGGAGAGAGTGCAGAAGTGAATGACTAAAAGACTATCTCAGGACTGGAGTACAAGTACAGATTGAGGGATTGTTGTCTGTGAATGTTCTGTCTGTGGGTGTTCGAACTCTGTGGGGCTTGGAAGTAATACTAATATTAAAAACCACAGAACTCGCACTATTACAGGCAGTAATGCAAATCTTGGGATTTAGGGCCAGGAGATGGCCGAGTTGCCTTGATTTGTTGATGGCTTAGCTTATCATCAGTGAAAAACTTGAAAGAAGGAGACTGGTCGTCAGGGCTAAAGCGTCAAAGCGATAAAACGTCAGGGCTAAAGGAGCTCTGTCTCATTATACGAAAAGATGTGAAATATTTCTTTATGCTATAAATTTACTATATAACATTCCATAAAGAAATCACTATATGCAGCCTATGGAAGATATTTATACAAATACATACATCTTTTGTACATCGGCAACATTTCGCCCATTATTCTCTTCAAGTCCTTACCAATAATTGTTTGTAATGGATTATCGCATATTTTACTTTAAAAAAATGATATACAATTAGGAATTACGGTCTTGTAAATATGAAAACGATACCGAAAAATGTATATCTGCAATTAAAAGAACACTGGATCGTTGTTGTTGTTTTCATCAAATCATATTCTACAGTACTTGACAAAAACCTGTTTACTTGTTTTTGTCTTTTACCAAAACTAAACAAACGAAGCTTCTGAGTGATTATATTCAGATGTACGAGTATATAGATGCTGTTGTCATTCCATCAATTGCCTCTTTATTCTATAAATGAGAAAACATTATGAGAATATCTACTACTTAGACTGGTTTAAACCAGAGCAAAGCTTACTTTTTATAACTAGATTATGAGGAAACTTGACCAAAACACTGATTATGATGCCGTTAATTTTGATTTCGGCAATTGGATAGCATCCCATATAGGAACCTGCTAATTAAACTCTGCCAAATAGGCATTTATGATCACCTAGCGAGATAGGTAGAAAATTGCTTGACAGATAGACGTTTGTATATTATTATTATTATTATTATTATTATTATTATTATTATTATTATTATTATTATTAATGGGGAGTCATTAATAATAAGGGAGTCAAAGACTCATCGAGGGAGGCCACATACTACACACACCACCTATCATACTTATTCTTGAATTCATTCACACTGCTTGCACTCACAACATCCAATGGGAATCCATTCCAATCACGCACCACACTCAGAGAAAAATCTAGCCTCTTCATTCTCAGCTTCCAAGGATACCGTCTCGTACTTTCCCCACCCTCCATAAATTGAAAAATTTCATCAATTGAAATCCTGTATGGCCCTTTCAGAAGTTTATAAGTCTCAATCACCCCTCTTTCTCCTGTTTGCTAGTGTCTGCAGTCTACAAATTCTCAATCTGTCTTCATAATCAGTATTCCACAATCCTGATATCATTTTTAACACTCATTTGTACCCTCTCCAATATATCAGAATCACAACTAAAACCAGGAGACCAGACCTGCGCACTATAGTCCAACTGAAATCTTATCAAGGTCTTGTGAAGTGGCAAAATGACATCCTTATCTTTACATGTGAACGTTCGTTTCAGCATTGCAATTATCTTTTGAGTTGTATTTGCAATCTTTGCCACATGGCCCCTAAACTTCAACTTCCTATCTATTAACACTCCAAGATCCCTAGCCTCATCAGTTTCTTCTAGCCTAATCCCACCAATATAATACGACATTGGATATCTAATCATGCCGAAGTTAATGACATTTACATTTACTGACATTCAACTGACACCCATTTTCCATGTCCACAATTCCAGCCTATTCAAATCATTTTGCATCATCAGCAAATAACTGTATTTTGCTTGTCAAATCCTTCCCAATATCATTAATGTACAGATTGAATAACAGTGGACCAAGCATTGATCCTTGTGTACACCACTTGTTACCTTAAACCTAGCCAACTCAGATCCCCCGTATACCACTTTTTGATATCTGTCGGTCAGTCATCCTCTTATCCATGCTAATATTGTATAACCCAAACGCATTTTCTCCAATTTGTGCAGCAGTAGTCTGCCATGCTGTATTCTGTCAAAAGCCTTAGCAAAATCCAAAAGTATCATGGTGTATCCATTCCCCTTGTCTAGTTCAATGGTAACATTGAACTTCATAACTTGAACTTCATGGTAACATAAAACATGACCTTCTCTTAGTAAACCCATGCTGTTCATTGCAAAGTAGAGATTCACTGTCAACCCAATTCTGATTGCGGGCGCTGACCATTTTTTTTCAAAAATCTTCACCACCACTCCTGAGATACTAATTGGTCGATGGTTGGATACATCGGTCTTTGCACCACCCTTATGCAATGGAATTACCATACATTCCTGCGGAATCTTCCCTGTTCTGAGACTCATAGTAAACATCCTGGTCAAAGGAATGGCCAGTTCAGCTGAACAGTCTTTTAGCACAAGTGCTGATATTCCATCACTCCCTATTGCTGAATTCTTATTCAGTTTGTGCAACAGCTCTAATTCCTCGGCCTCACACACCTGTGTTTCTTCATCTAGCGAAGAGTAACAATGAGCTCAATGTTGCGTTCACCAAGTTGATAGCTTTTAACGAAATGGGCACTCATTAATTGAACAACCTCTTCTGCATCTGTAACCCTCACGCCATCTGTATTTCGAAGAGTATATTCATTTCTTTGTTATTCTTTCTTAGAGTTATATTCTTTCATATTCATTCTTTCTTTTACTTGCAGCATATCGATAGAATTCTTGTGGGTTGTCTTTAGCACGAGAGCCAGTTTCTTTTCATAATCAGACTTTGCTTTCCGTACAACAGTTGTGACTATTCTAGTGCCTGTTGCTTATAACTTTCATAATAATATAGCATGTAAAAAAAGGGTTTCTGTAAAAAAGAGCACGTAAAAATGAGTTTTTAAAGGTGAAGTTTCCCAGTTTGATATTATTGGAAATTCTTGCTGGTTAAGATGTTCATGAATTATTTAGATTGGTTCTGGTGAGTTAGACCCTGCAGAAGAAGAACCACCTAGACGATCCTTTTCTTAACAATTTTTTTTCACCCAGTTCCAGAGTAAACCTGTTTGGAGTAAATAACAGTTTTTAACCGAAAACGGCTATTAATCTCGAAATTCAGAGTTTATGATCTTCGAACTGACACTGTTTTAAGCAGTAATGACAATTAGAATTTAAAACATGAGATATTAGCAATTGTCTGCCGTACATTTGTTTCCCATAATTTTATAACTGTCAGTAGCCATGAACTTCACTTAACAGTAATGACTAAAGATGGTGCCAACCAATTTTCAAGAAAAGTATGGCTAAAAAGTTTAGTCTACTCTTTTTGATGAATAGGAATACACTAGACGATCTATTTCATGAATGCTTTAGGTTTAGAGATTAAGATTAAAAATTCAGTTTCTCTTAATATTGATTTGGTAAGATGATGGTATCTGCTGGATATCAGTTCAATTCCTAAGCTTCAAAACGTTAATGACTACAAGGATATCGTTAGTCTAGTTGTTGGAGAAATTAAGTTTAGACATCACTGTAGTAAGACAACAAGTAAAGCTCAACAGATCCTGGACAACTGATACAAAGTTTTGCATTTTCTTTTTCTTTGATCTTAGAAATCTAGAAATTAGCTTAAGAAATGAAGACTTGACAAATATAAATGTTTTGGGATAACGTGTAGAAAGGGGCACAACTTAGCCAATGTCTGTTGAAGTTCTGTTCAGGACATTGACACCATGCTTTAGCAAAGATATGCATAATTTTACATCCAATCCCGATTTATAATTCGTTACTGAACCTCAATTGGCATCGTCTATGACTACGGCTCACTGACCGACTCACAACTTTCTACACTTTGTCATACTCTATGCCTTCTATAAGATGGCCAGGGAGCATATATCCTTTTGTCAAGTATGATGTCCCTTTCTAAAGGATATCTGACCTTGAATGTCTTTTGTATTATCTACTTGGCTAAATTTCCTTCCCTCTTTGGTGCCTTCATTGACTGTGAATAAAATTACTCTAATGCTATGTGATTAATCCTTGATTGTCAATCTGAAAAATAACCACATACATTCTATTATCGAAACTGTATGATAATCTTTCGTTGAGATAGATATGCATCCTCTTTAATTACGACTGATTACCCTTTCTCTAATTTCACAGAGCAAGCTGGAAGACCGCATGGATTGTTTGCTGTCGGCAATGATTTCATACAAATTGTTAACCTGCTTACAAAATTCATTTTCGGGACATTTTCTTAATCAGATTTCGTTTCAAATACACTGATGACGTTATCTCTTCACTTGATAACCCTGACCACTCCCTATCTATCTTCCTTTTTCAACAGGTTGTCCTTCTTCAAGCCAATTTTAGCCTTATATCCTGTGTTACTATCATATTGCCACCTAGTAACTTTGGGATTTCTCTCTGTATCATGGTTTATTATTGCTTCCACACTCCTGATCCAGTCACAGTGATATAATAAATGAACTTATTCTTGCTCGGATGAGCGCCTTTATTTCGCCACTCCACTCAAACTCCCCCCAGATTTTGGTTCCCAACAAATGTACCAAAGTAGTCCAAGCTATAAGTGAAACACATACTCATTAACTCAAATAAAAAATTTGATTTCCCACTCAGTGTACACTGCTGATAATGCAACAAAAAACAATTAATGTGAAGTATATTTGTAAGAGTCTAGGCAAACGAGCATGACTCTCCTAGTCCACGACTTTTTATCAAACATTCTACTCTAGCATTCACTTGTCTCATGTTGATGGAACAGCGGTAACATCTAATGATAAGACCGACTTCTTGTCATCAGCCTTCTCTTCAAATCTTGTTACCAAGCCAAAGCTAATCTTTCCCTATTATTTTCACTAATTACCTTATTTGCCTCCTTCATCTCTCTTCAGAAGGACATTAAAAAAGCACTCAGTACTCATTTAACTGTTGAATATTTTTTCTGATATCTTGACTTTTGACTAATTTTCATATCTATGTATCATCGATCCAACAGCACAGAATCAAGCTTTTATCTAGTATGTTCCTAAAAATGGAGTGAAAGTTAGCCATGAAACTATCGTCCCATTGTCCCATGGCATAGGCCATGAAAATATTTAGTCAAACTAATGTGGTCGCCCTTGGTATTTTTAAGGTATTTGATTGCGTCTGGCATTACAGTTGTCTTATCAGTCTGCTGTCTGATGGTCTCCCACCATGTGGGAGGCAGACCATAGGTTTGCAGGCAGAATGAATTGCCAGCTTCCTGCGTGTAATTATGGATGCATTCGTATTGTCTGGTTTTTCCATCAGTGCTAGAATATTCCAAGTCTGTGAGCTTTCACATACTCTCTCTCTCTCTCTCTCTCTCTCTCTCTCTCTCTCTCTCTCTCTCTCTCTCTCTCTCTCTCTCTCTCCTGTACGCAATGCCTTCAGTTGGCAATGCCTTAAACATTGATCTTCTTGACATTCTCGAGTGGTGGAGTGAATATAATTTAATAAATTTTAATGCTACCAAAATGCAATTCTGCATTAAATGCATGGAAGAAAAATCATGTCTCCCTCATTCTCACCTTTCATAATATCCAGCTCACCATGTGCGATTACTTTTTTCTTTATTTCCTCTTTATGGATTGACTTTCACATCTATTAATTCCCAGCATAAAGTCTCTAGCCACTTCAGGCTCCAAAAAGTTTGGTATTTTTCCTTTTAGACGTACTTCTCTTCGGTTCAACTTTAAAATATTGCTTCACATCCGGAATGGTGTCCTGAGCTTCCATCAACACACCATTATAGATTGTGTATTGACTGATATATTGTATCCAGAGAGACACTTGCTTAATAGATGAACCCTCCACCACTCCCGCATATTGTCTCTGTTGCTCACTCCCATAGGAACGCTTCTGTATTATGTCTTTACCATGGACACTGCTCAACTGAACTGGTGCTACCGTTCCTCCACTTTCCTCAAATCGTATATGAACGTGGCCATCTGTTGATAAACATCTACTTATATTATTATTACATGACACTTCCAGGGAGTCCAAAGGCTCATCTAGGGAGGGCACCTACTCTACAGCTGTGTCCGCTTCTCAATTACCATCATCTACATCAACACCATCTACCTCCACTACCACTACTAGATTTTCACAAACAATCATAAACATCCATGCCCACGGCGGGATTCGAGCCCGCAGCCTTTTGGCTGGAGAGCGGATACGCTAACTACTCGGCTAACCAACTTCTTATGCTCTTTTTACATTCAATATAACTATATATTTTAGAGACTTCTCTACACCGTGTTCCTTAACGAATACAATACACATCTCGTCAAGGAATCACATTAACTGATTCCTTCTCCTCCCCCCTCTGATCACCAGTCTACACATGTTACTGTTATAGTATGTATCTATTATGTACGTAGTTTACATTTGAAAAGCATCTATGGTCAGGAAGAGATCCTATCGAAAGTCTTTATATGATAAGTCAGCATGTAGTCTGAAAACTTACACTCTCAATACTGTGAGTTATCAGGCCAGAAGAATCGATCATAGAATTTACAGCTAATGCCTTTTATTCCTATATATAGAACAGGCGAGGCCAGTTAGCCCTATCTAATTTTTGGAGACTGAGGGGGCAATTGAATCTCCACCAGTAGCCAGAGATAGCTGGCCCAAAGCTATCACTAATTACATCTGGCATCCGGCAAAGAGAGGCAGTTGAAAACTGCGCCATCTGACTGATGATCCCTAATTCTAACACTGTGTTTACTCTGTGAAAATAGTGAACTATTTTCACAGAGTAAAAAGTATAAGTGAACTGAATCATTCAGGATCTTTTCCTGAAAGATGTAATCTTATTTTCAAGGGCAATAAGGCCTTGGCCTCCCTTATTCAGTAGCTTGCAGAGTGCAGTCAGTACTTTGAGTATATACCATAGCACACTCGCAGCCATCTGGTTGATGATAAGGACTCTTCCTCTAAGTGAAGACGTTGAACGTATGCTGTTCGATTTTCCTAGCACCTGTTTAAAGCGGTTCTGCAGTTGTGTACGGTTCAGAGTATTATATATTTTAGTATTGCTAAGGGATACACCTTAATATGTTCGTCCTTCATTTGACCAGAGCATTCAACCGGAGCATCAGTTCTAGCCTTCCTTCTGCCTGACCACAAGTCAGTGGATTTTGCAGGGTTTAATTTGACACCTGAAGCTTGTGCGTATAATCTGTGTGCTTCATCGGTTAATCTAATTTTTTCATCATGAGGTATTATTGTGGTGATGTACTGATAGGATTATATTTAGATGTGGTCCTGTTATGCTTGTTCGTTTGGAGATCATGATGCTGTGTACTCTTTTTAAGAAATGTTCTATGGCTAGTGTGTATGTATATTTGTCCAGAGAGGACATCCTTGCTTGATCTCCCGAGCGTATGGCAAGGTACAGGTAAGCCTGTTGTTGATTTTTTAAATAGAAGAGTGCATCAATGTATAGCAATTGGACTGTTTTAATAAGGAAAGAGGACCATAGCCGAATGCCTTTAGGACTTCGTAAAGTTACTCGTGCGCTACTTTGTTGAAACTTTTCTCTTGATCAAGGGGATGACGAGTGCTAGGTGTTCATTTTGGCTTTTTACGACGTGGATGAGATCTCTTATTAGATGGAGGTTATAATGTATTGATCTTCCTGGAATAGAATGAATTTGATATTGCCCAATATCTTCAGGCAGTGTTGGTTTGCATTAACTTTTGAAATGATTTTGCAATATGTATTGATTAGTGAGATTGAACGACAGTTTGTAATGTCTGAATGGTCTCCCTTCTTTGGTCAATAGATTTCTTGTAGTGTTTTAAGGAGAAGTGGTCCAAGTTGATTCCAAAGACTTGGAAAAACTGTGTTGTGAGTGCATCAAGGCAAGGAAATTTGTTTTATTGAAAGATGTGCATGCAGTTTTGAGTTCATCCAGAGTGATTGGTTTTCTATGTGGTTCTGATCTGTCGCGGAGATTCTTTTCTTTCTTTTTTTTCTCAGTATATCATGAATGGTATAAAGAGGTTCCTATAGAGCTGCATACATTCCTATAGTATTATAGAATTTTAGAAATAATATTCAGATCTCCTGTGATGCTGCCATGTAGTGTAATTGCGGAGATGCAGTTTGCTGCCTGGTATTTTTTTCCCAGAGAGAAAAATATTTTGTGGATGCATCTGTAAGATTTATATGTGTTTGCCATGATCTAAGTAAGGCACCCTTTATAGATAATTCTTTGTATGGCTTGGAGTGCCATACAAATGGAAAGCCCCGAGTGATATTCAGGGCTTTCTTCTTGGCGATACTGGAGCTTGTCTTGGACTTGTCGGAAAAATCAACAGACGTTCCTTTGTTGGTTACTGTAAATCTCCGTAAAGCATTTTATTTGCGATTTTAGGTGGGCCACCATGTTTTCGTTGGTTCTCTATTCGCTTTCGAGTCAGTGAGAGTAGATATCAAAGCCTCAATGTTTATTATATAATTAGAATCTCGCAGAAGGGTGTTATTGAAGATCTAATAGGCACTTCCTAATTTGGATGCTTCCAAAGATAAAGAAAGTTGAGGCTTGATGAAGCAATGATAATGATCCGAGATGTAGGAAGGAATGTGTGAGATGTTTCTAACTAGAAGAACAATTTGTTTGGAAATGTAGTATCTATCCACTCGTGCTTGGCAGAGAGGCATATTAGTTGCTGTTATTGCTGACCCCCATATGTTGGACCTTTTATCTGGATGTTGATGGCGAAAGACGTCAATGAGTTCATTATCTTTTACTAGTGCTTGAAGTTTGTTTATTAATGAGCTACGATGTTTACATATTGAAGTCTGTCTTTTTCTTGGTCAAGAGTGCAATTAAACTCTACAGCTATAATGATATGTTCTTGGTCAATACTGGAAAGATGATGTTGAATGAAGTGCAAGATTTGTGATGTCAGAGCTTCCTGCTGTGGTATGTAAATATTAAGCACATATAGGGTATTGCAGTTGGGTATTTTTATGTGAGCATACAAGGCGTATCCTAGTATATCTGCAATCAATTTACGTTTGTAGGGAGATCGATGGTGGAAGCATATGCTAACCCCTGCTCCATGGTGTTATTGGGTTGCAGAGTGATACAGGTAATAAGGCCATTCCGTCCATTTCTATATAAATTGGATGAGAAGTTGATATTTGTTATTTGCATAAATATTAGATCTACGTGATATTTCTGTACCTAGTCAAGGCAGGACCGGCCTTCTCTATAAAGCGAACCGGGTGCAAGAAACCTTTTGGGGCCCTAAAATATTTTTCAAAGGTAAAAATTAAAGGATTCGAAATAAACATATTGTAAAACCGCTTACCTGCAAATGATTTTGGCACAGGAAAACAAAACAAAAAAAAACACATTCGAAATATAATACGTTTCACCCACTGCACCCCGAGATGGCTGGCCCTGAGTCAAGGCAGTGACGTAGCTAGAGCTGTTGTCGCCCGGGGGGGGATCCCTGAGTTTGCCACCCCTCTCAATACACACCAAAAATCCTACAAAAAGTCAAAACGACATATAGGGAAATAAATTAAAACACTATGTTTATTTTTTGAAGTTAATCTTTAATTTCAACATTCTAAAATGTTATTTTTCTTGCTTTTCTGTTAGCAAAATCGTCGATGACATTGGCGAAGTCTATTTCATAGTAATGTAGGTAATTCTTAATCAAATTTTATTTAGAAAAACTCCTCTCACAACTAGCAACACTTACAGCAATTGTGAGAAAAATTCGCAGTAGTATTACAATATTTGGAACTAAGTTCTCGAGACTGTATTTTAGAATTAACTGCAAAAGTTTAAAAATGGTTCAAAGTGCCGCCTGGTGAGGACCGTCCCCTCCTCTCCCCCCCCCCAGCTACGCCGCTGAGTCAAAGACTATTCTCTACGTAAAGCAGGGGTACCTCCTCTTGCACTGATGGAAAAAACTCTACGACGTGTTTATGAAAAGGTCGATTATAATTTGAATCTAATATTGCTCCTGGTATTGTGTTTGCAGCTCATTCCTTAGGTAATAGATACGCACTCTGCTCTGCTCTTTTTGCATTTCAGTTTCAAGTGTAGATTCTGAAGTTTAGATATAATATCTGGGATTCTTTTGGTATATTTAAGGGCTATAGTCTGAAAAGGATGACAGCTACTTCATAGTTGGGTAGCTGTCATCCTTCATGTAGTGTAGTACATTACATAGTACAAGATACTACATTCTCTGCTAATTCGCCATATGAAAGTAGAATCGTCTGGGAATTTTGTTCCTCCATGCCTGACTGCAGGGGATGATAGGCAATTCTGAGTAGTTTCTTCTATCGAATGAGGTTCTGATTTAGTGAGATCCTGGGTAGCTAATTCTGGTTGTTGTTTCCACTGATTGCGAGATGGCAGCACTTGTCAGTCGTCTCTTCATCGGGTACCACTTATAATAGTGGTAATCTTAGGCCAGCTATTTCTGATTGACTACATGTGAATATTGCAGTGCCACCTCAGTCTCGAAAAGTTATATAGGGCTAAACAGCCTAGCCTACTCCAAATAAGAGAATAAAAGGCATTAGCGGATTTTTAATTATTTATTTTTTTGAAAAGCTCAGGTCTTTCCAACTAAAGGGCTTCGTCTGTAGCTACTGAGCTGTGGATGCCAGCAAAGGTGTACAACATCAAAATTAGTAGCGTAGGCGTTCTGAAAGGTTAGGCAGTCCAGAAAGCCTGCTCTATAGACGAAATTTAGAACTTTTTAAAGCCACTTTAGGCCAACAGTAAATAGGATGGCCCTCTTAGAATTGACGATAAAATGGCCTATCACATAAATTTATTCACAAACCCCCTTCGCATGCTGTGAAATTAGAATCTACAATGAAATGGTAAGAGAGATGAAGTGCCGTCCCCTCTTCACCCAGCCCATCAGAACCCTGTAGTTGTATACGATACCGACATGAAAAATTATTCTGCTTTAGCGGTCTTCAGTTGAAGCATTACCTTAAATTGATATTTTAGTCATTAATCAGTTCAGTGACTGCAGGACAGTTAGTCTCAGATCAGCTGTAGGTGACATCATTATAAGATAAAAATTGTGATTGTGAAAAAAAAAAAAAGAAAAAAAAAAGAAAAAGGAATAGACGGACCACATAAACTGACAAGAGATAGGAGAGTTCTGAAAAATGATTGAGCATTAATAGTTTCTCTCAACCATGAGTTTATCTTACCTTCAAACATCTGCGCAGTTATAAATGGAAAAATGTTACTTTCTGCAGTGTAGGAGCAAGTGGGCGCACAACAACTTGCTGGTGGGCAGGGGCGACTCGTGCACAAGCACTACGGAACTGCAACACCCCCAATTTTTCTCGATATATAAATATATTAATTAATTTATTTATATTTATTGTAATATTTAATTTTATCATCAACATTCCTATACAATTCTCTTATTTTGTATAAAAAATAATAAAAATCCATCCTGTAGTACTGAGGAGGGGGAAGGACGCTAGCAGCACCGTGTTTACCACAGTGTCGCAAGCATATGTAAGTCATAGTGAGATACGAGCTATTAGCCAAATGCGGCTGTCTGTTGCGCAGTTCCACTATTGTTTTTATGCAGCTTGCGCTAGTAGTAGAGTGTTCATAGTGCTTATCGTGTTTACTCCATCTCTTTAAATATTTGAACATTGCAATTAAAGGATTTAATTGTAATATCCAAAAATTATAAATCCATTCCTTTAATTGCAATTAAAGGAATGTATTTTATTTTTAAGAAATTTTGAATTATACTAAACTTCACTCAAGGGCTCACTTTAGTGAGTACGGACATGGCAAATCCGAGGTACCTGATGCTGGACCATGCCTTACTTCATGTAATATACATCTGTTATATTATCTGTAGACTGGTTCCTCCTCTTCTTTCTTTGTTTTTTTTCTCCTCTTGTTGCTCCTCTCCCCCACCCCCCGATGCTATTAGAATAATCAGAAGATAGAGGTGAATCTTTCCTATCTTGCTAAGTCATTTCGTCTTATGCAGCCACCGAAGGGGGGCACACTAGCCTCAATAGGTGTCGGTCCCAAGCCCGGATAAATAGCGAGGGTTGACATCAGGAAGGGCATCGGCGGTCGTAAAAATTCACTGCCAGCTCTAGCTATGATCTAATGAGTCAAAGAGAAAGTGATATAAGGACTAATGTGTACCCATTAAGTGACGTGCAGCCACATCGCCCTACAGCTGCATGGAGGGAAAGTACTCTTGTCCCCATCTACAAGGGTAAAGGGGATGCACAAGACCGTAAGAATTACAGAGGAATAAAGTTGATGTCCCACACAATGAGAATCCTAGAAAGGGTTCTTGATGGAAGATTGAGGAAGGAGGTGGAGATTGCAAAGGAACAATTTGGCTTCATGCCTAGTCGATCAACGACAGATGCTATCTTTGTGTTACGGCAGATGATGGAAAAGTTACGAGAGAAACAACGGGAGCTACATCTGGTGTTTATTGATCTGGAGAAAGTATATGATAGAGTGCCGAAGCAAGAAGTCTGGAGGTGTCTGAGGGAGAAGAAAGTATCGTAGAACTATGTCAGGTTGGTGCAGGAGATGTACAGAAATGTGAAGACAAGAGGTCGGATCTGTCTGGGACAGACAGAAAGTTATCACGTGACAGTTGGCTTGCATCAAGGTTCAGCATTAAGTCCATTTCTGCTTAATATTGTAATCGAGGTGGTGACAGAGGAGCTGAGAGAAGACGTGCCTTGACAATGTTGTATGCAGATGACAGCTTGCTGTTTGCAGATTCAAGAGAAGAAGTGGCAGTTAAACTGGAAAGATGGAGGAAAGTACTGGAAGAGAGAGATATGAGACTGAGCAGAAGTAAAACAGTTATATGCAAAGTGAATGGTGGCCACGAGGCAGATCTGGAGCTGGAAGGAAGTGTCATCAGGAAGATGAGGGACTTTAGATACTTGGGTTCAACAGTGAAGAAGATTGAGAAGGAAGTGGGATTCAGGATACAAGCGAGTTGGAGGAACTGGAGAGAGAGAGAGAGAGAGAGAGAGAGAGAGAGAGAGAGATCGCTGGAGTGCAGTGCTATGCGATAAGATGGTGCTGATTAATCTGAAAGGCAAAATCTATATGAGACCAACTATAACGTATGCTATGGAAACTCTGGCCCTGAAGAAAAATAACATCGGGAGGATGGAGGTAGCGGAGATGAGAATGCTTAGGTGAATGTGTGGTGTGACCAGAAAGGATCATCTGAGAAATGACTATGTGAGGGGAACAGTGAAAGTTAAGAACTTAGGAGCGAAGATACAGGAGGCAAGGTTGAGATGGTTTGGTCTTGTGATGAGGATGGAGGACGAATATGTGGGAAGAAAGGTCATGCAGATGGATGTGCAAGGGAGGGGGAAGCGTGGGTGGCCAAAGAAGAGAAGGAAGGATCTGGTGGAAGAGGGCTTGAGGATGAAGAACTTGGATGTGGTTACTGCCCAAGACAGGAAGATGTGGAGGAGACTCAAACATCGACCCGACTTAAGTGGGACAAGCTGCAGAAGAAGAATACTAAACTGTATAATTTTATCGATAATAAACAATATTTTTTCATGAAACAAAACAAGAAGAATATATTATAAAAATAAATAATCAGCTAACACCTTTTTATACCCGTATAAGGAGTAGGCGAGGCCGTTTAGCTCTATCTAACTTTTGGAAACTGAGTGGGCAGTTCAGTCTTCACTGTCAGCCAATCAGAGATAGCTGGCCCAAGGCTATTAATTAACTAATTAAGCGGCACGAGAGAGAGACGGCTCAACAAGTGCCGCCATCTCTTGGTCCCTAACCCTAACAGAATATATTTAATGTCTGAAATAATGTGGGTTCTATTGTCGATTTTCTTGAGTTTACGGGACGAAAAACCCGAGAGAAAAAACCAGCTTGTCCGAGTTAATTACAGAGAGCGACTAACTCGGGAACCGGTCGAAAAAAAGGCTTAGAAAAATTTCCTCTAGTCGACGATTAGATTCGAAACAAAGTCTTCCTTCATGCGGTCAAGCGCCGTGGTATGCAAATCCACCGAGCCAATATTTATTAATTCAAAGCATCTATATACATTCAGAATAAATATATATACAATATGTACATAGTATGCAGGAGCCTGTGTAGGCGTTTGCACACCACCGCGCTAGGCCGCACGAAGGAAGTCTTGGTTTCGAGTCTAGTCGGCGACTAGAGGAAATTTTTCTAAGCCTTTTTTCGACCGGTTCCCGAGTTAGTCGATCTCTGGCACGGGCAAGCAGGTTTTTCCTCCCGGAAACTCGGGTTTTTCGTCCTGTAAACTCAAGAAAATCGACCGTAGAACCCACATTATTTCAGACATTAAATATATTGTGTTAGGGTTAGAGACCACGAGATGGCGGCACATTTGAGCCGTCTCTCTTCACTGCGTACCGCTTAATTAGTGATAGCCTTGGGCCATCTGTCTCTGATTGGGTACCAGTGGAGATTGAACTGCCCACTCAGTCTCCAAAAAGTTAGATAGGGCTAAATGGCCTCGCCTACTCCCGTATATACGGGAATAAAAAGGCGATAGCTGATTTTTTTTTTTTTTTTACATAGCATGCTTTTGAAAGGAAACGTTTTACATTGATAAAATTCATTTTCATGTATAACACTATAACATGCTCAGAGGATATTTCCTCCTAAAGTCCTTTACAATACTTTGAATGGTCATTTCTCTTTATACAGCATAAGTTACATATTAATTTGATACAATGCTATCAGTGGATTTGAACAAACGGCAGTGCAAATCCACTGAGCTACACAGGCTCTGAGAATATATTTTATTTTTAAGTAATTTTAAATTATACCAAACTGTATAATTTTATCAATAATTAACAATATTTTTTCATGTTTATTTATTTATTTTTAACTTTCACCATAATTTTGATATTTTATCCAAACACGTATACACCGTACAAACATGTATTTTTTTTACTCGAAAGTTGCAGCACTCGCCCCCTCCCCCCCACGATTTCAAGCCACGAGCCGCCACTGCTGATGTAGGTGGGGGGTGCTATTTCTTTCTAAAATCTGATAACTCACTTGCCTGTTGGGGTTAATTATAGACAATTATAAACAGGCCTACATGATTCATAAATTAACATTAACTACACGTGACAAAGTATATTATATGCCTATCATTACGCAATAATTTTGTCCATTGCCGCCCGGTATAAGATTAAATTGCTCAATTTAAAAGTATGGGGGCGATAATTTTGCGGGCTTGTAAACATGTATGCGTATTTATTCGATAAAATAAAAAAAATATTTATTAACGACTCGGTCGTATTTTATATGCATCAATAAATCAATCGTTTTCATAAAATAGTAGTAGACCAGGTGAGTAGTTTGCTTAATTTAAGCGCCATACGATATTTTGTTGGTAGCCGTACTCGTAAAAAACATACTATTCACATCATCTACTCCATATTTTTTCATAATTTCTTCTCCCTTCAATATATTGTCTAATAACTGGTTCAGCATGAAGAATAAATGGATTTGGGGAAGGGAAAGATGCTAAAAGGCAAACGGTTCAGCAGTTGTGCAATGCTGCTTTCGAGTGACCCAAACCAAACTAGAAATTATTTAAGCGGGAATAGTTTCAATGAGATATTTTTCAGCGTTATTTTAGGGATGGGGTTCAGTGAATCACATGTGGTTTGGTGTGATTGCGTAATACAGTTGGTAGGTATTCGTTTTGGAATGTAGATCTTGCGAGGAAAATTTACACTCACTCGTATACGTTAGCCTATATGTCGAGTTATATTTTATAACACAACATATAGGTTACTCTTGGTAAATGTCACACGAAGGATAAAGCATGCATGTTTTTATGTCGACAAGATATCGTTTAGGGAAATCGAATAAAATCGTTTAGGAGTTTATCTTTCACTTTGTAATTTTCCATACAATATAGGAAGATTATATAATTATGAAAATCTTATTAGTTCAAGACAAACTCCATTTTTTTTTTTCTTGTGATACATCCACTAATTATAATTGTTGATAATATAGTATGTGTGCACAGTTTATGTAGCATTAAAAAATACATGCATTTTAAACAAATATTCTATATTAGTTAGTACATGCAGAACTTAATGCCATTTTCTTAGGTATTACATTAATTTGTCATAGTTTGGTTATTTATTTCACACATTTTGAAACATTTTAATAATACTTCTGGTATGAAAGAGTGGAAAACTACAGGTTTGATAATGTTTCCATTTGCTTCATTGGGATTAGAATCCACAACTCCAGTCACAAAGTGGAGGATCTTTCTGCTTGTCATTCATAGTAGTCATGTAACTCTAAAGAGTATTAACAATGCAATCAGGAGGGAAGAATGATTACAGAAGAACGACTTGGGTTGTTGGCAAGATAGTTAAAGTGTCAACTACAGAAGACTGTGGGATTATTTCATTAATATGCTGTTGGGGGGGGGGATTTCATACTGGCAAGTGATTCAATCCTTTTTACTTGACTGCTACTGGGGAACATCTGTAGAAGCACAAGAGTGGCTTCTGAACACCTAAATGAAATTAAAGATAGGTGCTCTTCAAAAGAAAAACTTTAGTTATGTGGGATTTTAATGACCAAATTGGGAATAAACAGTTAAATGACATTAAACAGTTAAGTAACTTCATCTTACTTTAAACATCACTCTATTGTCACCAAAGATATGATGACATGGGTGTGACCTACTAAAAAGCTTTTAGCTAGAAGAAATAGAAGAATAATTATTCAGGGTGTTTAAGTGCTACGGGAGCAGAATGCAATGCTGACCACTACCTCTAAGTCACAAAAGTTGCTTTATCTCGAAACAAGAACCTAAGAGACAGTTTTTCCAAAAGATGGAAGAGAAATTGTTGAGCCCAGGTATATGCATAGCCTGCTGCAGGATGATAGCATTTGTGAGTCATATCAGAAATGCCTAAGGCAAAAAGTGGATATAAATAAGAACTGGAGTGCTTCTGAATTATATCAAAATCTGAAAGTTTGAATTCATGAAGTAGCTAAAGAGGCAGTGGAAACAGAAGGCGAATGTAAAGGAAAAGCAGAATGAAGATGGATGGATGATGGAGTAATTGTTATTAAAAGAAAGAAATCATATGAGGCTTGATTAGATTCCATAATGAAGCAGATTTGGAATATTATAAAGTCTTCAGATGGAGAAGAAATACAGGTAGTAAAGTTGTGTTGAAGAAAAGGTCTGGGGAAAATATGCTTATAGCATTAAACATACAATATATGAAGGTGAGACAAGCTTGAAGAACAATCAGAAGAATTTGTGCTGTGAATGTTTCTGAGTGAACATATAACATTGCAAGACTGGAAGGAACACCTATCAAATGGTTTACCAAAAAAAAGACTGCACTTTAAGGAAGAATATGAAATGTTTGAGAAGTCAAAGCAGCATGCTATAGGGATGGAGCAAATTTCAGAAGAAGATTAAGTGATTAAATGCACTTAGAACATCGCAAAATGGTAAGGTAAGGTAGCATGACCAGAGGGATACCAATGGAGTTACAGAAAACATTGGGCATATTTAGAATTATAACAAAATTATCTAATCAAGTTTTAGAAGGAAATGACATTTGATGACTGGATATCTTATATTTTGGCCATTCACAAAAGGGAAGTAAGTATTTAAATAATTACAGGGGAACAGGCATAACAGCATCCATTAGCAAACTCTTGAGCAAAATAATAAAACATTGATTGGAAGCACTGGTTCACAAAGACTTCTCCTGAATTTATTAGGGGAATTTCTGTATGGGTAACATATTCATAATTTGCCAAAAATGATAGTGAAAAGAATGAGAATGCTATCTATTTTTTATAGACCTACAAAAGAGAACTCAACCAGTTACTCAGCTATGGAGGATGTGTAGGAACTTGGACCAGATAAAACTGCTTATCCAGCTTATAAAGATCTATAATGCAGTGTCAACAATTAAAATTGAATGAAAAGTTTTGGAAGAATTCAGAACAATAAAATGACTAAACAGCTCTTCGTAAAATTTATTTAGAGAATGTACTTAGCGATGGGAAATCCTGTCATGAGATGGGTGTTGCATTTGTGGTGGTGGTGGGGGGGGGTGATGCATTCTTATGTTTTTACTGCCAAGCAGGGAATAGTAACCCAAGACAGACAATGCAAAACACGACTAAGAATGGTAATATAGACATATGAAGTAGGAGGCGATAGGTATGTTTTGGATATACCAAGAGTAGAAAAAATTAAATTAGTTGAACATTTTAAGGTATCTAGGACAATAGCATTAATCTGGCACTTGCGAAAAAGATGTGGATTATTACAATAAGAGATGCATTGTATATGATACATAGGATCTTATGGAGTTAATGAGTACATGAAAAATGAAAACTATTATGAGTCAAGAATGAAAGCATTTTCATTGTTAGTCACATTAGAAGGATACCAGATATGAGATGGTAAAAAAAAAAAAAAAAAAAAAAAAAAGAGATTAGTTTCTTCAAAGGAGAAGAAAACATGGGAAACTCTGAGTAACTTGAAAGAGGAATAGTACAAGTCATGAGGGAAACAAATTTGAATGACAACCTGTCAGGAAGGCTTGGTACCAATAAAAGATAATGAATGATGTTATTATATGTTATTTAGTTTGCAAGTTTATGTTGCTGCTTGTTTTGTGATAGAGAAATTTCCAAAGTAGAAAAGATAATCAAAATAGTGTGGTATGTGCTAAAAAAAAGTTCCAATAACCACTAATCTGTAATTTGACACTTCTGTAGAAAATCTGTATTTAGGAAGCACTGATTAAATTCAACAACAAAATTACACAATAACCACAGTAATAAAGTAATGAAATTAATTAATGGGCTGTTGTTTAGGATATGACATGTAGTAATTGCTAATATCATTTTCCTTTGATTTTTAAGTTTAAAAACACTGAAAATTGTTATTAATGCAGACAGATGTTCATCATCAAATTCCTGATATGTACCCTCAAGAGGTGTACAAGATGTTATGATAATGAAGAATTTACATCATTACAAACTTCCAATCAACAGTTCTCCTCCAAATCAATCTGTTATCGGTCAAGATGCCAACCTTATTAGGTTTTATATTTTTGTCTTCTAAGGCACTTTTTACTGTATCAATCCACCTATATCTTGGTCATCCTCTGAATCTTTTTCGTGTCAGCTTGGAAGAGCACACATATTTTGCTAATCATTCCTCTGCCATTCTGTTTAAGTGACCATACCACCTGAGGTTAGTTCTGTAAACTAATCTCAGGTGGATGCTAACAATATGAAGTTCTTTCCTAATATACTAATTTTTAATATGATATTGCCATTGATGTCATCTGTTCACACCCCCTAATCTTTCTCAGCACTCTCATATCTGTGGTCAAGTGTTTTCTAAACCAGCTCTCAATCCTTAGGTTAAAATTGGTTTGAACACTGGCTTGTATACACCTAATTTATTGTTTTGACTAATTTCTCTCTTATTCCATATGAATTTATTCAGTTGACTTTCTACCATACCGGCTTTGTTGATTCTTTTATCTATCTATTTACATATTTGATTTAACGTCTTCTAAAAATTGTGCCTAAGTAGCTAAATGCAGTTGACATTTTCAATGTTACTGCCTATTTTCATTGTCTTTGTCTTGTTATTGCTAATTTTCATACCAAATATATTACAACAGTTATTCAATTTAGTCAGGGAATCTTGCAGACTTGTACTAGATTTATTTAAAAGTGTAACATCATCTTCATAAAATAAAGAGTGGAGATTAACATCTCCAATTTAGATGTCAGGTTTAATACCCTTTCCTTAACAATGTGATCCATATAAATAATGAAAAACAGAGGGGATAATGTACATCCTTGTCTGACACCAGATTTAATGTCAAACCATCTTCTTATACTTCCTTCAATTCTAACTGCTGACTTACAACTCAAATAAAGACTAAGTATTGCTTAATGTAATTATTATTATTATTATTCAGGCCTCCATCGAGTCACTGTGTTGCTTAGGAAGGACCTCCCACGATAGTCCTTCCTAAGCAACACAGTCTATCAAGACTCATTGAGGGGAGAGCCCCCCCCCTCCCCCCTGAGAAACACAAAGTCTATCATACCACTCCTTAAACTCATTGACCATTCTTGCTCTCACCACTCACTCCATCAGGCAATGCATTCCATGGTTCAACCACCCTCCATGCAAAGAAACCACTCCTCACCTTCTTGCAAACAGTTCCCTTTTGTAACTTCCAGGGATGGCCTCTCTTCATCACTCATTCCCGCTGTTCAAACAAGCGAAAGAACTCCCCAGTGTCAATCCTGTAATCACCTCTCAACAGTTTAAAAGTCTCAATCATATCACCTCTCCTTCTTCTATCCATCAAGCTCTGCAGTCCACATTCCCTCAGCCAATCCTCATAACTAACATGGTACAGTCCTGAAACCATCTTTGTTATCTGCCTTTGTACCCTTTCCACAGTTAATTTATTCTCTTCAAATCCTAGGGACCAAATCTGAGAACAACAGTCCAAGTGTGGTCTGATCAGAGACTTATACAATGGAATGATAACCCTTTTATCTCTGCAGGTCAGTGTCCTTCTCATAATTGCAGCAATCCTCTGTGTTACCTTCACCACCTTTGCAATATGTCCCCTAAATTTCAGGTTTCTATCAATCATCGACTCGAGATCCCCTGTCTTCCCTACTTCCTCCAGTATAACTCCTCCCATAGAGTAAGCAGCGTCCCATCGATGTTTCCCAAACCTCAAGACCTTGCATTTTGATGCGTTAAACTGACACCCCTCATTTGCCCATCTGTCTAGCTTATTCAAATCCTCATGCAGGGCTACCACATCTGCACTATTACTAATAACCCTTCCCAGCTTCGCATCATCCACAAACAACTGAATATCCCCTTGCAATCCACTGACAATGTCATTGATATAAAGGTTAAACAATATAGGTCCCAGTACTGAGCCCTGTGGGACCCACTTGTAACCCTCTGCTTCCTTGAAACTGTCCCACCATACACAACTCTGATACTATCGAGCAGCCAATCCTGAATCCAGTTGACCAATCTGACATCCAGACCCATGTGCTGCAACTTAAATATTAGCTTATCATGTGGCAACCTGTCAAATGCTTTTGCTGAGTTCTTAGACTCAGCAAAAGCATATACTGCCATATACAAATGGCAGTATATGTCTTTCCCTCATCTAATGCTCTTGTAACTCTATTATAAAAGGCTAGCATATTGCTAAAACAAGAGTGCTCCTTCACAAATCCATGTTGACTCTCAAAGATAACACCACCATCATCTGCCTGATGCTGTATACGGTCCCTCACTACTTTCTCCAAGATCTTAACAACTACTGATGACACATAAACTGGCCTATAATTAGACACTTCCAGTCTGCTACCACCTTTATGCAATGGCACTATCTTACCTTCCTTCTATTCTTCCATGGGCACCTTTCCCGCAGCCAGACTTTCATTGAAAAGCCAGGCCAAAGGCACTGTCAGTTCCCAAGCTGCTCATTCACTCAAAACTTGTGGTGAAATACCATCCAGTCCTATAGCTTTACTGACATTCAGAGTACTCAGTATTTGAAACACACTCTCCTCCTGTACCTCGAACCTGCCCTATCCCTCTAGTATTAAAACTGACTCCTTCAGGATGAAATACTCCAATAAAGTGTTAATTGAACAATTCCACAATGTCCTCTGCATCAGTCACTCTAATTCCCATTTTTATCCTGCAATAGCATTCTTCCACAGTCATTTCTCCTCCTACTGGCCACATACCTAAAAAAATTCCCTAGGATTTTCTTTGGATCTTAGAGTCAATCTCCTCTCATATTCCAGTTTCGCCTTCCTTACCATATTAGTCACTCTTCTAGTCTGTGTCTTATATTCTTCATGCATCTTCTCTTCACCTGTCTCCTTATATCTCTTCCATAACCTATTTTTCGCATGCATTTCCTGCTTAATATTGTTTGTCATCCACTTTTCTCAAAATTGTGTCCTCTTCTTCACTTGTGGTATGCAACTTACCATTCCTGCTAACAAATTTTCTTTCACAATTTACCATGCACTAATGATATCCCGGCCTTCCAATTCCTCCCTCCATGAAACTTCCCCAAGTTGATGTCTTAGACTATTATATATCACCTGCCTTATAATTCCACATACGTTGCTGTCTCTTTCATACTCCTGCATGTCTGTTCATTTTCCAAGTCAAAACCATATGGTCACTCTTTCCAACTGGTGGGAGAGATGTCATCTCAGTTATTATCAACTCTTCTGATGCTATAACCAAATCCAAAATTCTTGAACCTCTTGTTCCCTCTATTACATGTTGCCTAAGGCATTTGTCCCATTTTGTCCCATTGACACCATATAACTGTATCATTTTGAATTGCTTTTCTCTTGGCACCTTGATGTATGCCTTTTGCAGGTCTACAAAATACAGATCTTTGTATATTCCCATGATTTCTCAACTATTTGTCTTAGAGTGAAAATCTGATCCTGATAGCCTCTATTTGGCCTGAATCCAGCTTGTTCTTCACCAAGCTTTTCTTACACAATCCTTTTCAACCTTTTCTCAAGTATACTTGCATAAATCTTACCAGGAACACTCAGCAGGAAAATATCTCTGTAATTCTCACATTCAGTTTTATTTCCCTTTTTATATATGGGTACTATGAAAGCTCTACTCCAATCATTGGGAATTCGTCCCTCTGTCCAGACTTTCTGAACTATGCAATGTAGCCACTGTAAGACTTTTATACCTCCATACTTCAGCATTTCTGGTCTAATATTATCATCTATTCCTGCTGCCTTTCCACATTTCAAGCCTTGGATGACTATTTCAAGTATGGATATGTATTCCTGAATGTATGCCTGTTGAGTGTTTTTTTACCACAGTGCTATCACTGTTTGTTTCATGTAGCAATTTTTTGAAGTAATTACTCCATACTTCAAGGATATCTTTTTCTCCAGTTTTCATGTCACCTTTATCATCCCTAATTCCTTTTACAGCACCCTTTCTTCCATTTCTGACCTTCAACAACCTCCAGAATATCTTGCCACCTTCTTTAAATTTATTTTCTATGTCCTTACCAAAGTCTTCCCATGACTTTTGTTTAGCTAGTTTTACACAGTGTTTGCTTTCTTACATTTGTCTCTGCATTCTCTAAGAGCACAAGCTGACTTATTTGCCAGGAACTTTTGATATGCTTTATTCTTTTCTTTCACTGCTTCTTTAACTTCCTGTGTCCACCATGGAGTTCTGATTTTTCTATCCTTGCAGACAACCTCACCACATGCCTCTCTGGCAGAATCAATCAATGTTTTCTTCAGAGCTTGCCACTGAATCTCCAAGGTTTGATTCCTGTTCTCAAACTCTTTAATTTTTTCTTGAATAATGTTTGTATATTTTAGTCTACAATTCACATCTGAGAGCTGCTCAGCTTTTATTCGCTTTAAAACTTTCTTAAATGTTCTGCTTTTCAAAATGAAATTCAATTTTATCCTGCTCAAAACTAAATGGCGATCACTTCCAATTTCAAATCCTCTGTACACTCTGATGTCCTGCACCAGGGAGAAAACATCATATTGACAATAACATAGTCATTGAGAAGTTTCTTATTTCTTGCCTCTTCTCTCGATGAGAATTTGTGCACATTTTATGTTGGAACATGGTGTTAGTAATAACCAGTCCATGTCCTGAGCAGAAATCCAACAGGTATTTGCCGTTATTATTAGCTTTGCTCTTTTCTCCAACTTTTTCCAAAATATTTTTGTATGTCTGACAATCATTTCATACTCTGCTATTTTGATCCCCAACAAGGACCAACTTTTCCTTTTCCATTGTGTCAGTTGCTTTCTCTAAAGCCTCAAAAAATTCCTCCTTCTACCTTAGTAGAACCTTCTGTGGGACAATAGGCACAAATAAGTTTCATTGTCCAGTTCCCCATTCTGAGATTTGCCCGCATCACTCTACTTGATATTTCCTGCCATTCAAGAAGATTATCCTCGTATTTAGTGCTGAATACTATGGCTACTCCTTCTTTTCCTTGATTATCATTGCCTGAATATAACATTTTGTATTTATTGCTCAGAAAGATCTCACCAGTTTTTGTTTCGGTCACCCCTATTATGTTGATATAGTACTTATCTAATTCCACAGCTACTCCATTTCTTTGCCATTCAGGCTTTTTATGTTGATAGTACCAATCTTGAACTCTGGTGATGTTGAGTTGGGGTGTGTTTTCAGATTTGTTTCAGTAGCTGGCTTTTAGCTGTTTGCCCTGGTTCCCTGGCGAAAACAATGGGGGCCTTGTTTAACCAGGCGATGCCCCAGCTGGTATGGAATTTTGTCATGTTGTACCATCATTTTGTATTTTGGTTTAAGCCAATAAGAATACAATTTGTTCGACTAAATCCCAAATTGCCAACCCATCCTCATTCGTTCAGTATCCAGGTAGATGCCTAACAGGGTGCACCACAAGAAGGTGAGGATTGGATATTAGGTCAGAAGCCCTGGTCAGTTCTCTGCATTCCTTTAAAGCAGTGTTTCTGAAGTGGGACATATGCCCCACAAGGGGTGGGGGCAATTTGAATATTTTGTTGAGTAATTAGCAAATGTACACATATTTATACATATTTATATTATACTTTTTCAGAACGTGGCTGACTATTATGCTAGAGTGGGGGGGGGCATCAAAATCTTAGAGACTTTGAGGTGGGGCATGATCCAATATAGGTTGAGAAACACTGCTTTAAAGGCTATGTGGAGGTCTCCTCTCAGTTATATAGCTTTGACTCTTAAGCATCCCCCTTTCCCTCTTTAGTTCTCAAATTAAACATGTTCCCCCCCCCCTCCCTTCCAGTTTGTTGCAAAAGACCATGATTGACATTGCTCCTCTTAGTTATCCCTTTTGAAAAAGGATTATCTGTTTGTTGACCAGTTGTTTTGAGAATATAGCATTCATTAATCTACAGATAACGAGTTAAGTTCTTCTAAGCTTGCAATATCTCCATCCTGCCTTATCACTGCTGTCCATCGTCTGCCATGTATATTCCTCTCAGCACACTTTTTTTGTTTATGTGTTTGATATTTGTATGAAGTGAATAGTTAATTCAACTTGGGGAACAGGTTAAAGTCAGGACCATAAGGGGAGGAGGGGGGAGTGATAAAACATTTGTCATTTGTACTTTTCATAAAATCAGATACTTCACATGAAATAAACAGCTTTGCATTTCTTTGCAGAATGATGATTCTGCCTATGATGACACAAGTTTCTGACACAAAATGTCTTGCAGAAACTTCCTGTAATAAGCTGCTGTCATAGTCAACCTCTTCTTCAAGTGTCATCCCCTAAAAGGAGGTTGGCAACCATGTCACAGAACGTTTTTTTCTTTCTTTTTCTGCTCTGGAACATTTGGAGTCATCGAGTCAGCCCTTATTATTATTTATAAGGGTGTTCCATGGAGTGCCCATGTATATAAAAAAAAAACTTGTATATGAAAAACTACTCTGTAGTTGTTTTATATAGAAATCCCACCTATGATAGTTTGTCAATAAACCTACACATTCCTAGTGTTTGTGTAGGAATACTAGTAGCTATATAATTTGGATTAACTTTAGACATCAGAATGGTGTACTTCTTTCGAGCTACTTCTTTGTGCCATCAATAAACAGGTGCAATTTACCAGTGTATGATAAAAATCATCTACTGCCTTCAGATTATTATATTTACATGGGCACTCCATGCATTCAAAAGACTCATCTTGGTAGATCCACTCTATTCATTAACATAATACCTATCATACATCTCATCAAACCTATTCTACTCGTTCACCACTCTCCAAGAAAAGAACCTACTCTGCACATCCCTACTAACCACACTCTTAGACAGCTTCCAAGTGTGACCCCTTGTTTTTCTCCTTCCCCACATGTACTGAACAGTTTCTTGTGTGCCAATCTTACAGTATCCCTTTAGTTAACTTATGTTTCTATCATATCCCCTCTCCGCTGCATGTTAGCTAAATTCTGCAACCCATACAACCTCAATCCCTCCTCATAGGAAACATTCCATAGACCTCTCACTAGCTTGGTCACCCATTTCTGAATCTTTTCCACAATCTCCTGATCAGATGCAGATGTTAATAATGTAGTATAGAATACAGCTTTGTTATGAAGATGGCAAGGGTTATCAAGTAGCAGAATATTTCTATGTTCACTGCTCATAATCAAGGGTGGATTGTTAGAATAAGATCAAGATTTCTATTAACATTTTTTTACATTACATTTAGATGACAAAATCAAGGAGCATTTGATACTGAATGATGTTAGGTGTTGATTATTTGGAAATTATTAGGAACTTAAGAAAGTGAAACAGACTGGTGTCATAGTAAAAGTTATATAGGCAAGGAATTAAATATTAGCTTTTTTCAACTATATGGTAGCCAGAAATATTTTTACTGCAAGTAAGAACTGTCAATTCATAGTTAATCACAACCTTCACATTGATAATGTAGTGGAAATGAAGTACAGCACAAAAAATGAAATAAAATGATGGTTTAATGGCTCCAATATTTCATCTGTTTTCGAGTTATTATTGCAAAAATATAAAAATGTAATGTGCACCTAAGCAAGCATGAAGGAAGTGGAAATGGCTAGACTTCAAGCCTTGGAATTTTACTCAGTTTGTGTGCTAATGGGTAGTTTTGGTTGTTGGCATGTGAGGCCTAAACTTGAATCACTGTTTCACACATGTATTTAGGTTAGATTGGTTTTTAAAATCATCTGAAATTCCAAGAAAAGTCTGATATTTGTAATTGCTGTGAATGAAGCATAAGCTTTTTTCCACCCTTTTTCTTTTTCCTTTCAACTCTGTGTGTAATATCCATGGTATGTCTTATAGACCTGACTGTTCATAGTTGTGCCAGTATATATATTAAGCTTTAGGCATTAATCTAATCATTTTCATTCCTTCAGAAGGAGAGAGGCATTGAAGTAAAAATGATTACCATTTCAGTCTCTCTCTCTCTCTCTAAAAAGATAGAATATTGAGATCATAAAACTGTCACTTAATTTCATTCCTTTAGCTTTATTTTTTATAAATTGTCAATGTGTGCCTTAACCAGCATTCATGCATACTTGTTTTTTAAAATGAATCTTAAGTGTTCACTGATGAGAGTATCATTTAGCTATGGTTTTCTGTTATAGCAAGGATGTCATTTTCTATATTAGACAATGTTAACTGAATGTATCGAGTGTGAAACAAAGTTAATGAACAGTTCATGTGATGATCATTTGCCATCAGTCTAGTTGGTTGAGTGGTTAGCGTATTCGCTCTCCAGCCAAAAGGCTACTGGTTGGAATCCCGCCATGGGCATGGATGTTTGTGATTATCTGTGAAAATAATTATGGTGATGGGTGGTAGATGGTGTTGTAGAGCAGGTACCCTTCCTCAATGAGTCTTTGGACTCCTCATAATCTTGGATTAATCGTCATCATCTTGGAGGTGTCAGGTGATAATGATGATGATGATAATTTTGTATTAACTTGTTGTTGTTGTTGTTATTATTATAATACATCCCCATAATCCAAAGACTCATCACAGTCCATGCTAACCATTATTCAAACAGTACCAGTTGTACCTCTTCTTAAACTCATTCATTGAGAGTGCAGTCATAATTGCCTCGGCAACCCATTCCACTCTTTAAACTTGATGGGAGTTGTAATTTGGGATTACATCAGAAACATCTAAGACTCTAAGGTCAATGTATAATATCTGTTAATTGCATTTGTTCTTCTGACCAGTTTGCCTGTTATGTAGGATGAAAAACCAGATTTTCTGAGAGAGAAAATCCTGACGCCTTTTGAAATCCAGACAAGTATGAGACCAGCTAACTCGACTCCAGTTGAAAAGTCTTTATAAAGGTTTTTTGCATCCTTGATGGAATTTTTGAACCCTGGTCTTTACAACCAGAGTGCATCGGTGATATCAGCATTGCCCTCTGGCAATGTCGATATCAACTGAACCATGGAGGCTCTACCATGGGAGGAAGATCGTATATAACTGTATGAAGCAAGAAACTGTTGAGGCCATACAATGGACTGGAGACTGTGTGTGTGTCTCTTCTTATGTAGGAGGCATGCCTGTGAGTCCTGCATTTACATTACATGCCATTACCTTTTTAACTCTTTCTCAACCATTCAAGTCATCATAAATAATTTTAAAACACTTTCAAAAAACAGTGCCAAAAAAAAGCGTTACCCCATAAAACATACAGAAATCAAAACAAAATAGAAAACATCCTCTTCACTAACACTCGTGACCTTAACCAGCATAAACAATATGCACCAGATCACTTATCTGAACTAAACCTGTTTCTATTTTATTTTATTTTTTTAACAGAACGTTTTATAGAACTTCATTTGGTATCCTCAGCTACTTTCTATTTCAGAATACACTACATGATTCCACATCCACAAGATTGGAACCTGTGCATTTGTTAAACTTAATATACTAGATGAGGCAAAACTGGTTAGAGCAATGCAGAATCAAGTGGGTGTTATGGCCTTACATGAGGACTTCAGTAGATTGCATGAATGGGCAGGTAAGTGGGACTGTCAGTTCAATGTTGCAAAGTGTAAGATTTTGAGATTTGCTAAGCAATGATGCGATGCAAAGTATACACTTGGTGGGCAAACTTTAAAGTAGAGGAGATGAGAGATCTAGGAGTGGTGGCCAACAAGGACCTGAAATTCAGTGGCCACATTATACAAGTTGTGAAGACATCACATCGGATAATGGCAATGGTGCAGAGGATCCTGACATGCAGAAATAGAGAGGTTATGATGCCATTGTATAAGGCATTGATCAGGCCTCATATGGATTATTGTGCATAGATTTGGTCGCCTGGTTTTCATGGTGACAAGGATTTGTTGTAAAGGGTCCAGAGAAGATTCACAAAGGTGGTCATTGGTCTTTGGAGTATGAGGACAGATTGATAGAATATAAGTTGTAGAGCCTCGTGAATAGAAGGAAGGGAGGGGATATGATTGGAGCATGTTTTTATCGGGTCGGCATGGAAAAGATTTTTCATAGAATGGGAGGGGGGGGGTTAGACAAGTGGCTATCACTGGAAACTGTATAATGTGGGTGTGAGCAGAGGAATGAGGAGAAGGTTCTTTGCATAGAGAGTGGTTGGTAAGTGAAATGCATTACCTGAGCATGTTGTGGGTGTAGACACATTGAATCAGTTTAAAACAGGGTTGGATGAGCATTGCTTGCAATAGTGTTGTTGGATTCTAAATGAGGAGAATTGGAAATTATTAATACTTCATTAAGAGTCCAACATAATCAGCCATTCCCTAAGCCAAATTTGCTCATCAGACTAATAATCTCTTATTAATAGTATGCTATTCATATGATTACTTTCAAGTTATGTTTATTAATATTTATTTGTTCATTTATTGTTTTGAGATGAAGTGCAGTTGTAAAAACTGTGTACTAAATATCACTTATTATGAAATTATTATTACTAAAACAAAGATAAAAACTGTAAAATATGTAATCTTTTTATGTTATTAGTAAAATAATGTATCCAAGAAATTCTTCAAAATAAGACTTGATTGGTTGTTGTGAAAAATTATGTTATTTTTAGCCAGTGCTTGCCTTAATGTGAGTTACTGTACAGTATGCAAGAAGCCAGTTCGGTATCAACAAAACCAGTTAGAACCAGATTTTGGTGGGAAGGGAGAGTAGGATGTCATGGGCAGTACATGAAAAAGAAGGAACACAGTGGAAAAGGGGAGAAATAACCTGGGGCCGAACAGAGTAGAAAGGACTGGAAACCGCTCTGTATTTTGACTTATCTTTCTTCGAGCACTTATTCTTTTATAAATTCCTATCACCTCGCAGAAGGATAGCGTTTGATGAAAGGATAATAAGAACGAGTAAGAAATATTGAAAGTTAGACAATTACGAGCAAGAGGATAAATTCTCTCGAGTCAACTAATTAGTTAATGAAACCCAGGATTCTATGATATTTGTGTGTTCTCAAAGTGAAAGTATTCAAGAACCAAGGAGAGTTTCTACGATTCTCCATAATGAGGAAGCTGTGCTGTCTATACTGGTAAGGATATCTTTTCTATGCCTCGTGTGAAGTAGCAAAGCTTGTTTCTGGAGAACATGAAATAGTTCATATTGCTGAAATTAACAGATCAAGATTAAATGTGTGATACAGTGAAACATTTCCTCGTAAACATAATGTATGAAGTATCTCTGGATTAATAGTTCAAGACTGAATGTGTGATATAAAGAAGCCTGTAACCAGAAAACGCAATGTAAATTTGAGACTGAATTTTCTGAGAACTATTGTGTTAGATTGATAAACTTAAAGGTTGCTGAATGAATGTCTGATGACTTGTGCGTTGTGATTGTTCTCAATAGTTAAACTAAATCGATATTTGAAGTACATTATTATTATTATTTTTTTATTATTATTATTCAGGCCTCCATGGAGTCCAAAGACTCATCGTGGAGGTCCTTCCTAAGAAACACAAAGACTATCAAGACTCATCGATGGGAGGTCTCCCCCCCCCCTAAGAAACACAAAGTCTATCATACCACTCCTTGAACTCATTGACCATTCTCGCTCTCACCACTCCATCAGACAATGCATTCCATAGTTCAACGACCCTCCATGCAAAGAAACCACTCCTCACCCTCTTGCTCACAGTTTCCTTTTGTAACTTCCAGGGATGGCCTCTGGTCATCACTACTTCCCGCTGTTCAACCAAGCGAAAGAACTCCCCAGTGTTAACCCTGTAACCACCTCTCAACAGTTTAAAAGTCTCAATCATATCACCTCTCTTTCTTGTATCCACCAACCTCTGCAGTCGACATTCCCTCAGCCGATCCTCATAACTATCATTGTACAGTCCTGAAACCATCTTTGTTATCTGCCTTTGTACCCTTTCCACAGTTAATTTATCCCCTTCAAATCCTGGGGACCAGATCTGAGAACAGTAGTCTAAGTGTGGTCTGATCAGAGTCTTATACAACGGAATGATAACTATTTTATCTCTGCAGGTCAGTGTCCTTCTCATTATTGCAGCAATCCTCTGTGTTACCTTCACTACCTTTGCAATATGTCCCCTAAATTTCCAGTTTCTATCAATCATCAAACCCAGATCTCTTGTCTCTCCTACTTTCTCCAGTTTAACTCTTCCCATAGAGAGTATGCAGTGTCCCATCGATGTGTCCCAAACCTCAAGACCTTACATTTTGCTACATTAAACTGACAACCCCCATTCATATGCCCATCTATCTAGCTTATTCAAATCCTCTTGCAGGGTTGCTGCATCTGCACTATTACTAATAATCCTTCCCAGCTTTGCATCATCTGCAAATAACTGAACATCCCCCCCCCCCCTGCAATTCACTGAGAATGTCATTGATATAAAGGTTAAACAATATAGGTCCCAGCACTGAGCCCTGTGGGACCCCACTTGTAACCCTCTGCTTCCTTGAAACTGCCCCACCATATACAACTCTCTGATACCTATTGGACAGCCAATCCTGAATCCAGTTGACCAATCTGACATCCAGACCCATGTGCCAACTTAAATATCAGCTTATCATGTGGCACCCTGTCAAATGCCTTCACTAAGTCTAAGAAAATGGCAATATATGCCTTTTCCTCATCTAATGCTCTTGTAACGTTATCATAAAAGGCTAGCATATTGCTAAAACAAGAGCACCCCTTCACAAATCCATGTTGACTCTCACAGATAACTTTAAGATTAACATTGAATGATAGTTTTATTTAGAGTGAAATCATGTTTGGAATCTTGGATAGTAAGAAGAGTAGAATTTATATGCATAAATTCTAATCGTAAATGACATACTCAGCTGAGTAAATTACTAATGTTTTATTGAGAACTTATTCATTCTCAAATAGTATTATCCCTAGTAGAAATTCTTGTTTTAATGTTAACTTCTCAAACAGCCAGGACATCTATAGATGTCCAACTAAATCTGGATATGATTCAGCCCACCTGTTGAAAGGACAGGGATAAGAAGTGCAATTTGACCATAATGTCCATTAGAAGGTGTGATAAAAAATCAGGCTGAAGAGAACGGTTAATCGGATTATCTCATTCTTTGCTGCCTCTCAGTTGCCAGATAACAAGAAACACACTTCCTTGTTTTATGTTGGGTAACTGGATCTTAGTTATATTGGATCGACTTAAAATAGAGAAATTATTTATATTAGAAATTATTTGTAACTGAGTTCCAGGAGAGGAGGGGGGGGGGAGTTGCAGTAAAAAAAATCTTAAAAATGAGCATAAATTTTAAATCATTCCATACAGGATATCTTTCCTATTATATTTTCAAAATATTTACAGTGGTTAAGCACTGGATATAACAGTAATGTGCATCCTACAAAAAAAAAAAAAAAAAAAAATCTGTTGCTATTTTAAGCAAAAGAAGAAGGCTAAGAGTCTCTGTTAAAATATCATTAGGTATAAATTTTTGATACAAAAAAATACACAATATCGGAAACCGAGTAATGTAGTTTATAATCATTTGTTGCTCATAAAAAAAAAAAAAAATCGTTCCTAAAATTGAAATGTGGTATTCAATATCCACTCAATTTTGAATATTGAAATATGACTATCCATATAAAGGTATTTTGCAAAGAAAGAAAGCAAAATGTCATATTTATTTCACTAAATGTTATTTAAATATATAAATATTTAACAAAGTATTTTAAATGTAAACAAACATTTGAAAATTCGTGAAAAATAATCTATATTGTCAGTAAATGAAGGAAATTTACTATTACTAAAATATATTCATTGCAAAAAATCTGTGGTCCTTTCAGGATTGATTATTTATTTTCGCAGATGTGAAACTTCTATTTTTGGAAAGAGACACAATAAATTGTGCGGAAAAAAAAAAGCAAAAAAGACGATCAAATATCCTAGTGCAGTAAAGCAAATTCCAAGTACTACAGTACATGTAAAGACAAGTGACTCAAAAGTCCTCCACCACAGTTAATCCGCTAATGGCTCTAAAATCGCTGTTAAGGGATTAAGAGCAGAGGAGGGTAAATACTTGATAAAAGATAGAATGCTGACGAAGTTTTGATCCATGAAAAATTCTGAGGTAGTCTGGCTATTTCATCCACCTCAGCCAGCCGGTACGAGGGTTAAAGCATTAAATAATTTTTTTCAGTTGAATCTTGTGTTTGCCTGATTTCTTTCTTTGCACTACTCATTAAAATAGTTCGAATCTTAGTGGGAACCCTATATATATATATATATATATATATATATATAAGAAGGAGAATTTTAATTAATTTGATAACAATATTGTGCTAGCTGATGGTTGATTTCACAATGTTGCTTATGCAAATTAGAACATAGAGTGGTGCAGTCAAAAAAAAAAATTTTTTTTTCTCTGTGTTCGAATGTGGAGTCAGTCAACAGCTAAGCATATACATTGGAGTAGAACATAAGATCCAACAGTGTGTACCTCCCATGATGGGTCTCTGACTCCATGAAGGTCAGATGGTAATAATAATAATATTGATAATGACTGTCAGGTAAATTTTGAATTAGTTTTATATTTGGTTTAATCCTTTATCCAAGTGTAAGCAAACAAAGTTTGCGCCTGAAGTGTTTTCAGGACTAGGGCAATGCATGGTAAAGGTGGAATAAGTTCTGATCACTTGCCTTAATATCTCCCATAATGCAAAGCACATTTCCTTGTGGACATGTATAATGCTGTGCATTAAGGAAAGGGCCAGTACCCAGACTGGTTTCGACCTTTATTGAGGTCTCATCAGTGGGATGCAGACCCAGAGGTGGTGATACTAAGGTGGAAATAATACAGAAGTCATATCACCATATACCAGTTGCCAAAAGGTGTCAACACATTATTAAAATTCTCTGGATTAGAGATAGTCGATGGAAGTTTTTTCACTTGGCTGTGCCACCAATTATATATTTGGTTTAATCCTTTATCCAAATGTAATTATACTTCAGGAGCAAACACAGTTTGCTCCTGAAGTATAATTAATTTTCAGGACTTGAGCAACTCATGGTAAAGGTGGAATAAGTTTTGATCACTTGCAAGGAGATGTGCTTTCCATTATGGGATATACTAAGGCAAGTGATATTGGTAGCATAGCCAAGTGAAAAAACTTCTATCAACTATCTCTAATCCAGAGAATTTTAATAATAAGGTGTTGACACCTTTTGGCGACTTGTATATGGTGATATGATTTCCATATTACTTCCACCTTAGTATCACCACCTCTGGGTCTGTTCCCACTGATGAGACCTCAGTAAAGGTCGAAACTGGTCTGAGTAGTGGCCCTTCCTGCAATGCATAGCGTTATACATGTCCGCAAGGAGATGTGCTTTGCATTATGGGAGATACTAAGGCAAGTGATCAGAACTTATTCCACCTTTACCATGAGTTGCCCCAGTCCTGAAAATACTTCAGGTGCAAACTTTGTTTGCTTACACTTGGATAAAGGATTAAACCAAATATACAATTGGTAGCATAGCCAAGTGAAAAAACTTCTATCAAGCAAATATTGAATCTTTTCCAATTCAATGTCAATTTCAGTCTCACTAAAACACTATCTTATTTCATACAAGCAAAACTACTCTTCACCTTCCCTCACCTTGGATAAAAAATCTTCAAGCAAGACCAGATATTTTTGCTTGGACTGAATAACACCTCTCACCTCTTCTGATGTAAGCACATCAAATTCATATCTTCTTACAAAAAACTAGATGTTCTTACTTTTCAGTTGTACAACTCCTAACTGTATAAATCGCAAATCCATATGTATACTTGAGAATATTTTCAGATATGGAGTAGTGCACCAAAAACCTCTTAAATTCTTGATGCCATTCAGAAGAGGGCTGTTCAGTTAACTCACTTTCTCATAATGTTCGTTACTTCTTTGTGCCTCTTTGGCAACTATTTTGTCAAACTGACTGCCACCATTCCTTCTCTTTCCTTCATGCCTGGTGAGGAATGAAGGAAAGAGAAGGAATTTGTCAGCTGGTTGCTATCTGTTTGCTTTTCAGATTAAACCAAATAAATTTCTATTCCCTCTATCTCTGTTCTTTTAAACAGTTTTTTCCCACAGTTTTTCCCAGAAACCACATTAGTTCAAAAAGCAGATTGTTTCTTTCTTCTTTACCTACTTGCCTGCCCCACTTTTGCCTTCACTAACTACACTTTTACAACTTCTAGGTGTGACTTTTTGTTCTCTCCCCTTTTGTTGTTTGGTGAAAAATTTCTTCAGCATCTATCATAACTTTTTATTTTTGTTCACCTATCAACTATACTTTGTGACCCACAAACCTTCAACTTTAGTCTGTCACTATCTTGATCACTTATCTGTAGATGCTCTTCATTTTTTATCCATCCCCCAAGAATCTCAGGTAGTGAAATATGTGTGTAGCATCCAGATATGGCCATATTAAAACCATATGTATACAGGAATAAAGATTCTTATGTGCATTCAGCACTTCATCTTGAAAATCTTGATTACATAGGAAGTGTGAATTTAAATTACATTTCTGTTTGTCTTGCTGATTTTATTTTAATAAAGAATTGAATATGTCTGTTATAAAATGGAAATGTTAATTCTTGATTTGAGGAAAAATTATGTATCATTTATCATATTTCTCATTTAGATTCTCTCTGAAAAATGATATCAGACAAGCATCCACTGTTGTTTGGAAAATCATCTTTGCTTGACACTAGAAATCATTTTTTGCACAATAATAAGCCATCAGAGTTTAGTTTAAAGTCAGACACTAGTTCCACACTATTGTCAATACGTAGCAATTCTGATGATCTGAAGAGTACAAGCCATTTTGGAATTCCTAGATCTGATAGTGAATGCTGTGATAAAAAGAGGTAAGAAAGTTATTTTTGCTACTATAAATTTAAGTAAAATAGTTCTTTGGATATTAAAATTTTAATTTCTATACGTTTCTTACTTTTTGGCTAACCTGTAATAGTAAATGGATATAAATGTAAATTGGTATGTACAGGGTGGGCCAAAAGTCACGAAGATGTTTCAATATTTAATACCTAATTTATTTTTTGTATTAAATTTACAATACTATAGCATCATATACAGCAGGGGTCTTCAACCTTTCAGAGACAGTGCGGGCTGCATTAAAAGTTTCAATGAAGCCAGCGGGCCACTAAGCTGTACTGCAATACAGGGTGTTTCAAAAAGAATGACCCGATTTCAAATAATTATATTTAAGAATGAAAATGTGGTATAGTTACAAAATAAATTACCAAGTATGAAGTAAGGCCTAAAGTTTCACTCACCACAATTACAAACGCTCAATGTTGCATTGAGCGTTTGTGGTTTGTGGTTGCAGAGATATACACTTTTCAAATCGGGACATTCTTTTTGAAACACCTTATATTCAGAATTGTAAGATGCTTTCCAGATTCACAAGGAATGCTGTGCATTTGATACTTTACATAAAATCCTATAAAAATAAACAAACTTCGCTTTAAGATCATAAGTAGGAGTCTGGTTCATGATAAGTAAATACAATCAATACTTGAAAAAAGATAATTTAATGAAGAAAACATTCATTTTTTACAATATCAATGTTTTTCCTTGACCATCTTGTCAATGTTGGCATCACTGTTGGAATTCGCTATGTACAGAGTATTCTTGAGATGTTGGGCCGTAATCTGAGTTCTTGTCTTGGACTTCACGTGCTTCATTCTGGAGAAGAACTGCTCACATGAGTATGTGCTTCCTAATAAAATGCACATCTTCAAAGCATGCCAGCAAAGATTAGGGAATGCATCCTCAGAAATGTAGTCTTTGTAAAATGTAAACAAGGGCACATTGAATCATTTTTCTCTCAAAGAAGAGTTGTTTTGGAGTTCAAGCAGCTCCATTTGTATTGAGCCTAGCATTTCGTCAGCATTGATACTGAATGGCATTAAAAATAAATCTAAAGAAGACTGTTGGTTACGAAAATCGCCAAATCTCTCTTCGAACTCGCTTCACAACATGGCTATTTTTGTAGCGTATCAAGAGACGAATAGTAGCACATCAAGAGATGAACAGTTGGACTCAGCGAGAAGCTGAAAATGAGTTTTAAGCTTCTCGCTGAAAGTCTTTTTTTTTGCAATTGTGCTTTCCAAAGTTTGAGCTTGGCCACTAAAGCTTTGATGTGATCAAACATAGTGTGCACCAGTTGATCTTTGGATTGTCGCCACGTATTTAGGTCATTCATATGCAATGAGATGTCAGTCACAAAGACAAAGTCTGTCATCCACTTCGTATCGTTAAATTCTGCAATTGGATTCCTTTGGTTTACATGAACTGCTGTGTTTCACTCCTTAAGTCAAAGACTCTTTTAAGAGTCTTTGACTTTAAGAACCTTCCCTCTGCTCAACCAATGCACATTACTATAATAAACCACATCGCCATGATCCGCTTCACACTCTTGGGTCAAAAACTCTTGGAATTGACGATCGTTCATCGTCTTGCCCTAATAATGTTAACAACAATCACAATAACTTTCATGACATTCTCAAATCCAATAGTTTTCACACACAAATTCTCCTGGTGGATTAAACAGTGGTATGGACGAAATCTTTTCCTTCTAGTTCCGGTTCTTTACATAGTAGTGCAACAAACCCTTCATTTTTTCCAAACCATAGCAGGGGCACCATCAGTTACCACATCCTCGAGAGGTTGGTTAAGCCGAGGTCGAAACGCTGGAGCATTTTCTTGGTGGCTTCAAGAATATCACTGCCTTTCGTCATTCCCTTCATAGGTACAAGTGCTAGCAGTTCTTCTGTCACATTGAATTTTTGATCAGTGCCACAGACAAAGATAGCCAGTTGTGCTGTATCCTTCACATCTGTACTCTCATCTAAGGCAAGTGAATATGATGTAAATTCGGACGCTCATTTTTTTAAAGTTCCTTCAATGTCATTGGCAAGTTTTTCGACACGTCATACTGCAGTTACCCCAGAAAAACTTGGTTTTTTAAACACTTCCTTATTATTTGGGCACAGAATATCCCGCAACAATGAAGCACTCTTTCACAAACTACCCGTCCAAGAAGGCTTTTGATTTTTTAGCAATTTGTTTTCAGCTATTACATAACTTACTTTGATGCACACTTTGTTCTCTTCCCTCTGCCTTTTAAATGTACCTTGTTGGCATTTTAAATCAATTTGGAGCCGGTTCACTTTGTCCACATGAAGCCACCCTTGGAGGTGATCAAAATTGGATGCATGCTTTGTCTCATAGTGTCATTTTATATTGTATTCTTTTTATACTGACACTGACTCACGACAAATTAAACACACTGGCTTATCGTCGATCGACACAAAAATGTACAAATTGGCCCATTTTCATTAAAAACCTCCACTTGATTTACACTTTTTACTCGTAGACGCCATAGTGATGGAGGGCGAAAAATGATCCAAAAAGACCGTATAACGGTTATTATCCACTGATTATGTCTCGCACTAATGAAAAGTCTGGCAATATAAAACCACAATAGGCTGTGGCTGATACAATGAACCTGCGTGCGCTTATACACGAATATCACACTGTTCTCAACTGACTGACTGACTGTGGATGAGATCCTCTTGATTTATATGAAAATAATGAAGTATCGAGAACCTTCGAGATGTATCTGGAAGGCACTAGACAGTGCACTTGAACAAACTACTGCTTCAGCCATCTACCTGTGATGTTATTACTAGTACTTAAGTACCGCTTGGCGTTGGCAGATGGCTGAAGAAGCATGTCTATTTAATATTTATTTTTATAGGAGTTTATGTAAAGTATCAAATACACAGCGTTCCTTGTGAATCTGGAAAGCAGCTTACAATTCTAAATACCGCAGTATAGCTTAGTGGCCTGTGGGCTTCATTGACATTATTTTTTTGAAATGGCCAGTGGGCCACAGCAAAGAGATCCGTGGGCCATGCATTGAAGGCCCCTGATATACAGTATATATAGGAAATAAATTTACACTAGGTGTGAAAAATCAAATGTTGTAAATGGTGTCCATTTTCTGCTTTGCACAAACTTGCCCTTTCTAAGGCATTTTTCATAACACCTTTTAGTGTTTCAGGTTACAGTGCCCTGATTTTGGTCCGAATATTGTTCTTCAGTTGTTGGAGAGTCTGAGGTTTGTTAACATAAACTTTTTCTTTGAGATAGCCCCATAGGAAGAATCAGGAGTCATCATATTTGGAGAACGTGATGGACAGCTTATGTTGCACCTGCAAGAAATTATTCTTCCTTCAAAAATTTGCCTGAGCAGTTGGATTGTGGCCCTTGCTGTGTGAGCTATTGTTCCATCCTGTCGGAACCACATGTCATGCTTATCTTGAACTGCTGAGAGTTAGAAATTTTCAATAATAGACCGATATTCATCTTCTGTAACATTGACATGGTTTCCAACATGGTCTTCGAAAAAGTAAGGTTCGATCACTTCTTCCAACATCACCTCACACCAGATTGTACACTTAAGGGAGTGCAATTCCCTTCGGTGAATTGCTCTAGGATTTTTCTTACCCCAAATCTTGCTGTTTTGTTTGTAATGAAGCCATTCAAGTGAAAATGTGCTTCATCTGACATTATCAGCTTGTGGATAAATTTGAGATCTCTCCTTGTTCAAGATAAACATGTCATGTTTATCTTGAACTGCTGGGAGTAAGAAATTTTCGATAATAGACTGATATTCATCTCCTGTAACATTGATAGGGTTCCCAATGTAGTCTTTAAAAAAGTTAGGTCTGATCAATTCTTCCAATGTCATCCCACACCAGACCATACATTTAAGGGAGTGATTTCCTTGTGAATTGCTCTAGGATTTTCTGTATACCCCAAATCCTGCAGTTTTGTTTGTTAATGAAGCCCATTCAAATGAAAATGTGCTTCATCTGACATTATTAGCTTGTGGATAAATTCGTGATCTCTCCTTGCTAATTCTTGAAATCTGATTGCATATTGAAATCTGTGGACATAATCTGGTGGCTTCAGCTGTTGCGCCAACTGAATTTTATACGGAAATAGGTTCAAGGTTTTTCAGAATATGCCAGAATGACATCCGAGAGAGAGACTCCAACCTGTCCAAACTGCCTTTGAGTTGATGTGCTCTGATCATCTGCACCACTCTCCCTTACATGCTAAACAGTGGCTTCATTACCAACCGAGCATGGTCTACCTATACGTGGAAGGTCGCTTGGTGAACCCTGTTCCTCAAAATGACCAATCAAACATCTAATCATTGATTTGCTTGGAGAATCTCTCCCAACGATATGCTCATTGGGTCAGAATTATTGATCCTTGGTTTTGATAGTAAAATTCCACAATTTGTGTTCGCTCATGAATTTTTCCATGGTTAATCTCCAAGGCCTCCTTTATAAAATCTGTAAAGAAAAATTAAAAAAAAATTAATTAAAAAAGTTATTAAACCTTCAGACCCATTCGTGACTTTTGATCCATCCTTTACAAGAAGTTGCAAAACACATTAGAGCTGTGTATAGGCTAGAGAGAAAGAAAGTGAACCTGTTTGTGTCCTTTTTTGATGAACAGCTGGAGGTTGTAGTTCTTAGAACCCTACAGATTATGTTAACAGAAGTGAACATTTTTTTCTGCTTTATGAAGAAGCAGATTGTTTATAAGAGCAGTTGGAGTGAGTCTGTGGTAGATTGGTTATCAGTTAGTTAATCAGTTATTATTTTGAGGACTGGTAACCATGTTTTGGTGCTTTCTTGGTTTCATGTTCTATTAGATCCTGAGAGTGATGCCATCAGGTTGTGTATCTAGATGGTGTAAGAATTCTGTGTATCTAGGTGGTGTAAGAATTTCCCTTTTGTCTGCTCAGCTAATTTCCTTTCATAATTTGTTGCCTTCCTTACCATGCTTATCACCTCTCCTGTCTGTACATTGTCTTGCTCATGAGCTTGCCATTCACCCTTCTCTTTCATGTATTTGTTTTTTTTCATTCATTGTGTTGGCACCTAAAACATTTTTTTTTTTTTTGCAGCTTCTGCTTAATTTTCTTTAATTTCCATCTGCTTTATCAAACTGCAGACTTACAGTCTGAACTGTAGGTATGCAGAGTGATACTCTTCCCTTAAATACCTCTTAACAAGTTTCTCCATGCAGTGCTAACATTCATCTCTTGCAGTTTGGAAAAAAAAGGATGTCTACTTTCTTAGATACTACTCCTAGCCATTTATTAAGTTTGTTGTAATCGACAAGTCTGCAATTTCACATGCATCTCTTCTTAAATGAAAAGTCTTAACCATCTTCAGGGCAAGACCGCATGCTCACTCTTGCTCTGTTATGTACAAATCCTTGGATGCTCTCCCTCACTTTCAAATTCTTGATACTCCCTCATCGCTTCTTTTTCAGGTAATTAGCTAGTACCACTTTACTATTTTAATTTTGTTTCTTTTCTCCGTGTTATGTATCCCCTCTCTTTCTTCCAGTTTATATTCCCATAATTAGTCTCTCAGTAATTAATTATCCTGAACTTATTAAGCTAATACACCATTTTTTATTTATTTTTTATGGTAATCTTATGTTTTATATTGATCCCATACCCAAGAGGCAGAAGGACCTATAAGCACGTCACTGCCATGTCTGAGTTATGGGTGAGTATTCAGATAGTTTATTGACATTCTTTTTGATGAGTTGTAGGTTGTAGTTTGGAAATACTGTACCTCTTGCAGTAGGTTGTTTCAGAGGACATAGGAATATTAAATAAAAGGGGAAGAAGATAAGCAGATTTATTGTATTGGCTTGTTGCACAATAAAGAAGTTCAACACAGAATACTATCTTCTACAAAACTATGGATAGGATTAGTGGTGATTGAGAATAGGTTGTAGATGAATGAGAAAGGGTAGGCGGGACAGAGCTCTGAGGTACTCCTGCATTGGTGGTGAAGCTTGAAGAGATGAAGCTATCAACCATGATGCACAGTGAAAGACCTTAGAGGAAGCTGACCACCCGATTACAGAGGGTGGCAGGTAGAGGATGGCAGTTTTTTTAGCAGGCCTCAATGCCAGACATGATCAAAAGCTTTTGAAATATCAAGAGCAACAGCACAATTTTCTTGAAAACTTTCCATTGCACGTGTCCAGTGGTGGAAGATGCAAGCTAAGAGGGCAGCTGTAGATCCTGAATGGTGGAATACATGCTGGTAATTGCTGATTAATTGATGGGCTTCTAGGTAGTGAATCAATTGGCTGTTGATGACTTCGTCCATTATTTTGAAGAAGACTGAAGTGATGATAGTTGTCAGTAGTTTGATGGTAGAGTTCTCTCTCCCTTTTTTGGATTAGGCTGGATGTGTGATTGTTTCCACATGTTAGGATAAGTACCATCTACGTATTATTATCATTATTATTCAGGCCTCCATGGAGTAAAATGACTCATCGTAGGAGGTCCTTTCTAAGAAAAACACAAGTCTGTCAAGACTCTTCGAGGGAGGTCCCTCCTAGGAAACACAAAGTCTATCATACCACTCCTTAAATGCATTGACCATTCTGGCTCTCACCACTCCATCAGGCAATGCATTCCATAGTTCAATGACCCGCCATGCAAAGAAACCACTCTTCATACTCTTTCTCACAGTTTCCTTTCGTAACTTCCAGGGATGGCCCCTTGTCATGACTCCTTCCCGCTGTTCAACCAAACTAAAGAACTCCCCAGTGTCAACCCTGTAACCACCTCTCAACAGTTTAAAAGTCTCAATCATATCACCTCTCCTTCTTCTATCCACCAAACTCTGCAGTTCACACTCCCTCAGCCGATCCTTATAACTAACATTGTACAGTCCCGACACCATCTTTGTTATTCGTCTTTGTACCCTTTCCACAGTTAATTTATCCCCTTCAAATCCTGGGGACCAGATCTGAGAACAATAGTCTAAGTGTGGTCTGATCAGAGTCTTATACAATGGAATGATAACCATTTTATCTCTGCAGGTCAGTGTCCTTCTCATTATTGCAGCAACCTTCTGTGTTACCTTCACTACCTTTGCGATATGTCCCCTAAATTTCCAGTTTCTATCAATCATCATACCCAGATCTCTTGTCTCTCCTACTTCCTCCAGTTTAACTCTTCCCATAGAGAGTATGCAGCGTCCCATCGATGTGTCCCAAACTTGAAGACCTTACATTTTGCTGCATTAAACTGACAACCCCCATTCATTTGCCCATCTATCTAGCTTATTCAAATCCTCTTGCAGGGCTACCACATCTGTATCACAGAGATGATACAAGACAGGTTAGCTCTGGAGCACAGTGTTTGAGAACAAATGGAGGGATGCCATCAGAACCAGGGGACTTTTTAGTATCCAAGTTATTTGGTAATTTTCTGTCTTTTTATTGAAAAACTGCAGGAGGCATGTGGTGCTCATATTCCAGTATGGTAGCCGGCAGTTTCCCTTGGTCATCATTGCGGAGTTTGAGGAAAAGATGATGATAACAAGTCAGCTTTATCTTTGGGTGAAGTAATAATGGTGCCATCAGGATGAGAGAGAGAGGTGGAAGTGCAGGTGCGCAGAAGTTGCATCCAATGGCCTTAGATATGGCTTCTGTTTAAACATGAGTTGAGTTTTCTACTGTTGGCCTTTATGAAGTTGGATTTGGATCTCTTCATGACTGTTTTGCATTTGTTGTGTGCTTTGGTATAGGCAAGGTGTGAAGCTGGATTTCTGTATGTGAGCCAGTAAAAAATTCAGCTTTTCACAAGTAAGCTGAATTTTTTTCTTTGATTGCTCTGATACACTTTTTTTCAATCTAAACTTTTTTGATAAAATCAGCATGGTAATGGTGCCGTTGATTTTAGCTTGCTCAATGTGGGTGTTGCTAATCCTTTCTCAGATTAGTGCTTAGCTTGCCAACATGTAAATATATCTAGCTTTGGCTGAATTAAACTTCTCTCTGAATCTTAGACAGTTAGAAATAGTGTTTTTGGCCCAGCATCTTTTTAAGAAAGCCAGCCGATTGAGTTGTTTTGACAGTTTTAGTTTCCATTTACATAGCTAATATGCTTTACATGCAATTGCTTCTCTGTCTCCTCCTCCTTAAAATCAATACTACCATCTTCATGTTACAAGAAGAGTTTTGGAAGTCCTTAATCCCAAACTTTGGTCTGTTTCATACACCATCTCTGAAAATAGAGATGGTGTATGAAACAGATTTTAAATTCTTCTACAAGAGAATTTAAAAAAGTAAATGGCATGTAAAAAAGTTTTATGGCTCTTCAACATCACAACACTTCTTGACTGCAACCATGGCAAGAATATGTAGTTGTGAATCTATCGTCATAGCCATTCTCAACAGACACTGCCATTGCTCAGTTGAAGGTATAATTTTGTCATCACTTCTAAGAAAGTATAAGTTTTGAAAATAATGACTAGCATAAATGGGGTATCTATGATCTCTAACCCACAATAGCATTCCTAGATGTGGCTGGTATTCTGATATAATCTAAGCTTCCTAAGAGTAATATTCCTCCTAAAGAAATGTTGGCACCTCAAAAAGTTATATAGGAACAAAAAATTTGTTCCTATATAACTTTTATAGCCAAAGCAGACAAAGGAAATTCAACTGTTATTATGGACCAAACATTATATCAGAAAAATGAATAATCTCTTCAAGGACTCTTCTACTTTTCAGATTATAGATTGGTATCCTACCAAATCTCAAAAGAAAAAAAAAAATTGTACAAATGATCCTGGCTTAAAGAAATTAGCAAAAAGCTAAAACCTTATCATGTTAAACCACCCTGGGTATATGGGGGGTTCTCAAAATTTTCAAACCTAATAATTTTCCTTTTTCCAATAGTTGACAGCATTGACATCTCCACCTACAGACTGGTCAAATATTTATCCAAATCACTTCTTCCCCCACCCTCACAGGCAACTCTCTCTCTTTTATTAAAAATTCTGTGCATTTTAAAACATTAATATAAAAAAAAAAACCTGACAGATTTTGACATCATGGTTAGCCTTACCATCACTTCATTGCTCACCGTGGACCTTTGGTAGAGACCTTGATCTTGTTAAGCTACAATTTCTCCTCTGACATAATTGAATTATTTAAATTTACCATTTATTCTAGTTATTTCATTTGGAAAGGAGAAATATATGAACAGCTAAATGGGACTGCTACGGTTCCCCCTCCCCCCACCCCTCTAGCTAACTTCTACTTAGGACATTTTGAAACCAAGCACTCAATATAGCGCAACCAAACTGTTGGTGTAAGCATAGCTATGTTGATGATGTGTTTACAATTTGGACTCTAGTTACTAAGGAATAATTACCTGAGGCAGCATGTGATGGAATATGAGTATACTAGGGTTTGAGAGTGCTAGATCTAGTAATTGCATCAGAGAATTTGTTTATAATCAATATGCCCACATTGCCACTACTTGGTAATAGTGATCATATGGTCTTGATCTGGGAGGTGGCTAAATGTGTGGAATTTTCAGTTAAGGAGAGGAATATAAGTGGAATTTCAGGGCTGGTAAGTATGACAAGCTTAAGAGATTGCTTGGATCAGTGCCATGGAATGTGAAACTGCAAGGACTGGGTTGATAGTGTTGATATGGATGTTGATAGTGTATGGGAAGTGATAAAGGAGTGTTTGAGGAAAGTAATTGCAGACTGCATACCTGAAGTCAGGAGAATAAATAAAGTGGGAGTTAAATAGATGAATATTATCATTAAACTGAAGCTACCAAAAAAAAAAAAAAAAAAAAGGAAAAATTTGGGGAGAGAATTTAAGGAGAAAGGTGACCAGCAGACACATGAGCAGTACAAAACACAGGCCAGAAGGGTAACCAGTGTAGTGAAAAAGGCAAAAGCAGAGTATGAAAGGAAATTAGCAGTGCAGGCCAAATATAATCCCAAACAGTTGTTTTGATTTGTTGCAAGTAAAAGGAAGAATGCTTATGGCAGAATGATTTTAATGAATGCTGAAGGTAGGGAGGTAACTGAATCATTTGAAATAGTAGAATTACTAAGTGAACACTTTGCAAAAATTTATCATCCAGGTGGAGATGAGAAAGAGATGGTGAAGATCCAGAAGTGAGTAGCCAAGCTGGTAGCAGGTCTATAGAATGAACCTCATGAGAACAGGTTGAAGATTTGTGGGTTACAGAAATTGGTTGACAGGCAGATAAGTGTTGATATGATTGAGACATACAAATTACTGAAGGATTTTACAAGATTAATACGGAGAAAATTTTTCAGAACAGGTCTGGTGGTGGAAGAAACTAGGGGCTATCCTTGGAAGTGCAGTTAGCAAGGGGATTAAAACTAGTTTTTTTTTTTTTTTTTTTTTTTTTTTTTTTTTTTTTTCCTCCCCTTCCTTGGAGAGTAGTGAATGAGTGGAATAGGTTGCCAGAGTGTTTTGGGTGCCATGACTGTGAATGAATTCAAAGCAAAGTAGGGTAGATACTGTGCAAATGTTGGATAGTGCTTGGCATGATGTTTAGGGCCTCGTAAGGACCCCATGGAGTAGCCCATAATAATATTTTGAGTGCATCTTAACAGTCAACATCCTAAAATAAACTTCACAATATAAAAAGAAAATAACTGACTTTTCTTTTTCTATTGTGAAGAAAAAGAAAATACAGTTATTTTCTTTTTCTATTGTGGGGGAAAAAAAAAAAACCTGTCCTCCCTTTCTAAATATGCTATTGACATGGCTTCCAAATGGCTTATTACCCTTTATTATCCTCCCAAAAATATGGCATCCTCCAAACTCTCTCACCTAGCTAGAGCTATTTATTCCGATGACACAGCCCTTCAAGGACTTTGTAATACCTTTTTGGCCAAGGCTGCAGCCCATGTAAAATAGATAATATACTGCATGCACTCCCATCCTTCTTGCAAACCCACACACAGAGTCCTAACAAAATTATTCCCATCTCATATATTAAAAGTACATCAGAAAAGATAGCTAAAGTTGTGTGCAAATATAATCATGTCACGTTAAAACCATTCCTTCAGATTGTTTACTTCATCCATTCTCTCAAAGATCAGCCTCAACCTTGTACTCATTCTGGAGTGTATAAAGTTCCTTGTGCCTGCAGTTTTTCCTGTTTTGGACTGACTGGTAGATCAGTTAGCATCCACCTTGAAGAACACAAAAATCACATCCATAATTATCTGTATGAAAAGTTGGGACTGGCAGACCATGCTCTGGATACTCCATCACTTAGGATAAAATGGAATAAATCATTGCTATCACATAGAAATTGTTATAGGTCTGAGAGACAAGTTTTGTAATTAGCATCAGTTATGAAGTACTCCCTAACATCAATTAATATGGTTGCATTAATTTGCCAAGGATCTGGGAGACGGTCATTCTGAGACCAGCTAATCTCTCTTCTCCAAATTAGGTTTATAGTTACTAGCCCAGATAACAAGTCTTGTTAGGACATTAGCTTTGTTTCAGCTACATTCATTTGAATTGTTTTCACTGTTATAGTTAAGTGCCATGTGCTTGTTGCAGTTTTATTTGTGCTCTGAATATGCTGGTTAGAAAACCAGTGAAATATTAGTAAGTTTCAATAAATGAATTTAATTTTTTTGTCTGTTGATATTGTTAATACCATGAAATGCTAGCATGAATAATTAACAACATCTAAGCCTTTCAATATGTTATTAACATGGAAGTGTGTTCCAGAAAACAACAGTAGAAGAAATGAATGAGTGAATGAAGAGGATAAAATTTTTTTTATGAGTTTGGAATTGAAATGTGAAGAAGTTGAATAGCTTTGCGTTTGCTTCAGTATATTTTTTTTCAATGGTCATTCATCAGAATTGATGAATGACCATGGACATATTTTTTTAGCAAATGCAAACAGCAGAAATATCACTGTGAGATAGAGAGTGCGGTGAATTGCTAAGAAATGAGCTATTCATCAATGATGGTTGCTTTCTTCTGTACACTTGGCTATAGAGTTAATTGCTCTTCAGAGGTAAAGTAATGCTTTAAGCAAAAGAGAATACATTTTTGGATGTTAAGTTTGGTGATATTTGTAATTTGTTTTATGCTGACAGAGACTGGAGATTTAGAATAATCCCAAGAAGAGAAATCTCATCTTACCAGCAATGGGTGTTGTCAAATTTGGAGTCCTTACTGATGACATTAATTTTGGGCAAAATTGTTGATAGGAAGTTCACCCATGCAAAATCATAGCAAATGCGTCAGCCTACTTGAGCTGGTTGGAAAATAAAGTCCATTGTGAACCTTAAAAATCACAAAGATGACTTTGCTATCAGGGTTAGACTACAACAAATTCATGTTTAAAGAAAGGAAATTAAAAGTTGAGACTGGTTTCTCACATTGGAGAGCAATAGAAACAGCAAGTGAATGTGGTCGAATGAGGAAGATAGATTTTTAGCCAGTGATCTTCAGAAAGAGAAGATTCTCTGTCAGAAATTCTTGGAGTACATCAGAGTGAAGATATGCAAAGTCAGTGTATAATTGGGAAAACCTGAGTAATGTATTGTTTGATGAAGCTGAAATTTTTCTCAATTAGCTACAATAAACACAACTCACAATTGACAAGGTAGATACTTTTTTCTGTGTGTGTCTCCCACCCACCCCAAAAAAAGTTGTAAACCTGTAGTATACATTGGTACCATGGGTGGGATAAATTTTTTATTTCTTTCATTTTTTTTTTGTATTTTTATTTTTGTTTTACTTAGGTTAAAAACTCTGCTGTAGAGACCAAACACCAACTTTTTTTTAGCCACTCGAGACTCCCAATAATTGGGACAGTGGACTCATGCTATAGTGGCCTCAGTATAGCCTTAAAATAGAACTTTTGAACTTAGGATTTATGTATTATATGCAACTTTTGTTTTTTTTAATTTGGTTTGAAAAAAAAAAGCTTTTCTAAATATGTGTTTTTGTTGATAAAACAGGTCATCCTTTTTCAAAACACGTGCAAGTAGTTTATCTGTTCATGAACAAGAAGATTCATCTCTGCTCTCCCAGAAGTTATCTCTAGTGTCAACAAAAAACTTCTTGCTAAAATCAGGTTAGGGCCTTAATTGGTTTTATAACACTGAAAATGTGATTCACTTAGGTTATAACTAATGCCATTTCTTTTTTTGCAGATTGACAGTATTTTTGACTATGACAATTTTCTCTCTATATTATTTTTTTAATTGCAGATATTTTTTAATAAATCTATGTTATGCAATGTTTTTGGACTATCTATGTAAATTTTTCTTTAATATGTATATACATTGACTGGGAAGATATGCCATGGATGCATGAATAAAAAAAAAAATCCACAAATTTGTTTTACCATAGTGATGCACTGCTTCCTATAAACATTAATGTAACATAGGTTGATATACGTATTTAGTGACTTAATAAATTCAAACTCAAATAGTATCAATGTATTGCTTTTTGCATTATGAGATCATTCCATTCATATCCTAGTCATGCTATTCTTAACATTTAAAATTTACATTAGTTTTTTTATTTCTCACTTTCGAAAGGTTGTAAACCTGTGGTATGTGAGCCTTTATTATTATTATTATTCTTCCCATAGTTCACAAAAGACTGTCAAGTAGATATCAGGAATTCCTCACAGAAATCTTCCATTGTAATAAATTTAGTTTAATCCTTTATCCAAGTGTAAGCAAAAAAAGTTTGCGCCTGAAGAGTCTTCAGGACTGAGGAAACTCGTGGTAAAGGTGGACCAAGCTCTCATCTCCTTGTCTTAGTATGTCCCATAATGCAAAGCACATCTCCTTGCAGATATGTATAATGCTATACATTAAGGGAAGGGCCAGTACCCAGACTGGTTTCGACCTTTATTGAGGTCTCATCAGTGGGAGCCAAACACAGAGGTGGTGATACTAAGGTGGAAGCAATGGAGAAGTCATATTTATCTATACAAGTTGCCAGAAGGTGTCTCACCTTATTATTAAAATACTCTGGATTTAGAGAAAGATGGTGAAAGTTTTTCCCACTTGGTTAGACTATAATAAATTTAGTCCACCTTTACTACTAGTTGCCTCAGTCCTGAAGATACTTCAGATGCAAACTTTGTTTGCTTACACTTGGATAAAGGATTAAACTAAACTTGTTATAGTCTAATCAAGTGGAAAAAAACTTTCACCACCTTTCTCTAAATCCACAGTAATTTAATAATAAGGTGAGACACCTTTTGGCAACTTGTATAGATAAATATGAATTCTCCATTACTTCCACCTTAATATCACCACCTCTGGGTCTGGCTCCCACTGATGAGACCTCAATAAAGGTCGAAACCGGTCTGGATAGTGGCCCTTCCCTTAATGCATAGCATTATACATATCTGCAAGGAGATGAGAGCTTGGTCCACCTTTACCACGAGTTTCTTCAGTCCTGAAGATACTTCAGGCGCAAACTTTGTTTGCTTACATGTGGATAAAGGATTAAACTAAATTTATTATAGTCTAACCAAGTGGAAAAAAAACTTTCACCAAAATCTTCCACTCAATTCTTGAATGATCTTGCTTTTGGCACTAAGTCTTTTATGTAGCTCTTGCCCCCAAAAGTTTTGCTACAAATTAGTACATTTATATCTTGGGTGGGCTAAGAATTTTTTTCTGTTCTTTATTACTTTGTTATATTGCTAAGGTGTCCAAGATTGCACATAGGATTACTTGGTTATTGAGGAACACACTAACATTCAGAGATAGAGGTTATTATTCCCCTTTATAAGGCATTGATACTTCCACATTTGGATTACTGTACTCAGGTCTCGTCACCTGGATTCCTTGGAGATGAGGAGGTTGTGGAGAGGGTTCAGAGGAGAGTGACTAAGTTGGTGAGTGATGTAAAAATGCTCCCTACATTGATAGATTGAGAGCTTGTGGATTGCAGAGATTGGTTGATAGGCAGAGAAGAGGGGATATGATAGAAACATTTAAATTACTAAAAGGTTTTATAAGATTGATGCAGGGGAAATGTTTCAGCTGTGTGATAGTGATGGAAGAACAAGAGATCATCCCTGGAAATTAAGGAAAAGTGTGGTTAACAAGGGTATCAGAACAAGATTTTTCGCCTGGAGGGTGGTGAATGAGTGGAATGCATTGCCTGACTCAGTTGTGAGTTCTTTGTCTGTAAATGAATTCAAGAACAACATGATAGATATTGTTTTGATAGTATGGGTCTCCCACAATGTGTCTACTGACTCCATGGAGATAATAATAATAAATACATGTGTGGCATTTTATGTGGCCTTATAAGAAGACTTGAATAGGCTGAGTGAATGAGCATGGGAGTGGGGATCCAGTTCAATGTTATGAAATGTAAGGTTTTAAGATTTGGAAAACAAAGATGGGATGTAGAATTTACTCGTGGTGGGGATATATTGTTGGAGGTGGGGGAAATAAGATCTTGGGATAATGGTGGATAAGGATCTAAAATTTAGAGGGTGTATTGCCAAAATTGTGAGGACAATACAATGAATTCTGGCAATGATGTGTAGAACACTGACTTGCAGAAGTAAGGATATTCTAGTTCCATTGTATAAGGCAGTGGTGTTCAACCTTTTTTACTATGCGAGCTACTTTTGTATAAAAAGTTATTCGGTGATCTACTCTCTTATATAGATCATGTTCCCCCAACCTGATATCTGATTACGCACAAATAAACAACTAAAAAAAATACACAACTAAAAACTTTATTTGTGTATTTAAAAATTTATTTATCACTTAATTATTTTAATATAACAAAAAAAAACAAATATATTGGAATAAAATATTTATTTCTCTATTTTGGAAAACCAAAGTTAGAAAAAACAACAGATTGATTACAAACTCACAAGTTACAGGAAATGCTGGGTGATTAAAAAAAAAAAAAAAAAAGTTAATGTGAAATTTTGTATTGTTTGGTACTGTTTGGACCTCGCAATATTTTCATAGTCAAGTTAATATGAAGAAGTGGCCAATCACAGACAATCATCCAAACGATCATTTGTAATTTGGTTTCTTAATTGATTTTTTATGTCGGTCGTATTTGAAAAATCGGATTCTGACAAGTATGTCGATCCGAAACACAACAGAATTTTTCGCACAAATCAGTTGATATTGGGAATTTTTCATGTGCATACCTCCAAATGACCTGATTGTTTATTGATTTTCAATGTAAACTATTCTGCATGTTTATTATCTCAAGTTCTACTTCAGCTTGGCTCATATCAAACAGCCCACTAATTTTATTTGAAAATTTCTGTGATGTTCAAGTTTTCTTGAAATGGATTATTGATAAAAGATACAATCCTTTCAGTTTTATTAAAATCTTTAAATCTTGAATTTATTTCTTCCTCAACTAATTCTCTCTCACAAATAAATTCTTTTGAATCATAGTGAAGTATTTTTTTGATTTTGTTCAAAAACTTTTAATAAATATGGGAGATGTCTAAATTTGTGGTAATTTATATTTTTCTTTAATAAAAGTAACTATTGTTGGAAAGTTTTTATTGAACTTAACATGTTAATTAAATTTTTATCTCTACTTTGTAACTCTAAATTTAAATTGCTTAATTTTGTACAGCAATCTACTAAAAATGATAAATGTAACAACCATCTTTTATCACTCAATTGTGGATAAATATCTCCTTTTTCATCAAGAAAATTTTTTATATCATTAATTAATACAATAAATCTTTCTAAAAATTGACTTCTGCTGAGCCAGTGAACATTATTGTACAATAGAAGTTCCCTATCATCATCTGCCTGTAATTTAAATAACTGCCATTGCAGAGCTTTTCCTCGAATAAAATTTACAATTTTAAATGTAATATCCAAAACATCTTTTGTGTTTAATCTTTTACTACACAGCACTTGTTGGTGAATAATACAGTGGTACCTTAAAAAAATCTGGATATTTGTCATCGTTTTAACATAATGAAATGAAGCCTGATTTATTACCTATAATTTCAGGAGCACCATCAGTAGTGCTTTGTCAGATGATGCTTCGTGCATCATCAGTAAAGCCCTGCACCATCATTGCAGGGTTTTTCCTCGAATAGAATTTACAATTTTAAATGTTGTTGTTGTTGTCTTGTCCTTTGAAGAGTCTTAGATGTTTCCGTGTGCTCCTTGTACTGCTTTGGCTATGTCTGTGATTTTGTTTGTATAGAGCTGTTGTTCAGGATTAGGATCTATTTCTTGCAAGGCTGCTGTAATTGCCGGACAGGTAAAGATGTGAGTGGGTGTCAGTTCAGTATTGGGGCAGTTGTTGCAGTTTCTATATGTTCTCGTATCATCTGTATTGATCTTCATTCCTCTATAATGTCCTGTTCGTAGTCTTGCTATCGTGGTGGAGGTCCTTCTGTCAGCATTGATCTCGGGAATTTGATGTTGTATCACTGATTTCAATGGAATTAGTTTAGCTTTTGCTAGTGCATTGGCATCAGCAAGAGTTATCATATGAGTTTCTTAGTTGAGTTCTCTGGCTTCTTTTGCTAATTTATCAGCTGCTTTGTTGTGATCAATGCCTACATGAGCAGGAATCCATTGTAAAATGCAACTTTTACCTAAACACTTTAGTTGATTTAAGAGTTTATGGATGTCTTGTGTGAGCTTGGTATTGCCATTTTTGATTGCCTCCATAGCTGATCTTGAGTCACTGTAAATTATAATTCCTTCAGATTGTTGAGATGATGATAGATTTAAGTAGGCTTCTAGTGCTTTATTTATTGCGTAGAGTTCACTGGTAAAATTGGAAGCGATTCTCCCAGATCCAACTTTTATTGAAAGTTTTTCACCTTTCGGGAGTAGAAGGAGAACACCAGCGCTTCCATTAATCATATTGGTGTCTGATGATCCATCGGTATAACAAATAACCTGTTTGGAGGATGAAAGAAGTTTGATGGTATTTAGGCCTTTTTCTTTAAGCATTTCTTTTGGTTCTTTTTTTGTACAGAGTTTGGTAAAGTTTAGATTTATGGAGGTATTTGAGGGTAAAGGACTGGAAAATAAAGGTTCTTTGTTTATGTGAACATTTAGCTGATCAAGACCTATTTCTTTCCTGATAGTGTCATCATATTGTAAAGTTGATGATCTGTGAAGTCTGCAATTTTGGTTCCAATGTTCATAAGTTTTTAGGGAGATATGATCACTTTGGTAGCTTCTGATATTATTTATGAATTTTATGGTGACAAATTTTCGTCTGTCCTCCAGCAGGTCAAGCCCACATTCCTGTTGGGCTCTGATGTTGTTAGTGGATGAGACTGCACCAGTGATAATCTTGGATGCCTTTGCTTGTATTTTGTCTACAATTTTAAATGTAATATCCAAAACATCTTTTGTGTTTAATCTTTTACTACACAGCACTTGATGGTGAATAATACAGTGGTACCTTAAAAAAATCTGGATATTTGTCATCGTTTTTACATAATGAAATGAAGCCTGATTTATTACCTATAATTTCAGGAGCACCATCAGTAGTAATAGACAAGTTTAAAAAGCGGAAGTTTGTGTTTTTTCACAAATTCATCAAATGCCGAAAACATGACTTCTTCCCTAGTCCTTCCCAATAATGGTATAATTTTTAAAAGTTCTTCTTTACTTGAATAATATTGAAATACCAAGTGAATAAATACCATTAATTGAGCAATATCAGTGAAGTTGTTTGATTCATTAAATTGTAATGAAAACGCAACACACTGGTGAATGTCTGATATTAACCTGGCCTGGAAACTTTTCTCCGGCAATTGGAACTTTTCCTTTCGGCAATTTGAAACCTTGTCTATCGCCTAGAAGTAGTCTCTCTCTAGCGACGTCTCGATCCAAGAAGCTCCTTTCTGGAAGCAGGAAACTCCTCTCTCAAGCAACGTGGATCCGGGCAGTCTCTCTGACGGCGACTTTGTACAGGGTGGCCTCCTCTCTGACAGCAATTATGGAACTGGGACCCTTCTGCTTGCTTCAGTCTCTTTTTATTCGGCCTCCTCTGAGACCTCACATGAAGTTGGCAACCCTCAAAGAATCGGTAAGAGTCTTTCATCTTAAGTTTCAAGTTTGGCATGCCTTTTATTCTCCTTCGCTTTCTTTTGATTGTAAGTTGCCGGCCATCGGAAAGTAGTTTGAACTCTTTCTGACTGACTTCAGAGATGTTTACACTTAGAGCCTGCAAGCCTTTCTCATGCATACAAGTTTCAATAACAATCTTTCTAATGCTGCCATGTCCAGCTTCGGCGACAAAAAACATTGCCTTTGTTTTTAACACTCTAACATGTTCTCATTAAAGCAGTATATACAGTTAGCTTCAAAAGAGTTATTTACAAAAACATCTAATACAAACTATACCGAGACAAACGAAGTTTATTTTTTTACAATATTCACATGGGACTTAACCTAAGTATTTAATATTTAAGCTACAATCGAGTTTTTACACTTTGCTTATGATTGTATTCACTCGACTCGCCGTTTGACTTCCATTGATCCAAATTAATTCATTTACCCAGACTTATAACAAAATTACTGATTTGACAATTTTAACAAAAAATAAATAAACCATAGCAATACGCTTAAAGTGAATTAAAAATAATACCAGATAATGATAAATAAAATATTATGTTTTCAGTTTTAATTAAATTTGTAAGTAAGGAGGAATACACAAGAGATCGACTAAAAATCGCTCCGTGATCGACCGGTCGATCGCAATTGACGGGTTGAATGCCCCTGGTATAAGGCTTTGATTTAGCTGCATATGGACTATTGTGTACAGATTTCATCACCTGCTTTTCAAAAGGCAATTTACCAAAATAGTTTCTGATCTCTGGAAACGTTGAATATGAAGAAAGCTTGAGACCATGAAATTTCAGAGTCTAGTGGAGAGGAAGAAAGAGGGGTGATATGATAAATGTGTACAAGTTGGTAAGGAGTTCGTATAGGATTAATGTTGAAGAGATTTTGCATAAAATGGTGGGAGACTGGGAGAACGAGGTCATCCGTGGAAGCTGTATAGAGAGATGGTTAAGCAAGGGAGTGAGGAGCAGGTTTTTTGCATGAAGAGTTGTGAATGATTGAAATGCATTGCCTGAGAGCATGGTATCTGCAGAGAATTTGAATGTGTTTAAGGCACTGTATGGTGAGTTGTGTGTATGACAAAAGGGACCTCCTGGATGAGTCACTGACTCCATGGGGAAGATTAGGATAATTATATACAAGGTGATCCAAAAGTAACAGAAAAAGTAAAAATTCAATAATTTGAAAAGTATAGACAGTAGTATGATGCGGTTTTCACAGAAATGCACAGAAAGACATTGGATTTTTTTTAATAACGAAACATTTTATTACCAGAATAGTTACATTTGCCTCCAACAGGTGGCACTTGAGTTGTGTCAGTAGTTTGTGCAGCGGTGCAGCACAGTTCGCAATGCAGCTAGGATTACAAATGTTCAATGTGATGGCCGTCAGACATGGCACGACACCCTGCACGGCATCGAAGAGGGTTTCAGTTGTAATTCCTGTCACATGATGTCGAATAGCTTCTTTCAACATGGCCAATGACGTCGGCCGACCTCTGTACACCTGTGACTTCAAGTAGTCCCATAACCAAAAGTCACAAGGTGTAAGGTCTGGAGATCTTGGTGGCCATTCGTGCAGGAAAGAGTGAATGAGGACATGGTCATTGCCAGATGTCAATCACAGCAGGTGCTGGACAGGACCTGTGATGTGTGGAGGTGCTCCATCCTGCATGAATGTTACACTACAGAGCGCTTGCCTCTCTTGCACATTCGGAGTTCTGATAATACAGCGTAACTAAAAGCACTATCTCGTAACGATAACATGCCTCACCTTGGCGGAATGTTTAACTTCAGTAATAAACATTAAATATAATGGAAATTATAATTATTTTATATTACATTAAATATAATAAACATTAAATGAACATTAAATTTAAATATAATGGGGTGCTTAAGGGTCAAAGCTGTATAACTGAGAGGAGACCTTCACATAGCCTTTAAAGGAATGCGGAGAACCGACCAGGGCTTCTGACCTAATGTCCAATCCTCATCTTCTCGTGGTGCACCCTGTTGGGTATCTACTTGGATACTGAATGGACGAGGATGGGCTGGCAATTTGGGATTTAGCCGACCAAATTGTATTCTTATTGGTTAAACCAAAATATAGAATGATGGTACAACATGACAAAATATCATGCCGGCTGGGGCGTCGCCCGGTTAAACAAGGCCCCCGTTGTTTTCGCCAGGGAACCAGGGCGAACAGCGAAAAGTCAGCTACTGGAACAAATCTGAAAACAAACCCCAACTCAACATCACCAGAGTTAAAGATCGGTACTATCAACGTAAGAAGCCTGAATGGCAAAGAAATGGAGCTAGCTGAGGAATTAGATAAGTACCAGATCGACATAATAGGGGTGACTGAAACAAAAAAGACCAAAACTGGTGAGATCTTTCTGAGCAATAAATACAAAATGTTATATTCAGGCAATGATAATCAAGGAAAAGAAGGAGTAGCCATAGTATTCAACACAAAATACGAGGCTAATCTTCTTGAATGGCAGTCAGTCTCAAGTAGAGTAATGTGGGAAAATATGAGAATGGGGAACTGGACAATGAGACTTATTTGTGCCTATGGTCCCAAAGAAGGTTCTACTAAGGTAGAAGTGGAGGAATTTTTTGAGGCTTTAGAAAAAGCAACTGACACAATGAAAAATGAAAAGTTGGTCCTTGTTGGAAACCTAATAGCAGAGTAGGAAATGATTGTGAGACATACAAAAATATTTTGGGAAAATTTGGAGAAAAGAGCAAAGCTAATAATAATGGCAAATATCTGTTGTATTTCTGTTCAGGACATGGACTGGTTATTACTAACACCATGTTCCAACATAAAAATGTGCACAAATTCACATGGAGAGAAGAGGCTAGGAATAAGAAAAGTCTCATTGACTATGTTATTGTTGATAGTAATGTTTTCTCAATAGTGCAGGACACCAGAGTGTACAGAGGACTTGAAATTGGAAGTGATCACTATTTAGTCTTGAGCAGGATAAAATTGAATTTCATATTGAAAAGAATAACATGTAAGAAAGTTTTAAAGCGAATAAAAGTTGAGCAGCTCTCAGATGTGAGTGTAGACTAAAATACATTATTGTATTTTAGTCTACAATAATTATTTAGTCAATAATCAAAAAGATTATTGAAGAAAAAATGAAAGAGTTTGAGAACAGGAAGCAAACTCTGACGAAAACATTGATTGATTCTGCCAGAGAGGCATGTGGTGAGGTTGTCTGTAAGGATAAAAAAATCAGAACTCCCTGGTGGACACAGGAAGTTAAAGAGGCAGTGAAGGAAAAGAAGAAAGCATACCAAAAGTTCTTGTCAAATAAGTCAGCTTGTGCTCTTAGAGAATATAGAGACAAATGCAAGAATGCTAAACACTGAGTAAAACTAGCTAAACAAAAGTCATGGGAGGACTTTGGCAAGAATATAGAAAATAAATATCAAGAAGGTGGCAAAATATTCTGGAGGTTGTTGAAAAAGCTTAGGAATGGAGGAAAGAGTGCTGTAAAAGGAGTTAGAGATGATAAAGGTGACATGAAAATGGGAGAAAAAGATATCCTCGAAGTATGGAGTAATTACTTTGAAAAACTGCTAAATGAAATAAGCAGTGATGACAGCACAGTGGTAAAAAACACTGAACAGGCATGCAGTCAGGAATACATATCCATACTTGAAGTAGAAAAAGCCATCAAAGGCTTGAAATGTGGAAAGGCAGCAGGAGTAGATGATATTCGACCAGAAATGCTGAAGTATGGTGGTATAAGTGTTACAGTGGCTGCACTGCATAGTTCAGAAAGCCTGGACAGAGGGACGAATTCCCGATGATTGGAGTAGAGCTCTCATACCCATATATAAAAAGGGAAATAAAACTGAATGTGAGAATTACAGAGGTATTTCCCTACTGAGTGTTCCTGGCAAGATCTATGCAAGTATACTTGAGAAACGGTTGAGAAGAATTGTGGAAGAAAAGCTTGAAGAACTAGCTGGATTCAGGCCAAATAGAGGCTGTCAAGATCAGATCTTCACTTTACGACAAATAGTCGAGAAAGCATGGGAATATAACAAAGATCTGTATTTAACCTTTGTCCATCTGGAAAAGGCATATGACCAGGTGCCAAGAGAGAAGCTATTCAATATGCTGCAGTTATATGGTGTCAATGGGGCATTATATCAAGCAATACTTAGTCTTTATTTGAGTTGTAAGTCAGCAGTTAGAATTGAAGGAAGTACAGGAAGATGGTTTAATGTTAAATCTGGTGTGAGACAAGGATGTACATTATCCCCTCTGTTATTCATTATCTATATGGATCACATTATGAAGGAAAGTGGTATTAAACATGATATCAAAATTGGAGATGTTAATGTCAGTTCTTTGCTTTATGCGGATGATGTTATACTTCTAAATAAATCCGCTACAAGTCTGCAAGCTTCTCTGACTAAATTGAATAGCTGTTGTAATAGATATGGTATGAAGGTCAGCAATAAAAAGACAAAGATAATGAAAATATGCAGAATCATTGAAAATGTCAACTGTGTTGTGAATGGAGAACCTGTGGAACAAGTAAAACATTTCAGCTATTTAGGCACAATTTTTACTGAAGATGGTAAATTAAATATAGAAATAGACAACAGAATCAGCAAGGCTGGTATGGTGGGAAGTCAATTGAATAAATTCATATGGAATAAGAGAGAAATTAGTCGGAACACTAAATTAGCTGTATACATGACAGTGTTCAAACCAGTTTTAACTTATGGATCTGAGAGCTGGGTCAGAAGTAAAACATTTGACCAAAGACTAGAGACCACAGATATGAGAGTCCTGAGAAAGATTATAGGCGTGAACAGATGGCATCAATGGCAGTATCATATTAAAAACAAGGATATTAGGAAAGAACTTGACATTGTCAGCATCCAGGAATGCGTTAGCAGAGCTAATCTCAGGTGGTATGGTCACTTAAACAGAATGGGCTAGGAAAGATTAGCAAAACAAGTGTTCTCTGCCAAGTTGGCAGCAAAATGACCCAGAGGAAGACCAAGATATAGGTGGATTGATACGGTACAAAGTGCTTTAGACGATAGAAATATAAGATCTGATAATGTTGGAGTGTTGACAAGTAACAGACTGATTTGGAGGAAAATTGTAGATAGGAAATTAATAATGATGTAATTTTTTTCATGTAGTACTATCATATCCTGTACACCCCTTGAGGGTACATGGCAGGAATTTGATGATGATGATGATGATGATCATAAACATTAAATGCTGAAAGTTTAACTTCAGTATTCAGTACATCTGAAATTTACGTACCTCATGGTTTAAATAGTGAAGGTAGCAGCTCCGGGACCGCTACAGTGCCACCTGTCGGTGACAAATGTAACTATTCTCGCAATAAAATTTTTCCTTATTAAAAAAAATCCCATGTCTTTCTGTGAAAACTGCATGGTGCTACTGTCTATACTTTTCGAATTATTGAATTTTTACTTTTTCTGTGACTTTTGGATTACCTGGTGTGTGTGTGTGTGTGTGTGTGTGTGTGTGTGTGTGTGTGTGTGTGTGTGTGTGTGTGTGTGTGTAAATTTTTTTTTTTTTTTTTTTTTTTACCTAGTCCAGAAACCTTGCTCTAGAGGCCAAACATGAAACATTTTTCACACTGGGCAATGATATTCATCTCCCACCTGAAGCAGCTCTCCCGTTTTTTATATTGTCTATCCAGTTTATTCTGGCTCTGCCTCTTTTTTGAGTTTCTGGAGTAAGTCCTTGAAGAAAGAACTTGCATTGGGAGACCATTAGATCTGCTGATTATGACCAAGCCAGATGAGTTGTTTCCTTCAAATCATAGTTGTGATATTATCTCTTGGACTGTGAAAAAACTGATTCTTTGTCTTACTTCAAAATTTGTGACATGTATGGTATGAATCATCTGTACCCCCTCATTCCAAATACCAGCAACTTTTCATGTTTTAGAAGAGTTCAAGTTTCGCTTCTGTATAGAAGTATTCAGTTAAGTAGGGTGTTAGTAAGATGTGATTTGTTTGTAATCTTATCTGCCTATAGTGTTTTTTTTTTTTTTTTTTTTTTAGCTGTTGTTGCTTTTGCAATTTTTTTGTCTAATATCCTTTCTTTATCTTTCATTTTTATTAAAGATGTTACCTAGGTATTTAAACTGAACTTCTTCTATGGGATCCTTGAGTAGGATTTTTTTTTCACTTTCAGCCACAGCAATTCCATCTTGGTCAGAAGCAGAGATATTTGTCATTGTTTTTTGATTTGGATACTTATGGTTAAGCCACATTTTTTAAGTGTGTAAGCTAACTTTGTGGTGATTTCCTGAAGATGAAATAAAATATAATTTAATTAGATAATGAGATGACAGCATTAAATTAAATTTAAAAAATAATTAAAACAAGAGAGTTGGTGCTATTGCTTGCCATTTATGAGGATGGGACTTTTTCAAATCTTGGCAACAGAGACATTCATTCTGATCTTGAACTCTTACAAGCATTGCCAAAAATCTTGAACCTGTATGGCGAGTACTTATCCCATATATCACAGTCATCTTTGAGACTAAAATTCTGAAAAGATATAATTTAGTTCATACCTTTTTCCCTATCAACGACATTGCCTTTTGTTTACAATCCACAAAAGATATCTACCCCGGTGTTTACCAAGTTCAGTGGGAATGCCTCCACTTGTACTTTGGACAAACAGAATTCTGTTGAAAATTGACTTCAAGAACACCAGTCTTATATTAACAACAATAAACCTGAAAAATCTGGCCTTGCTCAGCATGGAGTGGACATGGACCACAATATTCTATGTCCAGTACTCGCCTTTTGCATAGGTGCAGGTTTATGTTTGATGGGTCATTTAAAGAGAGTGCTGAAGCACTTCTCCAACACTCAAATTTAAATCAGAAACTGTCTCTCTCTGTTGCCAAGAGTTGGGATCTTGGGAGTCATCCTCATAAATGGCAAACAGTAGTGTCCCTCCCATTTTAATTATTATATTTTTTTAAAACTTTAATGTAATCTCATTATTTAATTAAATTTTATTTTATTTCAAATCACTTAATTTAAATTTGGACTTTAATTGTAATCTTATTTTATTGTGACCATCCACTAGGTGGCTTCCAGCACATGGCTCAACACTGTACATTGGATTAACATTCTTTGTTGTAGTTTCTTCTTTTCTTATTCTTTTCTCTCCATGTGAATTTATTCATTGTGTTAGTAATAACCAGTCCATGTCCTGAGCAGAAATTCAACAGGTATTTGCCATTACTATTAGCTTTGCTCTTTTCTCCATTTCCCAAAATATTTTTTTATGTCTGACATTCATTTCCTACTCTGCTATTTAGATTCCCAACAAGGACCAACGTTTTACATTTCATTGTGTCAGTTGCTTTTTCTAAAGCCTCAAAAAATTCCTCCTTCTACCTTAGTAGAACCTTCTGTGGAACCATAGGCACAAATAAGTTTCATTGTCCAGTTCCCCATTCTGAGATTTGCCCATATCACTCTACTTGATATTGCCTGCCATTCAAGAAGATTAGCCTCATATTTAGTGTTGAATACTATAGCTACCCCTTCGTTTCCTTGATTGTCATTGTCTGAATATAACATTTTGTATTTATTGCTCATAAAGATCTCGCCAATTTTTGTCTTTTTTGTTTCAGTCACCCCTATTATGTCGATTTGGTACTTATCCAGTTCCTCAGCTACTCCATTTCTTTCCCATTCTGGCTTCTTATGTTGATAGTACTGGTTTTGAACTCTGATGTTGAGTTGCGGTGTGTTTCAGGATTTGTTCCAGTAGCTGACTTTTTGCTTTTTACCCTGGTTCCCTGGCGAAAACAATGGGGGCCTTGTTTAACCGGGCGATGCCCCAGCTGGCATGAAATTCTCTCATGTTGTACCATCATTTTATTTGTGGGTTAAGCCAATAAGAATGCAATTTGGTTGGCTAAATCCAGTTTTGAGCTATAAGGGACTTGCGAGAGCTCGCCCGAGTCCTTTGTTAAATTTTTCTCAAGTTTGCGAGCCCCTTGTTCTTCTTGTTTACTTTTTTATTTTTTCAAAAAAAAAAAAAAAATAATTTTTTGAAATATTTTAAGCGAAAAACTCATATGGTAACCTAACAAATTGATTTTATTAAATAAAATATTATAGTTACTGTTACTACCATTTTACAAATAAGAATACACTTTTGGTAATCGTATATAAATAAATAGAACTACAAAATAATGCCCCTTATTGGTACTGTTGATTATCACTTGATGTATAAAAAAAGAGAAATATAACATATAGTAGACTCTAGACTATTCGGCCTAATGTGGCGGAAAGGCAGGCCGGATAACACAAAAGCCGGATAGGCCGGAGTTCTAGGCCTACCTTTTCACATAAATGTGAAAATGTGGCCTAAGACGAAAGAGTCAAAGCTTACAGTTTTTAGTTTTTGAAAAAGTCCTTGATAGACGACTACTTCACCCTTTTAGCCTTCTTCTGCAATGCAATGTACCTCTCCTTACACAAGCAGATGATATTATCAGCTGGCGTCGCTTCCTCCTGTTCACTAATGTACTATTATTATTATTGTTATTGTTGTTCCGGGCAACTCCAAGGAGTCGACAGACTCATACAGGGAGGCCCTAACATCACGTCAAGAAAAACTATTCGACATTCACACAGTATCTATCATACTTTGCCTTGAACTCATTCATGGTCGTAGCACCCACAACAGACTCTGGAAGCTTATTCCACTCATTCACTACTCTCCAAGTAAAAAACCTAGCTCTAACACCCTTGTCAACCACGCTCTTGCCCAGCTTCCATTCATGGCCCCTTGTCCTCCCACCACCAGTCATATTTTCAAAAAAATCTTCTGGATCAATCTTATAGAAACCCTTCAGTAATTTGAATGTCTCAGTCATATCACCCCTCCTTTGCCTATCGACCAATTTCTGCAACCCACAAATCTTCAACCTATTCTCATAAGGTTCATTCCACAGACCTGCTATCATCTTGGTCACTCGTCTCTCGATCTTCTCCACTTCCTCCCCATCACGAAGAAACCCTGGTGCCCATAACCGAGCACAGTAGTTCAGATGGGGTCTTATCAAGGCTCGATACAGAGGAACAACAACTTGTTTGTCTCTGCATGTTAAAGTATTTTTCAGAAGCCAAGTGATTTGGTGAGCTGTTTTAGTCACTTTTGCGATGTGCCCCCTAAACTTCAATTCCCTATCCACCAATCTTAAATCCCTGGCCTCATCAATCTCCTGGAGTACGGTTCCACCAATGCGATATACTGCTGCTATTTTTTTCACCCCAAAGTGCATAACCTTACACTTTGCCACATTAAATTGACATCCATTTTTCCTATCCCAGTCCTCCAAACTATCCAAATCATCCTGTAAAATTTTGACATCCTGCGTACTCATAATTGCTCTACCCAACTTTGCATCATCAGCAAACAAGTGAACACTTCCTCTCAAATCCTTTCCTATATCATTGATGAACAAATTGAAAAGCAGTGGTCCAAGAACAGAACCCTGTGGCACACCACTAGTCACAAGCTGTCTTTTAGACTCTACTCCTGGATAAACCACTCTCTGGTATCTCTCCTTCAACCACCCTCCTATCCATCTCACCAATCCTATATCTATCCCCATCTGCTCCAGTTTACTGATTAGGGTTCTATGTGGTATCCTATCAAAAGCCTTGGCAAGGTCCAGTAGTATTACTGTAAACCCATTACCCCTATCCAGTTCAGCCGTCACTGTGTTATAAAACGTGAGCAAGTTACTGAGGCATGATCTACCCTTCACAAAACCATGTTGTCCCCCATACAATATCCCATTTTCATATATCAAATCCTGTATTCTTTTCTTGACTAATTTCTCTAAGACCTTGACAATGATTCCTGATATACTAATCAGTCGGTAATTTACAACAGCAGTCTTGGAACCACCTTTATGCAGTGGAACTATTTTCCCCTCTTTCCACCCCCATGGGACTAACCCAGACCCGAGACTCAAATTAAACAAAATGGTCAAGGGTACTGACAAATCTTTAGCTGCTTCTCCTACAACACAAGCTGGTATACCATCTAATCCCACAGATGTATTGACAATGAGGTTATGCAATTGACTACTCACCTCACTTCATTCACCACAATTCCCGTATAATCTACTGGTACATTCGTTTCTGCAATGTCACCACCTGGATGATATATTCTTGCAATGTGCTCACTCCGTAACTCAACTATATCAACTGATTCAGTTACCTCCCTACCATCAGCATTCTTTAAAATCATTCTGCCATGTACATTTTTCCTTTTACTTGCTACATATCTAAAAAACTGTTTGGGATTCTCTTTAGCCTGCATGGCCAATGTTATTTCATAATCCTTTTTTGCTTTTCTTACAACATTCGTTAACCTTCTGGCCTGTGCTTTATACTGTTCGTGTGCCTGCCGGTCACCTTTCTCCTTAAATTCCCTCCATAGTTGTTTATTTTTTTGCAGCTCAAGCTTAATGGTGTTATTCATCCATTTAACCCTTAGTTGATGTATTATTCGGACTCTAGGTATACAGTCAGCCATTGCTTCATGCAAATGCATCTTAACTACCTCCCATGCAGTATCGACTTCTGGTCCTTGCAGTGGCTAGCAGAACTAAATATACAATTGGGTGCTGCTAAGCTTGTCATACTTTCCAGCCCGATAATTCCACATGTACCCTGTCTTAATTGAAAATTCTACACCTTTAGCCACTTCCCAAGTCAAGACCCTATGATCACTCTCGCCGATTGGTGGCAATGTGGTCATATTTGTTACTGCCAAATCCTGAGATGTAATTACTAGGTCAAGCACTCTCTGACCCCTAGTATTTTCCATTACATGCTGTTGCAGATAGTTATCCCTTAATAACCGCATAAAATCCAATTCCTTCCTCCCATGTGTGTCATCTCCTCACTCCAATCAATGCGACCATAGTTGATATCTCCCATAATAATCACCCTCCTTCCACTCATTTCTTCTATTTGCTTGTGCATACTGTCACCACCATCTTTTCCATCACCTGGTCTATAGCAGCACCCAATTGTATATTTAGTTCTGCTAGCCACAATCACACCAAATGGCCTCAAATGTGCTCTTTTCTCTATCCTGCAATTCAATTTCTATTCTTCTTGGCTGCAGCTCATCAGCTATCATCAACAATACTCACCCCCCCCCATTTTATTCTCCCTGTCATTTCTGAACACACTATACCTATCACATTCAATCCCACTAGCTATATCATCTACAGTCAGCCATGTTTCACTAATACCAATAACCTGTGGTCTGGAAGTGCGAACCATTGGCAAAAACTCTTCCTTCTTGTTCCTAATACTCCTAGCATTAGTGTACATGAATTTAAGACCCCCATTAGCCCCCAACCCTACCTTGATGCCTTATATTAACTATCCCACTCTGATTTGTTGTTCTTATTTACTCTGGCATATTATATTCATTCTTACATTCAACTGCCTCCCTAAGGACTGTATATCTACACCCCCCCCTTAATAAATCTAGTTTCCCTGAATTTGCACATCCACCACATTCAGCAACACTTTCTGAAAATTTTATTTAATTCATCTTATATAGATCCTTTTGCCCATCGAACTCACTCCACACGTCCACAAATTCCACACCACTCGTCATACATAACCCACGCATAGAGTCATTCGCAATTATGGCCCTCCTTTTAAACATTTCACTGTCATACTGTGGCAAAAGACTAATCATTCTAACTCTCTCACTCTTTTCTTTTGCTACCTCAAACAATTCATTCAGGTCTTCTATCATTTCCATTTTGTCTCCTTTCAAATCATTCGTACCTGCCACAACAATCATTTCTTTCACCCTTTCCTTTTACTCTCTAATAGACTCAGTTACATCCTTTATGGTCGCACCAGGTTGGTACGATTTTGTCAAATCCTCTACTATCACACCTCGTACTAACGAGTCTCCATACAGCACTCTATCCTTCATTTTGTTCATGTTCACACTCATACGTCTATTTTTCCTGTCATACTTTTTATTATTGGCTGGTTCATTCAGTCGACTTTTGCTCATACGCTCTAGCTGCTGTTTTGCCCTTTGTATCGCACCATTCAACAATGCGATCTCACTCATTGCGTCTGTCTCATCTTTTTTATTCTCAGTAAAACCATTAGTACTATCATTCACACTTTCTACATTCACACTCTCACAATTCTCTGGTACAACCTCGCCATTTCTTGTCATATCCCTATTTTCTTCATTCTGAAGTTTGACAAAAATATCACACTCACAATCCGAAATACTCTTCAATTTCTCATTCTCCTTACATTTTTTACACGCATTCACTCCTTTATTATCATCTAACCACACTCCGACCGCACTCTGCGAAGTGTACATTTCGCAGCTAGTACACTGAATCATCTCTTTTATGCTACCGTTCTTTGATAAAGATGGCGAACCATCATTACTGGCCGCCATTTTCCTTCATACTGGAGCCATACTTACTTGCAACATATTTTATCAAATTATAAATTATAACACACCAAAAACACACAAAAAGATGCACTAAGAGACGCAAGGCAAACAAAACTACGCAATATTAAATAAATTTATCAGTGATAACTGAAAATAATACTTATCTTATCTGGAGCTTTCACGAACACTACACACTACGAATCCCTCTAGCGGTGACAGCCCCAATAAAATATGTTATAAAGGCACACAAAATACTCTAAAAACACGAAAATATACTATAAATATTTTCGTTTAATATACTATAAAACGAATTTTCTGGGGAAAAACACACACAAAAAACACCAAAAATCACCAATTTTACACGAGCACTAAATTACACCGCCCACTCACCATATAACCTCGAACCCTATTTACTGCAGTGCTGCCTCAATCGTCTTGAACCCTTCCGAATGTGAGGGTGAGATTTTTCCTGTCAGCTAAGGATGCCTCCTCCTCCTCTTCTTCTTCCTCCTGTGTCACCATTTCCACAATATCGTTGTCAGTTATTTCATCAACTTCATCGTTTGACATCCATTCTGTAATGTCCTGCATTGACATCATCACATCTCGGTACATTTTTGAGCAATGAAACAAGTTTATCGTTTTCATCTTCCACTTCGGTTTCACTCACGGGTTCAAGGTATCCTTCATGGTCCAAAAGAATTTTCCAAGACTTTACAAGTGATATGTTTCGAATCTCTTTACTAACAATTTACAACTAACCTAACCTAACGTAACCAGGAACAGTGGCAAACTTATTCCGCACTTGTGGACATCCGATACACAGCTGACGAAGCAGGAAAATCCACACTTTGCATGTCTCAACTTGTGTTATACACACAGCAGATTGTTTAAAATAAAATTTACTTGGCAAAGTAAATTACAGTACGTTTTTATCACGCAGAATTACTGTATTATTATAATTCTCTGTGATAAAATCCAGGCTCTGGATAGTCGAGAGTCTACTGTACTTCAATATTATTGTGTTTAGATAATAATTTATTTATTATTTATAGATTGTTTGTCATAAAAACTTCTATCGCAACAAAAGAAATTTATTTTGTTTATAAATATTGCAGACTATTTCATACGTGTGATTATAAAAGATTTTATTCTTATTATATTTTGATAGTTAAAAAATGTTTTTCTTATGTAAGATAAATTAACACAGATGATTGTGTGGAAATATTTCATGTTTAGATCATGAAAGATTTGTTTAAAAATGATAGCCTTTACAGGTTGATTGTCCCCCCTCATAATTTTTGATTGGCATTTGTACACCAGCTGTATTAATAAACGTTTTTGTGTGAAATACGACTTTTTTTTTTTGCTCGATGATGCGAGCCCTTTGTTAAAATTTCCATAGCTCACCACTGGCTAAATCCCATATTGTCAGCCCATCCCTGTTCATTTAGTATCCAGGTAGATAACTAACAGGGTGCACCATGAGATGAGGATTGAACATTAGGTCAGAAGCCCTAGTCAGCTCGCTGTATTCCTTTAATGGCTATGTGGAGGTTTTCTCTCCATTATACAACTTTGACCCTTAAGCACTCCTAAACAATAATACTATATTTAAAAAAACAAATACAGCATTAACTACTTTAACCTGATATTGAACCAGGCAGTTGTATGAGCAGGAAAACATGCTTATACTACTAAAAAGTGCATGGGCATAAAATTGACATTAGTTCAAGACACTCTTTCTCCTGTATCCTGAAGATATGCATGCCATGATGATTCAGATATGATCTCTTGAGCTATGCTTTGTTTTGCTGATTTCCACGAAAAGCATATCAAATTGAAATGAACATTTATGTAATATAGCACCCGTTCAGTTGGATCATGTGAAAAAAGTTTTTTCAAGATTACAGGACACATCACACAATTATATCTTACTGGCCTATTTGTCCAATAGATAGGCTCTCTGCTCTCCATTGAACAGGTTGTTGAGGATTTTATTATATTTTATTTAGTTTGGTTGCATTGTGAGCATTGATGTTTTTGCAAACATATTTAGGCTGTATATAAATTAATTGCCTGTTGTTAAGACTGATTTATTGCTCATTTTGAGTCTTAAAAAAAGTTTTCTTTTTTTTTTTTTTTTTTTAGAGCTAGGGAGGATTTTCCAGATTATCTCACCTTTATTTTGAAATCTACAGTACTAATATACTCTAGTTCCCAAAAACTTTTGTGAATGGGATCACATTAAAAAGTTGAAATTATTTGATACTGAAATGGTTGTATTATTTATATCGTAGAATACTATAGAAGTCATCTACTTGAATATTTTGCAGACGTTCTCTCCCAGAAATGGATTGCAAACAAATATCTCCACTTTGAAATCTTTGGTCTAGAAAATGAAGAGCACCACAAAGTTGATGAATTCAATAATGAACAGCCTTGTGTACCTCCCAGTAAACCTCCTGAGTACACATTTCCTTGTTATACTTTTGATGAGCCTGTAGAAGAGGTCTTTCACTCAGTTGAAGATGACCCACTTTTACTCCTAAATCAAAAAATTAAAGATGTAAAATCAAAAAAGGTAAGATTGAGAAAAAAAAAATGTTATAATGTGTAAGAAACCTGAAAGTGAGACTGTTTATTTAATTTTTCAAGAAATTCCTTTAAAATGTTGGATTCATGTATTTTGTTAGTTTTTTGGTGTGACTTTTGTTTCCCTGTGATTCCATTCATATAATTCATTCTGTATTTTTTCTTACCCTGCTTTGTCTTTATTTTCTGTACTTAAAACTTCATGAATGGTCAACTGCCACCATTTATTTATTTCTTTTAGATCCCATATCCTAATGCTCTGTAGTCTAACAAATTTATTTGTTTTACAACTGCACCAGTTAGACTATATATTGAGTGCAAGATTATAAGATTTTAAACCAAAGACAAAGCATATATTGTGTGTATTCCCTGCTTATATTAATTCTCACCTTAAATTAGTTGTGGTTTAATTATAAATCAGAAACTTCTATCTTATGTAGTTCGAATTTTTCAGGATAGTGCATTGACAGAATCAGTCAATGTTCACAAACAATTTAATTAAATCAAAGAGGAATATTTACAGAATGATTCACATTGACATATACATACAATTTCATTACAATTCTTTTGTTTTTTGTTATTCTCAGTCCTTCCTAATCCAAACTTAGTTCTAATTTTCTTTCTTTAAAGTTAATTCACAATCTAGAATAACCTGCCAGTCATGTATACATTAACTGACAATACCTTGTATAAGCCTAATTCAATATCAACATACATTATCTCATAAACAGACACACTTAATATATACATTCTTGTTCAGAATTACCATGTATATTGTTGTGTCCTGAATAATCAAAAATTGAAAATAAAAAAATTTAAAATATTCAGGAACAACTACCTTCAATTGTAGGCAGAGAATGTTATGTTTTGGCATGGAAATTGAAATGTACATTATAATTTAAGGCAAAACTGAAGAAATGTCTAGTTTAAGAAATGTGAGACTTAACCCGTTTGGTACAGAGTCAAATGAACGAATTTATTTAAGGCTATTATTTAATTAGAGTATTCCATTCTATGTATTGTGTGAAAGCAAGTTGAGTGTAAGCTAAAGTCCAAGGGTCACACTTTAGCTGTCCAGTACAACGTATGGCCTAAGGGAAGGAGAATTTATAAGGAAAGCGAAGCTAAAACGCATTCTCGGAAGAACGCCACGCGCAAGTGAATGAGTGCCGTGTGGTAAACAACTTAGCTGAGCGCGAGAATCTCCGCCAACACGAGGCTTTTTTTTTTTTGGGTTCCTGGTTCCTGCGCTCTTGGACGTTGGCTCTCCATCTCCACCAATGGGATGATTCCGGGTTGACGGTAGAAGTCATGAAAGGCTTATCGAGGTTCGCGAGGCAGAGCTAGCTATCTCTTCATAACAGAATAGCTAAGCTATATTGAGTGACCAATGATACAGATGTGTTCCTGCGGTTCCAGAGAAAGATCCGAATGGCACATCGCCTTATCGACTCGAAGAACCTGATTGTGCTGCTATCATAAGTGACCCGAAGAACGGTAGCCCACAAAGGTACCTTGATGTCCAGACATCAAGGCACCTTTCTGAAGACCGAACAGAAAGTCATTCCATGGGATGGTAACGTAGAATGTTGAAGTATCTGATTTCCAATTAAAGATATGAGTGAACTCTATAGGTTAATTTATGAATGGACAAGTTGTAGAGAATCATGGACAGGTTACTCCCATTTGGCAGTAACCTGTCCCTGTTTGGAAGAAGGTTTCGCTAGAAGGGATCTGTATGTGAAATAACATTGATATATTGTGAGAGATGATTAGTGACCTTGGGGTGATTGATGATAAGATAATTTAAGCTGGATAATTGTAGTCTTATAGGAACTCTATGGTCATAGTTATGATTTATGCATTATAGAGTTAGTATTGATATCAGAATTTTGCTAGGAAAGGTGATTAAGTTAATCATGTACCTTATATTTTTCATATATGTCTCTTAAGCCTTAATAAATACATTTTATATCATCTGCCTGAATCCAGCCGATTTTATGAATTCAAATAGCCACTCATAAAATTATTAATGAACCTAGCGGGAGAGACGTGAATGTAGTTTGATCTTCCAGGCCACGACTGCATGTAAAACAAAGAGAAGTGAGAATAGTTAGATTAGTGTTTGAAATTTTATTACTGTGTATTATTCTGAGATAGCCACCTTGGTTAAGAGTCTTATCTATCCTCTGTATTGGTTGGCGCAGCAAAAATATAAGTTCGTCAATATTTAACAGGTGGACTGTCTCAGAGGACATAATTTTAGGGCCTTGTCCCATACATAGACAAAGCCCTAATAAATGAAAGGATTACACGTGACAAAATTTTGGGAGCGGCCTGAATCATGGTTTGTTTAAGAAAAGGAAAGTGATAGCTGATTTATTTAACTTATTAGAAAACTATTACAGAAGCCGGAAAGGAAATAACTGTATGGGAGAGTGTAGAAAACAGTGGTAAAGACAATAGCAAGGATAGGAATATATACGGAGGCTGTTCAATAAGTTATAAGACTATATTTATACAGAAAACAGATTACCTTTAATCGTCATCATTTACATGGTCTTTTTCGAAGTAACTACCGTGAGACACGATGCATTTGTCCCAACATTGCGTCTACTTCTTAAACACATGTGAAAGTCCGTTTTTTTGAGACTTCTTTCAAAACTGCCTCTGCAGCTTTTACACGTGCTTTGTTGCTTTCGAAATGGTGACCTCTTAGTGGTTTCTTGAGCTGAGGAAACAGCCAGAAATCGCACGGTGCGAGATCAGTATGGAGGGTGTGGTAGGATATCTATGTTGTTCTTCTGCAAAATGTCCACTACACAACCAGCAATATGTGGCCTTGCATTATTGTGGTGCAATAAGAAGCCATTCTTCAGCAATGGACGATTCCTTTTGATGTGCTGTACCATTGTCAGTAAAACATCTGCATAGTATGAGCCGTTTACCGTATTCCCGGGTTCTACAGCGTGTTGGTAAACAATGCCTTCCTAGTCAAAAAACATTATGGTCATAACTTTACCAGCCAATTTTACAGTTTTTGCTTTCTTGGGGGTAGGCGAAGACGGATGCTTCCATTCACTGCTTTCTTGTTTCATTGTAGGGTCATAGTGATACAACCAAGCTTCATCTGCTGTAATGATGCATTTTAAGAAGTTGTCGCCTTCTTGTTCCAGTCTTTCTTTCCATTCTGTGCACACATCCACTCGATGCTGCATTTGTTCCAGTGTCAAGAGTTTGGGAATCCATTGGGGGCACAAACACGTTTCAGTCCCAAATGTTCAGCCATGATTGAGTGAACACTTCCCACAGAAATATTCAGGACAACATGCAGCTGGCGTACTGTAATTCTATGATCCTCCTTGATGATAATCGCTGCTGTGTTGATCATTGTCTCTGTGATGGACGTTGAAGGTCTTCCCTCATGTTCAAGATCTTCCACATTTTGCCTTCCTTCCTTAAAAATTTTATGCTAGTGAAAAACACTTGCCCTTGACATTGCTTCATCGTGGAAAGCTTCGCGTATCATGTTAAAAGTGTCCGATGCCGATTTTTGCAAATGCACACAAAATTTAATCGCATAATACCGTTCCAAGGACGCTTCCATTTCGACGACTAGTCGTGGCTCGTAGGCATGGCGAAACAAGCTTGCATTTAGTCACGTGACACTCTGGCACATCAGCCCATATACACCATCTATCAACCTCTTTCATTAATACAGACAGCAACATTTCTTTATTCCACAGAAATTAATATTGTGATGAGTGGTTTCGTGACAGTAAAATTAGTCTTATTACTTATTGAACGTACAAAGCAGAAGCAACTATATATAACAATATAACTACTTACAATTCTCATTCAGCACATTGCTTTTTTACATGAATCTTTTGTTCTCATGTAAGTGCTCCTTCTTGTTTTTCTTTCCATCTGCTGACTCATTCTTGATTTCCCACTAAATTTTTTCTTTCCGAGTCATCGGTTATTATTCCATGTCCTATAGGACCTTTAACATAGTGGCAATGTGCAGCTCTTTCCTTAGTGAGATGATCGACACAATACTTCTCATGTGGCGGCAGACCCAGGTCGACAACTCCAAACCTACGATGCTTCTCTTTAGATTACTGATGGTGGACCTAACTTGGCGTTGGACCCAGGTAGAAGACTCCGAACCTAAGATACTTCTCTTTAGATTACCAACAGTGGACCCAGGTAAGAGAAGATTTAGAAAACCCTAAGACCCAATTCCTTCTCGACGACTTGCCTTTCATATGCCTGGAATTCCATTGCTCGCATGCGCACGTTTCTCAAAATTGAAAATAGCACATTTGAGGGTATCTGGTGTGAGATTGAGGCCATCAGAACAAAATACACAGTTGGATGCTGCTATGATGGAGGTAGTATGCATTGGCAAATAGACTCAGTGAGTGGAGGACAGGTAATTATTATGGGGGATTTCAACTATGGGAACATAAATTGGAAAGAGGGGAGGACACATGGGAGGAAGGAAATGGAATTTATGCAGTTACTAGTATTAATTATTAGGGATAGTTAGTATTAAGTGTCAGGATAGTGGTGGGCCTAAGGGCTTTTGCACAATTTATGTACACTAATGTCAGGAGCATTCGAAACAAGCAAGGAGAATTTTTGGCATCGGTTGGCTCATCCTGACCAAAGGTTATTGGCATTAGTGAGACCTGGCTGAGGAGAGGACACATGGGAAGAAGGAAATGGAATTTATGCAGTTACTAAGGGATAATTACCTTAGACAGCATGTGATGGAATATACTAGGGGTTTGAAAGTGCTCGATCTAGTAATTGCATCTGAGAATTTGTCTATAATGAATATGACCACTTTGCCACCAATTGGTGAGAGTGATCATATGGTCTTGACCTGGGAGGTTGCTAAATGTGGGATTAGGATAGAATATACGTGGAATTACAGAGCTGGTAATTATGACAAGCTTAGGAGATTGCTTGGATCAGTGCCATGGCATGTAAAACTTAAAGGGCTAGATGTTGATAGTGCATAGGAAATGGTAAAGAAGTGTTTGAGTGGGGGGTAATGGCAGACTGCAAACCTAGAGTCAGGAGAGTAAATTAAGTGGGGTTAAATGGATGATGAATATCATGAAGCTGGAGCTGGGGAAAAAAAAAAAAAAAAAAAAACAGTTGTGGAGGGAATTTAAGGAGAAAGGTGACCTGCAGGCACATGAACAGTACAAGGCAGAGGCCAGTTCTTTCGATATGGTGCAAATGAAAGAAAGAATGTATATAGCAGAATGATTTTATGTATTGGCGATGATAGAGAGATAACTGAATCAGTCGAAATAGTAGAATTACTAAGTGAACACTTTGTAAGAATATATCATCCAGATGGTGATATAGATGCAAAAAATTTTTTTTTCTTAGCTCTTATTGTTACTGTGTCATATGATAAGTTATAAATTACAAAATGAGACAATTGTAAATGGTTTACAGATTATACTGTTGTGATAGAGAATTTCATTTGTTCTTCTCATTTTTCACTTTTTTGTCTTTTTCTCTGCTTTTCTTCCCATACTTTTTGTTCTGAGTCTTTTTAACTATCTTGGCTTTGAAAACATTATCATAGGGATCCAGTGCCCTGCACTAGATGTCCAGTGGCTATATGTCCATACAAGGTAGAGATGCAAGGGGGAAATGGGGCCAGTGGTTTTGAGGCAGTATGGTGTGAGATAGAGGTGAATAGAATCAAATACTTGGTGGGATGTTGTTATAGACCTGGTAATGTGGATGGTGGTGATAGTGAAATGTATAGTCAAATAAGCCAAGCAAATAAGAAAAGGGTGATCATTATGGGTGATTTTAATTATGGCAATATAGACTGGAATGAAGAGATAGCAACTGGAAGTAAAGAAAATGAGTTTCTTGAGTTTTTGAGGGATAACTACCTCAGACAGTATGTAACAGAGGGCACAAGAGGATTAAGGGTCTTGGATTTGGTCATCTCATCGGAGGATGTAATTATCAATGAGGTATCAAATCATCCACCAATTGGTGAAAGTGACCATGAGGTGATTACTTGGGTGGTTGCCAGGAGTGCAAGGACCCCTGTGAAAAAAGGGTATATGTGGAACTACAAGGGGGGTGATTATGAAGAGCTCAGGAGACAGCTTGCAGGTGTAGCATGGAATGAGGAGTTAGCTGGAAAAGAGATCAATGCAGCTTGGGGGATTTTCAAAAAATATTTAGTGGATGCAATGTCTAAATGTATACCACGGGTGAGAAGGTTAAATAAGTTAGGTGTGAGATGGATGAATAAAGAGATTAAGCATGCAATACAGAGAAAAAGGGCATTGTGGAGGCAGCATAAGAGAAGTGGAAGTAACCAATTTCATGAGTTCTACAAAGACCAGGCAAGGAGAGTGACTTGGTTGGTGAGAGTAGCTAAAGAGAGGTATGAACAGCAGTTAGCTAATGAAGCTAAAAAGAATCCTAGGGAGTTCTTTCGATATGTAGCCAGCAAAAGAAAGAATGATTATGGAAGGATGACATTGATTGGAGGAAATGGTATAAAGACAGCTGTTGCAGAATGTGTGGTGGAGATACTTAATGAGCAGTTCATAAAGATCTTTCAATCTTGTGAATGTGACTTCATGGAGAGATTAAGAGCAGTTGATGATGGGGAGGAGAGACTGACTGTAAGTGAGCAAGAGGTGTTTGGGGAGTTGAGTAAACTAGATGTAAATAAGGCTGTGGGACTTGATAATATATCACCGCGTATTCTGAAGGAATGTGCCAGAGAGTTGACACCTGCCTTGACATATTTTTTTAATACGAGTCTTGCACTTGGTCAAGTCCCTAAAGAGTGGAAGGAGGGCAAGATTGTGCCACTTCATAAAGGAGGTGATCGAACTCAAGCATCAAACTATAGGCCTATCTGTGTGTCGGGTGTTGTGGTTAAGTTGTTGGAGAAGCTTGTGAGAGCTAGAATCCAGAGTTGGGTTGACAACAATGGTATAATCTTTGATGGACAGCATGGATTTGCTAAAGGGAAGTCGTGTTTTAGTAATCTACTTACTTATTACAATAAAGTGACTGCTTCCTTGGACAGAGGAGAAGGATACACAGTAATATACTTGGATTTCGCAAAAGCTTTTGATAGAGTGCCTCATGATAAGTTGACAGTCAAACTAGAGCAGATGGGGTTGGATATTAGATTAGTGCATTGGATTGGAGACTGGCTATCTGATAGGTATCAACAAGTTGTGTATGGGGGTGCAATATCCAGGAAAAGGAAAGTCACTAGTGGAGTGCCTCAGGGATCTGTTTTAGGGCCATTACTATTTAACTTGTATATTAATGATATTGGCGAAGATTTGGATGGAGATATTCAGTTGTTTGCAGATGATGCAAAGTTGGGAAGAACCATAAAGAGTAGTGAAGATGTTGTGGCCTTGCAAGAAGACTTGAATAAATTGAGTGATTGGGCAAGCAAATGGGGGTGTGAGTTCAATGTTGCAAAATGTAAGGTTTTAAAATTTGGA